>NC_065441.1:2500000-3750000 GCF_024364675.1 Aethina tumida
TCGTCAACAATTTTAATTGCCCCGTCCGCTCTCCGTCTCTCTTTTCAATCAACCGATTCGGTTTGCAACGGGCAACAAGGGGGATTGGTATCGGGTGCGTGTGGCGGTCTATTTCGGTTTAACCGTAAAGTGCACGGCAAGGATCGGGTCTCGTTCAACCGCGGGGCACTTATCACCGTGTTTATTACACCCGTTCGGAAAATAGGTTTCCGAAAATACCGCACGGATATTTTAAGGTTTGCGAAAACACTTTTCGCCGCGCCGATCGAACGCGTCGTTTTCGACGGCGTTGGGGAATTTTTCGTTTTTCGTCTGCGCCACTGGTGCGCACCAGGTAGGCACGGGACGCGTGGTCAAGCTCATTGATTGGGGTGCCGGTGGTTTGGTGCGTTGAATGAAGTCGGGCGGATTGACAGGGCAAAGGATGACGGTGACGGTCCGACGGTGTTCCGAGAATCGGGGCCCTTTTTGCGTCCCGGTTCATTCTTCTCGTCGCTTTTCCGAAAATCGTCCGACGCGAGAGTCTCGGGTTCCGAACTCCTGAATGGTGCCGGCATACAAACGACGGTTAATTGTTGCCTTCCTATTGTTGTCTGACTGTTTGATTGTTAATTAAATGAAATTGCAATAAAAACCAGACAATATGACTGCTTTTTATTGAGGATTATTGCACGGAATATTAATTTTAATGCAACTATTGTGTTTGTATTTGTTGGTTTTCAATATTACTTTATTTTAATTGATATTAATGAGTGAATACTATCTATTGATAGACCCTGAAACTATTATTATATTATTATACATGTTGTTTCCTAAATACAGAATAAAAATTTAGAAAATCATTTTGTATTTTCATAATTTTTGGAGAAAAGCTTTTTGATACATATAAAGGTGATTTACTCAAAACTTTTTAAACATTTTTATTAAATGTCTTTAGGTGCTGCAGCCGTTGGAAGAAAATTACTTCAAAGAACAAAAAATTCTTAAGATATAACCCAGTAAATTATTATTTTTTGAATTTAGATAATTTTTGGGACACGCCCTATATATATTAAACAATATGTATTATCACAGCTTTTAGATACACGCTTTACAAAAATTCAACATTAGAAAAAAGTAATTTAAAAATATTTAAAATATTTATCAGTAATAATATCGATAGTACCTAATTACTAATCAAGTACTATCAATATTAGTATACTAATTTTTACTGCTATTGAAGAAATATCCTCATTAAAAACCGCTTTGGAAACCAAAGTCACTAGAGACTGACATTAAAAATAAATAAATTCAAGCATTTTATTTAAATAATAATAAAAAATATTAACCCTATTCGTAAGAATTTTATATCACCAATATATTACAAATAATTCAAAAGTATTTGGAGTACTTGGCAGTAACTAACTATTGATAATGTCGATACTAATGTTGATAGTACCAGAATACTTTAGGTACTATCGATGTTAGAATACTACTCTTCACTGTTTATAGATAAACAGTCAGCAAGGAACATTTTGCTAACAAAATTAAGATAGAATATCGATATGTCGTACTGATTGACACTAGAAAAAAATATTTCAAGTATTTTAACTAAAAATAATGATAAATACTAAACTTATACATAAGAAATTTATGTAACCAATATATTACAAGTAATTCAAAAGTATTTGAAGTATCGATATTATCGATAGTACTTGATTACTTCAGGTACTATCGATGTCAGTATACTTCTTTTCATTGTTTTTAAAGTAAGACAGTCAACAAAAATGTTTTGCTAACAAAATTAAGATAGAATATTAATTCATACTAGAAAAAAATATTTTAATTTTAATAAAAAATTAAAAAGATTTTAATTAAATAATAATGATAAATACTAACCTTATAAACAAGAAATTGATATAACCATTATATTACAAGTAATTCAAAAGTATTTGAAGTATTTGACAGTAAGTAACTATTGATATTATCGATAGTACTTGATTACTGCAGGTACTATCGATGTTAGTATACTTCTTTTCATTGTTTTTAAAGTAAGACAGTCAACAAAAATGTTTTGTTAACAAAATTAAGATATAATATCGATGTCGTACTAATTCATACTAGACAAAAATATATCAAGGATTTTAATTAAGTAATATGATAAATACTAACCTTACAAACAAAAAATTTGTGTAACCAATATATCGATATTAATGTCGGTAGTACCTGATTACTTCAGGTACTATCGATGTTAGTATACTTCTTTTCATTGTTTTTAGAGTAGGAGAGTCAACATTAAACCTTTTGCGAACAAAATTAAGATACAATATCGATATGTCGTACTGATTGACACTAGAAAAAATATTTCAAGCATTTTAATTAAATAATAATGATAATTACTAACCTTATAATACCAGAAATTTATATAATCAATATATTACAAGTATTTGAAGTATTTCACAGAAATTAAATATCCATAATATCGATAGTACCTGATTACTACAGGTACTATCAATGTTAGTATACTTCTTTTCATAGTTTTTAGAGTAAAACAGTCAACAAGAAACGTTTTGCTAACTAAATTAAGAGACAATATCGATATGTCGTACTGGTTAACACTAGAAAAAATATTTTAAGCATTTTAATTAAATAATAATTGTAAGTACTAACCTTATAGACAAGAAATTTATATAACCAAGTAATTATAAGTAATTCAGAAGTATTTGAAGCTTTTCATAGTAATTAACTATCGTTATTGTCGATAGTACCTGATTACTTCAGGTACTATCGATGTTAGTATACTTCTCTTCACTGCTTTTAGAGAACGGTTTGCTGACAAAATTAAGATACAATATCATATCGATATTAGTAGTACTGATTGAAATAAAAAAATATTTCAAGCATTTTAATTAAATAATAATGATAAATACAAACCTTTCACACAAAAAATTATGTAACCAATATATTACAAGTAATTCAAAAGTATTTGACTGCAACTATCTATTGTTAATGTCGATACTGATGACGATAGTACCAGATTACTTGAGGTACTAATGATGTTAGTATATTTCTCATCACTGTTTTTAGAGAAAGACAGTCAACAATAAACGTTTTACTGACAAAATTAAGATTGACACTAGAAAAAATATTTCAAACATTTTAATTAAATAATAATGACAAATACTCACCTTATACACGAGAAATTTAAATAACCAATATACTACAAGTATTTCAAAAGTATTTGAAGTATTTAACAGTAACTATAGATCATATCAATATTAATAACGATAGTACCTGATATACGTACCTTAAAATTTGATTATCTACAAATTTAACACATTTGAAACAAATATTATATAATTCATACAATCTGTATAACATTCTATATAATGGTTTATAATTTACCTGAAGATGATCTATAAAAAGTTTAAAGCTTAAACTCAATGAATGAACACATGAACATGAAATGAACTTCCGAAACATTCTGAAACAAATTTGGTGGTTAAAACAATGAAATTTGGTAAAAAGTACGGGTTACGTGAAATAAAAGTCCGTTTTAAATTTGTTGGTTTCTTTGTTATTGACATTAGATAATAATATTACAGTATATGTACATGTATACAATTGCTTTACAGCTTGGATGCCATTTTGGCACTCGAATATAGTGAGAGTATTGCCCTCCTTTACAAAACGTATGAAGTTTACTAAACCAAAACGTGGGACATTCATTTTTCTCGAGAGGGAGGAATATTAGAAAAATAATAATAATAATAATAAGAAATAAAAATAACGTGCGTGTGTGTGCATTTTATGCGTGGTTTGGTTTTGATTTGCTAAACTTCCGAAATAAAACCGCACGATCGAGTTAAGTGGTTTTGTATGTATAATAAATTTTTTGTGGTTTGGCTCGTCGGTTTTATTTCAGCCATACTCACTTTACGTACATGCGCTACGAAATGCGATCCAATGGACTGGTTACATCGAACATTTATTGTTTGTGTAGACATAAGTTATTTATCTGACACTGATCTATTTGCGTGTAAATTTTATAACACTTACAACTTTTTTTTATATACGTATTATTTATAGAGAATATGAATAACGGATCGATTACGTGTAATAAAAGGCAGCATTGAAGTGGCGCGTTCGTTATCTCGGTGTCTTATCACAGTTTACACCTCGTGCAGCACAATAGCGACTATCTGTTCCATTCGGATGGAAACGAAAACATCTTCCCGATCGCACAGATCAACGCTGCCCCCGACAATTGCGTCTTCCGGTCTCTTCCCGCCGGAAAAAGACCGCAAGCCGGATGTACCTAAAGTTAAAAAGACATACAGCGAAACATTTACAATAATTGTAATATAAAAAAAACGGCGTTACAATTCGTTCCATCGCGCGTGAAACACCCTGTCGTGTGTACATAACATAAACCAGGCCATGTAGAAAATACAATAATGTTTCATTAATAACTCACATCCGAAAACCGCCCTAGATTTTCAGTGCTATATAGGTATATAATATGTTTTTTTTGTTTTAAATGACACACACTCGTCCCATTTTCATTTATTTACAGGCACATTCACACCTTTTTCTGACCGCGTCCGACTTTTCTCACGACTACCTGGTGAAACGGCCCGGGGTTCCACGAAACCGAAACCCACCGAAATTTCGGCGTTCGGCTAGGGGGGAAATCAATGGAACCCAGGAATTTTATCGGCTCTCGTTTTTCGAGGGTTTTTTTTATGTTCGAGGCGCATTTTTGTTTAATGGGAAATGACTTTTAAGAAAAGCAACTCGTTGAAATGATTGTTTTCTTAATATTGATCACATTACACATTTTTATTATCGTAAAATTGTATTTACATCAAATTGTATGTGTAAGTATTCTATTTTATTTTAATAAACATAAAATAATTTCATTTTTGTCCAAAATTATATATATGATAAAATATATAAAAAATATGTCCTTACTAAGAAAAAATGAATGAACCAAAAAATATTAAATTAGAATATTTGGTTTTTGTCATATAACAGTAAATAATTATTTATTAAAATAAAATAATTACTGGTAATAAAATATACAAATATTAAAACATGAAAATATTTCTTTATTTGGACGCCTCAAACAATTTAATAAATATTAAACTGGAATTTTGATCTTTGGTTTTCATTAAATGTATTTAATAAAAATGAAATAGTTATCTATCGATACTTGATAATAATAAAAAATATATAATAAATATTTAATTTACAAATTTAATATCATTTGTCAAACTTATACCGATTGGAAAGCCTGAATTTTGAGAGAGACATCATGCATGACAGAGACATTAAAAGATTCCCACTACGAAGCAAATTTGCAGACTTTTTCTGTCTCTGTCGTGCATGATGTCTCTCTCAAAATTCAGCTAGATCAAACTGTTTTCGATTGGTATATTTCGAAAACATGAAAATAATTTCAGTACCTGAGGAAATAATTAGAATGTCGAACATAATTACAATGGAAAAAATTCATGCCATAGTCAAAAACGACTTTAAAATCATCTCCCAAATAAGCACCAGAACCGTAACAATAATAATAATAATAATAATAATTTAGCGTTTTTTGTGGTCGTGATAAAGGTCGGACGCGGTCTCATCAGAGCACAAGACTAGATAATACTGGGAACCGCGGTATTCTACCGGTGCCCTCTCTGCAAACATTTAACGTTTTCTTTTAGAACAGTTTACCGAATATGCTTTTTAAAAAAATAATAATAATTAAAACAGTATTTACAAAAACAAAATAATGTGGGAGGAAGAGGTTTTTGGAGGGGGGACACAACTGCGCATGTTCCGGGAGGTCAGTCGAGGTTTTGCGGTCACTACCATCAGGGCACACGGCATTAAGCACGGAATATCATTGAGTTCAGTTATAGAGTTACACTTATTTACAAAAAAAAAAATAAATTAATTGTGTTGCGGTCGGTCGTCGATCGAACCCCCAACCGATAAGTTTAGTTTGTTCAAGGTTTCAAGTTGAAAAAATAAAATAAAATAAAACAAAAAAAGGTCGAAGAGGTCTGTTGTAACTACAATTGTGAGTGAGTTTCGTCTGGTTGACTAGAAATGTGGTTGGACGGGGTTGCGGGGGTTCGAGCGGCGGCGGACCTCCCTCAGCGTTTTACAGTAGTAGGTACATATAAGGCAGTCGCGACCGCGTCGCCGGCGTCGCGGCCGGCAACGCGCCCGTAAACAACATCAACAGATCGAACGGTGAGCACTGTGCGCACTTGGACGTCCCACGTTCACCGTCACCATCAAAAGTCCGAGTTCGAGTCCAACAGGCGTTTCTCCGGCGTGGGCACGGCGGGCCTGCGACACCGGCACCCCGAACGTGTATGCCTAGCGTAGCACTCCTCGACGAGCTTCTTGCAGCCTCGCAGAGGCCAGTAGAACCACAGGCAGGGCAGCACGCACGACAGCGACGCCAGGCAGCACCAGCGCGTCTTGCGCCGATCGGGGCCGCAGCCGCACGGATCGTCCGCGCAGCTCTCGCCGCCTTCCGTCTCCGCGCAGTGGTAGAACAGCGCCTTCGCGCAGCACAGACACGACGCGTAGTCGACCGCCGAGTCGGCCGACAGCAGGCAACCGTCGTTGCACACCCACCGTTGCGGCAGCGGCCGCGGCTGCCGACAGCTGTCGCAGCGGCACCTCCCGCACTCCGGACACATGATGCTCGAGCGGGCGTTGGTGCACAAGTCCAGCGGCGCCGCCGCCGGGTGCTCCTTGACGAAGGTGGACGTGCCACCGACGCCGCCGCCGGAGCCCGGCTGCTTGGTGACGACCGGCGGCAGGGGCGGATGCAGGGGCAGCCTGGTGGGTCTATGGTGCGACCGGGGTGGCTGAGGGGGCGGCGGCGGCGACGGAGGCGGCTGCCGGAACGGCGTCTCCACGTACTCGTTGGTGGCGCGTTCATTCTCCGGCCTGGGCTGGATCAGACTGACCGGTCCTCCTCCTCCTACTATTCCTCCTACTAACGTTCGCGTATCCGTCACGACCGAAACGGTCGACGGTTGTTGGATTGAGGGCAGCGGCTGCTGCGACGTGGGCGGCGGCGGCGGCGTTCGCAGCGGGACCAGGGGCGCTGTGAGCGGCGGCGGGCGGCTCATGATGGGCGCCCGAGGGCGTTGGTGCACGCGCGGCACGGACGGTGCGCCTCCATGCTGGGCCATAGGGCCGGCAAAGGCAGGGGGGCGGTTCTAGCGCCCGGACCAGGCACCACCTTGGTCCCTCATCGTCGCCAGCTGTAACACACCAACAAAACAACTAAATTAATCAAACGTGTCCGAATTTATGGTCAGTCATCTTACACCAAACGAGTTAAACAATGGATTTTGAGACATTTTACATTGTTTAAGTATCTAATCCAATTGTAACAATTGTAACAACTTTTTATCAATGAACTAACAATACAAACAATAGCCTTTTCAATGAATCATAGTCTGTATAAAAATGATTAATAATTTATATTTTATTATACTGTATCTCTTACAAGTTATTATAAAATATATGATAATTTTTTAGGTCACCTAAAAATCGCAACGTGAAATCAATCGTACACGCACAAACTCAGTTCTCAGTAAATCTCTAGTTCTCGTCACACATTTCGCGACTATCAAACTTATCAAAATATACATATTTACATTAACAATTTACTATAAAAACCGTTACCTGTTACCTTGCTATCACCATACACATAATATAGTTATAATACATACACACAACTATTTTAAATATTTGCAATATGTCTCAATCCAAATCACAGACTAAGAAGAAAAGAATAAAGATTAGATTATTAGATGTTTTCTTTTTGTAAAATATTATAAAGTTGTTTAATAGTCCTTATCTGCAAACGTCTTGGACAAGTAAAAGGAAGATACTAAACGAAAGAATATTTATTTCATCAACTTCACAAGTCTAGAAACTTTTCGAGGACCCAAGGCGGCCTTTTATCGAAAACAACACATCCAAGATTTACAATCCTTTGGGTCGTTTAGCGTAACGCATCGATTCGAAATCAGGTTCACCTGCACGAGCCGTGAAGGTAACCGAAGGGCCGATTAGGAAGGAAAAACCTCGGCTCGACATGTGGTAGGTAGGAGCCCGTTTTCGAGTTTCGAAAGGTACACACACACACACACAGCAATCCGAGACAGCAGCTGCCTCCGCTCTCGGTCCTCGCCCACCTAACCCGCGTGGGGGCTCCGATCTTTTTCTCCACCACCGTTTTACATGAGAAAAACCGACGAGATGAAAAAACATGAATCGGTGTGTGAGCGTGTGTGTGTGTGTGTGTGAGTGCGCGACGCGACGCTAGGCTATTAATAAAGCCACCTGCCCGCGCGCTCCGTATAAATAAATTCCGGGCGAAAAATCTGAATGAACGCCATGTGTGCGACCGACTACTTCTACTATACGCCCAACACACTCGAAACGGTCGAACCGGACCGGGAGAGAGAAAAGGTCTCTCTCATAAATATGCATCGCGGTTATGTCCACTCACACACACGCACACACACACACACACACACACACACACACACACACATGGCAAGAAACATTTTTTAAACCAGAAATATAACATAACAATAATTAATGAGGAATATTTCAACCAGTTGTATCACATGAAGTGAGTGAAAAAACATTTTATACTTAAAACGTCACGTTTTCTTATTGAAAATTATCTAAACTTGTGGTTTACTATATATTATTTATAATAAATTATATAAATACTAAATAAAAATGATTCTAGCTAAGTAAAAAAGTATAATTTTATTGTTATAAAACTCATTTACTGAATAATGTTTATTTATTTAATAATTTCAAATTGTAAAAGGGGAAAAAACCAAAAGATTCTTTTTAAAAATCTTTTGAATACCTGAAACTTTATGCTTCCTTTCTGAAAATTGGTTACAAACTAATAATTTTGTTTTTTAATTCATATACACAGAATAATGTTTATTTATTTAATAATTTCAAACTGTAAAAGGAAAAAAAACAAAATATTCTTCTTAAAAATCTTTTTAAAACCTGAAACTTCATGTTTCCTTTCTAAAAATTGATTTCAAACGAATAATTTTGTTTTTTAATTCTTATGTTCTGAATAATGATTGTTTATTTAATAATTTCAAATTGTAGAAGAGGAAAAAGCCAAGAAAATCTTCTTAAAAATCCTTTTAAAACCTGAAATTTCATAATTCCGTTCTGAAAATTGTTTCCAATCGAATATTAAATAAAATTGATTGTAACTAAGTGAAAATGAATAATTTTGGTTTTAATTCTTATATGCTGAATAATGTTTATTTATTTAACCATTTCAAATAGTACAAGAGGAAAACACCAAAAAATTCTTGTTAAAAATCTTTTTAAAAACCTAAAACTTAAAGATTTCCTTCTGAAAACTGTTTACAATCGAATATTGAATATAAAATATTGTAACTAAGTTAAAATGAATAATTTTGTTTTTTAATTCTTATACATTGAATAATGTTCATTTATTTAAATAATTTCAAATTGTAAAAGAGAGAAAAAACCAAAAGATTCTCTTAAAAATCCTTTTAAAAACCTGAAACTTCATGATTCCTTTCTGAAAATTGGTTACAATCGAATATTAAATAAAATTAATTGTAACTAAGTTAAAACGAATAATTTTGTTCTTTAATTCTTATACACTGAATAATGTTCATTTATTTAATAATTTTAAACTGTAAAAGAGGAAAAAACCAAAAGATTCTTCTTAAAAATCTTTTTAAAACCTGAAAATCCATACTTCTTTTCTGAAAATTATTTAAAACCAATAATTTTGTTTTATAATTTTTATACACTGAATAAAGTTTGTATATTTAATAATTTTTAATTGTAATATAGAAAAAAATCCAAAAGATTCTTCTCAAAAATCCTTTTAAAACCTGAAACTTCATGATTCCTTTCTGAAAATTGTTTACAATCGAATATTAAATAAAATTAATTGTAACTAAGTTAAAACTAATAATTTTGTTTTTTAATTCATATTCACTAAATAATATTTATTTATTTTATGATTTAAATTGTAAAAGAAGAAAAAAACAAAAAATTCTTATAAAAAATCCTTTTAAAACCTGAAACTTCATGATTCCTTTCTGAAAATTGTTTAAAATCAAAATATTAAAAAAATAATAATTATAACTAAGTAAAATCGAATAATAATTGAACAATATTTATTTTATTTCAAAAGATAAACCAAATAATTCTTCTTAAGAATTAAATAAAAGACCCATTCTGTATGTTATTAATGGAATTTTGTTTATTTATATAGTAATTTCGATAGTGCCACCGTTAAAAAAAAAAACAAAAGTGTAGAGTGAGATGACGAAGAGCGACCGGATGTAACATATAGATATGTAGCTTTTTATCCGATTTCGTGTTATCAATATACGCACAGGAACAAACAATTGTTAAAACAATGCGGCGCATTCATTCCGTAAATACGTGACGACTACGGGATCACGACCACATTTATTTTCATTCATTCATTCATGCCCTTCCTCCTTTCCTCCTTGTCTCCTTCCCGAAACTGTTCGCCATTCCCCAACCCCCCATTTTCCACCATTCCTCCCACCCACCGTTCGTTCACTCGCCGTCCTGTTTACGTCCGGATAACAATAATCGCCCGTTTTGTTTTCGTTAATTAACGCTGATTCGCCGCAATTGTTGACTTTAAACAACAGACACAACTTACAAAAATATTAATCTCGCACAAAATGTAAGTTTACATTGATGTGTGTGTGTGTGTGTGTGTTTTGTTGTTGTGTTTGCGTGTGGATTGTAAAAATAGCTCTCCGAAACGCGTTTCGAAACGGGAGAGAGAGACGGGTTGTGGATGTGGATGTGGATGTGTTGCAGGTTTATTTTCTGGTCGTTGCGTTTTCCTCTCCACCAATCGGTTTATAAATATATCAAAATTATTTATCCGCCGGTCCCGATCACTTTTTCGATGAATGAAACCACGTTTCCACACTTCTGGAGGTCAACCGACACAATTCCAAAGTAAAATACCATTTAGTTTATACATAAATTAAATAAAAAATTCATCATTTGTTAAACATAATAAAATATTATGAATTTACACACTTTTTTATTATTATTATTTTCATACATTAACTAGTAACAAACGCTTAAAACGAATATTTTAAAATTAAAATAACGCACATTAGTTAAATTCACATAACATAATATAAAAAACAACGACTAATTAAAAATATTCATAAAATTAATATAATCTGGGATTCTAATATATTTAAGATAAACAAAAGCTTTTTTTAAGAGTCTATTAAATTGACAAAAAATTGAGTAGAATAATAAAATTATTTAAATAATCCAAATTGTTTTCAGTTATTAAAAGTATTTATTTTATAAATTAAAAATAACAAATTTAATTTTTTATATTTTAATTAGTTATTTTCCAAAATTTAAGCTTGATATATTAAATATAAATTTATATTCACAATTTGATTTTTTTTTTTTATAATTTTATTGGTTAATTTTTGAGCTTAACATGTTAATTTTATAAATTTAATTTTTTAACATTAATATTTTAACCATAATTCTTTAATTTAAAATTAATAATTTTAATTATTTCACAATTTCATACTTGTTAGTTACATATTAAAAGCTTAATTTTTTGTATAGAAATTAACTATTTTAATTTTTTTTTTACATTTAATGGTTTTTTATTAATTTTTCAAAATTTTAATAAAATTTAAATTAATAGTTTTATTTTTAATTGTTTAAGCTTAATATTTTTAATAATATAAATTTGTTAGGTAATTTTATTAATTTTTTTTTAATTTGATTCGTTATTTTTCATATTTTAAGCTTAACTTTTTGAATTTAAAATAACACCTTTATTTTTTTCACATTTAATTGTTTATTATTAATTTTTAATACAGTTTTAATTTATTTTTAATTTTATAAGCTGATTTTTTTAATAATATAAATTTATATGTACAATTTTAATTTTTTTCTAAATTTAGTTAGATATTTTTCATATTTTAGGCTAAATTTAATTGGATATTTGTCATATTTTAAGTTTAACTTTTTGAATTTAAATTAACAATTTTATTTTTTTCACATTTAATTGTTTAATATTAATTTTTAAAATTAGTTTAAATTAATCCATTTAATTTGTTTTTAATTTTATAAATAACATATTGACAAATTTAATAATTTTAATTTTTTCACATTTAACTGTTTATTATTAATTTGGTAAGTTTAATTTTTTAAATAATATAAATTTATATTGGCAATATTATTATTTTTTTTTTAGTTTATATTTAGATATTTTTCATTTTCATCCTTAACTTAAATTAACAAATTTAATTTGTTTTTAATTTTGTGAACTTAATATTTCAAATTTACATTGGTTATTTAAATTTATTTTTTTTTTAATTTGGTTATTTTTCATATTTTAAACTTATTTTTTTAATTTAAATTAACAATTTTAATTTGTTTTTAATTTTATAAGCTTAGTAATTTAAATAATAGAAATTTATATTGACAATTTCAATTTTTTTATTTTTATTTAATTGGTTATTTTTAATTTTATCAAATGTTATAAATTTAAAACAGTTTTATTGATTTATTTTTCATTTAAATGCTAAATATTTTAAATATTATGAATTTGTATCAACAATTTTATTCTGAGGGTGTGTCAATATAAAATTCGGGTTTTAAAAATAATAATTTAATTACAGATCAATTATATATCATCTATAAGAAATTTGACTATTTCTTCATTTAAAAAAAATCCATTCTTGTTATCACTAAGATACATAGATTTTAAGTTCAAAAAAGCAAAAATTGATTAATAAATAACATATTTCCCAATATTTAAGTCTCAAAGTGTTTTTTAAGAGAGGAGCAATACAAGTAAAAGTCACAAATGTTTAAAACTTAACTAAATTAATAACAAATCGTATAGTAAATATTGATAGAGTAAAAATATAGTAAATATACATATATTACGTGTTTAATGAACAATAAAAATTATTCTGTGTAAATTTATTTAACATAGAGGAAAAAAAATAGTTTATTGTGTTACTCATAATGTATGAAACAGATAAAGTGCAGATTGTCTATACAAACATCAGAATTATTAAAGTACAATTGAATTTCCTGTTCAATTAAAGACCCAAATTTGTATTTAAATTTACAGAAAAAAGAACCCATCAGCAATAATTCAATTAAAATCACCCAACGTTGCTCCACGGAATACAAATATAGTAATGGCAACGTAAAACATGAAATAATGAAACCGGGTACCGTATGGGCGACATATTTCGAGGCACGCACAGGAAACGGGCCGACAGGAAGCGACTCTGCCCTCGCAACCAAATGCTCACTCGACGGCCGAACGGACGGACCGAGTTACATCGTAAAAAGATGCTGTTGTTTGTGTTTCGTCACGGATTCGAAAAACCGAACCCGGCACACGTGCACACCGCTCCCGCCCTAAAAAACACCACCCGAAAACCCTTTCCATCAATTGCCTGGGAATCGGACGAACGGCGTTAAATAATAATCGATATATAAATTCGATGTGTCGTAACAGTTGGAACGGCGTGCGGATCGTTCGGATCCACAGATACGCAATCTTATCTCGGCTCCGTGTACGGTCCGAAAAACCAAACAAACGCAATTAGTTTGGCCAGTCGGTCGGACGGATGAATGAATAATTAACTCTCGTCGTCTCGTATCAATAAACAACCATAACTCGGCAACAAATATTTCACTTTCGAGATTTAAACTTTTATCCTTATCTCGTTTTGTTTTTGTAGATATCGCCGGTTGAATGACGAAAGTTTGTCATGAATGAACGGTTCATTCTTCGAAACTGTTTCAACATTATGTATTCAAGGGAACTTACTAGTAATTTAATACGTTTTAATCATTTTTAGGAATTTCATACGTGACTAACGATTTCATACACAAAAAAGGGGTGGAAAATGATGAATGAATCGACGTTATTCTTTATGAACAGCGAGCAGGAAATTGAAAAGAGTCGCTGCGCGAAGAAACGGGGCTTTTTTATTTCTCCTACTCTTTGAATTTTACGACTTCCGGTTGTTGCGTTACGTTCGCACCGGCAACATAATAAAGACTGTGGACGACACCAATTTCATGCCACGAAACAGTTATCTATGTTTTTAGAATCTCTTCTATTTCTAACGTGTAATCTTATTCATTTTTCTGAACGTTAAAATAGGTCTAACGATCACCAACACAGAAAATGATTACGTATTTAATTTATCGATACTTTTTTCTAATTAGAATCATTTTAATTCAAATTAAAGCTATAAAATTAGTTGTAAGATATTTAAAATATTTCATAAAAAAGTTGATTAGTATGTTTTATTTGATTGAGTGTATATTTCATTTTTCAACTAAATTTAAGAATGTTCTGTGACTTTTTACAGGTTATTCGACATAATATAAATATTTGTGAGCATATTTTTCCTTTTTCAACTAAATTTTAGAACATTCTGTAACTTTTACAGATTATTCGATATAATTTAAATTTTCTTAAGTATATTTTTCATTTTTCAACTAAATTTAAGAATGTTCGGTAACTATTTACAGATTATTCGACAAACTATAAATATTCGTGAGTATATTTTTCACTTTTCAACTACATTTAAGAAAGTACTATGACTTTTTACAGGTTATTCGACATAATATAAATTTTCTTAAGTATACTTTTCAGCTAAATTTAAAAATGTTCTGTAACTATTTACAGATTATTCAACATAATATAAATATTCGTGAGTATATTTTTCACTTTTCAACTAAATTTAAGAATGTTCTATGACTTTTTACAGCTTATTCGACATAATATAAATATTTGTGACCATATTTTTCCTTTTTCAACTAAATTTAAGAACATTCTGTAACTTTTTACAGATTATTCGACATAATATAAATTTTCTTAAGTATATTTTTCATTTTTCAACTAAATTTAAGAATGTTCTGTAACTATTTACAGATTATTCGACATAATATAAATATTCGTGAGTATATTTTTCACTTTTCAACTAAATTTAAGAATGTTCTATGACTTTTTACAGCTTATTCGACATAATATAAATTTTCTTAAGTATATTTTTTATTTTTCAACTAAATTTAAGAATGTTCTGTAACTATTTACAGATTATTCGATATAATATAAATATTCGTGAGTATATTTCTCACTTTTCAACTAAATTTAAGAATGTTCTGTAACTATTTATAGATTATTCGACATAATATAAATATTCCTGAGTATCTTTTTCACATTTCAACTAAATTTAAGAATGTTCTGTAACTATTTACAGCTTATTCGACATAATATAAATATTCGTGAGTATATTTTTCATTATTCAACTAAATTTAAGAATGATCTGTGACATTAATTAAATTTATCAATAATTTTTCTATAAAATTTAAGAATATTATTTCTACAATAGTTCTAGACTATTTTTATTGATTTATTGCTAATTTTAAAAAAATATTAAAATGTCTTTCATTGTTAAAAAATTAAAAATTGTCTCCAACGTTCTTTACAAATGATTCGACCAATTATAAATGTATTCATTCATTCATAAAATGATTATAAATATATTTTATTGACATTTTAGTTTGTTTTTTTCTTTAAAGGGGAATATATTTTTTATTTTAACAAATTTTAAGAATATTCTTACTTATAAATATTCATTAATAAAATAATTAATAAATATGTTTTATTGGGATTACAGTTAATAACAGTTTCTGTAACATTCTTCACAGTTTATTTGACACTTTTATTATAAATATAATAACACAAAATACACAAACAAAACGAAAATAAAAATGGATTTCCGGATGTGTTAAAAAACAAGGGGGGCAGAAAAGGAGATGAAACCCGAGCGGTTAACGACTCGTACTTCGAAGTACGTACGTGCAAAGCCCCCAACCGAACAGAACGGCGTTGTTGCAAACGGAGAGAGGAAGACGAACATCCGGTAACCGTGTCGGATCCTAATTTAGGACCAACAAGGGACTGTACTCTTTATTTTACATAGAACGCCGGTACGGGAAACGGGGCCCGAATCCGGTCGCCCAGCTGGACAAATTCTTTTTAACTAGTTTTTTGAGAAAACTACAATTAAATTGTTTTGTAAGAGGTTCTCGAAAATTCTTTAATAATTACAAATATTAATTGGAATTATATTATAAAGTTATTTTACCTTGAAAATTCATAATAGATAATTATTTATTGATGGAATGTTAAATAATATTTTTTATAAATCAAAAATACATATTAATAAAATGATTGACAACAAACCATTAAAGCATTATTAAATGATAATGAAAAACGTCTAAAGTCTATTTTTCAAGAAGGTTTTTTATAATGTGAGCAAAATAACCATGTATTTTAATTAATTAATTGATTGATTATACAACTAAAGGGGAATATTCTTAAAATTTATTAAAATTATTGCTTTAACTACAAAAATTAAAAAATCAATTTATCTAATCAATTAAAAAGTATTTGATTAAATTTGAACTGATTATAATTAAACTTTTAATATTTATTTAAAATTATGTAGTAATTAAAAAAAACATGACATGACAATGTCTAAAATTTTTGTTATAAAAATAAATAAATAAATATTTACAAGATTGCAAATGTATAAATATAAAAAAAACATGAAAACTCAACAATTAATTATCAATAAAAAATATGTAAATTATTAATATTTCAACTTTAAGCTAAAAAAATAATTGTATTATTAATGTTTTTAAATAATAATCATTTTTAAGGAGTATTTTAATTATTTATAGAAGTTGAAAATCAATTAGACTTCATTAAATATACATATTTTATCAAAAATTGGGTTTAATAAATTTTATTAAATTTAAATTGGTTATATTAAAAATTTGTTATTAATTTAAAGTGATATAATTATTTAAATATTAATTTTGGTTATTAAAATAATAATAATAATTTTCAATTAACATGTTTTAATGAATAATATTTAGAAGTAATTAAAATTATAATTTCTAATTAGATTAATTAAAAAATAAAGTATATTTTTTAATGTTTAAATGAAAACAAGATTTGTAAATTTGTGGAATCACAGAGTATTTCTAGAATGATTCCTATTTTCTGTAGAATTATCTTTGAATAAATAATTTATTGAATATATACAAAAACATTTTTAGTATAGATAAGATTTTTCAAGATAATCATTACGTCTTTAAAGATCTTTACAAACTTATTATTCAAGGTGATTTTGAAAAATGTATTTGGTTAATTGATCTGTAATTAATTTAATTGTAATTAACATGTGATGTTATTTTAATTGGCGTAAGTAGTAAAATGAATTTGATTCAACTAAATATAATAATATAAAAAAGTTATATTTTGGAGTAATGAGTAATTTTAATAGAAAGATAGATAGAATTAAGACGAGGACACCGAGCGGGCACCATTCATTGGTGTGTTCGTCAAGCGCACGCGGATCCGGCGATCGCGGCGGCCGCGCGCGGAATGTGCCTCTCTCTCTGTCGATTCATTCATTCCGCGCGTCTCGCTCGCTCGCTTCCTTCGCATTCAGGAGAACGAAACGAGCGAACGAACGGACGAACGGACGAACGGACGAACGAAACCGTCCACGTCCCGTCCTACGTAGTCATGTGAAATCGGGACGCACTCACGCTCTCGCTCCACATATTATCTCGTAATGCCACCATCATCTCGTACATCGCAAAAATAATGAAACAGTTGCAAAATGGGACTCACTTGGAAGTATGCACTGACGCCGGGACACCAACGTCGGGACACCAGAACCAGAACCAGACCTGGGTCCGCGACACTGCACAGCCACTCAACATTATTATTCCACCGTCAACTGCGCCACTTTCCCCGCGGGGCACTTAATCCAAATTAACGAAACGGGCCGTGGACGATGGTTTACCATTTAAAACGTTTCAAAACGGCCGCACGTACCCAACGAAAACCGAAACTGACGGCCGAATAACTGGACGGCGGTGACTTGACTCTGTGGATAGTGTGGGCGAATGCGATCCGATGCGATGCGATGCGATGCGACGCGATGCGATGCGAACCAGGTCCGCGACACGGACGTTCGGCCGAGATGCGTGTTCGTCGACGTTCGGACGGTGACTGAGGATGGGCGGGCGGCGCGGCGCGGCGCGGCCGACCGACGGTGGCGCTCGCCTGGCGGCGGCCGCGCGAACCGACGCGCGCGCGGCTTTTTATGAATGGACGGACCGACGGCGCGGCCATCATGAATGAACGGCACGGCGAGCGGGGCCGAACGCGAGGGGGGAACGCGCTCGGTTCGTTCGCGGTGCGACGTTGCCGACGTGCCACCGTTCTACCCGCTTAAGGGGAAAATTCTTTGATATATTTTTAATACTGCACTGAATTAATATAACAACAAAATTCAAAAAGTAATGTATCAAGACAATACAAACAATCATTTTTTTAGTCCTATTATTTATATAAAAAAAAACAAAAATTTTATTGAATCGTCACACGAAGAATGATGATGACGATTTTTTTATTTCTTTTTTGTGACAATAAAATAATAAAAAATAATATATAATAATAAAATAAAATAATAATATTTGTTTATACTTTTCGCTTTTTTTATTTTTTATTATTTTTTTTTAATAAATTTGTATATGTATATATGTTTTTGTAAAAATAAAATAGTAAAAAATAATAAAAAGTCAAAGTTAGTCCTAAATATTTGTTTATACTTTTCGTTTTTTATTAAAATAAAATTAAAACAAAAAAATTAATCAAAATATGAAAAAAATGATAGCAATGAATTCTTTATATTTAATTTGTTTATGACAAGCCAATTTGGTTCTTATATCTTGAAAATATATTCCAGTTTTCAAATAAAAAATTTTGATGACTATTTTTTTATTTTTAATAAATTTATATATGACGAGTTCCATTCGTTCTCAATTCATTTCGAAAATACACGTTGTGTTCTTGTAAAAATAAAATAGTAAAAAACAATATATAATAATAAGAAGTCGAAGTTAATCCTAAATATTACTATAACTTTTCGTTTTTTACTAAAATAAAATAAAAAACAAAAAAAATTAATCAAAATTTTATGAAAAAATAATGATAATAAATTATATTAAATAAATAGTTTATGAAGAGTTGATTTAGTTCTTAAATATTGAAAATATATTCCAGTTTTCTTAAAAAAAAATAAAACACAACATAAATAAACAATAAAAATAAAGAGTAAAAATTATAAAAAAACATGCGTATATCGTAAAAAATAAGTAAGAGTAAAAAATAAAAAAAAAATTCTTCGTTTTTAATTTAAATGAATGGTTATTTAACATATAATTTCTAATTTAATAAATTTGATTAGGAATGTTAATTGATTTAGAAATTGCCAAATATATTTTTAAATTTAACAATATATTTTAAAAATTATAAAATATTTCTAGACTAATTTTAATAAATAAATTAATATATTATCTAAAACTGCACTTAAAAAATAATAATAAAAAAATAAAATTCTAATTTAAAAATATGACATATTTTTTTAAATTATTATGATTGACTGATTACTAAAATCAAAATGTTTTGTATTTACCCAATTTTCTATGAAAATTAGAACAAAACATAAACATAGATATAAATAGGAAAAAAACATAAAACAAAATAGATAAATCTGATTGACTAAACCTTTCATTATCATAAATATTTTATTTTTATTTTATCTCTAACCGTTTTTAAACGAATAAAAATAAAGATTTTAATCGTCTTTAGGGCAAAAAATGTTACTTAACGAGTTTTTTATCATTTATACATTACTTAGTAGCTTTTTGATAACTAGAATAAATTAATAATCAAAACATTATGTTAATGTGATTGGCTTCAATTTTCTTAAAATTATAACAAATCATAAAGATATATAGAAAAAACTTAAACCAAATCGATTTTTGGGACAAATCACATTTGTATTAGTCTAATCTCCAACCGTTGTCAAGCAATAAATGGTGATGGTGATGATTGAAATGAATTAACTTTTGGTTGTGTTCTTGTTCTATTATAAAAGTAATTAACTTTTTCTTAGTTACTTGAGAAATTATGATAATGTGCTAATCAATCATAATCAATTAGATTCAATGTCAAGAACTTTTGGAGTCACAATTAGACCAAATTGTTTAATTGTTTATTAAATACAATTTGAAACTTACAAAATACATTAAAAATTTAACGATTAAATGACTAAAATCAAGACTTTAATCGCCAATAATAAACAATATTATACAATTATTTTCCATAATTCATAATCAAAACAATTTTATAATAAATAACCACAACGAATTGTTGAAATAATAAACAAATAGAAAAATCATTAGACAACGAACACGAATAAAACTGTAAACAATAGTGCGACGTTGGCATGAATGAAAACGTTGCGATGACGCATTTCTCAATGAATATTCAAACACACACACACACACACATGAACACATATCATGGCGAAAATAAATCTAATTCGATTCAAACTAACCTTGAATTGTGCCACTTATTATTGCTATTTTTATTATTTTCAGACAATTGTGTTTTTATTTATTTATTGTTTTTTAATGGGAGAGAAACGATAACTTTGTCAATCAGATTGTGGTTTTGCTTTTACAGGATCAGCCAGTTTCGTAAACAAAATTAAATTCTAAGATGCCCGTCATTGTTTTTTTTTTATTTCTAATTAATACTTTTACGTCAGCACCACAACATAAATAATCTGCAAATTGTGAAACAGGAACGTCGACATAAAAATTGTGAATTACCAGCGATAAAATTTAATCCCACCAAATAATGGCATTAAATACATAATCCCCCACAATAATAAACCCTCAGAAAATTCCAAGGAAACCCGTTTCCCGAAAAACGGGCCCGTTGAATGCACCGGAAATCGTAAACTCGATCACAATGGAATTATGGTACTGGCTTTTGACGATCCGAACAGAAAAAAAAAAGGTACGATTTTCGTAGTCGGGCCTCCCGTTCGATTATTTCGTGCCCAAGGTGATGTTTACTACCGGATGCGTTGTTTTAATTGCTCATAATTGCCCCATTGTTATCGACGGTTGGATTAACAGTCGGAGATCTTCATCGCGAATTTCAATCGGAATCTCTGCGAACAATTAAACCGTTCGAATGCAAATCGATTTTGCCGGCAACGGTTCGTCGAAAGTCGTGACAATAAATCACGAGGAAAAAATATAAAAAGGCGATTTGTGAGCATCCCCCGAGTGCAGCATCTGGTGGGTCGTTTCCCGTTTCCTAATTTCTGGGCCGGTTTCCGGTCGCAATCGAATCCGTCGTATCCGGTTTCCTGTCTGGCACCACGATTTTCGGTTAGGCTCGAGTACCTGGCCGGTACGGCTTAAGGTTTGTTAAAAGTGCGGTCGGTCCAGGTAGGAAATAGGAAGCAGATGGGATGGATGGACGGATGGTTCGATGCCTCTTTTTTACAATTTCGGTTAAATTATCGCTGCCAGTCGGACGAGCAGGTGGAATATCATCCACACAACATCAAATTGAGGAAGCTGATTTTTTTACTAGAAACGTGATAAAACCGATTGGGTACGTTTAAAAAGTGAGGGCATGTGTTGCGACGATGAAATTTTCGTGTCACACCTGAACAGTCGATTTCGAGGACCATTGCGAGAGATTCGAAACGAAACACCAACGCAAAAATACTTGCTACACCCAGACACACGCGTCCCACTAAAATCCTAACCATCCATCTCTCTCTCCCCCGTCTCGCTCTTTCATTATTTCTTTCTTGGTTCTCATTTTTAACGTTCCTCCATATGTTCTGCGTTTTTCTTCATCAAAGATCTCGCGTACCGATTGTACGTGCGTCCTTTTTTTTTCCTCCTCGCAGTGACGTGCGCGATTAAAAATGTGCGATCGTCCGTTTTTGGGACAGGAAACGGCTGAAATGGAAGTCGAGAACGTGACCATTCAAAACGGGATTAACAAGGCGAACACACGACCACAAAAAAAATAAAAAATCATCGCGCAAATCGCAATACGTTTCCTGTCTCATTACACTGGTTTGTACAATGTGTCAAATTTCAGGCATAATGCACGAAAACCAAATTTTCTACAACAGATTTTCTAAAGAATTCAAAAATTGTATTTTAAAGTTAAGAATTCTTTTTGAAAGTGTTAATTTTCTTCTAATTAGATTACATGAAGGTATGTTGTTTTTTTGGAATATAGCAAATGATAGATTGACATTTTGAACTTACAGAGGACATCATAACTTAAACATTCCTTAAAATACTCTCCAGAAAATCATATTCATTTAAATTAGAGTACGTATTTCTTGATTAAAACGAAATTTTTTGTTGAAATTCACTTTAGAATAGTTTTTAAGAAAAATATTATAAATCAAACTACTTGATATCTATGATTGATAATTTAGTGATTATAACTAATTAATTATAAAAAAGATCTCTTTTCCATACTTTCTATCAACCATTACGAATCACAGAAAACAGGCCAAACTATCAGTATTGGCTTTACTTAACTGTCTTTTACTAACAAATTTTTACGCTATTGAGCTTTTAAACTTAACATACCTATAGACAATATAAATTATACAGTTTTAAATGAGATTGTATCTATTGATTCGTTTGCTTTGCGCAGAAAACATGTTTAAATTGATTAACAATGCATGGTGAGCTCTGAATTGTTAGATCTACTCAAATTCCATGTACCGGCTAAAATAAATTGTTTTACGTTGTTATTCATTCAATTAATTATGGTTAACATTAACATCCAATTAATAGGATTTGTAGTATTGCCAATGTTTATAATTTAGATATGTTCAGTAATTCATTAAATAATTTTAAGGAAAAACTAAAATGTATTGTATTTTGTATTTATTGTTAAAAGTGTTATGTAAATGGAAATTCCGTAAATAAGGTATTATTATTATTAAATGATGAGTAATACTGTCTTTCTTAATTTTTCTTTATTTAATGCTGTAACTAAACGTAAATCAAATAAATCTTAATTTATCTACGGTGTCTACTTTTTGGTACATAAAGTCATATTTGTTGATAAAAAAGAAATGCTTTATGGAATTTTGCTTTGGCTTAATTTTTAAATTATAAAGAAAAGACCAATTTAAATATGATAATTCAATGATTATGAATAATTTAATATAAAAAAATATCTTTAAGTCCTATTTTCCATATTTTTTAACTTTCAAGCATTACAATTCACTTAAATAAATTAGTATTTTCTTTACTTAATTGTATAGAGAATTATTTTACGAACATTTTGATTCCAGAGATATTGATCTAGTTCTATCTACACGACAAGTACAGTCATTTGATCAAACTGATATATAAAATTGACTTTTTTACATTTTCCATATTTTATGCTGTAACTAAACCTCAAAATAAATAATCAAATAAATCTTAATTTGCCTACGGTTACATTTTATAAGGAATTTAAAATTGTTAATATTGTTTTTTAATATTAGGCCCTGCTTTTTGAAATAGTTTCCAAAAAGTCATATTTTTTGAAATTAAAACACATATTTGTTAGTAAAAAAGAAAGACTTTATAGAAATTTGCTTTTATTTAGTTCTCAAATTGTGGAGGAAAGACAGATAAACATTTTAAACCTTTGCACAACTTGATAACTAAGCAATTCAGTGATTATGATCAATTTAATTTAAAAAAGATATATTTAATTCCATGTTTTCTAACTTTTAAACATTACGAATCACAGAAAATGGACTATACGAGTCTTTTCTTTGCTTAACTGTATAGAAAGATCTTTTACAAACATTTTGAATCCAAAGACATGCATCTACTTCCACGTATAGAATAAATACACTCGTTTTACCAAAATGATGAGTAATATTATTTTTCTTGCATTTTTTTCTTATTTTATGCTGTAAATAAAATTAGATCAACTAAAATTTGATTTTTCTACAGTTATAATTGTCATAGAAGTTAAAAAGTTCAAAGCTTTTTTAAATTAGGCCCTACTTATTGAAATATTCCCCAAAAAGTCATATTTATTCAAATTAAAGTACATATTTGTTGGTAAAAACGAAATATGGAATGGAAACTTGCTTTTGTTTAGTTTTCAAATTATAGCGGAAACACAGATAAACATTTTAAACCATTACACAACTTGATAATTATGGTAGTTCAGTGATTATGATTAATTTAATGTAAAAAAATATATTTAACTCTTCTCTTCCATGTTTTCTAACTTTCTAGCCTTACGAATCACAGAAAACAGACTAAGAGAGTCTTTTCTTTGCTTAACTCTATAGAGACGTTTTTTAAGAACACTGAATCCCAAGACATGCTTTTAGTTCCACGTATAGGATAAATACAATCGTTTTACCAAAATGGTGAGTAATATTATCTTTCCTACGGTTTTTCTTACTTTATGCTGTAAATAAAACTAGATCAGTTAAACCTGATTTTTCTACCGTTATAATTTTCATAGAAATTAAAATGTTCAAAGTTTTTTTTTTAAATTAAGGCACTACTTTTTGAAATATTCCCTAAAAAGTCATATTTATTCAAATTAAAGTACATATTTGTTGGTAAAAAAGAAATACTTTATGGAAATTTGCTTTTATTTAGTTTTCACATTATGAAGGAAAGACAGAAGAACATTTTAAACTTTATACGACCTCACATCTATGCTAGTTCAATGGTTATGAATAATTTGATGCAAAAAGATATCATTACAATTCACTTAAAATGGACTAAACTAGTCTTTTCATTACTTAACTATATAGAGAAGTCTCTTAGGGACATTTTGAATCCAAAGACATGTATCTAGTTTCACCTATATTCCTCAAAAAATCATATTTATTCAAAATTTAATACACATTTTCTGGAAAAAACGAAGGAAGAAGAAAGGCAGAGGAACATTTTAAATCTTTATACAACTTGGTAACTAGTAGTTCAGTGATTATGAATAATTTAATATAAATTAACATATGTTTTTCTCTTCCACATTATTTAGTTTCCATGCATTAAGAATACAACTAATTAATCTACTAACATATTCACTATGTTAGAAAAATTGTACCGTAGAAAAAACTCTGTTTAGTGACATGTGCTTTTTCGGATAAAGCAGTGTGCAAACGGTGAATGAAAATTTCGAAAAAATTTACCTGAACCGTCGAAGCTTAGATGAAAAACACTTTCGAGACGTTCATTGAAACGTTCATTCATGCAGGCCGGTCGAGTAAAACCTGAAGTTTCGCAGTCGCGTCACGACAACTTTTCACCGATCGATATTTCATTGAGGAATTCCGTGGAAAACGCCAACGTCGAAAAAATTTCACCGCACGCAAACCGAAACGACACGAAACATAATCGAATAAAACACATTTAAATGTACCAAAAACAATCTAAGACGCGATTAAATAACAAGCAATAATAATATCTTATCGCGTTCATTCATTTTTGTGCGGGGAGCACATTTTCAGACGGTCTTAATAAATATTTTTAAAGACGGCAATTTCGGTATCGTCGTACATATGTACATATACATATATATTTTATATAATGCTTGTTTAATTCAAGGTCACTACGAGTGTTAATTCAAAAATTTTAAACAGATAGTCAGTCACTCGGTCGATTATCGGTCGTTACAAATATGTAGGTCTGTTGAAAACATGCGATTATCTTCTATCTTGCTTCTCGGTTTTGCAATTTGATAACTGATTTACTCGTTTTTCGCTCCTCTTTAACATCCACAAACTTTCGCACCTGTTTCTGACGCCACGTCCATTAAATTAACCATCATTTATATCTGATTAAAATAGTACAAAGACAATGACTATTCGAATTGTTGTCGCACAACGTTGGTCTACTTTAGTCGAGACCGATTAAAGCGATTCGAAGGCGAACTGAAAAATAAAAGTAAGGTCGACGAAGTATTGAAAAAGTAAATAAAGAAAATATTTATACACGTACATAAAGAACACCACACCTTTTTTTCAATCACATTAAGAAAATTAACTATTGTGTCAACTTTTCTAAATGCACTTATTAAAAAATCATAAAAAACAACACAACAATATAACATAAAATAGAAAACATTGTGAATATTAGATGTTTAAATGTGTATTTGTTGGTAAAAGAGGTCTGATTATCGTTTGGACTGTTATGTCGAAACTTCCGTTCTGTTGCAACCGAAAATATGTGTTCTTGTTTCGATTCAGATCGCACACTGAACGACCGAATGAACAATTGATCCGTTGTAAAAATTTCATTCATCAAAACTCAACTTTGATCTCATTTATTATGTCTGTTTAAAAATAATAATGTGCTATTATGGTTGTAATGTTATAAAAACACTCTAAATTATTCACAAATTAATGTTAATTTTTTTTTAAACAATATACAATAGAATACTGAATAAATAAACAATTGATTCACTGTAAAAATTTCTTTATCTTTTTTATTACGGCCATAAAATAATATTACAATAAACTAATTTAACTTATCATAAATTCAATATTTAAACACAAATTAAAACTAATTTTAATAAAATAATAAACAATTGATCCATTATTAAAATTTCATTCATCAAAATTCGATCGTTAAAAAAATAATATAAAATGTTATAAGTAATTTATTTTATATAAAATCAATATTTTAAAAAATACTCTAAACTGTTCATAAATTGACATTAATTTTGGTTTAAATGTGAGACAATAAAGTTTCAAACAAAAGACTAAACTGTCTATTCATTGATAATATTTAATTCATTAAGATTCAACTTTTATCTAATTTATTATATCCATAAAAAATATTATACAATAAACTAATTAAGTTTATTTTAATTTTAAAGTGTCATAAATTTTGTTAGAAATGAACAATTAGACACTGAACAAAAGAGTAAACAAATTGAAATTTTAATAAGATTTAACTTTGTTCTGCTTGTTTATGTACATTATAACTATAACACATTGATTTAATTTAATTTATTTTAAATTAATATTAATTTAGGTTTGCTTAGTAATGTAAGGCAACAAAAATTTAAACAATTCAAGTGAACCAAAAAGAATCATTCGTCGAGATACAACATTGATCTGCTTCTTTTGATCATTATAAAAATAATACAATAAATTAGATTCATTTATTATACAATAAACAAATATTCCAAAGATATTTTGATCATCAAATTAACATTAATTTTGGTTGAAGAGTAAGCAATAAAACACTGAAAAAAAGAATAAATAATTCATACATTATATGTATGATATTACTGATCTAAGAAGTAAACAATTAAACCACAGCTAAAATTTTATTCAAGAAGATTGATCTGCTTTTTATGGACATTATAAAAATAAAATAAATTAAATAAATTAAATTAATGTATTATAAGTCATTAAATAAATATTCTTAATATATTCTAACCCATTAACAAATTAAAATTAATTTCGGTTAAAGTGTGAGACAATAAAACACTTAACAGAAGAATAAATAATTGATCCATTATAAAAGTTTTATTCTTCAAAGTTCTATTCCAAACTTATTTAGTACATCTATAAAAATGTTATACAATAAACTTATTTGGTTTATTATAAAATGAATTATTGTAAAATATTCTAGATTATCCTTAAATTCACATTAATAAAATTTTGAACTAAAGAGTAAACAATTCAGCCATAGCTAAAATTTTATACATTAAGATTTAACATTGATCTGCTTTTTATGTTCATTGTAAAAATAATACAATAAATTAATTTAATCTATTATAAATTATTAAATAAATATTCTCAATATTTTTCATAAATTCAATATTTTAAAAATATTCTAAACTATTCACAAATCGACATTGTTTCTGGTAAAAATGTGAGGCAATAAAAGTCTAAACAAAAAAGTAGATTCAACATTGATGTGCTTAGTACAATAAATTAGTTTAATTTATTACAAATAATTAAATAAATATCCTTAATATATTCTATAGTTCCATTCACAAATTGACATTAATTTCTGTTAAAGTGTGAGGCAGTTATTCACCTGAACCAAAAAAAAATAAAATTTAATTTGTCAAGATTCAACGTTGATCTGTTTCTTTTGATCATTATACAATAAATTAGATTAATTTATTATATACTATATAATTAAATACTCCAATATATTCTAACCCATTTACAAATTAATATTAATTTTGGTTGAAGTGTGAGGCAATAAAACACAGAAACTAATTTAATTTATTACAAATTCAATTTTTATAAAACATTCGAAACTATTCAACAATTAATATTAATTACTATTGAACCATGAGGCAATAAAGCTCTCAACGAACGACTGAACATGAACTGATTCGTTTTAAAAACTTCAACTTTGATCTTTTCAATTACATCCACTAAAAAACTAATTTAATATATTCAAAATTAATTATTTTGGAAATATTTTAAACTGTTTACAAATTACCATTAATTTCGTATCAACCATGAAGCAATAAAGCGAATTATGTAAATAAAAATTATAAAGGAAGGAAGTTGCATTAATTTATTAGAATTTCAAACGTTTCCAGATCAAATATTTGAAAGCAAACACGATCACGTCGCCATTGAGCAACATCATCAAATTAATTATACCCTAATTATTTATTTAACCGACAATTTGAAAACCGGTTAAAAAAAAAAACAAAAAAAAAAAAATTATATATATAAAAGTGTGCATATTCATATATTTTTTTTAGTCCCGGACTCGAATTTCACACCGTTTTAAGGTTCAACGCACCCGAGGAGCCACGCACGAAATCGAACGCGTGCGTTTACGCGGAAAATAATCGACAGACAACAAAATTCAAACGGACATTGGTCGGTTTGTTCTCGGACATCGTCACTTTTCTAATGCGACACGCATTTCCCGGAAACGCGAGCGACTCGCGATACTGTTGTCATTTTCGCCGGCCGGATATCCGAAACGGTTTGCTCCAATTTACACTATTTTTTTCTTATCTATCAACACGAAATATGCCGTTCGGATTACGCTAGTTTACAGATTTTGACAAATTTCGCAAGTGCACCTAAAACAGGCTCTTTAAACTCACGTTTGATCTGTTAAAACAATATCTCTTGTGGATATTTCACGAATCGTACAAAGGGATGCTTTTTCACTTGATTTTACGGAGAGCTAATTTAGAAGCATTATGACATGCATCTAGTAACATTCATACGAGCAATAATTTTATTATAGTCATATAATTATAAATCAAATGAAACTTTTCCCATTTGGCCCTCATTTTTGAAATATCCTCCAAAAGGTCGTATATATTCAAATTAAATTAAAATGAAGTCACATATTGGGACTAGAGACTAGGGTAGTACAGTTATCATAAATAAATTAACGTAAAAACATCACATATCACAGAAAGCTGATCAAAAATTCTTGTTTTGAAAGTTATCCTTCATTTTTGAAATACTCAAATTTGAGTATGTTTGTTGGTAAAAACAAAATTAATTAGGTGAAGTTGCTTTGATTTAGTTTATAAATTGTGTAGGAACATTTTAAGCATTTATACGACATGTTTTTTATGTCTCAAGCATTACAAATCACAGAAAACTAAATTATATTACACTGTACTTTTCTATAGTCAATGGCTTTTTAAAATGAAGTGTTACTTTTTAGAATATTCTACAGAAAGTCTTATTTATTCAAACTGAAGTACATATTTGTTGGGTTGGTAAAAACGAAATTCTTTATGGAAAGTTGCTTTTGGTTCCTTTCTAAATTGTAGTGGAAAGACAGAAGAACATTTGAAACCTTTATATGGCTTAATAACTATGTTAGTTTAGTAATTATAAATAATTTGATCAAAAATGATATTTTTAAATCTTCTTTTCCATGTTTTCTAAGACTCAAGCATTACAAATCACAGAAAACGGACCAAGCGAGTCTTTTTTTCCTTAACTGTATAGAGAGGTCTTTTACGAACACTTTGAATCCAAAGACATGCATCTAGTTCCACGTATAGGATAAATACACTCGTTTTACCAAAATGGAGACTATTATTATGTCCCTACATTTTTACTTATTTTATGCTGTAAATAAAATTAGGCCAACTAAAACCTGATTTTTCTACGGTTAAAATTCTCATATAAATTAATATGTTCAATGATTTTTTAAATTAAGGCCTCACTTTTTGAAATATTCCCCAAAAAGTCATATTTGTTCAAATTAAACTACATATTTGTTGGTAAAAACGAAATACTTTATGGAAATTTGCTTCTGTTTAGTTTTCTAATTGTGGAGGAAAGACAGAAGGACATTTTAAACCCTTAGACAACTTGATAACTATGATAGTTCAGTGATTATGATTAATTTAATGTAAAAAAAGATATATTTAACTCTTCTCTTCCATGTTTTCTAACTTTCCAGCATTATGAATCATAGAAAACGGACTAAGCGAGTCTTTTCTTTACTTAACTGTATAGAGAGGTCCTTTACGAACATTTTGAATTCAAAGACTTGCATCTAGTTTCACGTATTGGATAAATACACTCGTTTTACCAAAATGGTGAGTAATATTATCTTTCCTACATTTTTTCTTATTTTATGCTGTAAATAAAATTAGATCAACAAAAGCCTGATTTTTCTACAGTTATAATTTTCATGGAAATTAAAATATTCAATGGTTTTTTAAATTAAGGCTCCATTTTTTAAAATATTCCCCAAAAAGTCATATTTATTCAAATTAAAGTACATACTTGTTGGTAAAAACGAAATACTTTATGGAAATTTGCTTTTGTTTAGTTTTCTAATTGTGGAGGAAAGACAGAAGAACATTTTAAACCCTCAGACAATTTGATAACTATGATAGTTCAGTGATTATGATTAATTTAATGTAAAAAAGATATATTTAACTCTTCTCTTCCATGTTTTCTAACTTTCCAGCATTATGAATCATAGAAAACGGACTAAGCGAGTCTTTTCTTTGCTTAACCAAAATGGTGAGTAATATTATCTTTCCTACATTTTTTATTATTTTATGCTGTAAATAAAATTAGATCAACTAAACTGATTTTTCTGCAGTTATAATTTTCATAGAAATTAAAATGTTCAATGTTTCTTTTTAATTAAGGTCCTACTTTTTGAAACATTACCCAAAATGTCATATTTATTCAAATTAAAGTACACATTTGTTGGTATAAACAAAATTTTTTATGGAAATTTGTTTTGGTTTATTTTCATGAAGTGATCAATTGAAAAGTTAATTTCGGCGTGATAACTTTTTCCGCATAAACCAGCGTTATTAATTGCGGAGCATGAATGAAATTAATTGATCGGATCAATTGAGCGTTTTAATTAATTCGCGAGAGCGCGCGTGTTAATTTATTATTATTATTTTTTTTTTATTGCTATTATTCGGTCGCTCGAATATCGATTTCGCTCGAACCCCAGTTTCCCAAGGTCGCCATTAGCGGGATTAAAACGCTCCCGTGTTCAATTACTTTCGGTCCGTTCGTGACACGACAAACCACACTGGGACAAAAAAATTGGAACTGTTAAAGCCACTCCATTCTCAAAATAAACACATCGGAGCCACTCATATTGAAAATGTGGTGGGGTGATTTTACCTTGACGGTTTTGAAAAGCGGTTTCCTGCTGGAAAACTGTCATTAAAGCACGAGACCGGATAATTAACAACTATCAATCAAAATTATTGTTGTTTTCAATTCATTGGTTCATGTTTGTGACTTGTCAATTACCCATAAATATTTATTACTATTATTTTACAAATTCTTTATTAATATCATTTGCATATATTTAATTTATGCACAAATGAATCATAAAATTATTAGGGAAATATTATATACTATTTTTTAATATAAATGTTTTGAATAAATTTATTCACGGTTGTAACTTCCATTTTTCATGAATATAAATAAAACTTATAAATTACCATTGTGCATTTTTATTGTTCAATTAAAAATTTTAATAAAAAGTCACCTTTAAATATATTCTATTTACATTTAACTTATACACATTACAAAAAAATATATTGTCCAAATCTTAATAAATATTGTATTTAATAAACTTATTTGAGTATCCTTTTTTTTAATAATATAATCTGTTCATATTTAATTTATACTGGATAGATCATAAAAATACAAAAATTTTTTAATGTAATGCAACTTTTATCAATATAAAGAAAAAAATATAGTTGAATATTTTTATACAGAAATATTGTAGTATTCACCAAAATACCTTAGAAAAATAATAAATATGTATGGTTGAATAATTTTGAATATATATATATATATATATATATATATATATATATATATATTCATTTTGTATATTATTTATACATTTTTTAATGAAATGCAATTTTTATTAATATATTCTGATCATATTAAATTTATTCATTAATGGATCACCAAAATACCTTAAAAAAATAATAAAAATAGGATTTTAAGTACTATTTTTTATGAACATAAATCTTATAAATTATTATTGTACATATTTAATCATTTTGTATATTTAATAATATTTTTTTTAATGAAATGCAATTTTTATTAATATATTCTGATCATATTAAAATTATTCATTAATGGATCATCAAAATACCTTAAAAAATATTAAAAATGTATGATTGAATATTTTTGGTCACATATTCAGTTTTTAAACAAATTGATTTAGGGTTAGAGGTGCCATTTTTTTTTTGAACAAAAATTTTATAAATTATTAGTGTATATTTGATCATTTTGAATACTGAATTATACATTTTTTTATAAAATACAATTTTTATAATGTATTCTGATCATATTTAATTTTTTCATTTATAGATCACCAAAATACCATAGAAAAAAATATATGGTTGATTTTTTTTGGACACTGAAAAACTGAATTTTAGACAAACTGATTTAAGGGCTTAAGTACCATTTTTATGAACATAACTCTTTTTATATATATATATATATATATATATATATATATATATATATATATATATTTTAATGAAATTCAATTGAATCATGAATATTAATATATTCTGATATAAAAAATATAAGGTTGAATATTTTTGGACATAAATACAGTTTTTAAATAAATTGATTCAGGGTTTTAAGTGTCATAAATCTGGATCACCAAAATATTATAGAAAACAATTAAAAATAAATGATTAAATTTTTATAACATAAATATTCTTATATCATTAATGTTTATTTAATTACTTTATATATTTAATTATACATTTTTGAATCTTTTATTATATATTATCAAAATAATAAGAAAAAAATGAAAAAATTGTGATTAAATATATTTTGTCATCATTATTGTTTTGGATAAATTTATCGTGATTGTAAGGGTTATATATTTTTAATCATTTTAAATATTTTATTACATATTTAAAATATTTTATATATCTAAATTATTAAAAAAATATATACAGTTGACATTGTTTTCAATAAATATATTCAAGGTTGTGTCAAATGGGTATGAATAAATATTATAATAATAAATTGTCATATACTATCATTTTATATTTTTAATTATATATATTTATTATAATATATTGTAACTTTTATAAACATATTCTGTTTATATTTAATTTTTATTTTAATTATTTAATTTATGCACGTACAAGTAACCTAATTCAAAAATTGTATACACACATAAATCTTATAAATTATTATTGTGTGTATTTAATTATGTCACATATTTAATTATTTTTTAACTGTAATTCAACTTTTTCATAATTTATGCATATGTGAATCATGAAATTCCCAAAAAAAATTAATAACTATCATACCAGAACGTTTTTGAATTAAGTAGGAAAATAAATAAAATTATTTTTTGCTCAGTTATGACCCAGAGAATAAACAAAACAGAAATTCCACCGAGGAAACGTGGGACAAGGTCAAAAAACAAGTGTGCACACACAATAACCGTACACGTAAATATCGGTGTGAATTGACGAAATTACCAACAACTACCGTAACATCTAATCCGATGCGTAATTGCCGATCGGTAATTGCCAATTCATCGATCCCCGTTCGCATAATAACCAACGTTTTTTCATCGGCAACAATTACGTGCCCGACCTTGGCCAACAATTTTATTCGTCGAGAGCCTTTCCACGATAAATCACCCGGTATATTGTGCGAGGCAAGGCAGAAAAATCGGGAAAACGCCCGAACGTAGATGCGAAGATGCAGCCGACGACCGGAGGAGGATGGCGAAGACGTGTTGGTCAGTGACTCGAACAATTGGACGTGTGCGCACGGTTCTGGGACGCCGCCGCCGCTCCCCCCGTCCCCCACGGCCCCCACGTCCCCCTACCATTTTTTCCATGGGGCTCCTCTTTGTCCCCGCCGTGTGATTCTTCGACCTTCCCGAGGACGCTCGTGTCTGCATGTGTTTGTAGATGTGTGCGTGTGTGTGTGCGAACGGAGGTGGAGAGAAGAAACGGAGAGAAGGAACTTCGGTCACGTCGCCACCGTTTCATTATATAAAAATTGCACATGAAATTTCCCCCAATAAAAGTCTAATTTTCCAATTAGAAATGAGCGTTCTCTAATGACAAACGATTAATGGTAATGGGCGATAATTTTCAGGTAACCCATATACATTAATTCCGTCTAAAACAGGAAACGGCCCATTAACCCAGGTAACCGGAAGTCGACGATTAGACTTATTATATTTGCACTAGATTTTCGAACGGCTCGACTCGACTACCGATCACACCATTTTTTTTTTTTTAATCTCAATCAAAACTCGGACTGTGAATTCGTAGATTTGCGACCTTCGAATCCGATGACTGTTGCGTTGCGTTCTAGAAAAACAATTCTGTTCTATTTTCCCCTCTAGGAAACTTAATCGTTTGAAGTTTTGAATTAGTATCCTTGTATATTTCAAAACTAAACTCTTAGAAGTGTTATCTATTTAAATAATAATAACATTTCCAGTTTATTGAAAAAAAAAACAATAAAAAACTTTTGGAATATATTACTATGTTAATTAATTTATGCACCTGTGGATAATAAAATTCCCAGAGAAAAAACTAAAAAAACCTTAGGAATGTTATTGAAATATTATTTTAAATAAATTTATTAAATAAATTTGTGTTTTGTTTGTATTTAATTTATGGACATACTTATTATTTAAAAAATATTGATATTTGTACTGTTCTATTTTCTACCAATATAAAATCAAATTATCATAGTATTATTTCAAATGTTTAAGCTTTTTCTAAAAATTCTAAAGGAAAAATGTTTTAGGAATAAATTTTGATTTAAATAAGTTTATTGATGTCTATTTATATAAATATTCTATATATTTAGTTATTTCAAATATTTAACAATTTTTTAAATATAATGTAACAAACTTTTACTGTTACTGTGTTTTATTTACATGGATCCTAAAATTTCTGAAAGAAACTTAAAAAAAAAAAACTACAATTTAATGTTTTAGAAATAAATATAAAATTTATCAATAATCGTTTTATTTATTTAATTGTTTCATACATTTAAAATTTGTGTATCCAAGTTTTACTGCTGGTATATTGCATTCACATGGTTCCTAAATTTCCTAAAGAAAATTAAAAGCAAACGACAGTTTAATGTTTTAGGAATGAATATAAAATCCATCAATAATCATTTTATTTATTTAATTGTTTCATACATTTAAAATTTGAATATCCACGTTTTACTGCTGGTTTGTTTCATTTATATGGTTCCTAAAATTCCTAAAGAAAAATTAAAAAAAGCTACAGTTTAATGTTTTAGGAATAAATATAAAATCCATCGATAATCATTTTATTTATTTAATTGTTTCATAGATTTAAAATTTGAGTATCCACATTTTATTGCTGATATGTTTCATTTATATGGTTCCTAAAATCCCTAAAGAAAAATTAAAAAAAAATACAATTTAATATTTTAAGAATAAATTTTGATTCAAATAAATTTATTTATTTTCTATAAATATAAAATATATAAAATGTAACTGTATATATTTAATTATTTCATATATTTAACAGTTTTTTAAATGTAATATAACAAACTTTTGCTGTTACTATATTCTATTTATATAGATCCTAAAAAACTAGTTTGATATTTTAGAGATAAATATAAATAAATCAATAATCATCTTATTTATTTAAATGTTTCTAGATTTATAATTGTTTAAATGTATCCCATTTTTACTGATAGTATGTTTTATTTATATGAATCTTAAAATTTCTAAAGGAAAATTTTAAAAAAAGATACAGTGTTAATGTTTTAGGAATAAATTTTGATTGAAATAAGTTTATTATCTATAAATATAAAGTCTGTAATATAAATCAATGTATATATTTAATTATTTCATATATTTAACAAATTTTTAAATGTAATGTAACGAACTTTGGCTATTATTATATTTTATTTATATGGATCCTAAAATTTCAATATTAAAAAAATACAGTTTATTATTTTAGGAATAAATATAAAATCTATCAATAATCATTTTATTTATTTGTTTCCACATTTAAAATTGTTTAAATGCATTCAAGTTGTAATGTTTTATTAAAAAAATTTTTTTACAGCTGCTGTTTCATTTCTTTGGATCCTAAAATTTCTAAAGAAAAATTAAAAAGAACAACAACAGTTTAATGTTTTAAAAATAAATTTAAATTCAAGTAAATTTATTAATTTTCTATAAAAATCTATTTATTTATTTCAAATATTTAACAGTTTTTTAAATGTAATAAAAAGTTTAATGCTTTAGAAATAATTTTCAATAAATTTATTGATGTTTGTAGAGTTTCAGTTTATTAATTCATACAATTAACAATTTTGTAATACACCTTTTAGTACTGGTATTGTTTTCTTCTGTGTAAATATAAAATATGTAAATAATCATTTTATATATTTAATTATTTCATATATTTAACAATGTTTCAAATGTATCCAACTAATATTTCTCATATAAAGGAATAAATTTAGTTTTAAATAAATTTATTGATTTACACAGTTTATTACTTTCTATAAATATAAAATCTATAAATATTCATTTTATTTCATACATTTAATTTTTTTTAAATGTAATCCAACTTTTACTGCTGGTATGTTTTATTTAAATGGATCCTAAAATTTTTATTTATTTATTTATTTTACTGTTTATTTTCTAAAATATGTAAATAATCATTCTATATATTTTATTATGCCATATATTTAACAATGTTTTAAATGTATCAAATTGATACTCCTAAATTAAAAAATTATAGTTTGATGTTTCAGGAGTAAATTTTGATTGAAATAATTTTATTGTTATTTTTTATATAAATATGTAAATTATCAATTATTTCATATATTTCACAATATTTAGGAAAATTTACGAAAAGTCAACAGTTTAATGTCAAATGTTATTCATTTATATTTCTATAAAATGAAAACGATATAAATGAATGGTTTAGAAATAAATATTGTTTTGATTAATTTTTTTATGGCTGTAATTTATCAATTTTATATAAATATAAATCTTATAATTATATTACATATATATTAACTTTTCTAAATGTAATTCGACGTTTATTAATACAATTTGTTTATATTTAATTTATAACATATGTATTAATATAATATAATTTTTATTACTACTTCACATGTGAATGATAAAATTCTCAAATAAAATATATTTAATCCAACTTCTATTAATTGTGTCAATTGCAGCGCTCATATCTTAATTTATTTTTTATTGTATAGATCATGGAAATAAATGTTATTTTTAATACACTCCAACTTTTATTACTACGTCCTGTTTATATGAAATTTATGCACATATGGGTCATAAAATTCCCAAATAACAATTAAAAACACTAGTTTAATGTGTTAAGTAAATTTATTCATGACTATAATAACTTATTAATTTTCTGTAAATAACCACTATTTAACTATTAACACAAATTTTTGAAATAATAAATTGTAATTGAATATTTGTGAAAATAAATTCCTTTGACTAAATGTATGTTTGTAACTTTTCTGTTGTCTATAAATGTGAAACGTAACAATTCTGTTTAATTTTCCCTTCCACCTGAAGTTCAGAATTAATAAGTTCGACGAAATTGTACCTTTCAAATCTCAAACTTTATAAAAGTTGCCCATTCAAATAATAATAACGTTTCCTGTCCATTGAAAAAACGACACGAAACTCGAGTTGTGTGTGTGAAAAGACGCCCGTTTATGCGACGAGGAGGATTTTACAAGACACCCACGCACACGAGAATTATACAATTATCGCTGGCTAAAAATAACTCTTTTCTCTCGCGTATTAATTTCGTGAATCGGAACCAAGAAGGTGGGTAAAAATGGCGTAATCAGCCTTGATGGAATTGGAAGGAACGCACGATCCGAAATATCGATGGCGGTTCGCGTATTGGGTTTCCGAAAGCCATTTAAACTCACGGAAATATTGTGTTTCTCGGTGCGGTGTCCGGTTACGGGCGGTCCACCCGTTCCCGCACGTCGCGACACATTCGACGATGCGGTTCCTCTAATCCGACGGAAAATTCGACGGTTACGTGAAAAAGTGGTTCGCACGAAAGCGGTTCTCGAACGGCTGTGCGTTCCACTCACCCACAATGTTGCACGGGTTGATCGAGTAGGTGCGATATCAAGGATGCTGTTCGTATCTTTTTCTTGCTTGGCCTTTTCTTTTTTTTTCTGGCTTGGAAATAATGCACGTACGAAAAATTGCGGCAGGTGCTTTGGCGTAACGAAGAGGAACGTTTTCGGTCGCCTCCAAATTTGGAAACGGAGCGAATTGAACGAGTGACGTTTGCTTAATCGTAATTTTTATTGAACAATTTCGTTACGTATTCAAATTTGGGTTCCTTACCTTTTTCACATTCCTGAAGTTGACCGAAAATGATCGATTTTTTTCGTCTTCGCAAAATAACGTCCAGGTTCAATGATTTGATGGGCTTTCTGCAACAAACAACAACGTCTTAATTCAATTTGAAGATTATATCGTTTCGAAAAATGCAATCTGTAAACTGAGTTGCATAGTTTCGGCCTTAAAATTATTGCAAATGAAAAATCTAGTGTAAGTGTTCCATTGAAAGTGCACTTGTTTGGAAATGGAAATAAAAATATTGAATAATATTTGATGGATTATGTTATTGGAGAACACCTGAGAATCGTTATGGAAGATGGATCGAAAATAAAACTATTTGTGAGTAATTCAGCGTAAACAACAGTCTATAATCTCCTTGGAACGAACAGGAAAAAAAAAAACGACGATAAAAGCATTAATATTCAGAGTTCAGATGTATTATATTATACTGGTCATACACTGCCCAACTGTGTGACACAATTTCTTCCTTTTTTATTACGTGACAATGACTTTTTTATATTTTTTACCAAAATTCAATCATTTGAAAAATATAAATAATAATAATAATTAGTATTTCATTATAATCGTTGAGATCAGTATTCTGTTTAACAACCACTCAAGAAAAAAAAAATAACAACATAATAATTAAAGCAAAAATAAAGATAAACTTTTCAAACGCTTTACAAATCTTAACAACTATCCAAGAATAGAAAAGAAAAGTAACAACTTAATAATTTGTAGAAAATAAAAGCACAACATTCTTCGAATTTCATCGCAGCTTTTGAATATCTTTCTCTTTATTGCTTTTACAAATCTTAATAACTCTCCAAGAATAGAAATGAAGAGTAACAACTTAATACAATGAAGATCTTTCTCTTCATTGATATTACAAATATTAACAACTATCCAAGAACAGAAAAGAAGAATATCTACTTAATAATTTGTAGAAAAAAAGCATAATATTCTTCGAATTTCAACTTTTGAAGATATTTCTTTTCATTGACTTTACAAATCTTAACAACTATCCAAGAATAGAGAAGAAAAGTAACAACTTAATAATTTGTAGAAAAAAGCACAACATTCTTCAAATTTCAATGCAGCTTTTGAAGATCTTTCCCTTCATCGATTTTACAAATCTTAACAACTATCCAAGAACAGAAAAGAAGAGTAACAACTTAATAATTTGTATAAAAAAGCATAAAATTCTTCGAATTTCAACGCAGCATTCAGAGAACTTTCCCTTCATTGACTTTAAAAATCTTAACAACTATCCAAGACTAGAGAAGAAAACTAACAACTTAATAATTTGTAGAAAAAAGCACAACATTCTTCAAATTTCAATGCAGCTTTTGAAGATCTTTCTCTTCATTGATTTTACAAGTCTTAACAACTATCCAAGAACAGAAAAGAAGAGTAACAACTAATAATTTGTAGAAAAAAGCATAAAATTCTTCGAATTTCAACGCAGCTTTCGGAGAACTTTCTCTTCATTTACTTTACAAATCTATCCAAGAATAGAAAAGGAGAGTAACAACTTAATAATTAAAAAAAAAGCATAAAATTCTTCAAATTTCAACTTTTGAAGATATTTCTCTTCATTGACTTTACAAATCTTAACAAATATCCAAAAATAGAGAAGAAAAGTAACAACTTAATAATTTGTAGAAAAAAGCACAACATTCTCCAAATATCATTGCAGCTTTTGAAGATCTTTCTCTTCATTGATTTTACAAATCTTAACAACTATCCAAGAACAGAAAAGAAGAGTAACAACTTAATACTTTGTAGAAAAAAGAATAAAATTTTTCGAATTTTAACGTAGCTTTCGGAGAATTTTCTCTTCATTGACTTCTTAACAACTATCTAAGAATAGAAAAGAAAAGTAACAACTTAATAATTTGTAGAAAATAAAAGCATAAAATTCTCCGAATTTCATCGCAGCTTTTGAAGATCTTTCTCTTTATTGCTTTTACAAATCTTAATAACTCTCCAAGAATAGAAATGAAGAGTAACAACTTAATACAATGAAGATCTTTCTCTTCATTGATATTACAAATATTAAAAACTATCCAAGAACAAAAAAGAAGAGTATCAACTTAATAATTTGTAGAAAAAAAAGCATAACATTCTCCGAATTTCAACTTTTGAAGATATTTCTTTTCATTGACTTTACAAATCTTAACAACTATCCAAGAATAGAGAAGAAAAGTAACAACTTAATAATTTGTAGAAAAAAGCACAACATTCTTCAAATTTCAATGCAGCTTTTGAAGATCTTTCCCTTCATCGATTTTACAAACCTTAACAACTATCCAAGAACAGAAAAGAAGAGTAACAACTTAATAATTTGTATAAAAAAGCATAAAATTCTTCGAATTTCAACGCAGCATTCAGAGAACTTTCCCTTTATTGACTTTAAAAATCTTAACAACTATCCAAGACTAGAGAAGAAAACTAACAACTTAATAATTTGTAGAAAAAAGCACAACATTCTTCAAATTTCAATGCAGCTTTTGAATATCTTTCTCTTCATTGATTTTACAAGTCTTAACAACTATCCAAGAACAGAAAAGAAGAGTAACAACTAATAATTTGTAGAAAAAAGCATAAAATTCTTCGAATTTCAACGCAGCTTTCGGAGAACTTTCTCTTCATTTACTTTACAAATCTATCCAAGAATAGAAAAGGAGAGTAACAACTTAATAATTAAAAAAAAAGCATAAAATTCTTCAAATTTCAACTTTTGAAGATATTTCTCTTCATTGACTTTACAAATCTTAACAAATATCCAAAAATAGAGAAGAAAAGTAACAACTTAATAATTTGTAGAAAAAAGCACAACATTCTCCAAATATCATTGCAGCTTTTGAAGATCTTTCTCTTCATTGATTTTACAAATCTTAACAACTATCCAAGAACAGAAAAGAAGAGTAACAACTTAATACTTTGTAGAAAAAAGAATAAAATTTTTCGAATTTTAACGTAGCTTTCGGAGAATTTTCTCTTCATTGACTTCTTAACAACTATCTAAGAATAGAAAAGAAAAGTAACAACTTAATAATTTGTAGAAAATAAAAGCATAAAATTCTCCGAATTTCATCGCAGCTTTTGAATATCTTTCTCTTTATTGCTTTTACAAATCTTAATAACTCTCCAAGAATAGAAATGAAGAGTAACAACTTAATACAATGAAGATCTTTCTCTTCATTGATATTACAAATATTAACAACTATCCAAGAACAGAAAAGAAGAATATCTACTTAATAATTTGTAGAAAAAAAGCATAACATTCTTCGAATTTCAACTTTTGAAGATATTTCTTTTCATTGACTTTACAAATCTTAAAATCTATCCAAGAATAGAGAAAAAAAAGTAACAACTTAATAATTTGTAGAAAAAAGCACAACATTCTCCAAATATCATTGCAGCTTTTGAAGATCTTTCTCTTCATTGATTTTACAAATATTAACAACTATCCAAGAACAGAAAAGAAGAGTAAGAACTTAATAATTTGTATAAAAAAGGATAAAATTCTTCGAATTTCAACGCAGCTTTCGGAGAATTTTCTCTTCATTGACTTTACAAATCTATCCAAGAATAGAAAAGGAGAGTAACAACTTAATAATTAAAAAAAAAGCATAAAATTCTTCAAATTTCAACTTTTGAAGATATTTCTCTTCATTGACTTTACAAATCTTAACAAATATCCAAAAATAGAGAAGAAAAGTAACAACTTAATAATTTGTAGAAAAAAGCACAACATTCTCCAAATATCATTGCAGCTTTTGAAGATCTTTCTCTCCATTGATTTTACAAATCTTAACAACTATCCAAGAACAGAAAAGAAGAGTAACAACTTAATACTTTGTAGAAAAAAGAATAAAATTTTTCGAATTTTAACGTAGCTTTCGGAGAATTTTCTCTTCATTGACTTCTTAACAACTATCTAAGAATAGAAAAGAAAAGTAACAACTTAATAATTTGTAGAAAATAAAAGCATAAAATTCTCCGAATTTCATCGCAGCTTTTGAAGATCTTTCTCTTTATTGCTTTTACAAATCTTAATAACTCTCCAAGAATAGAAATGAAGAGTAACAACTTAATACAATGAAGATCTTTCTCTTCATTGATATTACAAATATTAAAAACTATCCAAGAACAAAAAAGAAGAGTATCAACTTAATAATTTGTAGAAAAAAAAGCATAACATTCTCCGAATTTCAACTTTTGAAGATATTTCTTTTCATTGACTTTACAAATCTTAACAACTATCCAAGAATAGAGAAGAAAAGTAACAACTTAATAATTTGTAGAAAAAAGCACAACATTCTTCAAATTTCAATGCAGCTTTTGAAGATCTTTCCCTTCATCGATTTTACAAATCTTAACAACTATCCAAGAACAGAAAAGAAGAGTAACAACTTAATAATTTGTATAAAAAAGCATAAAATTCTTCGAATTTCAACGCAGCATTCAGAGAACTTTCCCTTCATTGACTTTAAAAATCTTAACAATTATCCAAGAATAGAAAAGGAGAGTAACAACTTAATAATTTGTAGGAAAAAAAAGCATAAAATTCATTGAATTTCAACCTTTGAAGATAACAACTTAATAATTTGTAGAAAAAAGCATAAAATTCTCCGAATTTCAAAGCAGCTTTCGGGAAACTTTCTCTTCATTGACTTTACAAATCTTAACAACTATCCAAAAATAGAAAAAAATGTAACAAGTTAATAATTTGTAGGAAATAAAAGTAAAAAATTCTTTGAATTTTTATGTCATTTATAAAAATCTCTATTCTTATTGGTTAAACAAATCTTAACAACTGCACAAGAGTAGAAAAAAAACAATTGAATAATTAAAAAAAAATAAAAGCACAAAATTCTCCGTACTTCAACGCAACTTTTGATGTTCTTTATCTTGATTGATTTTACAAATCATAACAACCACTTAAGAATAGGAAAGAGTAATAACTAGTAGCTGTTTGGTCATTTTCAATTTAATAATTATAAGAAAATAAAGGTACTGTTCGATTTTTTAACACCGTTTTTTCGAGACTTGCCAGAACAATGCCGAAAACGCAAGAAGAAACGGACGGTACGAGTTTCGGGCAGTGTATCGCCAACGCTTTCTCCACCGAAAAAGAGCAGCCTCCATCGCGGCAGCCAGGTTCGAGAGAGACGCCGCCAGTCGGACACATGCGACCGGGTCCCCCTTTTCCTTCTGCACCGTGGAGAAACAGAGAAGGAGAAAGAGAGAGAAAGAGACGGACCGGCGACGGGCCACAGACGGGCTTTGACACGCTGCCTACCGGTTCGGCTACCGAGCTACGCGGGGCGCACCGAGGGGGGCGCCGCGGGGCGAAGGGACCGCGACGAGGGGCCGACGGGGGGCGGGCGGGGCGGCCGCAGCCAGTCAATCCGGTACGCGAGATGCGGTCGACGCACCGTGCTCTTCGAGAGCCATCCCGAGGGGATCTTTTCTTCCACCTTTTAACCGTAAAATTGATCCCTTTTATTCGATGCCCCGACGGTTTTGTGGAAAATTCGTTCGGAATTGCCCTTTTCAAAATGTCGACGCATGTTTTATTTAATTAGCTTCAATTCTGTCACCCTTAATTCACAGCGGTTTTCAAATTTATAACATCCTTTTTTAGTAACAGTACCGAAATTTGTAATTTTGTCGTTTTTTAATCATGAATTCGTAATTTTTTTTTATTATGAAATAAAATTTCGAACGACTGTGCAGGAATAATATTGGTCGAACTAAAGATGAGCACAGTCCACGCATTTTTACGTCGGTTTCTGTACCTGGAAATTCTCCTATATATTATTTTGCCTCCCTTCCTATTTTTTCAATCTATTCTCAACCACAATTATATATTTTCATCAATTTCTTAAATATTAACTGTGTAACTTGTGGTCACAAAGAATGTATAGATTTTGTTTTAATTAGCAGTCCATTTAAAATTCCCTTCTTTTTAGTTTCTTATTTTTCGAAAGCTACAAACAAATAATTTTATCTATTGCTGTTAGTACTTTCCCTAATATCAATTTAAAAAAAAAATAATAAAAAAAAGAAACAAAATATTTAATTACAACATTTTTATCTTCATTTTTATTGAATAACATACGAACTTAAAAAACTCAAAAATTGTAAAAATTACTTTTATTTATAAAATTTTTAAATTTATATATTTTATAATATTTATATAATTTTATATATTTTTACTGAATTTTTATGTAATAGATAATAATTTTCAGAAATTTTCTTTTTTTAGACTACATAATACAAATAAATTTGTCTTATATAATTTAATATTATTTATTATAATAAAACATAGATATCAACTTAAAATATCCTAAAAAAGATTAAAATGTCTATTATTTTTTACACTGTCTTCTAAAACTTTTCTTTGTTTTTATATTTTGAAATAAAAAATAAAATGTATAAGAATGTTTTTGTTATTTAAACTAAATAGACAAATAACCTTTTGATAAAATTTAATATAATTTATTATAATAAAACAAATAATTTTATGATATTTTATATAATGTTAATATTTATTTAAACTTAAAAGATTCTAAATAAGATTAAAATTTCTTTTATTCTTTATATTATCGTCTAAAATTGTTCTTTTTATAATTTTAAGAAATTCTTATGTAATAAATAAAAATTTTGAGAAATGTTCTCTTTTTTAGGTTATATAATACAAATAAATAAATTTGTTTTATATAATTTAATATCAATTATTATAATACAACAGTATTTTATCATATTTTATATAATGTTCTCCTTTAAAATTGTTCTTTTTATATTTTTACTAAATTTTGAAAATTTCTCTCTTTTTTAGGCTATATAATACAAATAAATCTGTTTTTTATAATTTAATATCATTTATCACAATAAAACATAATTTTATGATATTCTATATAATATTAATATTTATTTTATTCAATTTCATAAAATATCAACTTAAAAGATCCTAAAAAAGATAAAAGTTTCTTTTATTCTTTAAAATTGCCCTTTAAAATTGGTCTCTTTATATTTTTACTAAATTTTGATGTAATAGATAAAAATTTTGAATAATTCTCTCTTTTTTAAAGCTATATAATATAAATAAATTTGGTTACTCTCATTTATTATGATAAAACAAATAATTTAATGATATTTTAATACAATATAAATATTTATTTTATTCAACTTCATAAAAAAGGTTGAAATTTTTTTTTATTTTTTACATTGTCCTTTAAAATTGTTCTTTCTATATTTTTACAAAATTGTACAAATAAATTTGTCGTATATAATTTAATATTATCTATTATAATAAAACATAATTTTATGATATTTTATATAATGTTAATATTTATTTTAATCAACTTCATAAGATATCTTAACTTATAAGGTCTTAAAAAAATTAAAATTTCTTTTATTTTTTACATTGTCTTTTAAAATTATTTTTTTGTTTTTATATTTTAAAGTAAAATTATGAGAATGTTTCTCATATTTAAGCTAAATAGACAAATAATCTTTTTATTTTTTATTTTAATTTATTATAATAAAACATATAATTTTATGAAATTTTACATATGATAATATTTATTTTAATCATTTCAATCGACTTAAGAGAACTCAAAAATGGTTAATTTTATTTTTATATTTTATTATTATATTTTAAAATTATTATTAGTTTTGTGAAAATATAGAAGACAAAAATAAAAGAAAAATTATTTCTAATCAAAGTATAAAAATAAATTGAATAAAATAAAAATACTTCATATATATTAAATAATTGAACACTTTTTTAAAAATTTTTATTTTCTCTATTTTAGCAGAATTTATTGAAAATACAACATTTTTAAATCAAATTAAAATATATAAGAAAAAAATACAAAAAAAACTGTTACCATTCATGGTAAATAATTAACTGTTCATAAATTCAGAATAAAATTAAATAATTAATAATTTATTATAATAAAACATAATTTTATGACATTTTACATAAAGATAATATTTATTTTAATCAATTCCCCAAAATATACATAATACATTATCTTTTAAAATTATTCCATTTACATTTTTAATAAATTTTGATGTAAATAGATAAAAGTTTTGACAATTTTTTTAATGATAAATACTAAAAATAATTCATTAATATCTTGAATATTTTAATGAAACTTCATAAAAAATCACATCAAAATAGTATTTTTGATTAACCTGTACACTTTAAAATTATTGTTTTCGTTTTTCACTGAATGTTTATATAATAGAAAATAATTATGAGAATTTTTCTATTATTAATTGTATAGAATATTTTTTATAATTCTTAGACATTTACAATGGAATTACATTGTTACTTTGTATTACGTTAATATCTCAATTAAATCCCCCATGACAAAATAATTAAAAAAAAAACAGTTTTAAGAACATTAAAATGTAAAACAGAGACACCGACACGTCCAGTGACCAGAAATGCCAAGCCAACGCAAAACAAGTTCACAGTGTCTCAACTATTATAAAACTGGTAATAAATAAATAAATAAGTAATAACTAATTTCCTAGAACTAATCATTTCTTTGGGGCACCCAACCATAAAGTCTGTTCCTGATTTTTTCCCCCCTGCAAGACATTTCGGTTTCTTCGTACCGTCGAAATTTTAAGTATGACCTGGATCAACGAAAACAATAGGAAACTGTGTAGTAGATGTGCCGATTTCGTTGACACGCCACAATTAGCGGTTCAATAAATGAAACGAGATGTACTCAAGTGAAGATAACGAGGGTATTTTTTCGAAAAGAATCGGTTGGTGTGCAGAAAATAATGCAACTCGCAGCAGAATATTAAAATGTTGCACGCTACTGATAAATTCGACTAAAAATAGTCCAAAATCTCGCTGATAATGTGTGGAAACATTTCGAATTAAGTAATTCGTTGTAAATCGCCTTTCATTTGTAAAAATGGCGGAGGCACTGGATTAATTGAATTATTTTTTAGTAAATTTAAGCAATTTTCATAAAAAAACTTCCTGTTTTAATCGTATTTCGAAATTAATACAATATAAAAATGTGATAGTTCCATCGAAGCGTTGTGGAACAGTTGTGGGCAGCGGTTCGGTTTCAGTTTTTCGTGGGTACGAGTTGGAAGTGGATGTTGCAACCAAGAATGCGTATCTAATACCACGCACAATTTTTTTAGACCATCTCCTTTTTGGTCTTTCAAACATCTGTTCGGTCCGCAACGAATTTTTACCATTTTTTCTTTTTCGTACGACAACTTTTTGTTAGTTGCAACGTTCATAGTTATTGTTTTCGAAATGGATAGCCTTCGAAACAGATCTTATTCGGCGATGATGATGTTGTTGTTGTTGTTTATGTAATGAATGGGGACCATTCTAGAGAATCCGGTCAGAAATCAAAGCGAGCAAAGGAAATTATTATTAATAATATTGTTGCCCTCATAATCGGACATTGTGCTAACGCAATTTAACGACGATTCATCGATAGCGTCGGCTTCCTTTGTCGGTCCGTCCAATTCGACACTTTGTTGCCTTCATGTAAACATTTTCAGGTCACTATTGGAAAAAAAACGATGAAAAACTTACGAACGAAATAATTTTCGAAATACAGAACAGATAGAAGTGTGTATGTGTGTGAGGGGCAAACAAACGTAATTGTGTAACAAGTTTCGGCAGCGATAAAACCGGGACATAATGGAAGGTCTTGTGCGATCAGCACATACTCGCCTTTATTAAAACGCAAATAGTAAATAGTATTTTTATCGCAACGAGACATCGTGGCCATTTTTTACTTAACAAAACCTCTATTCACATTTTCGCTCTACTAATTGTTGGTATTGTTTTTTTAAAAAACCTTTTAACGAGTTATTTTTACGATTGTTCCCAAATGCACGGTTATCGAACGAAAACAGCACTAGTGCATTAGATGAGCATTTTTGTGGTCCGATTATTTCACCACAAAAGCCGAAGGTTCGATAAATATTCGGCTGGGTTATCTTTTTGTGCACTCCGTGCATTTACACGGACCACCACGTTTATTTGTTCCTCTTTCCATTTTCAAATAGTGATTTTTTTTGTTGTTAATTTTAAAATGTAATCGTTATGGATTTGATCCGTTGATACAAACACTTACGTTTATGAATAGTTATCGGAATCGTGCGCCTTGGGTCAACAACTATCCGAGATATCTGACAAAAATTACGAATAGCGCCAATTAACTTTTAAATTGGTTGATTAATTTCAAAACAACCCGACTACATACAGATTCTCTCAGACGAATAGTCTGTTCCAAGTCTTCAAGCACCTGTTGACGATAATGAAAACTTACCCGACAAACTAAAAACCCAAAATCTGAAACAAAAAAAAATAATTATAATTTTATACTTATCTCAAGCAGTTAAAAAATAATTTGAATTAAATAAAATTCTGTCGCATCCAATAATAAAGTTCTTTCATTAATTTTAAAAGTTATTAGCTTTTTAAAAATTTATCTTCTTTATGTATATTAAGATTATTTTAGTCAAAATATAAAAGAAAAAACTGTTAAGTAAAGCATAATTTGAATTACATAAAATCATTCCGTATATATAAAAATAATTATTATTTTTTTTTAATATTCTCCATTTTTAGAAGGATTTAATAACAATAAAATAATTTTTCTTCTTTTCCATATTTAAATAATATATTATTATTAAAATGAATCAAATTAAATATTATTTTATATATTCCAAACATAAAATGTAAAATTCATCTTTCTTTTAATTTTCTACTTTTATAACAGACTTAATTTTCTCTTTGATATATTAAAATCAATCCTGTCCTAATATATAAGAAAAATTAAAAAAGTTTATTTTCTATAAAAAAGCGTAATAATAACTTCAATTAAATAAAATTGCTGCGTATAAAGAAAATAATTAATTTCCCATAAATTCAAAACAATATGTGATAAAATTAATTAACTTTTCTCTTAACTTTCCCTTTTTTGTGGGATATATAAATATTAAAATTATTACTCATAATCAGAGTATAAAAATATTTCATGTACAGTAAATAATCGAATAATTTTATATAAATTCAAAACATATATTAGTTCAATCAAAATAAATAAGAAAAAAATCTGTTTTCTATAAAAAAACATAAAAATATGTTGAATTAAATAAAATTGTTTCATAAATTCAAAACATAAAACTTAATAAAAATAATTTTTCTTTTAATTTTCCGTATTTTGGCAGAATTTATTAAAAATAAATCTTTTTTTTTCGTCTTCCTTTATTATTAAAATTCTGTACAAATGTATCGAAAATACAAAACAAAAATTCTCCATAAGCAAAATATAAAAAATCAGTTAATATAATTAAAATTGTTTTATTTATATATAATTAACTGTTTCTTCATAACTTCAAAACAAAAAATGATAAAACTAATTTTTCTTTTAATTTTCTATATTTTGGTAGAATTTATTAACAATAAATATTTTTTTTTCTTCTTCCTTTATTATTGAAATTAGAGCAGTCAAAATTTATAAAAAACAATATAGAATAATAATTTTCTCCATAAGCAAAAGGTATAAAAAATGAGTTAACTTAAATAAAATTGTTTTATTTACAAATAATTAATTAACTGTTTCTTCATAAATTCAAAACAAAATATAACAAAATTAATTTTACTTTTAATAATCTCTATTTTGGTAGAATTTATTAACAATAAATCATTTTTTTTTCTTCTTCTTCTTTTAATACTGAAATTAGATCAATCAAAATATATAAAAAACAATACAGAATAATAATTTTCTGCATAAGCAAAAGGTATAAAAAAAGAAGTAAAATTAAATAAAATTGTTTTATTTACAAATAATTAACTATTTTTTCATAAATTCAAAACAAAATATAATAAAATTAATTTTTCTCTTAATTTTCTCTATTTTGGTATAATTTATTTCTTTATTATAAAAGTAATAATAAATATAAATAATAATAAATACATAAAAAATAATTTTTCCCATAATAAAAAAAAATGATATTTCTTTTAATTTTCTCTATTTTGGTAGAATTTATTAACAGTAAATCATTTTTTTCCTTTCATTATTTTTGAAATTAAAAAATATATAAAAAATATTATTATATTAAATAAAATTGTTTTATTTTTATAAATAATTAACACTTTCTTCATAAATTCAAAACAAAATATAATAAAATTAATTTTTCTTTTAACTTTTTCCTTTTTTAATGGGATTTATTAACAATAAAACACTTTTTTACTGTTATTATATATCTAAAAATTTTACAAATTCAAAATATAAAATTTAATAAAATTAATTTTTCTATTAATTTTCTCTTTTATCAGCCGAATTTACCATTCTGTCATATATTAAAATTAAAAAATATCAGAAAATTATATAAAAAGATTTTTCATGAACAAAGAATAAAAATAGTTGAATAAAATAAATTCATAATATAAAATGTCATAAAATTAATTTGGTTTTTATTTTTTTTCCTATATATTACAATTAGATCAGTCAAAATATAAATAAATTATTTTCCATAAGGACTGACTTAAATTGTTGTTGTTATAAATTGTTTCATATATATAAATTTAATTAATTAAATGTTTTTTCATAAATTCAAAATACAATATACAAAATTCATGTTTCTTTTTTAGTGGTATCTATTAACAGTAAAACATTTGTTCTTATTTCGTAAATTTAGAAGAAAAAAATAAAGGATAAAATTATTTCTCATAAACAAAGAAAATAAAAAAAAAAATATACAGTAAATAATTGAATAATTTTTTATAAATTTAGAACACAAAATATTGTAAATATTCCTGTTTAGGGAGATTTATTAATAATAAAACATATTTTTTCTTTTGTATAATTTGAAATAGTTTTGTTAAAAAAAGTAAAAAAATACAGTTTTCCACAAGTAAAACTTGGTAAGAAGTTGAATTTAAATAACAAAGTTTCGAATCTAATAATAATTAAGTAATTTATCGTCAATTAAAAAAAATATCTTTTCATTTTAATGTAATTTAAAGTTCAATTTTATCCATTTTCATAGTGAATTTAATATAATTTTATTCAGTTGAAGGTCAAAAGAAATTCTCCATTTATGTAAGATATAAATGTTATTTTAAAAGAAAACTTGTTTTCCTTTCTGTGTGCAACATACACAAGGTAAAACCTTATAATCCATTTCAGAATCATCTGTAGAAAAGACTCTAATCTCATTATCATATTATCCGAGTGTAAAGGAGCCAGATCTATTTTTTGTCACAAGGACTCGAACCTTAATAAAAGAGATCCGTGCATCTGCATACGAGATGCACAAAAGCATCTTCCCGTCCTTAATCTCATCGGTTTCATCGTGCCACCCATTCAAAATTGACGTGCACGTGCAAACTGACGTAGTTTAGTTTTCTTTTTAATTCGTGTCGGATATAAAATCGAGGAAAACACGGGTATTTTCGGACGGAACTTTGAACATCCGGCGTTCGGACGTTTGTTTACAGCGTCGGCGAAAAATAGACGTTTCGATCTATTTAAAAAATCAATGTTTTTCGGGCAATATGTTCGCGAATGTCGGTTAGTTAAGAAAGGAAACGGTGCGTGGGCAAAATGTGGACGGTTGTGTAGTAAACACACCCATTTTGCCCCGGTGCTAAATTAGAAAGTTGCGGTTACATAAAAGAATACGTTTCATTCATAATTCGCCCGCTCCTTTTCCTACATTGTAATGTTGCACATTACTTTTCGTAACTCAAGACTTCGCAATGGTTGTTCCTCTTGCAAATTCCTTTGGGATAAACCACGAAAAATTAACGTACGAAGGCACAGATGCGTTTGGTGTACGTTTGGAGCCGCACAGAGTGACAAAGTGACAGAGTCGGAGTCGGAGTCGGCGGACATCCTACTTAGTATTTCTAATGGACCGTTTCCCGGGAATTCTAACTGCCGTCTCGCTCCAACATCCCCACACACACTGCACGATCGCATCTGTGTTGTTTTCTGCACGTACGCACCTTTTCAGTCGGCCCGAAAACATTTTCTAATTGGAAACAATCGCTAAATAATGGCCGACAAATAAATGAAACGCAGATAAAGTATTTTCTGCGAAAACATGAAACCGCATTTTGATAAACGATTTCGACCCACGGACGTTTGGCCGTCATTTCCTATGGTAAAATTGCGCACTGGAATTGAGGCAGAACTTAAGAAATGAACAGAACAGTTTTCAACATTCACTTGATTTTGGGTTTTGATAAAATATAAATGTGTTTTACTCGTTATCAGTCACAAATATCGCATTTTTGTTTAATATTCAATAAGTGTAAATATATCTGCGATATTTCTTGAAAATTTTGAGAACAAATGTTATGAACTGTAAATTTTAATAAGAAAAAACATTATGTTTTCAATAAGGTTTAAAAATAAGCTCGTTGACATTTGATATTTCTAAATGACAGTATTTTATCTTTTTTTTATCATCTTGAACATATTTCTTAATAATATAGGATTAAATAAATTTAATAAAAATGAGATGGCTTATTTTAAAATTATTAATTGATCACAGTTATGAAACCAATGATAATTACTTTGATTATATTATTTTTTCCCAAAATCTGTAAATAAGACTTTGTAAAGTAAATACTTTACATAAATATGTATGTGCTTGTAAAAGTGTTGCATGTCATCATCACTTCAAAGTATTACGAAAACAATGAAAATTAATAAATTATATTTAAAAACTTATTTCTAAGATAGAAATAATGAGTCATTCCTATTTATTAAAGCTCATAAGCAAAATTTCGATGACTCCTTTGTAATTTAAAATTTTAATATTTGACTAAAAGTTTTTAGCAACACAACAACGAATTCTATGCTTACTTGAATAAATTACTATCAGTGAATTAAAATGATGTTAACTGTTTTAACTATAATAATTCTGCAATCTACAGGTAAATAATTAAATATTTTTTTTTCTTATGTAAAAATAAACATTTCATTCTGAATAAATTTTCAATTTAAAATTTGTATTTTATTATTTTTCAATATATATTCAATAAATATTCAACATTATATTCAATACTGAGTAAAATTGTAATACTGAATATTTTCAATATTAAATAATTATTGATTATTTAATAAATATTCAATAAATTTTCGATACATATTCACGAATCAAAAAATATTCCATATTGAATAAATTATTAATATCGAATAAATTGTCTGCTTTCAATATTCAAAACATATTCAATGTTATACAAATTTGTAATATTCAATAAATTTACTATATTCAATATTCAATATTAAATAAATTGTCAATATTGGATAAATTGTTTACGTTCAATAATATTTAATATTAAATAAGTTTTTAATATTAAATAAATTTTGAATATTCAAAAAATATTCAATATACAATAGATATTTGAATGTTAAATAAATTATCAATATCGAATATGGTGTCTATATCAGTACTAAATATTCAATATTAAATAAATTATTAATATTAAATAAATTTTCAATATACAATAAATTGTTTAAGTATAATAAGAAAATCAATGTTCAATAATTAAATATTCAATAAATATTCAATATTAAATAAATTATTCATATTAAATAAATTTTCTACATTAAAAATTATTCAATATTTAATAAATTTAAATAATTTTTTAATATTGAATAAATTGTGTACGTTATGTAATATTAAATAAATTTTCAATATCAATAAATTTTCTATGTATAATAAACAAATAATCAACGTTGAATAAATTAAATAAAAGGCGGATAAATGGTTTACATTCACTAAATATTCAATATCAAGTAAATTATTAATATTGAATAAATTTTTAATATTCAATAATTATTCATTATTCAGTAAATATTTAATATTGAATAAATTTTCAATATTCAATAAATATTCGACATTAAATAAGTTTCTAATATTGAATAAATTGTCTAAACTCGATAAATATTCAATATTCCATAAATATTCAACTTTGAATAAATTTTTAATATATCGAATAAATTGTCTATATTTATTAAATATTCAATATTCAATAATTATTCATTATTCAGTAAATATTCAATATTGAATAAATTTTCAATATACAATAAGTTTTCTATATTCAATAAATATTCAATATTCAATAAATATTTAACATTGAATAAATTTTTAAGATAAATATTCGATATTAAATACATATTTAATATTGAATAAACATTCACTATTCAATATACAATAAATATTCGATTCAACAATCAATATTCAATAAACTCTCAATATTAAATATCGAATCAATATTTACTATCAATTTTTTTATAAAAACTATTTTATGAATCTATAGGATCTATCTATAGGAGACGAAAAATAAAAGAGAATATGGTATTTAATAATTTTTGTTTTTTATTTTATAAAGCGTAATTTACAGATTTATTTTATGTGCGATTTATTTATATTTCAATTCATTTTATGCTTATGTGGGCAATTAATACCATTTGCAGCGTATATAAAAATTGAGATTTTTGCTAAATCTGAATATTTTATAACATTTTACTATTTTTACTTTAGTATGTTTAATTTATATATAAACAAACACAGTTTTGATTTTTTGAAACCAAGGACAATCAGAAATGAACAATTAGTCAATGGATAACTTAAAATAAATAATAAAAAGTTTGTCATCTGTCGAAACCTATTAATTATATTATTATATAATAATCTATTGATTCAAATAGATTTCACATATAGTCCTGATAATCTGATCATATATTTTTTCTATAATTATTATATTTAATAATTAAAAAAAGTGATCTAACCACAGGAATGAAATGTCTCAAGTATTTTAATAAACTTAATTAATAATATTACAATAATATTAAAAAGGAAGGACAAGTTCATCAAAAATGTGTAAGTACTGTAATTTTATTTAAATGTTTAGCCTCTAGTTCTAATTCAGTTTATAATTGAAACCAATTTTTCATAAATTTTGTTAAAAATAACACTAATTTATATTAACATCATGAAACTGCTCTAATTAAAGTAAATCGTTACATTTGGTTAATTAAAACTCAAAATATTTTTAGTTTATAAGAGTCATTTTTTTTCTAAAGGTAAAATAAGAAAAATTTAGCAATATGTACTTTCTTAATTTTTACCATTGTTTTAGCATTAAATGCGCACATTTACATAAAAAAATCGTTTGTAAAGTAGCAGCAATTAATAATAATTTAATCTCTTGATAGTTGTAACAATCAACCACAGAAATATCAAGTACACATGGTTTTGGCGTTTACATATTAAACACACACATGTTTATATCGCGGTTTTTTATATCGGCAGCAAACTTATTTCGCAGATCGCGGGATCTTGTTTAGAGGTTGATAAACCAACTACTGTGTTTAGATTTTACTTGAATTACAATTCAAGTTATTTGAAATAGTCGGGAGTCGCCATGGATTTTCACACACTTTATGCATAATTTGCACATCACAATTTTCAAATTCATAGAACATAGAACCGGAGTGCAAAGCTCTCTCTCCGTTTTAAATTATCCTACGGACTCCTCGCCGGTTTATTGTCCAAACAGAAGTGTTAAAAAGGAAAAAGGAAAAATGTAAAGTTATGCAAAAGTTGCCCAATTGGAATTTGTCGTGTCTCGAATAAAGGCGAAACACACACATTAATTTACATTAAATCCCACCTATTCGAATTTAAACGTGCCGAGCTCGTGGGCGTAACCGTTTTTATCTATATTCCAGTATGTTAATGGCTTTTCGTAAAGACGTAAAGACGATTTTTCGTCGTCGTGGTCGTGGTCGTCGTTCGAAAAACGCCAAGCGAGACGGTGACAAGAGCCGGAGCGGACCGGATGCCGCTGGCACAAAACAGGAAAGTGATTCCGTAAAGAAACGGCTGAATGGCCGGAAGTTCCGCACTCGCGTCGCATACGCATTTTTCTGCGACCGTTCCGTCGGTTTTCAATCGATTCGGACGCATCCGGAATGTTTAAGTCGGTCGGTGGAATAGACTTTCCGAGATGTTCGGGATTTATTAATAATTCCGTTTCGATGTGACGGAGAAAAAACGTGGAGGCTGAGATCACGGAACTGAAATAAAATTCATTGTCGCAAACGATGACCGATTGACTGACACACGCGCTCAATGAAAAACGCTCGACGGGACGGTTGCCAAAATAAAACTAACGCTCTAGAAAAGTACACACTTTATTCAAGTTAATTACAGTCACACACAATGTTTTTGTACAATTAAAAAATGTGACAGGCTCTTTTCTGGACTTTGTGCTCCGAACACTCCGAATTATTTATGTAAAAATTTTTTGCTGGCGCCAAATCATTTCGTTTATTTATTATTATAATGATCAGTTTGTTTAAGACTGGAAAACAGGAATTTGTAGAATGTTGAACACACACATGTGCACGAAATTCACATTCTATTTTACACTTTTAATTATCGAACATTTTGATTTTCTAGAACAAAATAATATGAAATTAACAATTCTCGATTTAATGTTTCTTAATCTCATGTACAACAAATATTTGTTGTATATCTACCTGCAGAATAGAATATTTTTAAACTAAAAATTAATAAAATCTACATAATTATTTATAACTAAAATATTAAATTGTAGGAATTAATTTCATTCAACTTTTTAACAATACCCGTTTTTAGTCTCATATGTGTAATTATTCAAATAATAATTAACGAACTAAATAAAATATAAAATTATCAAATGAATCTCATTCATGTTCTTTTAGTCGTTATCAGTTGACATCACCTTAATAGTTAAGAACTTTAAATGACTAATATTTATACTGTAAAGCAACGAATCATAAATTGTGAAACAGATATACTTAAAATTCATATTCCACTTCCATTGTCAATTATTGAAAATTAAAATTTGAAGTTGTCTCCACAAAAATTAATAGTCTTAATTTTGGATTTTACTTTTTTAACATTGTATTTCGTTACCCCATAACATCTGTTTTTAGTCTCATATGTGTAAATATTCTTATAATAATTAGCTAATTAAATAAAATTTAATATTGTCGAATTAATCTCGTTCATGTTTTTTTTTAGTCGTTATCAGTTGACATCACCTTAATAGTTAAGAACTTTAAAGGTGACAAAATGACTAATTTTTATAATGTAAAACAAGAAATCATAAATTGTGAAACAGATATACTTAAAATTCATAGTCCATTGCCTTTATTAATTATTGAAAATTCAAATTTTCAGTTGTCTCCACAAAAAATAATTATCTTTTATCAGTTGACATCTCCTTAATAATTAAGAATTTTAAGGGCAACAAAATGACTTATTTTTTATACTGGAAAGCAAGAAATTACAAATTATGATACAGATAAATATGTGTAAGTATCCTTATAATAATTAGCTAATTAAATAAAAAATTGTTGAATGAAACTCAACCATGTTTTTTTAGACATTATCAGTTACATCACCTTAATAGTTAATAACTTTAAGGGCGATAAAACGACATTTTTTAAACTGAAAAACATGAAATTATAAATTGTGAAACAGATTACTTAATATTTCATTTCCACTAATAATTATTGAAAATTAAAATTTGCAAATGTTTCAGAAACATTAACAATTTTAATTTTAGTTTCAACTTTTTAAAATTGCCTTTCCTTTTCTCATATTGTCTGATTTTGTTCTTACATGGGTAAATATTCATATATTACTGGCTAATTAAATAAAATATAAAATTGATGAATGAATCTCATTCATGTTTCTTTAGTCGACGTCGTCAGTTGTTACTTTATAGGTTAAGAATATTTTGGAAACGACAAAATGTTTTACAAGACCTTCATACCGGAAAACTGAACATTAAAATAAAATATTGTGCCACATGTTCAGAAATATTATATTTTATATTTTGGAACGTCTAATTAATAAGAATTGAAATTTTATATATTTTAAGTAAAAGTCATTAAACTGTTTCTAGAATTTTCACTCTTAAATTGTATTTTGTTAACTCCCAATGCCTGATTTTATTTCCATTTGTGTAAATATTCACATGATGAACAACTGACTGAAACATTAAATTGTTGAATGAATTTCATTCATGTTTTTTTAGTCGCCGCTGTTCGTCGTCACTTTATAGGTTAAGAACATTTTACAAACGACGTGAAAATGTCTAACAGGAATATTTTTTTATTTAAACAGCACTACTTCAATAGTTCAGGTTGAAATGTGTGCATAATGCACGTGAAAATAAAATAATAAAACAAACGCAGACCCATTTAAACCATAAAGTTTGTTGACATCCAACAATGTTTTCGAGAGGAATGAACCGTATCAAGATTTGACATTTAAATGTTATTATCAACCCAACAATTACTTAATTCCCGCGGGCGCCTTCGCAGGTTAGGAAACCGCGACATCGCGACGTTCACGGAAAAAAACGCGAAACGGGGTGAGTTTACGTCTCGGGTGCGCGCGCAACGCATATTTGTTTACATTACCCACGTTCCGGGGTTGAAAACCTCTCGCGACTCCAACATTACCTCACGACCAGCTAATCGCCAACCACCACCTTCCTCCACACACTGATATTCCCAACACAATCTGTTTAGCCACACGCGAAACAACAACAACAATAACAACAATCAATCGGACGTCGGGCCGGGGATGCTTTTGAAAAGATCGTGTCGGTAATACAGATCCGATCGGTGCGCGGCGGCCATGTCTGTTGGCGACGTTGCCGGTTAGGGTGCGGCGGTTCTCTCGCGGTACCCGGGGGGGCGGTTTTGAGTACGGGCCGGGGATGCGAGGCGGAGGACGCGTGAGACGTGGCGGCGGTGCACGCGGCGACTGGGGGCAGGCGGCCACGGCGAGCGGACGGGGTGAGGCGGCGCACGCGCACGCGCACCGCGGCCGAGGTGCCGCGTCCACCGTGGTGCTGGGTAGGAGGCTGTGGCTGTGCGTGCCGGCCGCGCACCGGATGGCGAAACGCAGCCTTCCGTGGAATCCGTGGATGTTCTGTCCCTTAATATTCATCCTTTCAACGTAACTATAAATAGAGGTACAGTCATTAATTATCTCAAAATTTTACATAAATAACAAAAAAATTTATTTTTTATATGTTTGTTAACATTAATATTATCTAAATATCGAAGTTTTACAAGTTTTTAAAACATTTCTTAGTACATATTTGAAATTAGATTTTATTAATTATAAATGAATATTTAAAAAATTCAAAAGAAAAAAAGAATGGTACAACAATATCCAATCAGGTCTATTTTTTTAAATTATAAGTTATTTATTAAAATATATATTTCTGTTTCAAAATTAAACATAATAATTATTATTATTAATTAAACTGTAATTATTATTAAAATGTACACCTTAATCCTATAAAATATTACTCAGAAATAGTAGTTTTCTTTTACCAACTTAATATATAACCTAATCTAACCTAACCTAACTTAACTTACATAAATACATAAATTTTATTTTCAAAAATATTACTTTTTTTTCTCTTTACCTAACCTAACCCAACATTATACAATCCGCCCTAACTTAACTTTATGTACACATTTCATAGTACTAAAATATAAATAAAATACTTTCTTTTACCCACTTAATATATAACCTAACCTAACCTAATTTATATAAATATAATTTTCAAAAATATTACTTTTTCTTTGCCTAACCTAACCTAACATTATATAATCCACCCTAACCCAATTTTATGTACACATTTCATACTACTAAAATATAAATAAAATACTTCCTTTTACCCACTTAATATATAACCTAACCTAACCTAACATTATATAATACACCCTAACCCAACTTTATGTACACATTTCGTATTACTAAAATATAAATAAAATACTTATATTATTTAGTAGACATATAATATAACCTAATTATCTTAATTTACTGATGTTATCTAGAATAACCTAACTTAACATTAAATAAAAAATTTATAAAATATACTAATGTTTCAATGTTTTTCAGTTTTTCATTATTCTATTTTACTAATATAAAATTATATGACATAACCTAACATAATTAAGTTAAATAAAATTATGTACACATTTAATTCTGTATGTAAAAAATGTCTGTGTTATACCATTTTCAAAAATATTTAACCACCAAACTAACCTAACATCCTAATTTAACATAAACTAACATAAAAAATAATTTTGTTTGTTAAAAAAACTGTTACATTAAAAATTTTTCTATATAACATAACTATATGTACACATTTAAATAAAATAATTGTCTGTACATATTTCTAAAACATATTAAAATATATAAAATAATATTAATGATAATTTATAAAATACCATTTTAAAAAATATTCACTATTGTAACCTTAATCTAACCTAACCTAATCGAATATAATCTAACCTCACTTATCATAACCTAATTTAAAATCACCGAATTTAACTTTAAGTACTCGTTTAAGCAAAAATCATTTATGAAAATATATTTTAAATATTAAACAGTTAAAAAAAGCTTTTAAAATAAATTTGATATTAAAAATCCATATTTTTATCATAACTTAACATTATTATATTAAGAACACCTAATTATAATAAATTCATGTATTTCTAAAGCAAATCTAAAATAAATCTTTTGTTCTATAAATTTATAAAATAGAATTTTTAAAAATATTTGTTGACCTAACCTAAAGTAATCTAATCTAACCTCTCTATTAACATAAGCTAATTTAACCTCTTCAAACTTAAACTGATACTGATATATACTGATTTAAGCAAAAATAATTTGCAAAAGTATATTTTAAATAACAATTTAAATAGTTAAAATAGCTTTTAAAATAATTACTGTATTAAAAATCAACATTTCTTTTAATTGTTTAACATTTTGTACACATTTAAATAAAATAATTGTAGTTATTTCTAAAGCATATTTAAAATTCTTTAAAAAATTTTTTGTTGTTCAGTATAATTCTATAAAAAATAATTTTTAAAAATATTAACTAATCTAACTTCACATAACATACTCTAATTTAACATTTTCAAACTTAAACTTATATATTCATTTAAGCAGAAAAATATGCAAAATATATTTTAAGTAACTATTTAAACGGTTAAAAAAGCTTTTAATATAATTACGATATTAAAAATCAAGTTTTCTATAATTGTTTAACATTTTGTACACATTTAAATATTTATGTCTAAAGCATATTTAAAATTCTTTAAATAAATTTTCTGTTGTTTATTATAATTCCAGAAAATATAATTTTTAAAAATAATTACTAACCTAACCTAAATTAATCTAATCTAACTTTACTTAACATAACCTAATTTATTATTTTCAAACTTAAACTTATATACTTAATTCAGCAAAAATAATTTACAAAAATATATTTTAAAAAACAATTTAAACAGTTACAAAAAGCTTTTAAAATAATTACTGTATTAAAAATCAACATTTCTATAATAACATTTTGTACACATTTGAATAAAATTGTATTTATTTCTAAAGTATATTTAAAATTCTTTCTTTGTTGTTCATTATAATTCTATAAAAAATAATTTTTAAAAGTATGGACTAACCTAACCTAAAGTAATCTAATCTAACCTCACTTAACATAGCCTAATTCGACCTTTTTGAACTTATATATTCATTTAAGCAAAAATAATTTGTAAAAATATATTTTAAATTATAATATACATTGTTAAAAAAATAAATAAATTTGATATCAACATATCTATGATTGTTTGACATTATATAAACATTTAAATAAAATAATTGTATATATATCTAAAACATGTATAAATTTCTTTAAATAAAAGTTTAGTTGTTTATTATAATCATTTTTAAAAATATTTATTAACTTGACCTAAACTAGCCCAACCTAACCACACCTACCATAACCCAACTTACTTAACTTTATGTACAAATGTCAAATTTTGAATTTGAAATAATAATTTAGTACTCAAATAAACTTTTATAATAAATTCATCATTAAAAATGTACATTTTCTTGTGAATAAACGATTGTAGTTATTGGAAAAAACATAAAAACGACGAAAAGAAAAACGAGGATTGTGAAATGATCCCGTAGAATCTCAGTGCGGAGTTCATCAAACCCGATTCATTCTAGATGTTCTACAATAATTTTTTCGTGTAGAAAATCCATGATCCCATTCGAACGTTCGCTTCGCACACAAACACATATCGGATATGTTTATGAATCGATGTGCGATGCAGAGTGAACAGAAACAGGCGAGTAACGCATGGACAATGCCGTCTATTATTTAACATAAATAATGCATTATGCTATTTTTATTTCGGCCCAAGAATGTCCATAATTGACGTATCGAACGTCCCGTTTATCATCTATGTTACAACAATGAAAATTACTAAATACAGGGCCCATTGTTTCGCGACGCATTTTTAATCATATCTGGAATCCGGGTCGAAATTCGATTTTTTTTCGCCGCATCCATTCATAGGTTCGAGCCAGTGAATGAACGCACAGTGGATATAACACGTCGTGCTAATCGGTCGGGTTGGGAAAAATGGGAAAAAACGAGCTGCATCGCACGGCGAATGGGAACCGGAGGGGTGGTTTCCATGGTGACTTGGGGTGCCACCTCTCCGTGTCCATTGGGGGAAATTGTTCATAATTAATGACGCGACAGCCAATGGGGGAGTCGAGTGAATTTTCCGAGTCGGTTTCAAACCCACACGACGGGGAAAATCGATAGAAGGAAATGTTGATGGGCGTTTTGATCGTTCATGTGTGAAAAGATGAAGTGGAAATAACACTCGGCTCCGTCTCTTTGAGCAATATAACTTATATTACTTGCTGCAAGTAGAAAAAATCTAATTTTAGTTGGAAACAAATTGTGACGTTGAACTTGAAAACTGATTAAAATATAATTTACCGGGGAACAGTTTTTCCGAAGGTAATTTATATTTGAAAATTGCGAAACGACTAAAAGTTTGGCCGTGCTTGTGGAACCTCGAAAGTGATTAATCGACGGAACCTTGAGCATGTGTGGTGCGTGTGCGTTGGAATAGAGTTGCGGCCAACACGTTTGACATTGGGTTAGTTGCGAATTCTATCAATGAGTAGTTGAGACGGGTGCGCGCATGCCCCCAACGCAACCGATCAATGGACCTATTCTTGTCGCGTATGAATGATTACACTTCCGGTGCGCCGCTCTCCTCGCTCCACTCCCTTCGCCTCATACTCCACCGGGCGCTTCTCCACACAAGAAAACCCATCAGGGGACTCGAAAAACCGACGGAACAACTCAACACCGACCCAATTCGTTCTCGGATTTACTTGACTTAAGTCAAGTGCTGAGTCACATCATCCGAAATTGCCGAAAGATCCGACCCGAAAGTCTTCCGAGAACCAATAAACTAACATCTGTTCGTTGCGGGAGCGTTGAGGTCACCTGAACCGACGAATATTGAAAAAATTGAAGGAATCAATTTTCGTTGGGACGTTAAAACGCCCCCGCGCAACCGTCACAACGGAAGTCTGGCACATAAAAATTTTTAAATCGACACCAACTTGCGTGGGCACTTGAGTAAACAACTTTTCCACTTGTTTCAAACGCTAACAAACCAATTTTTAGTCGGATTTATGCACGAACCGACCGAATTTATCTCCTATATATTATAATAAAAACAATATTAGTGCCCAATATGGACTGTTGTCACATTAAACAATACAATCGATTTATAAAATAAACAAAATCCACATTAATTGTATTATTATAGCTTTATTATTCACATTTTCTTATAAAACTGTTATAGTAATATTTTTAGACATGAATTATTCAACTTTTTAAATAATTCTGTATATTATTAACTTAATCACCATAATAATTTAAGGTATGCATTTTAAATAATGTAATAAGAAACTTTATAACTAAATTGATTTAAACCAGGCATAAAATTGATTTATTTTTGATTTTATGTAACCAAAAAAGGTTTTAATAATGTTATAACATGTTGTTTAAATAATTTCATATTAAATTAATATAGAAAATGAAGGAAGGTGCTCTAGAAATAGATATAATTTAGCTAATAAATTATCTTCTATATATTATAATAAAAACAATGTTAATGCCCAATATGGACAATTGTCACATAAAACAATACAATTGATTTATAAAATAGACAGAATCCATTTTAATTATTACAGCTTTATTATTCACATTTACTTATAAAACTTTAGGATTAATTACCCACAACTTTTTAAATAATAGAAAATTATTAATTAATACTAAGGCATACTTTTTAAATAATATAGATTATAACAAAATTAATTTATAATAGACATAAAATTGATTTATTTTTAATTTTATATAAATCAAAAAGATAAAATAATATTATAACATGTTCAAACAATATTTTTTTAATAATTTCATATTATATTAATATAGGAAAAGAAGTAAATAAGAAGGGTGCTCTAAAAATAGATTTAATATACCATTATATTCCTCAGCAAATCTTTGTTTGCTCACAAATTGATTGTCAGAAGGTAAACTTTAATAAAGGATCAAACATTAAATGTCAGAACTTCATGAAGGTAAACAATAAATTTCTAAAATTAACTTCAAACGTTGAGTACACTATAATATTTCAGTTTAATTGTTTATATCAAATTGAATTTGATTAAAATAGTTATTTAGAGTCTTCAAAAACTAATATTACTACGAAAAAAATTTTATAATTCTTATAAAAGGTCCAAATCTTGAACTTATTAATGTTTTATAGTCATTTATAAGGTTAACATAATTTATGTACCTATTTTTATTACATTAGTTTATAGTTATTTTAAATATAGAAACTTTTTTTTATATATCTTTAGGTCAGTTTTTGATCTGATTTCCTGTTTATAATTTGGGGTTGAATTGCGACGTTCAGAATAAATAATAAGCTTAAACCAGATGAACTATGAAAGTAAGTGTCATTGGTACCTAATTTATTTAAATTGAAAGAAAAATAAATGAGGTAAAGATGATGGTAAAATGTTCAAATGTCATACAACTTTTGACCATTCTCAGTTGCCATTTGGGTAATTCTTTTCAATAAGAAATTATTCCAGTGTCCTTAGTTTTACATTTTTAATCGATAGTTTATTAAATTACATGTATGTCAAATCCTGGTAAATCAAGCTCAAACTAGAAATAAAAATGTTATATTGGAATAAAACAAATATATAAATTTAGCTACATTTCTGTATTTTTCATACATATTGAAATGTGTCAAGAGCTTCAACTTCAACAAGCTTTTATGTTTTCTATCGATCGGATCTACTCGTATAAGAAGAAACCAGCAATAGTCCACCATTATTTATTTGTCCCTGAAACTCTGTTACCTTCTTTTTATTTCAGTCGTGTGTTCGTGAAACCTTTTATCTTGTTCACCGCCTCACTACCTCGAGTTTTAGTCAAAAAAAACCAAATAAGGGAAAATCATTCTTAATTGTCTCATATGAAGACCAAAACTGAATATTTTGCTGTGAAAATGTTTTGGAATGAATGAGAATTTATTGAAACATTTCGACCCGTATGTACCAATTGTGTTGATCTTTGACGTCATAGGGACATTTGTATTGTCTCAAAAACTTATTAACGGCTCTCTGAAATGGTCGTAACTGAACAGTGTTAAAACATTCATTAAATGCATTCTTATGCTGTCACAATATCCATTTCAATGGTTTTCGATAATAACTCAATGGAAATTTCATTAATTAGTTTTCATCGTTTTATGGTACATTTTTTTATACAGATACAGAATATACAGATTTAGCAACAAACCATAGCTTCTGTTAAAAACCACAAAAACTCTCATTTTTTTCTGATTTTAAATAAAAATCTAACTGAAAGTGCTCAAAAACTCAAACTTTCTACAGCTGGGACTCAATTATTTTTCTTGGAATTTGGTACCACTGGATGCACAATCTATTCACCTTTTTAACAAAATATTATTATTGTTAATCTCCCTGAGGAATTGAAAAGGTACTTTCCTGATATTAGTAATACTGAAAACTGGATTGGAAAGCCATGCATGATATTATGTTAATATGAAAGCAATATAAATCATTGTTAGAAATGTCCACAGATCAAACTCTTCAAGCTGATTTAAAAAATATATTTTTGACTGATTTTTGAGTGGTAAAACTATAACAATATGAAAGTGGTATAATCCTTTTTGCCTATCATGACAACTTACTTCTGTGAGAGTGAATTTCCAATATTTGCAACATAAAACAAGGCTTCTCCTCCGATTGTTATATAAAATATTTTATCTTGAGTCTATTTTTTAGAGGGGTTCTTGTCTTGAAAGTCTTATAGGGGTAGATGTGAAAAAACCTGATCTATGTGAATAACCCAAATGGCACCAATAAATACAATGTTAAACATCTTGTTAAAACTTTTACACACTTTTTAAAAGTCATATACGAGGGTGTTTCAAAATTTATTTACAAAATTATAGGTGGTGTCTTAATTTCTTGGTGTGTAATTTGAGCATCTCTCCTAAATTCCCTTTAAAAAGTGTAAGAGTAAATTTCTATGTTTGAAAAGTTGACATTTGCTCACCAGTATTATTGTTTAAACAGCCATAATAAACAATTTGCGTACCTCTATGGTGACCATATGGTCCGGTTGTTTTTGGCCAATTGTTTACGTGAACAAACAGTAAATAAATCGTGGGGGGGAGGGTGGCAAGGATGACCTCATTATTTGTAATTTATTAAAGTGGCCTGGCATTTAATTCGGAATTAGCAATTCAATGGATTGAATGGCGGCGTGTGACGCGCAAACCCATTCATGGATCCGAATCGCCTGCATAAAACTGCCATCTAATTCCTTTGATCGCCTCAATGGACGGTCGTGTGTTTATGCGGACGCACCAACATCACTTCTTAGCCGCATTTCAATGACAAAAGATCAGGTCCAGGTGCACATTTGAATATTGCACACAATTAAATTATTCATTGAAGTGTCGATGGATCCGAATCCGCGGCGGAGTCCGGTACGTGATGCATATTCATGAATGGATTAAAATTCGTTAATTATCGAGTCGAGATCTAGGAAATTTTTTCAATAACTATTCAAATCATGGTAAACGGGATCTGAGAGCGTTGCTGAATGAAAAATAACGTTGTTTACGTTTTTACGATTGGATCGGGCCGTGGAGAGAGGGAGACCTCCATTATTATTATTTTTTATTATCCATTTTTTATGTTTTGTTCTTATTCTGTGTCGGACGGAGCGACCGAACAGGTTCTCGATACGAAAACTTGTATTTCATTCACCGCCCATAATTTATTCTATGCAATTAAAATACAGTAAAAATACGTTTAATTGTTAATAAATTATTAATTCATTAAAGACAGCTTATGGTAATTACGGAATTAATGGTATTTTATATGTGCAACCGAATACTGACGCTGTTTGAAAACTAGTTTTTTAAATAAATTGTTGTCTAGAAATCGTCTGGAATTTCTCATAATTGAGTTACATTTATAATTTTCCGTTTTTTACAAAATTTTCTAAATGTTTTTGTGAATAATTTGATCATTAAGGAATTTTAAATAGTATTTCATAATTTCTGCGTTACTAAAATAGGTTGTCAAAATATGACAGCAGGTGGCACATGTTCATTAATAAAGAAGTTGTATGAAAATCACTTTTCTTCACATATTAAAACTGAAATATCTTTAAAACGGTTTTGAAAGTCAACATTAATCAAGAGTACCTTTTTTCTTCTACATTGTGCAATGAATATGAAAAGCTTAAAAGTTTTAAAAAATATAAAAGAGGAAATGATTTACCCTACTGTATTAAAACTTTATTTACATTTAATTATAAGTATGTATTTTAAGATAATGTTTATAATTAGATCAAAGGTTACGGCAATATGAATTTTTTTTTTTGAAATTTAAACCTTTTCAAAATTTCATTTAGATTTTTGTCAATGATGTTTCCTACCAGTTCAGAATATTGAACACTTGTTTAAAAATCACCTCGTATACTTTTCGAATTATAAAATAGAGTCCTTAATTTAGTTTTTTTTTTTTAATTGATAGTCTCTAATTTTTTTTTTAAATTAATTTAGTAGACATTATTTCGAATTTGTTTGTCATAAAGGAATTGTAAAGGATTTATTTCGAATAATAAAAAAGAGTCCTTAATTTAGTTTTTTTTTTTTGATTAAGTGTCTCTAATTTTTCTTTAAATTAATTTTGTAGACTTTATTTCGAATTTGTTTGTCATAAAGGAATTGTAAAGGATTTTTTATCATATCAAATCAGTTTTTTGATATTTTCATTTAATACGATTTAGAAATTTAATTTTTTACATTAATATTCAAAAGACATTTAATAATTTTGCATGATTTTCATTTCAAATTATAATAATACGAATAAAAAATTTAGTTATTATAATAATGACAGTAAGAAATGACTTTTTTGTTAAATTAACTGCCTCGAAATCGTCTTTTATCAAAAAGAAGTTTCAAAGGAATTTCGACTGACTTTTCAGATGTGATTTCAAATTAAAGTAATAACAATAGTACAAAATTTAATGTTCTTCCAAATTTATTATATATAAATCGCTTCCCAAAATATTGTTCATACATTTGAAAGTATTTTTTAAAGTTTTTTTCCAGAACACTACAAAATTTAGGTTTTATTTTAAAATTAATTAACTAAATATTCTCTCGTATTTATTATAAAGGAATGTTGTTGAATTAATTGTCTAGAATCGTTAATTTTATTTTTTTTATATTGAATTCGTTTCCAAATATTTTCAACTCGTATAATAATAATAACAGTATTACATTTAGTTTTCTATTCAATTACTTACGTAGATATCATCTTGAATTTATCAAAAAGGAATTTTCATAACGAGTTTTCAGATGTCTTCATTTCGAATTATAATAATAATACGAAATTTAGTTCCTTCTTAAATTAAACGACTAGAAGTGGTATCAAATTTATTATAAAAGAATTTTGATAATTTTAAACGATTTTCCAGATGATTTTTTGAATTGTAATGGTAACAGTTTTTTAAAGAGATTTTTAATTATTTTATATAAAAATTAATTGTCCAGCATAAAAATAAATAAAATAATTATAAAAAACTTATAATTTTGAATGAATTTTCAGATGATTTTGAATTAATTAACAGGAAATCCTATCCAATTTTTCATTAACATATTGCAAGAGGTTCATAATTTACTTTTTCTAAATTAATTGTCTAGAAATCGTATCGAATCTTTATATTTTTGGGTGAACTTACTGATTTTTTTTGTTTACAATAAGTTTTTTAAAATTAATTGCCCAAATTTCTAATCTAATTAGTTTCTATTTATCAAAGAAATTACGAGAAAGATTTTTTTCATAATTTCCAGATGTTTTCGTTTCGAATTACAACAACAGTATGAAATTTATTATTTTTAAAATCACGTGTCTAGAAATAATCTCAAATTCTTTATAAAGAAATTAATTGTGTGAGTATGAGTAATATTGTTTAATTTTGGAATTTCCAGATGCCAGATTAAAAAAAACAGTATGAAATTAGTTTTTTATAATTAAGTGTGTAGAAATTTATTATAATTAAAATTATAGAAATGATTTTTTAAATTTTAAAGAATTTCTAGATGTTTTGATTTGATTTGTAATAATAACCAATTTTATATATAAAATATACTTTTCTTAAATTGATTGTCTAGAAATCGTATCGAATTTATATAATTTTGGACGAGTTTTCAGATTTTTTGTTCACAATCACCTTTTTTAGTTAATTGCCTAGATTTCTAGACGATTAGCTTCTATATTAACATGAGGCAATTACAAGAAAGATTTTTTCGTAATTTCCAGATGTTTTCGTATCGAATTGTAATAACAACAGTACGAAATCGATGACCATAAATATTTTAACAAAGCCATCACAAATTTCACGCAGATGGTCCGGTGCTGGTAAAATTAGACGTTTTATTTCCACATTATTCAAATCCATAAACACGTGGGTTTTCGTCCTCCGGACAAATTTGGTAGTAATGCGATAAATCACCGCAAACGAGCCATTTTTTCTCTCGTGCCGTCGAATTTTCAACTTTTTCCGCCGGTGAATGCATAACTAATTAATTTTACAACATTTAAATATATCCACGCCTACGTAAAAAAAATAATAAACGTAGGGAATTCCCATTGTATTTAAATGTTAGTTTCAATTTGAATAATTTATTATTCAACAATTTTTTTTATTATTATTATTTCCAATGTTCGCAGCTGTATTGATAGTGATGTAAGTGTTTCCTGGAAACGGCACAGATTTTTAAACTGTATTACACATATTGTTCCAAGTGTAAACAAGCCGAATCTCTGTTTTGTGTGTGTGTGTTTTAATCGTTTGCTCTTAACACAAATAATTTTATCTGGGTTAGTTCACGAGAAAACTATCGTTTATTCTAATTTACTTACCTCACTTTAATTTTATTTTAGGGATTAAATAAAACATAAAACTGGATACATTACAGAATATTTATTTATTTAGGATTTTATAATATAAATATACATTCATTTTCCAATTTTATATAGAGAAACCCACAACTCGCTTTAAACTTAAAGAATATATTGCAAAATAAAATAAAAGTTTGGCAGGACTCACTACAAAAAAAACAACATTTTGTAAACAATAACAAAATATGTAAACGAGAAAATTGTGCAAAAAAATAATGTACGAGAAAAAGTAGACTCTTTTAAAAAAATACTCTATTAAAATTACATCAGCCGGGTGAATAGGTCGCGGTAATTTACAATATCTGGAAGAGCTTCTTAAGTTCGACCATCAGTTGCCAGTCGGTTTTCAGGAGATCGTCCCTAAAGTAGTCCTTGCAGGCGTCGATCGACTGACGGGAAATCTGTAACGCAACGTAAATGGCAGAGGGCTGAAAATTGGGGTCGCCGAACCCACAGGAATCTGGGTTGAAGGAAAATCGATGGGACGCACGGGCGCCGCCGAAACTGACCTAGCGTCTCGCATTGATTTTCCTTTTTTTGTACGTTGTGTTTTGTCCGGGTGCGAACGACATAAACTACCTGACCGATCGAATCGATCTTGCACAAGTCGAGATAAAGCGACGTCCCACGTTTTGTTTCCCCCGCACAAAAGATGTAGGTCGACGGTACAGCGAAATATGCTAATTCGATACGTTATAACATTTCAAGACGCATTTTTTTTTCTACCTCTTCTCTCTCTCTTTCACTCGCACAATCAGCAGTGTTTTGTGTTTCTGTGTCTGTTTTATTAGTTTTGCCTCGATTGAATATCTAATCGAACGGAATCGATCCGTGTCAGGGTGAAATTCTGTTTTCGCACTTTTATGCTACGCCTAACAACACCTGTTTGTTTTGGTTCGAAAATATTAACGTGAATATGTGGAAGGAAAAATGTATTACACTGGGGATTAATTCGACTTTTTTGGGAGTTTCTAGACAAGAAAAGGTTACTAATCCAGAGCTAATTTTATCTAATACATCACATTTTGATATATCCTACATTTTCAAAGATATCTCCGAAAATAGTTTGACAGATTGCAATTAATTTTGTCTGTTTGTAACTTTCTTAACACACATTTTCATGTAGATTAGGTTATTACTTTTAAAAAACGTATTTTAAGATAAAATTTAGAACTTATTTCAAATGGAAATTATAGTTCTGTCCTTAAGTTTTTCTAAATTTTCAAATTAACAAGGTATTCACTAACTTATTCATTAGAAGTTTATGGAGAACGGGAAAAAATACTGAAAATTTTTATAATTTACTTTGAACAAAATTTCATTTCCGGTTTCCCCAGAAGTGACATGAACTTTGTTATTTTCAATGGAACCTGTATATTTTTGAAATCTTAAATTCCACATGTAATTGCAAATAAAATGGCATACCATGTCTTATTCCTAAATTCAGTAGTTTTCGAATTATTATTTTTTTTAATTTTTTTAACAGATTGATGGTCTAACGAAAATGCATATTATGCCACAAATTTTGATACTGTAAAGTTCATTTTTGGTATACTTATTAACCAATGATCATCCTATAAGGAGCCTTTATTAATACTTCCAAATTTTATACAGGGTGTGCGTTATTTACGTTTAAATTTGTGCATCTTAAAACATCGATAGTTCCATTATTTTCGATGGAATCTCTGTAAATATAGGGATGTATAGGGAATTCTTATATCAATCAAAAGGTTTTTAATGAACAATTTTATTATACAAAAATATGTATAGGATTCCAAGAGAAATAACAAATTTATTGATATTTTAAGATGCATAAAAGTAAACGTAAATAGCGAACACTCTGTATAAAATTTTCGAGTACTAATAATGGCTTCTTATAAGATATTTCTTGGTTAATGTGTATAACAAATATTAAGTTTCCAACATCGAAATTAATATCTCTACAGACATTTTAGTTAGAATCTTGAATCTGTCAAAATTTTTGGAAAAAAAATAATAACTCAGAAATGATTGTATTTAGGTGTAGGACATGGTATAGTTATTTTATTTGCAATAGCATATAGAATTAAAAAAATGAAAAATATATAGGGTGTTCCAATGTAACGAACAAAGTTGATGTCCATAAACTTTTAATGAGTAAATTAATTGAATCACCCTGTATTATTATGCATGGTGTTAGGAAAATGAGTGCCGAAAATTTAACAAGTGTTAAAATGCATTTTTTTCCATAAAACTGTCAGAGATTTGAAAATTCGGTTTACGGCAATCAAGGTTTAAAAAGTCAAATATTTTATTTGACTTGGAAATACTTGTCACAGCCAAAAACAGCCAAACAATTTTGTCTACCTTGTGAAACTATAACGTTTGAACGACAAAATTAACTAAATAATGAAATAAAATATGAAGAATATTTGAGAATATCAGTTACTAACTTAAAGTATTATTTTCACGTTTCAGTTAAATTCTTGTGTTTCTTATTGAACACGGGAAAATTAAACTTGTGCAATATTGTCGATATTGAAAATTAAACACCACCCACCCTTTTGCCGGATAAAATTCAGGATAAATAAAGCTATTTCGGTACGAATTAATGAAGGAAACGTGTTCGAAACACGATTACATTAACCATAACGGAAAGAAAGGCGATGACGTAAAACAGGAATAATTGATAAAAGCCGGAGGCGGTTGAACTTCAGTCGAGTTTCGGGAATACGGGTTCATCCCTCCATCCCACTTAGAACAATCGGCGTCACGACGACGTCATCCGCTTCACCCACGCAAACACTTCCATTCATTGATCAGTCTGCAGATGTTGAACGGTTTTTTATATCAGGAATTTGACGCAGAGGAGGAGGCGTTTCAATTTGCTTAAGATCTTTTAAATTTTCCTACAATTTAAATACCTTAAGAGCATTAGAAAAAGCTGAAAACGTTCTTGCTTTAGGGTCAGACAATTTTCTTGAAAGGTTTGCGTGGGCGTTGCGTATGAATGGGGTGGAAAACTGGGCCAACCGATCCAGACTTGCATAGCGGCGTCTCGAGGTCAACGGCGGCGACGGCGACGCTTCAGTGCAAACGGGAATTCGGACGTCGAAACGCGGCAACGTCGGAGCACGATACTCGAAGACGGAGAGGGAGGGAGAAAGAGTGAAACACATCTTTGTGGGGGTGGAATTGTCATTCAGCTTTCGGGCAAAAACAATATAAATATGTATGGATGTCTTACCTTGCTCGTGAGCATGTCAGTTTCGTCGAAATGCCTACCGAACATCTTGGGGGCTTCACCGGGTACCGGTTCGATCTTGATGCAGACTTCCATGCCCTTCCTCGCCGTCTCCACTGGTTTGTGGTTGCTCTCTATGCTCGTCACGACGCCCAAGTCCAAAAACTGAACAAATCACGAGTGAATACTATTTATAATGACTCTAGTTAATTTATTCTTGAGGGAACGTCAAGTTATCCAGATAAAGAGCCCAAATGAGAAACAGACAAATATTCTTCAATGCTCAAAGTGCCCAAATTACCCCAAAAATTGTAAAGATAGTAATACATTCTTAAGTAATTTTACCTCTTTGCTGGGTACACAAATGGGTGTGCCCTCTTTGATAATCCCAGCTTCAACCATAACACCTACTACGATTGGATCACGAGAATTGAAGACAAACTGAGGCAAAATCCGCACTTTGCAGGGGAAAACGGCGATGTGCTTGAACTCTTCACGTTTTCGCTGCTTCAATTCCTCCCTGTAGGCCGTGAACTTGTCGAACAGATGGTAGATGATGTCGGCCTGGAAGATCTTAACCCCGAGACTGTCCGCCAATTCTTGGGCATCCCTTTCGACTTTCACGTCGAACGCTAATATAGTGGCGTATCTAAACAGAACATTTGGATATTAATATTGGTTTGGAGGACTTCGATAGGGGTTACTCACTGGCTCTCGTGCTCCAACATGATTGACGCCTTCATTACATCCTTTTTGACCACAGGTCCGATCCTGATGCCGGAATACTTGAACAAACCACACAATTACTTATTGATTTTGACGAAAATTGATCATAATTCTAAATTATCCATTCATCCCAACAATTTTAAAATTGTTGCATAACATCGTCGTCCGAATTTGGAGTGTACGCCCACTGCGTTGAATAAAAAACGGTTTTACCGCTTTGGCTTGCGCTTTTTTACATGCAGAATTGGCATAACTCGCGTGTGCGCGTGGGTGTGTTACCTCACAACATTTCAACCATATGGACCGTTTAAATCCAGCATTTTCTTTACCCCAGTAATGGCGATAAAATTGTGGAGTCGAAGAGCGTGAAAAGATTTCGAAACGATCGCCCCAGTTCGGTTGTACGTGTTTATTTGGCGATCGTAAAAACCGGGCGCAGTTTAACAATTTGTTTATCCATACGGTTCCTACTACCAAACGAAATGGTGTCAGATATTCGATGCTGGCAACATATGTGCGTGCGTGTTTTTCACTTCGTATTAACGTATATATTTTCCAAACATTCACGATTAATGGCACTAGTTTACCAAGATTTTTATAATTCTTACTTATGCAAAATTCTGGACTGAATATTAATATGAATTCCATCATATTTAAGAAAGTACGACGATTTTTAAAATATTCCATGTAAATTTTCATACTATAATATACATTAAAAAAGGTTGTATGTATGTAGAGTCCAAGTTACACGACTGAAAATTAACAATAAATTAAATGATTATTATATTACACGTAATAAATATTAAACTGTGACATAAATAAAGATTTATTTTTAGTTTTCTTTAACAGATGTTAAAGCTTGATTAATATTAAACAAAATTACTTAAAATTGAAATGGTGACACTTAAAATTGAGTAAAAGTGACTCAACTCAATTTATTTAACTTGAATTTTAAAACAAATTCTGATATATTTTTAGTATGAAAGCGTAATTACAGATGTTTTTTTCTTAGAAATTATAATAAAAACAATAAGAATTATCAGTAATTTGATTCACAAAATAAAATTAGAATTTGAGATATTTGGATTAAGTAATTCTCAGTTTTTCAATATATAGTACTGGACATAATAGAAGCGACAGCGTTGGATAAAAATGATAGATAGATATCAATAATTTCTATATTTTAAAACAAAGTCTGATATGGTTTTTTATTTATAATACTATGAAATTGTAATTACATATGGTTTTTTTCAGAAAGATTATCAGTAATTTGAATCACGAAATAAAGTTATAATTTGAGATATTTGGATTAAGTAAATCTTATTTTTTCAATGTAGAGTATTGTACATAATAGAAGAGACGGTGTTAGGTACAAATGAGAGATATCAAGAATTTCTACATTTTAAAACAAATTCTTATATGTTTTTTATTTATAATAGTGTGAAATTGTAATTACAGGTGGTTCTTTTCAGAAATGTTAATGAAAACAATAAAAATTATCGGTAATTTGATTTACAAAATACAATTAGAATTTGACATATTTGAATTAAGTAAATCGTATTTTTTCAATATAAAGTATTGCACATAATACAAGCGACAATGTTGGATAAAAATTTATTTCTGCTATATTCCGTCCCAAAAAAACTACAAAAAATGTAAATATTTTAAATATATTTATTTTTTTCTTGAATAAACCTTTTACTGGACATTTTTGAAACGATTAAAAAACTTCTTATAATATCTTTTAACAGCATCTAAAATTATTTCTCTTCGCAAAACCAAACAGATAATGTCCACCTATAAATATAATTCATTTTTGAGTTCTTCTATGACCATTCTTTACCAGCATGAAGACTTGTTTATAAACCTTAACAATCACTTAAAAATGTCCTATATATCTCTTTAGTGATGAGTTAGTTTCACAAATTTAACAGATGGTAACATATTTTAAGACGTACTAAAAATTAAAGATTAAATCCAAAGTAGATGTGCACCACTTTAAAATTTGGTGGAGGCAATGTGTTAGTTTGGGGCTGCTTTTCTGGACACGTTATGGGCCCAATCGTCGAAGGAATTATTATTTTTAAATAAATTAAATGTCTCATCGTGAACAATTTCCAATTTATCGATTCTACCAAATTTGTCAAACTCGCTGAATATTTTTCGGTTGTCCAGTTTTTCTAAATTTGTAAATGGCATATTTAATATATATCAAGAAATTGTTGTAATTATGGCCAGTACTGTAAATCAATAATTCGAGATTTAGACATTTTTTTATTATAACTATAACATATTCGAAATGGTTCTGCAACTTTTCACTTATATTTATTATGCCAAACTAAAAAGTGACTAAAAATTGATGTAAAATAATAAATATTTATCAATAGAATATATGTTGGTTTGGCCAAATGTAACATTAATTTTGAATTAAAGCAAGCGTCTAGTTTCATTTTCGCAGAGGTCGATAAACCGATGTGAAAAACGGTCGAGTGCATTGTATGCGTGAGTTTTTTTGGTCCGTTTTCGGTTCCGAGTGGCGCAATTGCGGCGAAATGTGCGTTGCATGTGCACCACAGTATCGCGTATCGCGTCGCCTTTCGTTTCTTCGCAAACGACGCGACTGAGTCGTAGTTCCTAATCGTACGATTGAAATCCGCGAGACAGGAGGAGACAAATAATTACGGTTTTACGAAAGCGGATTCTGTTATTTTTGCGGAGGCACCGCACTATAATTAGAACGGCCGGAAGCGTTTTTCGGGCAACGAGAGGAAGCGACTTCCTGTGCAACGTTTCTCCTCCGCTCTAAAATTGGACGGAATTACATAATTGCTTGACGCCACTCGATCGTCGTCGTCGTCGTCGTCGCACCGTCTCTCCCACTCGTCCAGAAAATCCGTGGGCACCGACTGGTGAAACCGCCAAACACGGAATGTGCGATTCGTGATTTGCCAACCAGAAATTTCTGACCAATTTCGCCTTGTTTTTTAAGGCGGATTTGTACTTACGGGTATTTTGCTGGTTCTCAAGAATTCCAAGAGAGCCTCGAGCGACCCGAGCGTGGAAGCTTGGACGTATACACCTCTTTCCACCAGTTTTATGTTGGACAAGGCAGAACGCAATTCCTTCGCCACCTCGTCCTTCATCACGTCCACTTCGTCCGGTTTTTGTGCCACGTACAAATTCAATCCGGCAATCGCTTTTTCCAGCTCCTTGGCGGCGATTTTCACACCCTGCGCTGCCTTTATTTCCCTATATTCTACATAGGCGTTCTGAAAATTAAACACATGAATTTTTTCCAGTACTTGATAACTAATGAATCAATTACTTTAACTCTGAGCTCCCTTAAAGGCTGAGGCATGAGCAACGACCTAATTTGTGTGACGATCGGGCCGTCAGTTCCGGCGCAAAGCATCGTGTCACCTTCACGCAGAGTACCATTCACTAGGATAACATCGATTGTGGTACCCAAACCAGGAATGGCTTTCACTTCCAAAACCGTGGCTTGAAGCTCGTCCGAGTACATGAGTCGTTTCGGCAACTTAGTTTGGCAAAATTCAACGATTAAAGCGAGCAAATTGCCCATTCCCTCGCCTGTGATGGCACTGGTTGGCACCAAAGAAACGTAGCTACGGATGTCCGGATTCTCGTAGAACAAGGCTGCGTTCAAACCTAACAAAAAAAAATAATTTATTAACTTGAAAACAATATAAATAATGAGTGTTTGCCTTGTTCAGCAAATTGAAGTATAACATCCTTGGTCCTTTGTTCAAACTCGAGTTGAGTATTTGACGCCTGCGCCTTAAGGATATCTCTTACATCCTTCCTATTCATCGTTTGCCAGTCGTACAGCCTATCGATTTTATTCAAGGCGACGATGAAGGGAGTCTTCTTCGATTTTAGGATGTTAATGGATTCAATAGTTTGTGGTTCGAGCCCATGCATAATGTCGACGACGAGAATAGCGATGTCGCACAGCGACGAACCGCGATTTCTCAAATTACTGAAAGATTCGTGACCAGGTGTGTCGATGATCAATAGACCAGGAACTTTCAGATCCATTTCAGAAGCCTAAAACATAGTTATTGTACATAAAACAGTTGATTCTTGCTAGAAAACACGTACGCCTTTGACAATTTTGATTTGTTCCTTGATAGCTTCGATTGGAACATTGGTGGCGCCAATTTGTTGCGTAATACCTCCTGCTTCTCCATCTTGCACGTTCGTCCTTCTCAATTTGTCCAAGATTTTCGTTTTACCCGTGTCTACGTGGCCCAAAACGCACACAATAGCGGCACGAAGGTTGTCCACAGTCCTGTTCTTCTCCGCTTCCTCTTTCCTTCGCTAAAAACGTTACGAGTTGGAATTAAATCATTTTAAAAATTGTACGTTTTAGTACTTTGATTCGTTCAATAGCACGATCTCTAGCTTTCTCGGCTTGCGTTCTACCATCGTCGTCATCATCGTCGGATTCGGAACCTTCGCTTTCATCATCCTCGTCCGATTCTTCCTCTGTACTGCTATCCTCTTCATCCTGTTTCTTCTCCTGCTTTTCTTCTTCAACTTTACTTTCTAAAAACAACAAACAACGTAGTTTTTACACTCAACATGATAATAGAATTTTTACCGGAAGTCGGAGCAGTTTCTTCGCTCTCTTCCTCATCGGACGAAGCGTCCCAAGCATCTTTAATATCATCCTCTGGATCCTTTTCCTTCACCACCTCCTCTACTTTTTCCGCAGGCTGTTCGACGACTTCCTCCACTTTCGACTCCTCCTCGGTTTTAGCAACTAAATGAAAACGAATTAGAATCACAAACCTTTTAAATGGATATCTATTTACCTTCTGCACTTTCTTTCTTTTGTTTATTGGGTCGAACCCTTGTTCCTAGACGTGGTTTTCTCTCGCCTACGTCCGGCAATGCGACGCCCTGCGCCTTCAAACTGTCTATCAACGCCTGAGCTCTCGCCCTGTCCGCCTTTTGTTTGGCAGTCAAGAGCTTGCCTTCAGCCTTAAGTCTTTCTTTGCGCTCCTTCTCCTTCTGCTTTTTCTTCTCTTTTCTTTCTTGCTCCAATCTTAACACATAAATTACATTAATATAGTCATTAATAAACAATTATTACTAATTCACCTTATGGCTTCAAGCCTTGCCTTTTCAGCTTCCTCTTCTCTTCTTTCTTGCTCCTCCAGCTCCTTCCTCAACCTCTCTTCTTCCTCCTTCCTTTTCTTGATGGCTTCTTGCATGGCTGCTATGGTTTTCTTTCCAGGTCCTTTCTTGGCATCTTTTGTTTCTTTTTCTTCCTTATCTTTACCTTTCTTCTTTTTCTTTTTGCTGTCTTTCTCCCCATCTTCAGCCTCATTGTCTTTAGTTTCAGCATCTTGTGGTTGAGGCTTAGCTTCAGTAGGTTCAGCGTCATTATCAACGCTGTCTTGTTTCACTGTTTTTTTCGCGGCCAATTTTTTTTGCTTCTCACGCTCCTTTTTCTCTTTTTTCTTCTGAGCAGCAGTTTTTATGGTGACACCTTCATCATCTTTATCCTCCTCCTTTTCCACAGATGGTTCTTTGACCTTCTCCTTCTTCTTACTCTTTTTCTTTTCTTCTGGCTGTTCCTCATCATCTTCTTTAACCACAGCACTAGCAGCTGCAGCAGCAGCAGGTTCCTCCTTTTTGACACCAGAATATTCTAATTCTAACTCTGCTAATACTTTTTCAATGTCCTCATCGCTGTCGTCGCGCTTCCTTCTCGCCTTTTTACCTTTTTTGTTAGTCCTTTCATCACTCTTCTTTTTCACTTTTAAATCACTATCACTGTTTTCCTCGTCTTCGACTTTGAGTGCCGCCATAGACTGCTCGATTTCATCGTCGTCCACCTGTTTGTCTTTTTTGCCTTTGGGCTTCTTTTCCTTTTTCACATCTTCAGTGTCTTCTGTTTTATTTCTGGAAGTGTAAATGGTTGTGGTAATTAAATAAAACGTTCGCTAAGTATTAGTTCCATCAGTTTGCGTATGTTTTTATGATTAAAACGTGAAAATTACAGTTATTTACGTGGCGATTTGCCAAAATATGCTCGTTACATGTATAGTTGCATAACCTCAAAATTCGTTAAAAAGTGTAAAATAAACAATTTTACTCACTTTCCAGCCTTTCCTTTTTTACCGTTGGCCTTATCGATTAGTTCTTGACTCTCGACTTCAGTCTCGGACTCGCTGAAACGATAAAATATGTAAATTTTCACAATTTTCCGACACGATGGAACGGTACCTTTCGTCGCCCTTGCCACGTTTGCCCTGTTTTTTTGCCTTGCCCATTTCGGTTGCCGATTTATGTTGCTACTACTACGGTAAAATGTATAATATATCATAAGTATATAAGTTTCTTAATTATTTCTTTTGCTTTGCAGACTGACAGACATGCTTTTGTACGGAGCATTTAGGGGTTTTTCCGTTTTCTGGTTGGTATTGTGTAATCTATAAAATTTAAATTTGCGATAAATATTTTTTAAACTAGAATTATAAACGATTTTATTCAAATATTCTGTTTTATAAAGAATTTAATTACTTTTTCCAAATCATTCATACATTTTAAGTTACAAAAGTATAACTTTTACACGTGTAATTGGAGTTGTCTATCTAAATGTAATACAAATATTAAAAATAGGTGGCGCATATGTGGTTTTCAGTTTAAAACAAATTTTAACACTAAAATATAATAGTAACATTAGTGTATGATATTAAATGAAGAACAAGGTTATTATTTTTTTTTTTATTAAAAATTACAAATAATTCTTAGTATTTTAGCTTAAAAGTAACTTAATTAACTTGAGTGTTTGAGGTGGCACTGGAATTATCCTCAAAAGTAATTTTGTGATAAATTCCTGTTCTCAAAGGCATATGAGGTGACAACATATTAGGGTCCCCAAACATAGTCAATGGCAATTTTAATTGATCCACACCACATTCTTTATTTGTGTATTCTCTCAGTATGTAGTTTGTTGTGAAATCATGAAAATATCTTGTATCATTTATTCTGACCATTACACCATCAACTCTCAGGAAATATCTGAGCAGAATGAAGAAGCTACTTGGCATAACTCTCTAAAAAACAATGTAATATAGATTAATCAAATAAAATTAGGTAATAGTATATTACAATTTTGATAGTGCATGAAGATATTCCATTATCATGTAATTCATCTTCATACAGCATTAACTCCTGATAAAACAATATCTTCTCTTTGGCTTTCAGTTTTTCAATATCTATCCTTTCCTCAGTCTCTGTTATTTTTGCATTTTGTGATACTGTACCCATGTAATCAGTGCTGAAAGTCCAATCAAATGGCTTGATTTTCTGTTCTAAATTCTCAGCAGATCTAAAAACACCCCATATACAAATAATTTTATTATTTAATTATAAGCCAGTTCAGTTTTGTACCTAGTTTCTTGCCAGGCATCAGCACAAGCTACTTTAAGAGGCAGTTTTCCATTACACACCTTTTTCAGCGCTTCCAGCGCACTGAATTCCACATTGCCACCGGACGGGTGAACAATCGTCAGGACATTATTCGGAAAAACCATTTCGGGCAAATGAGGCAGTTGCAACGCGTTCGTGTACCTAAAACATCCATTGTAGAATGTTCTTAGGTTGTTCGGTGACGTTCTACCGGCATAATAGACAGGCGTTTTCATCATTATCCTTGCATTTGTCGCCAGACGGGCAGATCGAGTGCAGAATGTGAGATTTGGTGTATTTGAAGAGCCATCCGGACGACTCGTACTCCTCGGAATTGACGGGCAGACGCTGAATGTCGATTTCACCTTTCACTGTCGTTACTGTGCACATTTTTCTTGTATTTGCGATTGTTGTCGTTTTATGTTTTTTTACGTGGTTTGTTTTATTGCATTGTTTTCAGTCAAAATGTGACAATGTCAAATATGATCGTCGGCATGCAGTGACACCAACGTGGTAAATTTAAAATCACTAGATTTAAAATTGCCGCATTTTCACATGTATATTCAATATTTATAACAAATTTTATTTCCGTAACAATTAGGAAATAAAAAAATAATGAAACACTAAATTACTAAAAACAATTGTAAAAGTTGTTGCTGTTGCAATTGTTAATGAAAATAAATGTTTATTAATATACAATGGTGGCCATAAAAATTACATTTCTATGTTAATTAGGAAACACACCCCTCTGATTAAATATAATCAATATTAAATATTTAATTTAAAATAATTATTCTATATTCTTTATACCATTATTCATTTTGAATCTAAATCAAAATAATTTCTATTTAAGTTAAATCTTAAACAAAATAAATACGAAATGTTAAATAATTTATACACTAAATTAATAAAAACAATCGCAAAGGTTGTAGTTTTATATTAATTAAAATAAATGTTTAGTAATATACAGTGGTGGCCATAAAAATTACTTCTCAATGTTAATAAGGAAACGCACTCCTGTATTTAAATACAATCTATATTTTATATTTTATTTAAAATAATTATTCTATATTCCTTATCCCATTATTCATTTTGAATCTAAATCAAAATAATTTCTCTTTAAATTAAATCTTAAACAAAATAAATACGAAATGTTAAATAATTTACACATTAAACAAAATTGTTAATATTTTGTTGGGTACTCTTTATTTTTCATAACCATCTGTAAACGATGAGGCATGAAAATAAATTTCGCGACTCCAGTTAATAATAATAATCATAATTCATCTAAATTTGATGCTTTATGGTGTTTTAATCGTGATTTCATGTCGTTCCACAAGTTTTCAGTCGTATTTAGATCCGGAATTTACACTGGCAATCGAAAATCTCAATATTTTATCGTTTAATCAACTTTGAACTACTGTGGATTCATGCTTCGTATCATTATCTTGCATAAAAATCCATGTATTTGGTAAATTATCGTTGGAAAATGGTCCTGCATTAAGCCAAGGAATTGAACCTCAAACAATAACTTTTCCTCCACCATGTTTTAAAGTTTTTGTAGTGCATCGGGGCTCAAACTTTTAATAGGAGGACGGAAGTCTGTTTTTTACCATCTCATCTTGTTCTGAACTCATCTTGAACATAGATCATCAATTCAAAATAACCCTCGCCACAATTCTGGAGGATAATTAATACGTTTTTGTGCACACTTTTAGTCTTGTTCGAATATTCTTTTTTGATACTTGATAATGGTTTCATTACTGAAATATATCCTTACAAGTTTTGTTCATTCAGACGACGTCTGATTCTTCTACTAGACACATTTATATTGTATGACCCAATTAATTCATTTTTTATTTACCTAGAGGACAAGAAAAGATGTCGTTTTTTTGTTACATTTTCAGTTTAGTGGGTTGTTTTATATTTGTTATTAAGTTTTGTAAACCATTTTTCAGAAGCATTATAAGTTTTTAGCGGCATCAGCAATATTTAAACCTTGATGTTTCATGTTAATTATTATTTTCCTCTTTTTTTAATGCAATGTTTCCTTCTTCTAAAGTAAATTTATTAATAAAATAATATAAATTCTGCTAAGAATATATTCTAACTATTAAGCTTACTGTTAAATACATACACAACTTTTTGAATGTGTTATATTTTTGGCCAACCAGATCAGAGTAATAAATAAAGTAATATTTCCGACGTTTATAAAATATATAATACTCTTTTTATTATTTCAACAAATGTAATCAACAACTTTTAAGTACTATTTTTTATAAAGCATAACTTGGATTGAAAAATTAATTAATTGGAATTCAGTACATTATAGTGTTCAATTTTACGATTTGAACATTTATTATTTATTTATGTACAAGTCTATTTATACAAAAGCAAATATAATAAGCTTATTTTAAATGAAGAATGAGTTACAATTCCTAAAACTATCGTTTACACATTTTCTTTTTCAAATAAGTAATTAATTCCATTAACTACTTTTCAACACAAAATTTTAGTATTTGAACATTTAATTTCCTGTATGTACTAAATATAAGTATATATGTATATACTATAATAAGTATTTTATTATTTAAAATACTTTAGTAATGAATGAAATTATTAATTATATTTAGAGGTTTTATATGTTAAATTTGTAGTAAAATATTATTAAAGAATATATTTATTTTTTGTATTAAATAATTCCAAAAACAAATAAAACAAATTTATCTTAAAAGATGAGCAATAATTCTTACAACTTTTAGCCAATACCTATTTACAGTTACAAGCCATAAAACTGATGTGAATTGAAAAAATAACTAAAATTAGCATCTACATACGCAAATTTCTATTAATTTCACTACAGCACATTTCAATGTGAATTTTTACGATTTTAACATTGATCTTTAAATAAATAAACGTAAATATTTTTGTTTCAAATTTTAATATCTATTTGAATTTAAATTAAAACTTTGTATTTACGTTTTTACCAGTTTTTAACGGAACTCGAATAAAAATTCTTTTATAAAACAAAAACGAGTTTGTTTATAGTAACATTAAAAGCACTCTTCGAATGAACAAACATACAGAACAATGTTTGACGGTTGTAGTAACTAATCACATTTAGAGAGGATCTCAAAATATAATATTTGTGTCCGAAAGAACGGCGCATCTCGTGGCATTTTCACTTTTTCCGAGGCCGGAGCGTCGCGACGCCAGTTCCGCATAGAGCGTCGCCGACGACGTTCCGAAATCCGCAACCGAACCGTCTAACACGTGACTTGCGTATCCCGCATTTTCCACTATGGTTTAATTGTTGTGGAAAATGGAGATGGAGTTCGTTCATTAATTATTTATTGTTGATTGTCGACTGAAAAGAAAAAGGGGTTGGAAAATGGAGAAGGTGGAGACAAGGGTTTGCATAAGTGCATCGATGGACATGAAAACTAGACTGAAACAGTGGTGGGACGGTTTGAGGTTGAAAGTTGCGATGCAACATCTTGGACTGCTCATTTTTCTCATGTTTTACACCGTAATGGGCGGACTGGTATGAAATTTTGTTCGTTTTTATTCCTGATTTATAACTTAAAGTGGAGGAAGCCACTCAGAAAATTTTAAACGAGTTAAAAATAGTTCAAATAAAAAATATTAGATGAATGTAATTGTTTTATAAATACTGAGAAACCATAAATCTCAAGATTCTATTCGCATCCTGAAACAGTAGCATTTAAGATTTTATGGTGCGTGGAAAATAAATTGACTGTCTTTCCGAACAATTTGCATAAAATGACTCAAACGTGATTCCTTAAAAATTAAACTACAATTAAATAAATATTTTTTATATGTATCTGCTGTAGAAATATAAAAACATCCCTATCTAAACAATTTATTCAAAGTTAAACAAAGCGAATAGTACACGTAGTAAAAAAATAAATTTATGGGACAAATCCAGAGTTTCGACCACAAAACAACGATTCAGCATAAATAACAAAAAGAGAGACAAACAAAGCATTCATGCAGAATGCAAAAAAGCGAATTTCGATTGTGGTTTGAAAATTAATTACGAGTAAAATGAAATATTTTTAGATATTAATGCATGAAAATAAATTATTAAAAACGTTGCAATAATATTTGGACAGTTGAAATTGATTGCAATTTTATACAAAATATAATTTTGTTTAATATTGTTTGAATTATTAATTTCGCAATACTTTATTAAATTGAGACACCGGAAAATAGTTGTTTTACTAAAATCAATGTTATTGCATATTAAATGTTGCGAAATTACCATTTTCGTGACTGTTGTTAACTTGAATTATTCAGTAATTTGGCTCTAACTTATAAACTACTGGACATATTCCAGATTAGAGGAAGTTATGAGTATATTTTACTACCAAATCAGAAAAAAAGTTATGTTAAGTATTTGTAAATCAAAAGAATAAATAAAAATTCTTTTGCAATCTAAATTATATTTAGTAGCATTTAAAAGTTTTAGTTTTGATCCTGAAAAATTGTCTAGAAAACTTTTTATTCAGGATTTACGTTCAATAACGAAGTTTCTTGTAACATTGCTGAATTGAGTAAACCGAAAATAAAGTTTTATGAAATAAATTTATGTGGTACGTCTAATTGAAACAATTGTCAATTATCATAACTCTTTATTTTTTACCAAAGAACAAAAATAAATGTAGCTTTGATAAACTTTTTTCAGAGAGTAACTCATATTATTTCAAGTTATCTTGTCAAACTTTAGCAAAACAAAACTTGATCGGTCGTTTGAATACAAAACCGAGACAATGGAATACAGAGAAAATTTATAGGCGCAACGAAAACATTTAGTTCGTCTGATTTTCGTACGTGATTAATGGTTTTGTCAACAAATCGCGTTTAACATCATCATGAATTAACCCACTTTTATTGACGCATTTAAAATTTATTGATTTCTTTAAATCGATAATTGTTTTTGGTCCAATTAGGCAACCAATGTTACATAATCTTGGTTGCATAAATTACTATTACAGTATTATGATGCAGTAATCGATGGGTAAAAGTTAAATTTACCACATTTTCGTGACCACATCAAATGCAACTAATCAATTTTGCATTACCGCAACATTCCTGATTGGGTAATGCGAATTATTTAATACATAAACTGCTGAAAAAATATTTTGATTTGTCTCATTTAATTGAGCATTGTATTTGATGGAATTAGACAACCAAAATTACATACATATTACATAATAGAGTAAAAAATTGTAAAACGGTATCTTAATTAAATCACTTCGTGACCGCATTAAGTAAAACTAATCAATTTTGCAATGCAGCAAGCAACATTTCTGAATCGACATTGCAAATTTATATAATACATCGAGTACTGAAAAAATATTAAGGATTACCTCAATTAATTGAATATTATTTTTGGTGCCAGTAGAAAACCTAGATTACATCTAAATTTTGGTAAAAATTAATAACATGGTATCTTAATTAAATTATATTGTTACTACATTAAGTACAACTAATAAATTTTGAATAACCACAACATTTCTGATTTGGTAATTCGAAGTCTGAAAAAATATTGAGGATTGTCTCAATTAATTGAACATTGTTTTTGGTGGCAGTAGACAACCCAAATTACATCTAAATCTTAATAAAAATTAGTAAATCGTGACTTAAGTAATACACAGAGTGCTAAAAAAATATTATGGATTGTATCAATTAATTGAATATTGTTTTTGGATGCAGTAGACAACCAAGTTACATCAAATTATAAAAATTAGTAAAATGGATTCTTAATTAAATTATTTCATGACTGCATTGGGTATAACTAATCAATTTTGAATAAGTACAACATTTCTGATTTGATAATGCGAATTATATAATATGAGGACTGCTGAAAAAATATTAAGGACTGCCTCAATTAATTGGGTATCGTTTTTGGGGCAATTAGACAAACAGAATCACTTAAACACACTAAAATAGTAAAATGGTATCTTAATTAAATCATTTCGTGAGGGCGTTAAACACAACTAATCAATTTTGCAGCACAACATTTCTAAATCGACGTTGCAAATTTACGTAATACACGGAGTGCTGAAAAAATATTGTCGGGTCGTATCAATTATGCACACCATTACAACCCCATTTCGTAAACAAATCTTCGGTCTCGTGCATAAAACTTTCACAAGACGGGAGAACGAAACTGTAAAACTACAGAATTTATTAGTCCAGTTGGAATTGTTCGGATTTTGATTACCGGAATGGGAATTAATTGGAATTTTCGTCGATCAAAGTCCGAAAGTTGTTTTGTTTAAATATCCATAATGAAAAAGTGGATTGATTTTTGGGCTTATCGCATAAATCGCGACAGAAGAAAAACGGTTAAACCGAGGACATTTTTTTCAACTACGTTATCTGGACTTATCAAATGGATGGCCAATAACCCGGAACGACTTTCGATGTAGTTAATTTCAATTATAGAGGCATAAAATTTATTGACTCGAAGTGTTCCAGAACATCACGAATATAAACTGACGTATGGGTAATTTAAATATTTGGGTTTGCGCAAATTTTACATGTGATTCGGTTAAATAAACAAAATGTTTCCCGGTGGTTTAATTATAATTTAATTTTACGTGTGCCAACGCCAATAAACAAGTGTTTTTATGTTGCCATTCGAATTTAATTCGGCTTTTTAGTTTAAGTCCAAGTAACATTTACTTATTATTATTTATTTTTAGGTTTTATGGTATCGTAAAAGTTTTTAAAGTCCAATTACTCATACAATGCAAAGGTACATAAAACAAAATTGCAAAATCTATAATTAACCATCAAACCTAATTAAATAATAAACTTATGTATGTATATGTGTACGTAGATCCCCTTACTGAGATATATCATTGGCAGGAATCCTGGAAACTTACTCCAGATTATCTAGTTCCAAATTAGGATTAAGGATCGGGGATAATAATTTAAAGCTGCCGCCCTAAACTTCAATGAAATGATCGAAACGACAAGATTTATCTTTGACTGTATTTTTAGTTATTTTATTGACGCCTAGTTGAAGTGCTTTTAAATGACTGGAAACGTTTAAATGTTTACATCAAATGTTTATTGCAGTTTGAAAGAGACTATATAAACACTTTATAGATAGATGAACGTGCTTTTTATTGTGTTTGAAAGATAAATGTTCGAAAAACTTTTTAATTCCTATTGTGTTGATTAAAATAAACTGTTGCACTGAATAAAATTGTAATAATTAACAATTCTACGTATGTATACAATTAGCAATTAAAAAAACGTTTAACGCGCTGCAGGAATCGACCAGCAGGATTTCGTGTGGCGCACCATTAAAACACATGCTCCGTTTTATTTATTATACGTACACGAATCCGGATTAAAACGTTCGAAACGTGCGGGAAAATATCTTGATTGGAGTTTGTGTCAAACCGGGTGATCGTTTTAATTTAAGGGGGTGGGTTTTAGAGTGGGGTTTATGAAGAAATGCTCTTAGGGATGTGTGCCTAACGACTTGCGGGCTTCATAATGGGAACATTCTGCGTGCGGGACATGAAATATTCCCGTGATACTTCATATGTTTTCGGAAATTTGTTTGCGTCTGTTGTGAATAGAAAAAATTAGTTTTAAAAACAGACGGTGACGTTGCTAAATGGCTCTTTTCCACACCGATGTTTTTTCGAACTCAAATCGTGACTCCGGTTTAACTGGCTCCGATAAATTTGCTTGTTGGCTCTAATTTCGTGTGTCATAAATCAGACGGAGGTTAAAATAATGTTGAACAGTTTTCAGCTTACAAACATCAGCTTTTGATTGAGTAACTAAAGGGTTGTGACCCTGTGACTTGTAACTAATTGAATTTCGTGTGGCGAATAATTAAAACTGTTTCGTATACCTGTAGTAAAAAATACCAGGAAACCAGATTCTTATCAATGGGAAGGACAACATTTATATTTGCACAAAAATTAATTCCGTTTAAAGCCGCTGAAAGACCTTACTTACAATCAGGACTGTGTTTCAGGATTCTTCTCAAGATCATGGCTCGCTTCAATAAATTTACTTGTTAGCTCTAATTTCTCGTGTCATAAATTCGACAAAAGGCGCAAGAGTTTTCAAGTTAACTTATGTAAGGATTTAATTGAATAAATAAAGGATTCGGGACACATGTCTTGACTAATTGTGTTTCGTGCTGTAAACAATTAAAACTGTTCCGTTTTTTGGTCTTAAAAAATATCAGGAAACATGACCTTATCAACTGAATATTTGTATTAGCATAAAAATAATTCTGGTTGTATGTACTAAATGAAATTTAGCACCAGTATCAAGTTGTTTAGCAACAAATGATAACATGTATATAATCAACCTGAAAGATTTTACTCATAATCAGGATTGTGTTGCAGTAATATTTACAAAATCCAACGACTAGTTTAAGTGTTTAATAAATTTATTTGTTTTCTTTCATAAAAAATATCAAGAAATAAAATGTTGGAATTATGAAATGAAACTTTACACTATCACTGAATTGTTTTGGAACCATCTGTAACAAATACCTTGAAGTCGACCTGAAAGATTTTACTTGCATTTAGGATCGTATTTCAGGAATGTTTACAAAATCGTGACTACTTTAACTGGCTTCAATAAATTTCGTGTTCTTTTTAATAATGTTGTGGAAGAGTTTTCAATTTAAGATATATCAGGATTTGATAAAGTAACTGAAGGATTTAAACCGCAGGACAAACTAATTGTGAGCAATCAAAAATTGTTCCATTTTCTTGTCATAAATAATACTAGGAAGTAAGATTTTATTGATTGGAGATGAAACTGGGCACCAATACCAAATTGTTTAGTAAAAATTAGCAATTAATCGTTTAGAATCAACTTAAAAGATTGTACTCACAGTCAGAATTATGTTGTAGGAATATTTACAAAATCGTGTCTACATTAACTGGCTTCAATTAATTTGGTGTTTTCTTTATTTTAGTTTATCCATAATCCAGTAGAAGTGTGAAGGAGTTTTCAAATTAACGTACATCAGAATTTGAATGAGTAACTAAATGATTTATACCACACAACTATTAAATTTTTTTTCTCATAAAAATATATCAGGAAACAAGATTTTATCAATTGAAAGTTGGAAGTTTGTTTTTGCATGAAAAATAATTCCGGTTGCATTTACGAAACTTTCTACTACTGCTGAATTGCTTTGGAATAATAAAATCGTTTGGAATCAACCTGAAATATTTATTGTACTTACATTCAGAATTGAATTACTGGAATGTTTACAAAATCTTAACTTCTTTAATTGGTTGCAATAAATCTGGTGTTCTCTTTAATTTCACGTGTCATAAAATTGAAAATGTGCAGAATAATGTTACAGAGGAGTTTTCAATTTAAAGTATATTAAGATTTGATAGAGTGAGTAACTGAAGGATTCAGGCCAAACTAATTGAGTATCTCATTTTGAGCAATAAAAATTGTTCCAATTGCTTTGGAATAATATGTAATATTCATTTGGAATCAACGTGAAAGGTTTTAGTTACATTTAGAATCGTTTACAAAATCGTGACTACTTTAACCAACTTTAATCAACGTAAAGGATTATACTCATAGTCAGCATGAAATCATTTTGAATGAACCTTATACTTATAATCAGGATTGATGTGTCTACATTATTTTAGTTTATCCTAAATTCAGTAGAAGTCCAAATAAAGTAGATAAAGTATTTAGACGATATGACTTGTCTTATTGAATTTCATGTTCCAAACTATTAAATTATTCTGCTTTCCTGTCATAAAAGATCAGGAAACAAGATGTAATCAAATGAAAGTCAAAAGTTTGTATTTTCACTAAAAATAATTCCGGTTGCATTTACAAAAGGAAACTTTGTACTAGTTGTTGAATTGTTTTGGAATAATATGTAACAAATCATTTTTAACTAACCTTAAACATTTTATTTATATACAGAATTATATTGCGGTAATGTTTAAAAAACTGTGATTACTTTAACTACCTTCAATAAATTTGGTGTTCTATTTAATTTTAAGTGTCATAAATTTGTCAAGAAACCAAATAATTATTAGGTTTTGATAGAATAACTGAAGGTTTTAGACTATACATTTGAATTTTGTGTTGCAGGTAATCAAAACTGTTCCACCTCCTTCTCATAAAAAAATATTGACTGTTGAACGATTGTATTTGCTCTAAAATAATCCTGAGGCAATTACAAAATGAAACTGTACACCAATATTACATTGTTTAGTTACAATTGCAAACAGGATTGTGTTGCAGGATTATTTAAAAAGTCGTGAGTTTATTTTAACCAGCTTCAATTAATTTACTTGTTCGCTTTAATTTCACGTGTCCTAATTCGGTAAAAGTCCAAATAATGCTGTGGAAGAGTTTTCAAGTTAACATACATCAGGATTTGAATGGGGAACTAAAGGATTTAAACCACATGACTTGACTAATTGAATTTCGTGTTACAAACAATTTACATTGTTCCCTTTTCTTATCATATAAAAAACCAGGAAACAAGATCTTATCAAATGGAAGTCGAACATTTGTACTTGCACTAAAAATAATCTCGGTTGCATTTACGAAATGAAACCATTGACTAACATAGTGTCGAATTGTTCAGCAACAATCTGTAACAAATCGTTTTGAACCGACCTGAAAGATTTTACTCACAATCCAGATTGTATTGCGGGAATGTCTGCAAAACAGCACTGTCATTGATGTTAGAAATACTGTTGTTATCCGTTTCGAGGAGGCAATTAATAATACGTAATAATGGACTCCAGCTCTTTTATCCAGTATATTAGTGATTTATGTATATCGATCACATACATATTTGTTCGAATCTGGCTTTTAAGTAAATTATAGGCGTGTTTTGGATTTTATGCACGCCACATTAACGTCTGATTTCCTCCAAAAATTATATCAAATTATATTTGTAACATTTGACGCTATGTGTTCCAATTTAGACCGTGACATTTCCAGCGGGAAACGACCTGGAAAACTGGAATATTTCAAACCGTGCGGGAAATTAACGCTCCTGTTGTATTACTTTTTTGCAGGTTTTCCAGCATCTGGAACGTCCGGAAGAAGTAGCGAGGAGGCAGTACTTCGAAAAGAACGTTTTAAGAATAAAATACGACGTTTTGACGGCTTGCACCAATGGGAGCGAGATCGAGGAGGTGGACAAGATCCTTCAGGACTACGAAAGGATTCTGGAGGACTCGATTCTGAAGGGAATTCCCATTAATTCTCACGAGGACGATAATAACGTTAAATGGACGACCGTTAAAGCCGTGTTCTTCTCCTCCACAGTATTAACTACCATCGGTGAGTTTCATGGAATGCAAATCGAGCAAAATAAAAGATAGAAAACAATTCTCGTAGATCATGTCACATAATGGATTATGTATTTTGTATGAGCCAATTTGCGAGTGTGGAAAACGTAAGGAAAAAGGGGAAAGCGAAGGAGAAAACAAAACAGTTAGTGGCGATATGATGGAAGTGGCCCTTGGGGATTTTTATCGAAACAATTCTTGTGGTGTTCGTTGACAACTTCTCAACTTAATTGGGAAGAAAAAAATCAATTGATTGGGTATAGTTTTGAATTTATCTCGGTTGGCTTGTTATTTCTAATTGGAACCGTTTCATTGAAGTTTAATTCGACTGGTAGATTCTGGCCATGATTTTGTTTTGATGGAATTGCATTAGCAATCTCAGTAGTTGCTTATTTTTACCAGATTTTTTTTAATTTTGTGGGATAAATTTATTTTTTATTATAAAATTTCAATAATTAGACCTGAATTGTATATAATTTTTTATTTAACAATAATAAAAGAATATATAAATGTGTGAATGTAGTAAAATGGCCAAATTATAATATTAAATTCACTATTTTCTTTTTTAAATTTACACATAAAATCTATAAACTTGAAAATTAACCAAAGCTCGTTAAATCATTGTTGTTGTAAATAAGAAAACGAAATAATTAGGCAACCCTAATTGCGTAATTTGGGTCTCCATATGTGATTCTCTTGTTTATTAAAAAAATTTACCACAAATTTAACGTTAAATAATTCAGAACAGAAACACATAAATTCATTATTTTGAACAATTTGCATATAAAAACTACAAACTTGCAAATCAACGAAACCTCATTAAGAAATCGAAACAATTAGGCAACCAAAATTACGTAAGCTTGGTTGCATAAAATGTTATTAAACAAAATTTCCTGCTGTAGCCTATGTATAAAAGTTAAATTTTCAGTTTCTTCACCTTAAATGCAGCTAATTAATTCCGCCACACTTCTCAATTGAAATATTTAATGCATAAACTGTTTGTATGTCATATTGAATAATTAATAATTGTTTTTTGCATAATTAGGCAACCACTATTACCTAATTCTTAACACGCTCTTTACTGTAGTAACTGAAGAATAAATGTTACGAGCTTTCCTTATTACATAATTTCAATAATTTGTGGCAAATTGTTTGCTATTTTTTATTAACAATATATAATATATATATATATATATATATATATATATATATATATATATATATATATATATATATATATATATATATATATATATGTGTGTGTGTGTGGTTTTCTTGTTTAAGAATGTTTCATTTTAAATTAAATCTTGGTGACAAATTTAACTCTAAATAATTCTTAAACAGAAACACTTAAATGCATTAAATTTAAGAAATTTGCACAGAAAAACTATAAACTTGCAAATCAACGAAACCTCGTTAACGTTAAATCATTGCTGTTGTAATTAAGAAAACGAAACGGTGCCAAAAATGGAGCGTGACAGATTTAGAGGCAGTCAGAACAAAAATCACAATTTAATTGCCACATAATTAATGAGGGGGTTCCGGATAAAGGTATTTTCTTGTGCCAACGTGAACCAACTACTGAATTATTAAATTATGGGACGTATAAAAAACGTACGCGTTTATCGCGTGTTAGTCATAACTATAAAAGTGGGACGTCTGTTTTATTGCCTTTTCAATTCAATACATATCTTATACACTTTGGTCCATTAGACATTTGTGTGGTGTTGTTTGTTGTATTTTATGTTTTTGTTATTCTCAATTTAAACTAACAGAGAAAAAATTATGAAATACCACCCCAATAATGTAACACATCACCTGATAGAAGAATTTATGCGCGTTATCTGCACGTTGTTACATCCCCCCGCACCAAAAAAACCATACACTACACTTTTATAGTGATAGGATAAGTGAAAGTGCCATCTGAAATGATAATGAATACGTTTAGTCCGAGATTTCGAGTTGCTAGGACGAAAAAATATAACTGATAAGGGTCTGAATACGAATTAGGTTTTGTGAAAGGCAATTTTTCATGGAAAAATTCATTAAGGGGGTGGCAAAAGTATCGTTTTACCACACGGGGTAATTTGAGTTTGGCTTTTAAACTGTTTAAATAACCGCAGGTAAAACTGTTAATTGATTTTGTTCCAGGTTTTGGTAACATAGTTCCTGTGACAACGGAAGGGAGAGTTTTCGTGATTATTTTTGCATTGGTCGGAATTCCTTTGACCCTTACCGTCATTGCCGATTGGGGTAGACTTTTTGCATCCACAGTTTCTACAATTTTTCGGCACATACCCCCTCTTCCTCTTAAATTCAGGTAAAACTAGAAAAATTACATTAATTAAACATCAATTTCAATATTGTTTCATAAGGAAACAATGATTTTTTGTTAATACAACTGAAACTTAATCGAAAATTTAATTAAACAAATTAACATCAATAAAAAAAGTGCACGGAGCACACAATCAACATTGAGGGGTTCAAATTAAACTCATTAACATTCAGTTATGAACATTTAATAACATTTTTACCTCCTCGCCTCGTTTTCGTGTTTGTGTCCTTCAGTTCGGCTCATTAGAATAAGAGGGAATAAAAGTTGTTCGAGATGTCTTAATAGACTTAATGAAAGGGGACGAATATATTTGCGAGATGGCCATCGTTTAATTAAATCATGTAATAAAATTTGATTAAATGTCATGAAAAACAATTTATTACAAATTCACATCATGCACCAAATTATGTAATATAAAAATTTGCTTCCTCATCGTTTAAAATTGTGACAGGAATGCGATGGTGGCTCGCAGGACCTCCTCCTACGCTTTGCTGGCTGTGGGTTTCTTGTTCGTGTATCTGGCGGCGGGAGCGGCTATATTCGTCATCTGGGAGGAGGACTGGACCTTCTTCGAAGGGTTTTATTTCTGCTTTATCACCATGACCACGATCGGTTTCGGTGACTTCGTTCCCAGTAAGTTACAACATTTTTTTGATTATTTTGCGAATTGTCGTGTAAAGTCGGACAAGCAGATGCTCTTGTTCTGATCGAACGGTTTAATAATGTAACAACTGTTTTTTTCACAACAGTTTTTGTTGCGCATAAATTTCGAGTACATTTTCCATATGGTCATAAAATGACAAAGGAAAGCAAAGAGGATTTGTTTGGCGGCGGTCGCATTTTATGTGTATCCATATTATTGGAAAATCATCAGTGATATTCGCCTTCCAGCAACGACCTAATCACATAAAACTTGAACAGCAAACAGACTTGGCAAATAGCCTCGGCCTTAACGAATCCGATTTCAAATCTGCGAATTACCTAATCAATATATTATTCCCTGAACGAAATCTCGACAAAAATCAAATCACGAATGAATCAACTTGATTTAAAATTATTGCTTGAACTAAATTAAAATTTTGGCATGCGAACTTTTTTTCAATTAAAAATTGATTAGTATTCACCACTAATCAATTTAATTATTTGTTAAAAAAAGGCGCATCTGACGCCTGATTTTTTTACATAAATGATGAATGCGTAAATATAAATAATAATAGCATTACTTGGCATTCGCTAATAAACAAAAACTCAAAATTCTAAATTCACCTTTAAATTTTTGAGAATTATTACAATACACTATTCATAATTCTTTATAAAATAAACTTTTGTTTAAATATTGAGCTTTGGCAATTTTAATATAAAAAAGTTCTAGTATTATATCCATAAATGTCAATAATATAACTTTTCTAACATTGTTTAGTCTGCAAACATACAAATATTACACTTCTGAACGTATTTCACAATATTATTTATTTATAAGTTGAATAAAACACCCCCAACACTGTTCCTCGTGGTTTTATTTGTCACTTCAGATGAAACGCATTAAATTTGACTTGTCTCAATATTTTATAAATTGGTTCTTCACCACTATTCCTAAAATCTTTCAAATGTATTAAGATGCGCATCCGCCAATTTTTTAAATATAGTTTTTTTATATAAATGGTGAATCCGCCAATTTTTTAAATATAGTTTTTTTATATAAATGGTGAATGCGTGAATATAAGTAATAATAAAATAAATTAAAATTTTTGATGGATGTGACTGATCCGCGCATTCACCATTTTTAAAACTTACATGACTGGTGCGCATCCGCCATTTATTTAAAATGATGTTGATTGTGGTGCGCATTCGCCAATTTTGTAAATATAATTTTTACATAAATGGTGAATGCGGGAATATATAAATAATAATAACACTACTTGGCATACACATACATACATAAAATTATTACAATACTTTACGTTATTCGTAATCTTTTACAAAATACTTATGATTATATATTGAGCTTTGGCAATTTTAACATAAAAATCCTTTTTTCTTCTAATATTACATTCACGAATGTCAATGATATAACTTACTTTTTTAACATATATTAATATGATGGTATAAATTGGTTTTTAATTTTACAAATATCTTCGAACACTTTTTTATTTAACATCCATAAAGCTTAACACTTATATACTATATATTTTATTGGAATTTATTCGAAGCATTTATTTTTTAGTTTTTTAAATTGATTTAATTCGTTCAAGTAACAATTAAACAAAACTGAAAACAACTAAAAGTTATATATAATTACACCTAAGAATTTATTTTCTATTATTTTATCAAGTTCCCTGTAATAAATATATGTTTTAAGAACAATATTATTATTATTAAATCTTACCTATCAATGTTAAGATAGTTTGATCTATATTTATACTGAAACTATTATCATCCATTTAAATATCTGAAACAACTGCTGATTTACAGTTTCAAATATATAATCAATATGATTATCAGTAATATACAGCATTGTATCGTCTGCAAATATCCAAATATTATATTTCTGAACATATTTCACAATACAATTTATGTATAAGATGAACAAAACAGGCCCCAACATGTTCCTTGGAGAACATTAGTTTTATTTGTCACTTTCAGATGAAACGCAATTTTTAAATTTGACTTGTCTCAATATTTGATAAATTGGTTCTTCACCACTATTTCTAAAATCTTTCAAATATACAAACAGTTTGATAAGTCTCTAATCGAAATGTAACGAAGAATTAAAAAATTTTGTATAGGAAATATAACAAAAGTTTTCCAGTTTTGTGGAAATTCGCCTTTTGCTAAAGAAATAAATACTATATTTGTTTTTCAAATGTTCAATATCTGTTTTTATTTCTAACTATGATATGTATTTAAATTCAGACATTGTAGTGAAATCAAATGTGTCAAACTTTGGTTTAAAAAAATTATTCTCTAAAAAATAAATAAATTCCCTCTATTCTATTTTGTATTTATTTAATATTCTCAATAAAACATTCATTAAATTTATCTGCTATATTTTGTTCTTCACTTATGTTTACTGTATTAAATTTCATAAAATTATTTATATAAATATTTATATTAAGCTTTTGAAGCTCCTTTCAAAGTTTAGCAACATTTTTTCTTTAATGTACTTCTAAAATATATTTGTTTCTTTGACTTGATCACAGGTATGATAATTTAGTATTTTTACTCATTTTTTTAATTAATTATTGTTATAATATTTTCTCCGTGTTCACCACTTAAATATTTTTTCGTATCTAATAATTTATTTATTTTTAAACCAGATTGGGATCATTAAGAAGTCTATGTTCATTCCATAAATTATCACAGAAAACATCTTATTGTTATTGAGTTATATATGACTATATATCTTATAATTATAGTTTATACTAATAATAGAATAAATGCTCATCTTAGGTGTTAAAAGTTAAGATACAAGAATTTATACATTTAATAATAAATATTGTAACTATGTATTCTTATAAATGTGAGAAAAAATATTTAATTTCCAAAATTGAAGTTTATAAGCCAAAGTTTCCAATTTCTGATCAAAGCCGCATGTGTGAAATTTCATTTGGTTTTTCCCACCACCGTTTACGTTATATTGTGTGTGTATACGAGAGATTTATGCCTTCGTAAACTGTTCGACACACGTTTATAAATCCTCGAGATTATCTTGGTCGCGATTTTGTGCGTGACCCGATTTAATAACGTCCAAAACGACAAAACATCCTTTGTTAAATCAAACTTTTCATCCCTTCAACCAAAGCCAAATCAATACATGGAAATGACTTAGGAATTTAATTGATTGAAATTAATTTTTAGAGCAACCAAAGTACATGCTGATGTGCACGTTGTACATTCTGGTCGGTTTGGCATTGACGTCGACAATAATAGAATTGGTGAGAAGACAGTACGCCCAATCTTGGCGTCAGCTTCAAGCGTTACGCGGTCCTTTGGCCGAAAACTTTAGGAAATTCGCCGACAACGCACCCGGCTTGGATGTGATGGCTTTCCAGCAGGATCTGATGAAAGTTCTTACCGTGGTAAGCGTTGGAACATCAAATCCAACTGTACAATTAGCAATTAAATTAATGTGTCACATCACGGAGATTTGCATTTTATTGTTTTACCGCCGCTTTCGGTTCAACTCGGGGGATTTGTTTGTTTATATTGCTAGTTTTTTACTTTGTGGCACAATAACTAAAATAACAAAGGGGTAAAAATAAATCAAATGAATTACGATCCTGAGTGCAATAAATATGTGTGTAAGTAATCCCACATGGACATAACACTAAATAAGACTCAGCGATAATATACAGTCGCCTCTTTCCACTTTATGAATCGGTCCTACAGAACAATATACAGTAAAATTCTAAGCAGTATTATAAAATTATAATAGTTTTTTAAGTTATTGTTAAATTGACCTTTGTTTTTGAATTATCTACCAAAAATTTCAACTTCAATTACATCCTTAAATAAAACAAATAAACAAAATCTTCGTAACAGAGCCTTTCATACAATTAACAAAAGAAAGAACGTCCATTTCCAATGATTTTTGGTGACTTAGAGTTGCAAAATATGGAAAAGGATACGAATAAATAATTTTTTTTATATTTTTCGCTGACCAAATTAATTTCAAATTCAGTGGAACCTTACAATTTTTGGAATGTTTACGTTTCTTATGAAATCCATTATTGTACAGGTTAGATTAGCTTAAGTTAGGTTGGTTAGTTTAGGTTAGATAAGATAAGTTAAGTCTTTTTTCATCGTTTGTCTGTTTACTTGCAGGTTACTATGCCGAAATTGTCTAAAAAGGAGAAGAAAATGAAACAAAAAGAATGGGAGGACGCAATCGAAGCAGTGATACGAGATATAACAGTAAACCCATCGGCAGAACCAAAACCACCGCCACCAATGGTACAAATCGTCATTTACGAAAGTTCTGTGTGAAAATGCTCCTTTTTAAACTTAGCTAAACTGCCTACACTTCGTTTTTACATTATACTATTATTATTAATGTTATTGCACAGTTTCAATAAATCGGTCCTATAAGTTGACAATGTTTTATTTGATTTTGTCGATAAGAATGTTATAATTGTGCAATTTCAACACTAACAAGAATGTGATAACAGTTTACAAACAAGTTTTATGTAATAGTTAAAGAACTGTGCGATTATTATAAGTTGTTTATTTGTCGATAACCTTTTTATCTACTTTTGTCGTTGATCATACATTTCTTGAGATCAATAAAAACACAAATAAATCTCATAAAAAATATAATATTATTGTACATCCTTACTTTGATTTATTTAATGTGAATGAAGATGATGGTGATGGGTGGCACCGACAGCTTCATGCTGACACTTCAACAAAGCCCAAGAAGTTTCGACGGGTGTGTCCTTTTCGACCAAACAAGCGTTCAATTTAGTCAAATCGTCACCATTGTAATGTTCCTCCCATTTATTCTTAACCCAGTCCGTGTTCAATTTACCATCCTCCGTCAAGAACTTCAAACCTTTGGCCATACAAAGCATGTGGACTTTAACTTTTTCGTCGTCGGTGTATACTCCCTGGTGGACTTTTTTGAGCAGATCTTCATCTGCTGATGTTGCCGGGTCGTCCATGCATTTCTTGTGGATTTCTTTGAAACGGTCCTTCTCGGCTTCTGTCAAATCTTTCACAACCTGTACCAAAGGTGTTTATTATTTATTAATTATAGCCCAAACCTCTCAAATTTAAAACTTACGCCGGCATACACCAGTGCCAAAGTGCAAACGAACACCAAAACTAACTTGTTCATGATGATTTTGTACTACAGTCGTTGGGGTTTGACTGCCGGTTTATATACGGATCAATTATCGAAGAAAACAATTATAGAAAACAAATGAACCGGTACGATAACCAATTAAATATATTGATATCGTGTTTACATTACGTGTTTACACTTATATCAACTATTTTCAATATTTGTTTTTGTAGAAAATTCAACAGAAGAATCGCTAAGGAAAAATATGATTTTATTAATAGCTGGGGCTATAACAATACGTTACATAAAAATTGTTTATTGTACAAAATCAGGTCAAATGATCCGATTCATTACAGATAACATACAAATGACTCGGTAGGCAGTTTCTGTTTACAATTTAGAATGTCACGGGTCACAGTTCATACATTTCTTTAACTATATATAAAGAAGTCGAGCCTATGAGCAAACTAGTGTAATCACAAAACTAAAAAATGAACAAGTACGCCGTCCTCGTCTTCGCCCTCGTCTTGGCCTACGCCACAGCCGAAGTAAGTTCCCATCAAACATTTCTTGTCTCAAACATCGAAACCGTAACGTTCAATTGTAGCTGATCAAACCGATCACCGACGCTGAAAAACAAGCCTTGAAAAACGCCCACGAAAAATGCCAAGCCGACCCCGCAACCGCCGTCGAAAAAGGTGCCATGAAACTCATCCATGAAGGTAAAGCTGCCGAAGTCAAGAACCTAAAACCACATATTTTGTGCATGGCCAAGACCAACAAAATCATCAATGAGGACGGCAAAATCAACGTCGAATTTTTGAAGAGCAAATGGGCCGAACATTACGACGCCGCCGATTTGGCCAAGTTGGAACCTTGCTTGGTCGAAAAGGACACCCCCGAAAACACCGCCGCTCATTTGGCCAAATGTCAACATGAGGCTGTCGGTTCCATTTTGCATCACGTTCATCATTAATTTTTTTATTAAATTATATCAAATAGGTATTATTATTAAATAAATATATTAAAATCTATTATTTGTTTATATTATTTACTGATTGTGGGAACTAAATTTTATTTTTAAACACCGTTCAATAAGAAAACAGGCCTCGAAAATGGTTCCTTGAAACTCATCCAAAAAGGTAAAACTGCCCAAGTCAAGAACGGAAAACTCAACATCGAATTCGTGAAGAGCAAATGGGCTGAACATTACGACGCCGATGATTTGCCCAAATGTCAACGTGAGGCTGTCGGTACCATTTCGCACCATATTCATCATTAGTTTTTTTATTAAATCACGTCAAATAGGTATTAATATTAAATAAATATATTAAAATCTATTATTTCTTTTTATTATTTACTGATTGTGAAAACTAAATTTTATTTTTAAACGCCGTTCTATAAAAAACATTTTATTTACATTTAATGGTGCAAAAGTTATCAAATAATGCATAAATTAATTTGTTTTTGATTTAATTTTTAAGAGTTATAGTTCAGATAATAACATCAACGATATGGAAATATTTGTATTTATCAATTACATAATACATTAAAACATTTACTTTATTATCAACTTTATTTTAAAACATAATAATGGTTTTAAAATCGTTTAAAAAACTACTAAATAAAAATGATTAGTTTTCCAAACCACGCCAAACAAACAGATTCAGTATTGATTAAACATAAAATCTTACTGGATAGTTTTTATTTACAATTTCAAATGTTGGTTTTGGCGACACATATTAGTAAAGAAAATTTATTATTATAACATTTATAGAAGGTTCAGAAATGAGGTAATATATTTTTATGAAATGGCTTTTTTGATATCTAGTTTTAGGAACAACTTTAGTTTTATATTCTTACTAACTTACTAACCGATTTAAAAGCAATTACCATCAAAAGGTTGCAAGGAAGAATTTGAAAAGGTGTCCCGATTTCCAAATATAATTAATATATGTATAATTTATTATACAGTTAAATTTATCATATATTTTTTGTATAATTTAGAAACAAAACAGTAAATAAAAATAATATTATTCAGAATATATTGATTGACATAAATAAATATTTTACATGATCAAATAATATAAATAATGGTATTGATAGTACAAAAATGAGCCAATAGTTTCATGTTAACACTTGTTTTCGGGAATGTCCTTGTCAACCAAACAAGTGTGGATCAGCATTGAATTTTTTATAATTCTTATTAAGTTTATGGCCAAGTATAAGATATGAGGACTGAAGTTTTTGACTTAAGAGACACTTAGCCCTCTTGGATCGGTTTCAAAAAATCTCTCTAAACTGCTAATGGAACGTCACTTTGGCATTCTTCTTGACCTTTTTCCAAATATTCTTTTTCTTCTCTTCGTTTGATTAAGTCAAGACACACATCACCGCTGCTACGGTGATTCTCAGGATGAGGTCAAAGACGAAGTTGGTATACTTACACCATGATCTAGTCTCAAATTCTTTTTATGTTTCAGACGATGTGTGAGCTGGACATGGAATATTTTAAATGTCTTTTGGATTATTTAAGAAGATATCAATTCTGAATATGATCGTGGTTGAAAAAATAATTTTTGAGTTTTTCAAATATGCTTTAAATTAATAAAATCAAGAAATAAACCAAGTCAGGGTCTCGATGAGTACTATAAAATGAAGACTAATGAAACTGGTCTGTATTCTAGGAAATCAGCAAAGAAGCCCTTCGTTTCTGCAAAAAGAAGAGCTTCTTGCAAGAAAACATATAAACTGGGCAGATGAGCAATGGAAAACAATTTTGTTTTCCGATGAAGTCGGTTCCAATTATTCAAATCTGACCTAATATGAAGCATGGTGGAGGAGGCATTATAATTTGGGGATGTTTTTCTGGGTTTAATATGGATCCACTGGATGTTTAGAAGTAATTAAAAATAGTAGATAAATAAAGGAAGGCTAAATGTACGTAAGGTTGTTTTATTTTATAGTGGCTGTACTTTTGACTCTTGAATTGTTTTCAAATATTGATAAATACTTTAACTAAACTCATTAATAAACAATTATATTGCTGTAATGTTGTTATCAAACATACTGCATAACTTATTAAGACAAACGAAATTTTCTAAAGTTGCCCTACATGTGAGTGATAGTGTAAATCAACAAGGTCAAGATATGCAAACATTTTTTTGTCTTCGTTTTATAAAATATATTTTATTACTTGCAAATTAATCATTAAAGAAAGTTCATTGGTAAGCATTGAAATGCAGAATATTTTATGGTGAAACATTATCAAAATTTGCATAAGTTAATTTGTTTGCGATATTATTTTTAAGGGTTATAGTTCAGATAAAGTGAAAATATTTATAAAATTTATCAGTTATTTATAAAAGCCCTTACTTGTGTATATTTTATTAACACTTACTTAATATACAAATACAACTCAAAAATAAAGATAAAATATATGTCAATTAACAATTAAAAAAAAAACAAAACAATAATTTTTTATGATGGTGGTGCAAAACGGCAACGACAGTTTCAAGATGACACTTAGCCAAAGCAACAAGAGTCTCTTCAGAAGTGTCCTTGTCAACCAAGCAATAATATTAATAGTTATACTTACTTAATATACAAATAAAACTCAATATTCGCTTTAAAATCTATTTTATTATTTATTAATCGATTTAACAATTAAAAAAAACAACGAAAAATTATTCATGATGATGGTGCAAAATGGAACCGACAGCTTCACGCTGGCACTTGGCCAAAGCAACAGCTGTCTCCTCAGGAGTGTCCTTATCAACCAAGCAATGTTGCAACTTGGCTAGGTCGGCGGCGTCGTAATGTTCGGCCCATTTGGTCTTCAACAGGTCGACGTTGAGTTTTCCGTCCTCCTTGATGACTTTGGTTATCTTGGCCATACACAACATGTGCGCTCTCAAGTTCTGGACCTCAGAGGCGTGGCCCTCGTGAATCAGTTTCAAAGTGCCTTTTGGGACAGCGGTTGCGGGGTCAGTTTGACATTTTTCGTGGGCAGCTCTCACTTTTTGTTTTTCTTCATCCGTAAGGGGTTTGATCAGCTAAAATTAGACGTCACAGTTTTTGGTGTGATAGAAAAATATTGATGGACTTACGGCTGCTGCACTGATTCCCAGGACGAGGGCGAAGACGAGGAAGGCTTTCATTTTTTATTCAGTTTTGTAATTGAACTGATTTATATATCCAAGCTGGGCCTCTTTATATATCCAAGATGATTGTTTAAATTTTGGCTTGTAAACAAAAAGTGCTTACCAATTTATTTCACGTCTTATCAATACCAAATGGAATCATTCCTTTTTCAAAAACAAATAATATATAAACAAAAATTAGGAATTATGGAATAAACCTAATTTTTCAAAACATTTAGCGAAACAAATAAACTATAATTGATAAACAATAACAAATTATAGAAAGAAACATACTAAACTAGGTCTTGTCAATATCTAGAATTATTGAGATTTGCAATTATATTATGTTCCCTAATAAGAATGTTTGATTTAAAAGAAACCTCCCTTTACATAAAATAGGGACTTGTTCACAAGTATCAATGATTAAATTCAATTCATGAATTGTATTTAATTTAATGACTATATTTAATTCAATAATTTAATAACAATTTTTTGATTTGAAGTCAATTAAAATGTTACAACTAAATATTCATAAAAAGTGTGTTTAAAATAATTTATTGCAATGATTTAGTAAACAAAAATAGATAAATAAAAGTATTCAGCAACTGCTGAGGCCACGTATAAGTTAATGGAACAAAAAATAAAAAATAAATTACTATTTATTTTATAAATAAATAGTTTAAATGTGTATTTAAAAAATGGAAAAATCCTGTATCACATAAACAATATTGTTGGTTCTTCGAAAAGAAGTCGTAGGATCAGATTCGGAATAGATAAGACGTGAATTGACTCGACTGGCATTCAAAATCTAAAATGTCACGGGCCACAGTTCATGCACATTCGTAGGTATATAAAGAATATCTGACTAGGTCTAAATTAGTTTTATTACAGAACAAAATCAAAAATGAACAAGTACGCCATCCTCGTCTTCGCCCTGGTCCTGGGAATCACCGCAGCAGGCGTAAGTTAACTTCTATTGCATATTGTTTGACATCAAAACTATGACCATTAACCATTAACTTTAGCTGATCAAACCCATTTCGGACGAAGACAAACAAAAAGTGAGAGAAGCCCACGAAAAATGTCAAACTGACCCCGCAACCGCTGTCCCAAAAGGTTCTTTGAAACTCATCCAAGAGGGCAAAGCATCCGAAGTCAAGAACTTGAGACCTCACATTTTATGCATGGCTAAAATCGCTAACGTCATCAAAGAGGATGGAAAACTGAATACTGATCTGTTGAGGAGCAAATGGGCCGAACATTACGACGCCGCCGACATGGCCAAATTGCAGGCCTGTTTGGTTGACAAAGACACCCCCGAGGAAACAGCTGTTTCTTTGGTCAAGTGTCAACGTGAAGCTGTTGGTTCCATTTTGTACCAGCTGTAATTATTTACAGTTTTCCATAATTTTCATTAAATTTTGTAATATATTCATTTAGTTCAATAAATAAATATTTTGATAATTATTTCTGGTATTATTTTGTGGTTTGGTAATACTAATTACTTCACAAGAATTTAATTGTTTTAAAATATTTAATTTGAAGTATTATAAAATAAAGTGTGGCCCATTTGAAAGCGGGAGACCCTTATAAATTTGTAATTTTATTCCGATTTTGACACCTTTCTTGCTATTGTAAAGCATAAAAATATGCTATATTTTGATAAAATGTCATGTTTTATAACTTAAAACCAAAATGCACGGGGTAATTATTTAGATATGAAAATTGAAGAAATCATACTAGCAAATTGTTTATAGAAAATCTAACTACACCACTGTATTAAGTACCGTCAGAAATGGCTATATGCGAATATTCATACAAAAATGCTTATTCACAATTCTATGAAATAAATAAAAATCATATTTTTTATGAATCAAATCAATTAGTCTACGGAATAAATTGTCAAAAATTGCACACTATTTTTCAAGAATATTTGATTTTTAATTTTTCCACAAAATTACGATTATATATAATTTTTTATGAAACTTCGTATATACTCAATTCACGGGATGCTTAATTCAGTGGTGTAGTAGATTTGCTTTAAAAAATTTGCTGGTATGACTTCTTCAATTTTCATGGCTAAAAAAATACCCAGTGTGTTTTCGTTTAGGACCAAACTCGTGACATTATAATCTATACATATATAAGTAAAATATGTATAAAAAATCGGACAAAAAATACAATTTTATGGGAGTATCCTGTTTTTACTGTATAAATTTGTATTATTATTTTGGCCAAATTAGTTTATTTAATGTCAAATTTAAACAATTAATGAAACGAAATAAAACATTTATTTTTAAAATCATTTAATATTACAGAAAATACGATTCATCCTTCAACTATAATATCCACCTCCTAAAAACAAGAAAATTGTAATTTTATGAACTTAATTAATTTCAATAAAACTTACTTGTCTGGTGGATATTTTAGGCCAATATGGAAACAAATGGATGAAATCGAGTGGTTCACAACCGGCAATAACGTGTTTCATCACAATCGGGATGTTTCTAATAATTTTAACCCTTTTTGTATATTCTATTATTATTTTTTTACATTCTTTTAAATTTTCCTCTTCGTTAGAATCAGTCCAAAGCCAAACTTCTGAATAGTTGTCTAATATAAAACTTGCTAAAAATAAAAATAGTGAAATATTTTTAAGTGCACCCAAATGTTTAAAACGTACCTGGAGTTATAGCACTATAAAGATGCGAATGCAAAAATGGATATCTGGCAATTTGATGGGAAGCTAAGGAATATTGGACCAAAGTCGCTTGTAATTCACCAGTTATAGAATTTAAATAGAACAGTTTGGGCGTAAAATTATCATTGCAATGAACTGTTAGAAAATCATTATTCCCTGGTACCAAATCAATTAACGATTCACTACTAGTAACAGGAAATCCGAATAGTTTTTCAAATCGATTTAAAGATTTTTTCTTGTAAATTTCTGGCGAGTTAACACCATGCCAAACAGTGGCTTTTTTCAAGTCGGTTTGTACAAGTACAAAACTAGATTTGCTCCTCAAACTCGACTTCAAACAAGGTACTTCGTAGAAATGTATTTCCCCCTCGAGTTCACCTCTGAACACGAACAGACGATTCGATTGACCATCATTTCCGGACGTTGTGATAACATCGTCGAAAATCCTGAAAAACACCGGAGGTTCGCTCCATTGTACGACGCGTTCGACGATGGTTTGTTCGTTTTCAAATTCCGCGGGCAGCGGTGAGTAACCTTTGGTAGCGTTTTGGCCTTTCCAAAAGAAAAATAACGTTTCATCCAACAACTCACCCTCTGCCTCAAACTGGAACTTCCATTTCATCATATACGTTTCGCAGTCTGAAAACACCCCGTGCAAATTGTCCGGCTGATTTTCTAATTGATTTTCCACAATTTTCCAACATGTTACTTGTTTTGTGTTTATTTTTGCGTCTTGGCAGGGACCTCTGTTTAAATTGTGATAGTCAACGTAAAATTTATATTCGTTTTGAGCACTGCTAACCATGAAATCCACCACGTCACACATCTTAGTGAAGATCAATTAAGTCTCGTTGCGCAATCTTATCTTGTTTGTAAATAACTTAAACTATTATCTGTCAAGCTACAACTGATATTATTAGAAAAACAACCTGTATGATTCAAATATTTATTATATAAAAATATATATACAACAATTTGAAATTAAATATATTAAATAACAAATTCTTAGCTTTAATTTTACTTAATTATTAAATATTGAGAAAAAACAACGTGAGAAATGCAAACTTTTATTATATATAAAACTATTTAAAAAAATAAATAAAATCACAAGTTAAATTGAATACTCTAACATCACAAATTGAATCAAGTTTTTGGCTTTTAAAATGGAATACTTTCCATAAAAGTATTATCAATAATTAAAACTGAGAAAAAATATTTCTAGAAATTATTTATATTTGACCGAAAATCCGGATAGTTCATGCACGCAAAATTTGCTGGCAATATAAAATATTCTTTCGGATTCGGTTTCCTTCACATCAATGGCCATTATCGGATGTCTTCCTACTATTATTTTCCTATCATAATCTCTTAAATTCAAGTTTTTCCAGGACCCAACATGGTAAATGTAAATCTACAAAAAATTTAATTAAATAATGTTCAAAAATAAGACAATTATATGTACGTTTCCGATGTCGACTCCCAGAATTAATGTATTGCCATAGAGATGGATGCACGAAATACTGGAGTTGAAAATTTCGCTGCTGTTAAACAATTTGGTGCTGTAACCGTTTGTTTCGTTCAACAAGCAGAACTCTATATATTCCGATTTGTGGTGACTATCGTTTTTATCTGGAAACAACATAAAGTAATAATTATTATTAAATTACATAAATTTGTAAACATGTTTATAAAAGCAGAAACAAAAATCAACCAACATGTACTGACGATAGCTTCGTCCCTCAAAATTTTCCTTATTTGCGTCTTATAACTATTATCCCTCAAGGTGAAATTAAAATCCACGCTGGTTCTTTCGGTGAGGGCTTCCATGGGTGTGATTTCCGGATTCTCGTATCGCACGTATTTGATCCTATCATTGATCAAAAACGTACAGACACCGTTCCACATCTTCTGACAGACTATGCGAGTAGGTGAGTAAATGCGCGAGAACCACAGCACTTTTTCGTCGATCTCTTCGTCCAGCGATTGAATTTTACTTATCGTCGTCCTACCACCCTCCGTTTCGTAACATATGTGATCTTGGAACACGCTGCAATAATTATTTGTTAAAACCGTACTATTTGAAACAAGCGTATGCGTTACCTATATGATTTGCTGCCGTAAATCGTCCTTTCGTCGGGACCGGTCAGCGCCATGACTTTAAAGCCTTTCGAGAACGCAATTAATATGTTAACCTCATCCAGGTTTTTGTCGTCGCGGCAGAGGAACTCCACCCCGATTATCCGGACTGAAAAGTGTCTGGACGAGTGGAGGAGCTGCCAGTGGTCTCTGTAAACTTTTAAACGTCCGTCTTCGGAACCAACCGCAACCAAATTTCCTAAAAATTATATTTATATATTGATATAATATATACAGGTTATCCCAGAATATGTGGGAAATCTCTCAAAATCTAAAATAACACTTAAAAATAATAGGACAAGTTTTCTATGGCCTTCTTTACGGAGATACGGGCCCATAATGAACGCCTCTGGAAATCATTTATTTTTAAATAACTTTTGAAATACTGGGTGGAATTGAATAATTTTTTAATATAATGGTAACCAGATAGCTCTCCTTAAAATGGGCTGCTTAAATTACATTCAGCTTATATAGTTTGCCAGGAACACCCTGAATGCTAAAGGTTTATGCTGTTTAAAAATATTATTGCTGTGCCTTACATACAGGGTGTAACAAAAAATAACATTAAACTTTCAGAACTAGTCTGTCCAGGGCAAACTAAATAAGCCAAATATAATTTAAATGGCCAATTTTAGAGAGACTTTCCGGGTTACCATCATATTAAAAAAATATTCAATTCCACCTAGTACATCAAAAGTTATTTGAAAACAAATGATTTCAGGGGGGCGTCCATTACGAGCCTGTATCTAAATAAAAAAGACCGTAGAAAAGAAAATTATAGGAACTTTTCCTATTATTCTGGTGTGTTCTATCTGAATTCAGGAGATTAATCACATATTCTGGGACATCCTGTATAATGACCTTTGTAGTGAATATTATGAGGTTTACATGTTCTTTCAATAATTTTTAAGTCTATTTTCATACACAATTACTATTTTGCTGTAATTTAAATGAAAAATAGACCAAATATTGATCATTATACATATCCTCTTCTATATTGCTAAATAATTGTCTTAGACAACTCTTTCAAATATATAACCAACTTGTTTATAAATCATTTTCATTCGACAATTTTGTTTGTATTTTCAGTACCTAACACAGCCAAGCAAGAGATTCTTGAAATTTCAACAGGTGTTCCTTTCATTTTGCAAGTAATATCTGAGGGGTTATGCCAGGCATACCAATTTTGATAAATATGTAGCCATTTCCTATAATCTTGATACCCTCCAGTATATCTCCGACAATAGTCAACCATTTCATTCTTGGGTATATCTTCATTGCAACACCATTTCCATATTTGCGTTTTCTTTACCACATAAAAAATAATTCAATTACAGGTTAAGTATTTATTTTTTATTGATTAATAGCTTACCTGTGATAAATAGTCCACAATTTCTGCAGTTTTGTCGTCAATGTGTCTGCAATTGAGCAATGTTTTGCCGTCACATTTCATAAGTATCAATTCAATTATCTCTACAGGGAGCACATCCATTGTCACCAAGTTATTTATGCGTACTCTTCAAGTACAACAAACGAACTGTCTTCAACCACAATGGCCATTGTGAAAACACTTCGAATCAAAACAAATTGTTGAGGTTATGGTTGCCACGTTGCCAAGTCGACTGCGTTTTATAAATATGTTTAGATGAACTGTTTTATTTGCGCGTGGGTTTATTAAAATTCACTCGAATTGTTGAAAGTAAATTTTTGTTTTTTATTACATTCGTCAGAGAAAATTGATGTTGACAGGGACGATGGCAACGTCGCATCTATTTTTGTGACGAATTTTACGGGGGTAGGGCAAAATGCACTCGAGGTTACAGCTGATTCTATTTTTATTTGAATCAAGACGACTTTATGTTATATAAACAATCAAATAATATATTAAAAAGCAGGTTTAAAAAATAATTTCATTAATAAATTAAATCTGTAAAATATATAAATGTGTAAGTACATAATATAAAATTATTTATTTATTTATTTCAAATTAATTTATTCGTATTACTAGCAGTAGTATTATATTTTAAACTTATAATTGTTGTTTTTAAACGTCCCATCCCATCATTTATTTATATTAATGCAACAATTAAAAGCGACACAACATTAGCAATTAATAAAACAATTGTTTTCAGTTAACAATTTTTCCAAGGCTTTTATTTAACAATGACAGGAAATGCAATCGGTACTCGAACAAATCAACCAAAACATCAATTTCTCAACGCGTTCGATCCCAGAAAAGTAAACAGCACGTTTCACAAACACAAAACGGCTGTGACCCAAAATCACCGTTCGCCATATACGTATAGTATGATTCCGACGCGGAAAAACCGCTTCCGTAGGAAACTGAACGGCCTACGGGAACAAGAAAACGGCCGTGCATTTCAATTCGGACACCGAATTCATGAATAGAAATCACGTGGGCAACAAACCGTACACGGGGAAAACGTGTCTCATCAGTTCTTGGTTGACTTTGTTGTCGGTCGGTTTGCTGTTTACGTAATAGTTTTCTGTGCGGCAACTATTGTTTTTGTTTACATTTTACGGGACTGGGAACAATATCAATTTTGTGTGGAGAACACCGTGCATTTTAATGATAGTAAGTAAATAAGTGACGAAACGTTTTGCTAGGAAAATATTTTTGGTGAAATGGAATAAAAGTTGCGGACTAATATTGATTAAAATTTATTTGCATAGCAAGGTTAAAATTAACTGATTACACATAGTGCGTAACCCTGAATACAAATTCAGTATTAATTAGACTGTTTGCCAAGTTCTACTGCTTGTTCAAACGCAAAGTAAGATGTTTTATGTCACTAAAATGTTTCATTTAATTAAATGAATTCAGTTTGTAGCAGGTGATGTAATTTTTATGTATATACATTCTTTTAAACCATTTATATATTATAAAATGTTTTAAAGAACATTAAAATTAATAATATTGTTAAAACATGCGCTGAACTTAAGTAATACGTGGTTAATTCATAGGTATTATGCGTATTTAATTACTTACTTACAGTGATAAGCTTTTAATGGGCATTTACCAAATTGACATTGTGTAGGTATATTTCAAATTAACGTTTTATAATGAGGAACCCTGAACAACATTTTGTCTACCTTTAGTGTTAACAAGTTATTTTCAATTTGTTTGGCTAATAAAAATTATTATTTCCAAAAAAGAAAAGAACAAAGGTTCATTTTTAGGTTGTTTATGTGAATATTTATTATTATTTTAATAGTAATAAAAATATAAAAATTTTGCACCTTTTATTTCAAAATATTTTTAAAATTTATGTGACTATATAAATAGATTTCAATCAATTACATTCGTTGTTCCACAGCTTAAGAAAATATGATTAGGTTTTACAAAAAATATATAATAATATGTTCAATTATGTACAATTCGTGTACAATTTTCACTTTTATTTGAAATATAGTATGTATTATTTACTATAATCAAGTGGCAGCTACTCAGAGGCACTCACTTAATAAAATACGTTAATACTAAAATACTTTTTTTAAGTTTATATCCTTCAAAATAGAATATAACTTAATATTTAAACAAATCTAGAATGGTAATATGTTGTAAAACCAACAATTAAACAAGTAATAACAGTTTTACATTAAATTTCAATGAATATTTTGTGCGCAAGTTCTTCGGAGGCACTTTTAAATGTGTCTCTTGCCGCCAATTCGTTTCATAAGTAAATGTTGAATATTTCTATTTGGTTTCAATATCCAAGTACGGACTATTGTTGTAATAGTAGCCAATAGCTAAGAATCAATAGCCAATTTTTTAGTTTTAAAAATTACTTTATTGTGAGTGTGTCTGGAGGATTCAGTTAGGGAAAGGGTTTTCATTTATTGGTGTCCAACTACAATAACACAAAATTTATTAACATAATAAACGTTGTTGATTTGATGGAGTCCAATTCCAATTAATAAGTTAAACTTGATTAGCTAAGGGAAAGTACAGTAATTAATAAATTATTTTGCTGGCCATGTCTTTTATTTTCAAAGGGTAATGAAGATATTTGCTGCCACTGCTATATTATAACATTAAATGTAGAAAGAACAAATTTATCGATTAATAATAAAACGAACAGTTATTTCTCTATTATTTATTGAAGATAAAAGAGAATGTCTGATTAGATATCTGCAAATTGATACACAATTTTTTAACTATATGCAGGAGTAATAAATAACGTGGTTAAAAATAAAACTGATCTCTGTTATTTTTTAAACTGAAAAGAAGGTGTGATTAAATTACCTAAAATATACAAAATATTAAACAATTCCAGTATATAGATAAAAAAATTATAATTATAAAAGGTTAAAAATATATTTTAAACTTTATTCAACCAATTTTAATGAGAATTCAAGTGCAGGTTTTATTTAAATCATTTTATCATTCAGAATAATATATTTTTAATACACTTACGATAATATCTAAAATAAATTATAATTATTACAATAACCTTTAACCAATACTTTTAAACTAAAACCCCTTTTTTAAATAAATTAAATGTAGATTCCTAATTAATTGTTGTGATTATGCCCATTACTGTATATACTGTACAAAATTTTTAAATTATTTTATTTACACTTAAAATAAATTTCAGTTTCATTAAAATATTTTAAATTATTTTATTTTACTTCTCAGAATTTTAATATTTGAATCAATTTATGTACATTAATATTTAAATAAACTTAATATTCAACTATTAAATTAAATATTTTTAATAAAAAAATATTTTAACTAATTTTTTAATATATTAAATTTGGTGATATTTAAAAACTATAAAATATAATATAATAAAAATTAATTTCATTAAAAGAATGAAAATATTTTATTAAATTTTAATATATGTTATATATTCAAAATTACTCATATTTGGAAAATCTGCAAAAGACCCTCTAATTTTTTTTTGCTTTTGTGGTGAATTATTTCTTTTTTCAAATTTTACTTGAAGTAGCTCACAGTTAATGTTATTAATTATTTTCTTAAAATCATTTATTTCCTAGTTTGGTTAAATAAATTAGTAAATTTAAATCATCTAAATATTTCAGATTATACTAATTTTTCCTTCAAAACAAAACACAACAATAGTTGATTGTTATTAATTTAAAATATTTATATTATTTAATTATTTAAACAGACAAAATATGAACACCAATTAAAGTGAGAGAGATATATATGTTTACATATGCAATAGACAAGGATAGATATATGCGATTTGTTAAGAAAATATTCTGTAATTGTAACACACAAATAAAAAAAACAAAACAGGTCAATTTTAGATAAATAAAAACCGCAAAATATGTTTACAATTACACAAATATAATATAGCAGCTAATACTTCGATAACGATAAACGTTTCTGGATAATAGAGTACTGCATCGCCCTCTACCGTCAATTGTCAAAAATCCAATACAACAGATGATGACGAATGCTCCATATCATTTTATTACTTTGTCGCCCCTCTAAAAAACGTACACCACAAACAACCAAAATCGCCGCAACACTGCAGTGATATGTGAACTAAATCGATCAACAATTGTGCGGAAAAACAAATTAATTAAGTGCGTGAAAAGTGTCAGTGGTTTTTAAGGTTAAACGTCAAAACAGGCCAGAAAATGGGCACATTCAAAGTGATCGCCTTGTACGACTTCGAGGGCGAGCCCGACTCGGCTGAGCTGACGATCAAGGCGCAAGAAGTGCTGACGGTCACGCGGACCGACGTCGGTGAGGGCTGGTGGGAGGGTTTGAACGTTTTGGGGAAGTCGGGCCTGTTCCCGCAGGCCTACGTCGAACGTTTGCCCTCCGATAATAAAACATCTCCCCCGGCCATGCCCGCGCCTGTTTTTAACCAGGCCTGGGAGAAGAAGAGCTCACCGACTGAGGACCAGGATGATTGGGATGATGACTGGGATAATGATGATACGTATTCGGAAATAGGGCAGGGAAGTGTTAAACAAGAGGGGTATTATAGCAATGAACCTAATCATAATGTTCCTGTGGTGCCATACATGGCCAGGGATCAAATGGGGGGTAGTAACACTCAACTTGATAACAAGGGTACTGTTTCCAAGAAGACTTTGAACAGGTTCTCGCAGATCGTTAAATCGGGGTTGGAGAGTTACTTGTTAGGTAGGTAATTATCGTTTTTCAAATTTTGATTATACTTTCAATCAATAAAATTTAATTATATATTTTGAAATAATCATTAAAATTCATAATTTATGAATCACTGCTCACATGTGTAATATGAATGTACTTACAGATGATTCCAACAGATTTTAAAATTGTTAAGTTTAAAGTGATATAAAAGATTAATAATTTAAAAGAAGTCAAAATTCTGAATGCATTCAATTTCTTAAAAAATAATGCTCGGCCTTTTTTCTTATGAATAGATATGGTTGTTACTCATATTAATGAACGTTAATTGATAAAAAAGTCAATGACTCTTTTTCTGACTCACTATCAAATTTAACAATGGATAAATAAAAATATTTGTTAAATATTTTTTTCTTTAGTTTTTAATATTTCATTTGTTATCAACATTATGATAAGGCTGTTTAAATATTAAAATTTTAGTGTGTAATAATTTATTGGTAAATATTTTTTTACTCTAAAAACAATTATACACTTTAAATAATAGTAGTGTTTCATCATCTTTTTGTCTATATACATTATATGCCATTATATATTAGTTTACATACGTTATATTACATAATTTATTTAAAAAATGTATTCTTTAATGAATTTACAGTTTGTCTCATAATTAAGCACATTCTTATGGAAAATATTAGACAATTTATTCAAACTTTAACAAAGATAAAAATGAAATTTAGATTTTATTAAACATTTTTTGTTTAACAAATATATTTTTCTAAGAAATAATATTTTACATCACTGTTAACATAAATGTAAAATTTCCATTACCACTTTAAAAAATTATAAATTAATTGTATTATAACATTAACAACCAACAAATAAAATGTTTCAGTACCATTCAAAATTTATTTAACAGATAAGAAGTTTCCATAGACAAAAAGATAGAAAAATGTCTGAAATTATATATGAATAATTTCAGGAGGCCCAACAAGCGTACCAGCACCCACCCCCGATATAAAAATCTACCGTGAAGGCACCCAATCAACATGGGAACCGATATCGAATCCCTATACCGTGCAAATCAACTCGCCAAAGAAGGCGACCAAAATGGGCGGTCTGAAATCGTTCATCGCGTACACGCTCACCCCCTCGTTCTCCAATGTCGAGGTGTCACGACGCTACAAGCACTTCGACTGGCTGCACAACCGGTTAACTGAAAAGTACAACCTGCTGGCGGTACCGCCGCTCCCCGACAAACAGATATCGGGCCGGTACGAGGACCAATTCATCGAACACAGACGAGTGCAGCTGCAGGAGTTCATCAACTACATGTGCCGGCATCCGGTTTTCTCGCAGAGCGAGGTCTGGCACCACTTCCTTACTTGCACGGACGAGAAACAATGGAAGGACGGCAAACGGAAGGCGGAACGTGACCCCTTTACTGGGGCCAATTTCTGTTTGACCGTCGCTGCGCCCGAAAAGGAACTGTTGACCTCAGACCGGAAACTGGACGAGGAAACGGCGTATGTTATTAAGTTGGATCAGCAAATTAAGAAACTGCTGCAGACTTGCGGTGATCAGTTGGGGAAATGCGGTAATATGTATAAGAGGGAGAATATGCGGATTGGGGAGAGCTTTTTCGCATTAGGGGCGGCCATCGACAAGAACAGCAAAGAACCCTCACAAGTTTCAAGGGGTAGGTGCTTGTTCACTTAATATTTGCTGTGAACTGGTCTGTGACAACAAGGAGTTGAGTTTGTTTAATTTACAATCGTTGACCTTATCTCCTAAATGTCAAGCGCCTGTAAATTAATCTATCTAATCAATATAGCTGAGAGTAGAACAAGGTCATTCGGGGAATATACGACGAACAAATTTTCCAAACTCAAATTTTTGGTAGGATTTGAAAATGTTGATGGACCTTTAAGTATCTTTTTGGATGGTGTTTTAAAAACCATTAACGTTTTCAAATTCAATGAAAAATTTTACTCCAGAAAAACAAAACCGGTATAATTATCTGCTGCAAACATTAATCAGTATTTTACTTTTTTAGAAATACATAATATTGGCATAGTTTACACAAAAATCGGCACTTTATTTGAAGAAATTTCACGGGATCACTGGCAAACGTTATGCGACAAACTGTACATTTACAAGGGAATTACCAGCTGTTTCCCCGAGATCATTCACATTCAAAAACAATCCGAGTCGAAAAAACGGGAGATAGAAAAGAACGCGACGAATCCCAGAGAGGTGGCGGACTTGAAGAAAAGATGCGACACTTTAACCTATACAGTTTTCGCCGAAATCAATCACTTCCAAACGGAGAAGAACACCGACCTAAGAATGGCGATGAAACAATTCCTGCAGGACCAGTTGAAGTTTTATCAGAATATTGTGGGACAGTTGCAGGATACTTTAGACAAATTTGATTGAGTGCAATTATGTTAATTTAAGTGAGCAGGGTAATTGAGATTGGGCGGTTTTTACGAATAACAGTGCTTGTACCAAAAATAATTCTTTATACTCGAGCGCAACTGAATCATTATTTTATTGTGTATATTTTGTATATATCTTTATACATACTATTCAAACAAATTTATACACTTGTTGCCGTAATATTGCTATTGTTTAACTTTCTTATATTAATTGAGTAAATGTAAGTATTTCTTGAGCTGTGTAGAAATTCCATATTTTGTATATTTATTGTTTAATTTGTATACACTTGTATTATATATATTTTTATTATACATGTAATTTATATTATTAATAAACATTTAAAAATAATTTGACTTGTTTATCTACACTATCTCTCATATGTAGAGAAACAAATTTAAATTAATTTTATAATTGTCTAAAGATTTCGTACCTCCCTTTATGTTCGAATATCTTTATTTACATAATTTTTATGTATATTTCCTTCAGGGTTCATAAGTAAAGCAACCAAACCGTATATTCAATCGTTCTTCAAAGCTATAAATACCTAGAGGTGTCCACTTATTGTATTTATTAAAGTTGCTCTTCATATGAATGATAGTGTATATTAACGGTGACATCAGTCATATATAAAAATAAGAAATATTCAAAAACGAATACTTAAAATATTGACGATTTAAATAAGCTAATTAAGACCATAACAAGATAACTTATCAAATTAATTATTCAATAATCCAACTCATCAATATTAGATAAAAACAAAATTGTTAAACGTTTCTATATGTTTTTATAACAAATTAGTTTTTCGTTTACAAAATACTTTCCACGTAAGTTATACAAAGAAGTGTTCCACAAAGAGTGTTGTGTAGTCTTGTTTCTGTAGATCTAGCATAAACTAAATCGTCATTTCAAATAAATTAAACGTAGACTTATCATTAAAAACCCTACATCTCATCTGTTATGTGATTCTGAGTACATTGATATTGGGCACTCACATTCCCTCTTCTTTAGCCATACAAACCTTCATTCAGTAATTTTCTTCTCACAATTCTAAAACATCATCAAATCTTATTTTCTCTGGGTTAAATTGACGATAAGAATGGATTGTTTTTTGATATTGGATGTATATTATCCATTTATCGAACTTGCAGAATATTTTTGGTAGCTTCCACTTTCTCCTGTTTCTCTAAATTTTTTATTAATACAGGTAAAGCCTGACTGATTTAGCTGTAAACTATTAGCAATATATACTTATTTATCAGGGTCTTGGTAAGGCAAAATTATAATTTTTGCATAGTGTATATCAAACACAACAATAAAAGAAAACACTATAAATATTATATTTACTGGAATCTATTTCAAATAGGACAGCTGATATTTTTAATACATAAGTTACTATAATTATAATATTTGATTAAAATTCATTATTTCTGCGAATATTGTAAAAAGTATCGATTGAAATTCCAATTCTAATTGAACCCAAATATCGAACACTGTTGAATTAGGTCAATCCCTTTATTTCGGACGGTTTTATTTCAGATGCAACGTCAGACGTTCAGGACAACTGCTTCACATTCATAATCGCAACCAACAACCTATCACAACCGTTTCGACGTTCTCCCGCTTATCTAGAGACTAATTAAAGGTACAGAAGCAAATTTCTGATGGTCGAATGGCGAAAAAGTGCTGTAGTACAGACTGTGTTAGCACAGTGTTAACCATTTACAATATTATCTTATTGGTAAGTTTATAATTATAAACACGAATAAAATTAGATTCCAGCCGGACAAAAATAGATGTTGCACTCCTATTTTCGTTTTGTTTCAGATCACTGGAGTGGCGGTGATTGGAATTTCTTCATGGATAGTTTACAACAGTCATTTTTACGTGCCATTACTTCCTTCCGCCAGTTTTCCTACTTTGTTATACGCCTTGTTTACTTCCGGCCTTTTGGTTGCGATTGTTGCTGTACCATTCGGTTTTCTGTCCGTTGCGAAACATAATCAAATCTTCATTTTATGCGTAAGTTTAATTTTACTGTTGTGTATTCTAAATTTACCGAATGTTTAGTATGTTTTCGTGTTGCTGTTCGTATTTCTGCTACAAGGAATGGTGGGCGTTATGTCTTACGTGTTCCAAGAAAGTATGGAGGACCAACTGAAACTGAATCTAAATGAAACGTTGATGGTAAAATATTCAATTGACGACAGAATAACGAGCGCAACTGATCAAGTACAAGAGACCGTAAGTAACTAACAAAACCACCCTAATTCGTCTAATTTTTAAAACAGTTTAAGTGTTGTGGTTCGGAAGTTGTGGCAGACTGGTTGGAGAGCGTCTGGTACCACACCAGCGACAGAACCAGGAAAATTCCGGACTCCTGCTGTAAAACAATAAGCGAAGGTTGCGCCAGAGTCAGCAACCGACCATCCAACATCAACATTAGCGTAGGTATCTCTTAGGAATTACTAAAATTGTTTAATTTTTCCTCTGGTGATTTGTTTTAGGGTTGTTTAGAGAAAATTGCTCAAAACTCGAGCGAATGTTTGTGGTTTATGAGTGCGACAGGAATCGGTTTGTTCGCCTTCAATATTATTGGAGTGTTATTGGGAATGTGCCTTTATTTGAAACTGAAAAACGACGACTATCCTGTCGAGCCGCCGCTTCTCAGCGACCAAAACACTTTACAACGACCCGGAAATAAAAAATAGTTATTTATTTCAAATAACATATCAATTTGTACTTAAATCCACCACCTTTTCTTAGTAGCAAACTTAACAAGCGTATAAAAGAGTTTCTAGTCCGCATTTATTTGTTACGGGTGCTAATTATTGTTACTCACCCTTTTTAGATCTATATGTATGTTAGTTTTATAATTGTTTTTAATAATTATTATTGTTGTCACCACATTTCAACTATTCCACTGATTTTAATTGTCTTGTCTCCTTGAATTGTGTTAACGCTTATTTTAATATGACTGTGATTTTATATTTATACCTAAATAAAGTTACTCAATTTAATTTTGTTTTATTTATGTAATGTGGACAGTCACCACCTTTATTAAAAATATATTTTAGTTTTAGTATATTTAGTGTACATTATTTTTATACAATAGAATTTTGTTTTATTTATGTGCTCTAGACACAATTTCTCAACAACACTATAATATACGCCTTAGGAATGAACTCTAATAAATTTAAAACACATTTGAGTAGAAAGTGGAATTTTTAAACTCTCACACATGCGCGTAAGACGACGCGCGTCGCGACGCTCAGCTGTGCCATCGACCAACGTCGTTTGTGTATGTTGTTCCCACAAAATTAGACCAGCCTCGAATTAGTGAGTGTAAAGGCCAAAAATTCTAGTAAAAATGTGCTAAAATCGCGTCGTTTCCAGCAAGAAAATGATGGACTATCCGACATCGTCGCCTCCACTTCCAGCCGAGACGTTCGCGGAGGAGATAGACACGTTGTCGCTGCAGGACAAAGAATCGTACGACATTTCGTTGATGCAACACAACAACAACAACATAAACAAAGGTTACTTAACGGACGGCGCACCGGATCGTCCGGGAACCAGGGGCAGGAAGACTTTCGCCTTCTGGGTGCTGGTCGGGTTGTTGTTCACCCTTGCGATCGGCAATCTGATTCTGACCATCACCATACTCGGCGTCCTCAAACTGGGACAGGGAATGCGTAACATGGAGATAATCTACAATGAAAACGTGTCTAATTTCTACGGGGACATCGATTTGGACCATCTGTACAACAAGGACGGCACGTTTTTGGGATTTTCGGACGAAACTGTGGACATCTCGGCGGTCGACAGTTCCGTGATTTTAACCTTACAGGCCAATCCCGGCGACGGTAAACAGACCAGCTTGAAGATGTTCAAAAACTACACGTTTTTGCGAGGCATCAGCCGCTTCCTGGTCAAGTCGGCGAACGGCGTGCCCATTTTCACCACCACCGAAACCGTATTCGAAAGTCTGGAGAAGGCGAAAGGATTCATCACGAGGCAGATGGAGACGGGTCAAATCAGGAGCGGAAAGGACGAAAGCCTGTCGATAGAAAGCGACAAAATGGTGAACTTAAAGGGCACCGAGGGGAGCAAGATTGAAGGGCGCGAAATCGTGTGGAGTGCGGACGAAGACATTTACTTGAAGACGGTGAATGGCTGCATTATCCTGAGCGGGAAGGAGGGCACCTACATCGATGTGAACAGGATTCCGGTGGCCCAATTGCGTAACAACACGGTGAAGAGTGGCCAGTACAAGATTTGTGTATGCATGCCTGAAGGGAAACTGTTCAGGATCCCGATTATTGACGTCAACGAGCAAGTTTATTGCGACGACGTTGATATTAGTGGCCCCGGTTTTCCTTGTGCAGTCAAGGAATAGGTTAAAATTAAATAAATTTCTCGATGTAGCACTATAATCTATTTGTTATTAAGTTGTTTAATAGGATTTGTAAATAATGTTTTTCGTTTGTAGCGTATCTAAACGAATTTTGTAATGACAATAAAGTTGTTTTTATTTTAATTTTTTTATTAATATGGGAAGACGAGACTTAATTACATAAAAATACAATCTTATAATTAATAAAATATTTAGTGTTCAATTATATAAATTTTGATGACTCATGTAATATAAATTAACTAATACATTGTCATGATTTTTAGTAGCAAAATTTTTAACTTGCAACTTAAAAATAATTTCTTTTTATACAATAAAGATAACACTAAAGAGCTTTTAAATAACAGGAAGTGTATTCAAAGTTGTTTGTACTTTGGCGTGTATTTTATTAATTAAAAATATTTTTCATATAAATATATTTGATTTGCTACAATATTATAATTATTACATAAAAATATTTGGTACATATATAAATATTTCAGACTTTTTGAGATAACTTTTAATTTAAATTAACTAGTAATACTAATAAATTAATTAAAGTAATACATTCGCAGTATCTTTTTGGTCCAAAATATTCAAATCGTAACGAATAAAGCTTCTTGCTTTTTATACCACAAAGTCCTTTTGATAAATTTAAAGCAGCTCTTCAAAATCGGACAAAAAACCCAAATTATTATATTGGTAAGGTACACAAAACTGGAATAGTTGATAATATCCTGATAGTCCACTTTATAGTGGTAGATGAAGAAGTAGCAAGTCACTATTGAAATGCCAGAAAGTGTATTTAAAGTTCCTCGACACTCTTGCCAGTGTCGCATTCCAAAGAACTCTCTATATATTATAGTTTCAGTGTAGGAGGTTATTCCGTAACCAAAGCCGAAGAGGAGGCTGCCCAGTGTTATGGCATCGTTGTTTATTTCTCTTTGGGACACTAAAAAACACAAAACATTAAAAACTTCACTTCCAATTAGAACAGTTACTTACAATAAAGCATCACAGAACTTAACATACAAGATCCGGTAATATACAACACCCTAATCTTTACGTTGGACAACTTGGTGACAACTGGCAAGAAAATAAGGAAAAAACACCAGGAAAAAGCCATGTAACTAAGTAAAAACACGGCCTCGACCCTTTCAAATGTGTGCAACTTTTCACACGCAATAACCGGTATCAAATTCACGAAACACCCGAAGATCAAAGACGTGGACGATTTCGTCACCAACACCGGATACAATTTCGGATTGACAACGGTCCGGTAGAAGGGCACGAAGAAGTTGTAGATCAAAAACCTTGTGAAGTTCCTCCACCGCCTCTTCCACAGGTACTTCCTGTACGGCGAACAGCCGCACTGTCCACGTCTGAAGACCGGACCGTCCGGAAAGTCGATGTCTATGGTGTTATGCGACTGACCCGTTTTGATTTCGGGCAGGAGAACGTCGGAGGTGAACTGTCTGTTCGCGAATTTCGGATCGTTCTTGTTGATCTCCTCCAGTTTGGCGGTGATCTGGCTCAGTCGTTTCGAGCTAATCTCTTCGGACTCGCTCTCTTCGCGGATCCGGGGTAAGATGTTGACGCCGAAGTGTTTGGCGTAGTATTCCTGTTTTATTTTGTCCAACTCGTCGTTGGTGAGGTTCGTCTCTTCGTACTCCTCCTCCTGCCACGTTACGTCTGGGTCTTCGTCGTCGGATGTTGAAGCTGAACTGGATGTGTTCTTTGTTGATTCTGATTGTGCGTTGTTGTTGTTGGTATGGAAAACGCTTAACTCGGTCATTGAGACGGACATGCTAGAACATCAATCAAGGTGAATTTTATGTTGATAAGTCCCAAAGGAAAGTTTACTTCGTCATGTTACTGTAATGCGTAGGTTTTTGGCTAATCCATTGTTGACTCCTCTTGAAGAACAAGCAAAAAGGTATGATGTTGCCAATTATGGCGGTAAAAATTAGTGGTGTGTATTTAGTTCCGTAAATTTCATCCAAATAGACAACCAAAACAGGCATGGTGAACATACTTATTGCCCTGGAAATTTGTATAATGCTCTGATAAACATTAATATTAATATCGTATTCGTCTTCTAACAATTCTTGTATGTAAATTGTTATAAATTGTGATAAAGTTCCTAAAAAAATACATTTAAGATATGTTCAGCTAAAACAAAAGTGTAGTACCTCCTAAAAGTCCATAGGTGAGTATATAAATGTTTAGACTGTTTGTTGTTGCGGACATATAAAGTGCAGCTTGCAGGAGAAGTGCCGCCAGAATTAAATACAGACGGTTGAACGGGACGTTTATGTAGTACTCGTAAAGACATTTTGTGATTGTTTCTGAAAGATACTAATTAAAACACTATAATACATATCACTAGATTTGATTACCTGAAATGTTTTGGGCTGCGATGAACACAACAACGACCCAAAGTGTTTTGTGATAGTTATAGAATTTCGTTACTGAAAACTCCAAAAAGGAACCAGCATAGCAGAAGAAAATGGAGGAGAGCAAAAACTGGAAATGAGATAAAACAAAACATAACCAAGATCAGTGTCAGTCACATGACAAAATTAAGAACATAATATAAGTGTGCCCACCTCGACGATAGCGACGCTGACCAAAAGCAGTACTGGCGTCCTTCTGGTTCGTTCCGCGTCCGCATTGTCGTAATTCAAGATGTTGACGGCTGTGGCACTCCTCAACATCGTCAGCTCATTCCTCCGTCATTTTGGCGTCGAACTGTGGCCGGATTAAACGGCACTATCTAATCTTATCAGCGTGTATCTGTGGACGATGTTCGTAACTCGATGGCATTTCGTTTTGCGTTGCGACCGAGGCACGTTTCCGTTTTGCTTAGCACGTAGAAAATGGTATTGTGTGTTGGGGAATTGGTCGTCTGTTTTTGGTGCGTGAAATTTGATGCCATGCCGATTTTCCTAATTGACTTTGCATGCGCCATATTAAAAAACAATTTGTACAAATTGCCGCAATCGTTTCGTAATTGTTTATCTTTATTAAATTTTGAGAAAATAAACATTGGATATAATTAGATATTTGCACAACATGTTTCTATTTAATCGTTCGTGTTTATTCGCATTCGTACTTTATGGTGAATTCAGCGATTAGATAATCGAGAAGATGGTACCGAATGGAAAAAATAAAATGCGGCTTAAAACGTAACCTGAAAGTGAAAGGTGAACGTAAAGTGTTTCAAGAAAATGAAATGCGAGAAAATATGCCTATTTTGGCACTCTAAACTTATGCAACATACGACTTATAATTTAAATTGACATTATCAATAATTTGAGTTGATTTTATATCAATACAATTTAAAAATATACGTTTTCTAACAATTTCAAAAGACTAAACCGTTTGTAACAATTCAAATCTGTCGCAACAATTACAAGGTTGACAATTTGCTAAAATACTATCTACAATTTTCAAATATTGAAACAACATTAAACATTTCAACAAAAACCATTGTTTATTGTTTGAAAGTTTAATAATGAGTTAATTATACCATTAAGTACAATCGTTTATTAACCTATAGGTCCAAGAAACTCAATCAATTGAATGTGTTGAGTCAAAAAATTTCACCTATCGAAACAAGGTGTCTCAAAATAAACAAACCGTATTATCACATCATAAAAAAGAATGATTATTCCTTTGTCTCGAGACAGACAGTGAAAAATATTCTTGGAATGTTAAATTGATATTGTTACCAGTTCTGTTTACGGACTCCATTATATGCCATTAAAGCCAATTATTAAAATGCCGAACGTCATGAAAAATAAGTGCATTCTTGTCTCCCATTTTCTTTTAAGTTCTAGAATCATATTTTTGAAGATATTTTTTGTTGGGGAATTATGTAAATTGTTTTAGTTTGCTTTCAAACACCCTTATAATTTATACATTTAACATTTATTGAAAATTTTATAAGAAAAGTGAAAAAATATCAAAGATCTTTGGTTGACCTCAATGAATGAAGCTTCTTATTAATTGGTTAGGCTAGATTAAGATAGGTTAGATTAGGTTGTGTTAATTTATGTTCTAAAATTGCATCAGTTAAAGTGTATACAAAAAATAATAGTGAATAAAATGATGTTTTTTTACACGAACCGTTTAAAAAATGGAAAGTGACTGATAAACATAAAAACCACAAGTCCCTAGTAAAATACAAATAAGTAGTTAGCAGTGGCGCAAGTAATTCTTGCGTCGTGGAATATTTGATGTCTGGTCTACCGCATAATTGTCAAACAGAAGAGCACAGATGCGTACGAAGCCCAAGAAAGTGGGTGAAGTAGTGAAATTATAAGGTGTGATGTATCGGAATAAACAACCTCGACAATTGACCGATTTGTTTGATTTGTCTGAAAGTTATTGGATTTTGTTTTGTTCAAACATTAAAACAATGTTGAATGAGCCATATTGAAGACGAGATAATTTTGTTTGAACCGCGTAAATATTTAAGCAAAGAGGAATTGTGCAATTGGTATTAGTACTTGATACCTAAATATTTTTATGGTTATTTCTTTCAAAAAATGTACGAAGCTAAATAGAAATTTCAATCAAATTTAATATATCATGGTAATTTTGTTTAGACTATATTAGTTTACCTGTGATTAAAAAGATGTTTACAAAAAATTTAAATATTAAGAAGCATGAGCAGCTTTTTATTAACTTCAAGAAATACAAGGTTTCTCTATACAATTTTGATTATTTTAGCTTTCGTTACCATATCTTAGATTGGGTTAACTGAAGTTTAATTTCACTTAACCTAATCATAATAATTGTAGAGGAGTACAAAATCAGGAATTCTTTATATAATTTTGTTTAAGCTAGATTGTCCTAAGTTAAATTAGATTAAGTAATGTTAGACTTGAATAAAATTCATATTAAACCACTTATGGCAAATTCAGTTTTTTGACATTTAACAGATCATAATGGTAAAGAAATAGAAAATCAGGAATTCCTTTTATAATTTCGTTTAGATTAGATTACAAATACAAAATCAGGAATTCTCTATATAATTTTGTTTAGGTTAGGTTGTCCTAGGTTAAATTAGGTTAAGTAATGTTAGACTTGAATAAAATTCGTATTAAACTTCTTAAGGCCTATGAAAATTAATTAAAAGGTGTATTCAAAATGTTAAACATATTTTAAAGAAGAAAAAATCAGGTTTTTGTCATTTAACAAATCTTAATTGTAGAGAAATATAAAATCAGAAATACCCTATAGAGATTGTTTAGGTTTAATTAGGTTAGGTTGTCTTAGGTTAAATTAGGTTAAGTAATGTTAGACTTGAATAAAATACATATTAAAGTTCTTAAGGCCCATGAAAATTAATTAAGAGGCGTATTCAAAATGTTAAACACATTTTAAATAAGAAAAAAATCAGGTTTTTGTCATTTAACAGATGGTAATTGTAGAGAAATACAAAATCAGCAATTCCCTATATAATTTTGTTTAGGTTAGGTTATCCTAGGTTAAATTAGGTTAAGTAATGTTAGACTTGAATAAAATACATATTAAACTTCTTATGGTCTATGAAAATTAAATAAGAGATGTATTCAAAGTGTTAAATATATTTTAAATAAGAAAAAAATCAGGAATTCTTTATATAATTTCGTATAGGTTAGGTCAGATTATCTTCACAGTTGTAAATAAAAATTGAGGAATTCTCTGTATAATTTAATATAGGTTAGGTTAGGTTGTCTGAGTTTAGATTAGGTTAAGTGATGTTACACTCGAATAAATTCAAATCAAACCATTTATGGCCTATGACAATTAACTAAGAGATCTTCACAATTGCAAAGAAATACATATTGAGGAATTCTCTGTATAATTTAATATAGGTTATCTTGGTTTAGATTAGATTAAGTGATGTTACACTTGAATAAAAATCATATTAAACCATTTATGGCCTTTCACAATTAACTAAGAGATAGATCTTCACAACTGCAAACAAATACAAATTGAGGAATTCTCTGTGTAATTTAATTTAGGTTAGGTTAGGTTAGGTTATCTTAGTTTAGATTAGGTTAAGAGATGTTACAATTGAATAAAATTCATATTAAACCATTTATGGCTTATGACAATTAACTAAGAGATCTTCACAATTGCAAAGAAATACAAATTGAGGAATTCTCTCTATAATTTAATTTAGGTTGGGTTGGGTTAGGTTAGGTTATCTTAGTTTAGATTAGGTTAAGTGAGGTTACACTTGAATAAAATTCATATTAAACAATTTATGGCTAATGACAATTAACTAAGAGATGAATTTAAAATGTTAAATATGTTTTGAAGATGAAAATACTGAGCATTTTGTCCTTTAACAGATCATAATTGCATTATCTATGTAGATCTAAATATTTACATGTGCCGCAGTGTGAATTTCACTTTTGTAGGTACGTCGGATTCTCAATAACAATAGCGACATGTGTATACGATTAGAATAAACAAGTGGACGTGCCGGAGCACTTTCATCGCGCTTAGCATAAAAATTTGTAAATTTCGAACGTACTGCCTTCAAATATTTATTACTTTAGAAAACGGCCAGATTTGCGCTTGCATATTTATTCTGGCATTATGTACAAATTTCGAGTATGTGATCGTCACCTTAATTGCGGTTTCTATGTGTTTGTACATTCAACTTGTGCGTTTTGCGCAACCATTTTCGATACGAATTTGGTTCAACAGTTTTATTTTGTTTTTTCGACCAAAATCGCACATGTTCATGGTTAAATTGGCCGTTTGGTAACGTTGTTGCACAAAATTAGTTACACATTGTGCATAATTTTATTTTTAATTTGAGGATTTTACTTTAATCACAGATTAATTCTCACGAAAATGAAATTTTTTGTGGTTTTTGTCGTTCCAACTTTCTAAGTAATTAAATATTTTTGCATGCACAATTTTTCCTGTAAAATCCGATAGATTTTTACATAATATGTAATTAGTTCATATACTGGTTCGATTTTATTGTTACAGTTCACTTTTATCTTTTCCTTAATTTCTATTCCAGCATATGGGTACTAATCTGAAAGATAAAACTACATATATGTAGGTTTATGCAATTTATTGTTACATTTTTAAAACATTAACACTTTCATTACGCATTTATAATGATTAATTAATTAATTAATTAATCTACTTTAATCTGGGAGAAAGATGAAATTGACTGAGCATCCTCAGATTTTGGAGCAGAATTTCTTTTCTCTGAATTTGTCTTCACAAAACTAAAACAAATCATACTAGTTGATAATCAAATGAAAAATTTAATTAATACTCACTTGTAGTTGCCTTTTTGTGACTTTTTGAAGCACATTTTCACTTCCACTTCTGACGTTCAAAGTTAATTTGATGCAAGTTATGTAGTGAACATTTCGTTAATATGTACAGAATTTTATGATGTTTGTGAACAGATAACGTTAATTTATATTGTGAATCAGCATCTAACATAAGAAAAATGAGATATACTATTTTTTACTGGAAAACTAAATGAGTTAAGAGTTTTTTTTAGTAGGTATGTTAAACTGAAGATAAAATATTTAAATCAAATATAATAAATCAAATACTACTTTTAAAGTTAGTTATTTTCTTTTATTTTTTTGTTATTTTCAATGTCAACGTCCAAATAAAGTGGCCAACCGTTTTTTGATTATAATTTTCATAATTGTAATAGAATGATGGTCTAACTAAAATAAGTCACCAATTTTGATGCTAGGAAGTTCATTTTTGGCATACACATTAATAAATGATATTCCTATAATGAGCCATTATTCGTACTCCCAAATTTTATACAGGGTGTTTACGTTTAATTTTGTACACCTTAAAAAATACTGAAAATTTCTGTTAATATTTATTTTATGTATAGGAAATGCTTATATCAATCAAAAGGTTTTTTAATATTCAATTTAATTGAAAATAGCAAAGTTATTGATGTTGTAAGGTGTATAAAATTAATCTTAAATAAAGGAACATCCTGTATAAAATTTGGTAGTATTAATAATGTGTCCTTATAGGATAGTTTTTGGTTAATGTAAATGCCAAAAATTAACTTTCCAACATCAAAATTGAGAACTTTACAGACATTTTAGTTAGATCATCAATTTGTCAAAATTTTTAGAACAAAAAATTACACTGACATTATTTAACTTTCTTGGTAAAATCACTATTAATATTCAATTTAGCTAAAAACAACAAATGTTATAAGATGTATAAATTAAATCTAAATAACAAACATTCTGTATAAAATTTGGGAGTATTAATAATGTGTCCTTATAGAATGGCTCTTAATTAACGTGAATATTAAAAATGATCTTTCTAACATCAAAATTTAGGACTGTACAGACATTTTAGTTAGATCATCAATATTTCAAAATTTTTAAAAATAAAAATTAACAATTTTACACTGACAACATTATTTTACATTTTTGGTAACATCTCTGTCAATATTCAATTTAATTGAAAGCAACAAAATTAATGATGTTATAAGATATATAAATTAAACATTGTGTGTAAAATTTGGGATTTGGGAATTTGGGTCCTTATAACAACAATATCAAAATTGAGAGACTATAAATATGTCAAAATTGTTAGAAAAAAAAAATAATTACTCAATATTGGGTTTAGGTATCCATTTTACTTTCAATTATATGTAGAATTTGAAATCTAAAAATATACAGGGTTTTCCATCAAAAATAACAAAGTTAACGCCACTTCCGGTGAAACTGGAAATAAAATTTTAATAAAAATAAATCAAAAAAGTAGTTCCTGTCAAGTTATAATTGCTATAAAAAATTCCAACCAATATCTTTTTCCGTTCTCAATAAATTTCTGATAAAATCTAATAAAATTAGATAAATCGCCTTGTATATGGTAGTATGAGCTCAAAAACTGAATTAAACGATTACTCCCTTTCAACTTTTCAGCTTATTTAAAACGAATAAATCTGTCACTTCCGACGACATGATTTAAAACAGTTCAACAGCGACAGCCGATGAACAAAATTCCTAAGACATTCCTGAAATCCCAGACGCAAAAGTGAATCTGTCTCCACCTGTTTCGTTCTACGTCTCTCGCAACGGCACACGAAACAGGTAGGAAGAGACGTTGGGATGCGGGCGAGGGACCTATAAATTCGTGGCAGTCCTCCCCGACCGGGTTTTAAACGGCGGGTCGCGTCCACGGTATAACACGGTCATCCGGATCCGATTCCATTTCACTTTGAACCCGTTGCGAGACCACGATCCTTCTTCTGCTTCTTCACTTCACGCGTCCGCAGTACGTTTCGGATGCTTTCACCGCCGCATCTCGTACACCGTTTCGCGTTTTTCGGCTCATTTGTTTGTGTGTGATTTTTTTTTTGTTTGGGGTTTGTGACTGTTTGATAGTTTTTTTTTTTATTTATATATTATTTGGGATTTTTTATTGGATTTTACGTTGTTTATGGTGAGAAAATTATTTTTTTAAAGTCTACTTATGTATAATTTAATATAGTAATGGTTAATTTAATTAATATTTTATTAATTATTGTACTACAAAAAATATAAAGAAATTAATTACAATTTAATTAAAAATTGTGGCGACTCATTTTAATATTATTTTTTCTTTTTGTGAAACATTAAATTGATATTGAATTATTTCATTAATTACTGTACTACAAAAAGTATAAATAAATTAATTACAATTTAATTAAAAATTGTAGACTCATTTAAATATTATTTTTTCATTTTGTGAAACATTAAATTGACAATGAATTATTATTATATTTTGTATTAAACAAAAAATATATATAATTATTAACTTGTATTTAATTTTTAAATACACTTAAGATATTTTATTAGTCTATTGATCTTAATTGATTAATAGAATTATAATTGTATTCATTTTTAAATTTTAACTTATGTTATGTTACTTTACTTAAAAATTTATAAAATACATATATGAGAAGTTACATTTGCCCTCATTATTTCACTTATGCAATTTTGAAATCATATGGAACATATGAGGGTTCAATCATGAGGAATACGTAACGATATTGTTAATAGAACAATTCTTGTTGTTTTGTAACGTTTCCGGATAATTTCTTCTATTTATTTACTTTTAATTAATATGTCGTATATATAGAAATAGTAACATGTGGATAATGATTAAATATATTATTATTGAGATGAAATAAAACTAATCAACGTTATAAATGTTAATAAATCAGATAATTTATAAATCACAACTAATATATTTTATTAATTAATAGTTTAATGACTTTAATAATTACTTGTAAATAAATCATTTAATATATTTAGTACTTAACAACAATAAATTGTTATGACACAATAAAATTAATTAAAGATACACATATATGTTAATAAAATGTATATTTTATGTTCTACAATTATATATAATTATTTTTGTTAATGAAATTCGTCTAAAATTTAATATTCATTTAAAACTAAATCATTTACTATACTTACTAATTAACAACAAAAAATATTAATATTAGTTAAAGTTAAAAATATATAATCAAATGAAAGTAAATAATTTTTCAATTGAAATTATACAGTTTTTGTACCTCTTATTAAAATTCAACAATTTTTTTTTCTGAACCATAATTATATTAATTTATAATAATTTCTGTTCCTATAAAACATATTATTGTACTAACAATTTTTTAATTTAAATATGAAATTTAAATTATACGTTAAAATAATAAGTTACTACGTGTTCGTGATTGTTTTGTGAAAATGGACTTTTCTCTTTTTGGAAAGAGTGGTTTATAATGGATTTTATGTCACTAAACCTCATTACGTGTAAATGAACAATGGATTCATATTCCAAGCTAAAAAGAAAATTTTACCCACGAGTCTTCAACATTTTCTCAAGAGTTCAATATGTATAAAACACTTGCTTTGTTTCTTCTTTTTAAATTTTGTTTGCTATGTTTAATATAATATTTTTTACAGTAAACACATCTCTTAAAATTCTGCTGAATGCGGTGAACAATGTCCATAAGGATACACTAGGATTATTTGTAATTTTAGAAGAAAATCATGTCGAAAAACAAGGTAAGTACGTTTAATTATGACTTCCAATAACCAAAAATTAAAAAAAGTAGGTTGAACAAAACACAGACAAAGCTAATCAATGAAATTAATACCTTAATAAGTTGACCTGGTAATATTTTTTTCACGGCTTTTACCGCCCAGACCGCAAAAATAATCAAACGAAATATTCGTACTTTCTTTGGGCCAAGAAAAGCGAAATCACATATGAATTTGTGGTAATTAATGCTTAATCCGTGTCAAGTGATTCGTTTCCGTTTACGGAACTGGTTTTTGATATTAATAATTCAGGTGCCTTTTAAAAAAGTTAATAGATTTTGCTTATTACCACTTTAATTGATATCGAACCCACAAAAAACTATTGACAACCCGAAAAATATTATTTGTATTCAAAACCATAAATTACCTTTAACCAGCAAAAAGTAATTCCACAAATTGCACCGGCTAATTATTATTTATAATCTTAATCATATAGAAAGTTCAATTAAGGATTTTCACCTGTGCAACGTGAAAAACGTTTTGGTAAAATGAGGTTTGATGTTACATGACACCGTACATCCGGCCATATGTGACGAAAAATGCACCTTAATCGAATTTCGGACGAGTACATCAGTTTTCATCGTAAATTCACTTTCTCGCATTCGTCGTCGAAAGGTAATAAATAAATTTTTAATCGAATGAATCGGTTCGTTAATGCAAATCTACTCGACCAAATAAAAAATTACTAGCTTCAATTTAACGGTTCGCAAACGAAACACGAAACACGAAACCGTAAAGACCACACAGTTACTTGTTTGTTGTTTGTGTGAAAAATTTTTTTAAGAACAATCAATGAAGGTTTGGTCACTCCATAAAAATTTCTCTCCCAACAATTAATTGTATGACGATCAAAACAGCGTTCAATAAACAAAAAACTGTTTAGTCTCAACACTACGACTAACAAAACGACGAGGAGTTTCTCTCTTTAAATCACACTAATTGTGCTGCTCCTATTTTTTATGTTATCAATCCTCTAACCCGAACCACTTACATAATTGTGTGTTTTTTGTTGCGGATGAATGTGGCACACGCAAGCAGAAAATTACTATGATTCAAATTGATAAAACAGCCAATTAATCGGCATCCTCCTTAAATTAAAGGAGACAGATGCCATAGAACAGATGGCGAATTGGATCAATTGAAGGTGTCATTAAGACACCACCGATTTCTTCTATTCAATTTTTTGTGCGTGGTATATTTATAGGGCCGATAAAATTTTATGGGTGCCTCGGATTTCTAAACGTTCAAAAAATGAAGCAGTCCAATTAACACGCCTTATCTTCCAATCCGATCCAATAAATCGGCATTGTTCTCACTTTCTGGGAACGAAACTCCTTCCTTATGGGCAAAATTGAGGATGTGACTGGTTGTAGGAAATAAGGAGAGTGACATCATTCAAGTGGTTCTCTTAATGGTCTAAATGGATGCACAAGAAAAGTGAAATGACATCCATTCGCAATGGAGAATTTTAATTGACGGTCGTTCCGCATTTTATGGTTCGTGTCAAGGAATTTCAATGCCGATGACACAACAACGCTCCAATAATTTAATTTGTGGCTCATTCGTTGCAAGAACTAAGTACTAAAATGTACTTCTGGTCAAAATTAGCTTACCGAGATGATTTGAAGTGCTGAAATTGATATACAGATGCGACTTGTTTTACATATTATTTATTGTCCGAGATCCTACTTTCATAAAAGTCATTCAGCAATGCAAAATGCTTTCATCGCGTCTCGCCGTGTAAAAAGTGCTGTACAATATCCATCTCGAAGGTCTACTTAGTTCGAGTCTTTGTGGGTCATGCGTTTTATTTGCCGCATCTTCGATATGCTCATATAATTGAACACCTGCCATTATTTATATTGTTTTTGTCTTGTTTCTCTTCTTTATCCCATTTTGCGGGTGTAAACTAATGAAAATCTTGTTTATCTTTGTAAGCCCATAAAACTGTACGAAAATGGTATATTAATGTGGATGGAAAGTGAGACAAAAAGACTGTTTAACTCAAGTAATTAGTATGTTTCACTCATTACTTTGCTCTTCATTAATACAATTAGCACCATGCTAATGAGTGTCAAACATATTACTACCTGCTACTAACTAATTTTTAAGAATTTTAGTTCAACTTAATTTAACTTGTGTTGATTTTAACTTTTCTTTCACAGTAAAGATAATGTGACAGTTCTAATTGCAGTAATCCTTAGTCTGAACAGTATCGTACATTGAAATCTTCTGTAAAATAATAATATTCTGTGAACTGGGTTATCTAAATAATTTATCTCCATTTACCAATTAAATAATCCCCAGGAAATGATTTACAAGTCGGTATTTGTTATATGTGAAAAACTTTTACCACGATCCAATCGTTTGTCTATTAAACCAATTTAATAAAATCAAGTAATTATTGATGTTAATTATACTCTAACAAAAAATCTTTTGTGTCATTCCAGGCCCTATTCCTTTTAATTCTTCTGTTCACACTAACAGCCGCAGAAGAAACACCAAAAGAATCAGAAGAGCGAATCGACAATGACAAAACAATTCTTAAAAAATCTGAATCGTATCAGAAACATCAACAAGAACCATCGTTCATTTCGAAAATAGCCAACTGGCTGTTTCCTTTTGGTGGTGATTCGGAGGCTGCGGCAGCCGAACATCCGCAGTTCAGGTATCTGCCTCCACCACCTCCGCAACACGCCTTCGGGTTACCCGAGAAGGAATGCAACCCTTGCAACAAAGAACCTTGGATTCCCATGGCCACCAACAACGGCCACCACACCGTCATCAACTTCGTCCCACCTTCCGGCTCCCACATCACCCACCTACAATCGGTGCATCCGCCCCCAAATTTGTACGGACCCCCTGATAATCAGTATGGTCCACCACCACCACCGAAGTTCATTCAGAAATTGCCCAATAAGGATTATAGTGGTTTCGGTGGTACTTCTAGTGGTTTTGGAGGTAGTTCCCACAGTGGTTTTGGAATATCATCCCATGGACCAAGTGCTACGACCTTGCAAGATTTCATAGTACCTCCCCCGCTGCATTTGAAATCTCACAGTCCTTCCTATAGGTTGAACAATAAGTACGGGCCTCCGTTAAAAACATCTCCAGGAATTTACGGACCTCCAAAACCAGTTTATGGACCTCCTAAGCCCGCTTATGGTCCTCCCAATTACAAACCTCCTTCAGGACCTTTCGGACCACCTTCCAGCCAGTACGGTCCACCTTCTAATCAGTACGGTCCTCCCCCAACTCCTTCAAATCAATACGGACCTCCCCCAAGTCCTTCAAATCAATACGGACCTCCCCCAAGTCCCTCAAATCAATACGGACCTCCTCCAAGTCCGTCAAATCAGTACGGACCTCCTCAAAGTCCATCAAATCAATATGGACCACCCCAAAGTCCGTCAAATCAATATGGACCACCTCCAAGTCCGTCAAATCAATATGGACCCCCACAAAATCAGCCTAGCCATTTCGGACCTCCACAAAACCACTTCGGTCCACCAACAACTCACCTCAAACCAATCTTCGAAAGTTACGGAGCGCCTCCAGACATCCGTCCTCCTCCGGTAAGCGGTACTTACGGAGCACCGTCATATCTGCCGCCCCAAAAATTGGTGCCAACTTCGCCGAGCGCCAATTATCCGCCCCCACAACCCGTTCCTTCGGACAGCTACGGCGCACCCCTTGGGCCAAACGCCGCTGACTACTACTTGGGACAGAACGAGCAGTTATCTTTACCCAGCGGAGACAATCATCGACCCATTCCTTTGCCCAATTTGAGTTTGCGACCTGTTGTGCCCGTTCGGGAACACGTCAACTTTAAAAACGTTCCAAATGGACAAGACGACAGTGTACAAGTTATTCCGAGTATAAACGTGGCTGATTATTTGTCATCAATAGAACATCCCATCAACGTGATTCAGTCGCCTTTGGTGGAGGTTTCAGTGAAAGACGAAAGCAGGAATCAGTTTGAGAAAGAACCGTCGGACTTGAACGAACCTTTACCTCAAAATCAGTACAGTGCGCCAGTTCAACATTTGGACAACCAACATAATGACATACAACAAAACGTGGAAAATGTTTTGTATCAAGAACCAAGGAATAATCCTGAGCAATTGTTCAACTTAGGAACTCAGTATAATCAAAATGAACCTCAAGTACTTTACAACGCCCCTCCAGTGAACTATGATCATTTGCAAAGTGCCCAAAGCAGTCAGAAAGAAAGTTATGTGCCTAAGTTGAGTCAGAATCCTATTGTTGTGGAAGATGCACATGCTTCCGCTTCCAGTTACAACACCACCTCCACAAATCAAACGAAAAGAGACAACGGAAAGAGTTTAAACAACTTGGACGCCTTCAAACCCATTTCGAATGAGGTGAATTCGGACGTGATCAAAAAATTGTTGTTGGATCAGGGAATTTTGGGCAATCCCAATCACGAAATCATCGACATTAAGAAGGTGAACGATCCTAAATTCACTGCGCCTCCGGCCAATTATGCAAATTGGTCGCCCAGTGCGACAATGGCAACTTCTTTGAGGCCTCCAAGTCCTGGCAAATCCACATGGTTGAATCCTGTGAGTTCAACCACGAAGAAACCTAAGCAAATCCAGATAATCGTGCCATATATAACTAACAGGAAGCCCGTTTATGACAAACAACACTTTTATCAAAAGACGCAGACTCCTAAATCATTCTCTAATGGTAAGTTTTTATTAATTTTTGACAACAGTGTTAATAACAATTGTTTTAAGGGGGCTACACAACTTTGGTGCCGGTTTACACTCCACCACCGTCGACTCAAGAATCAGTGTGGTCGAAATTCATGGACAATTTTAACCTTGCCAAAGCACAAACTACTCCTGTTTACAACATACAAGATCTAATAAATAGTGGAAAGTCACAAAGTCAGTCACATCAAAACAACTTGCCTTACGACATTATTTCTCTTCAGAAGAACATTGATCATTGGACACAACAAGAATATTCCGGCAAATTTAAGGAAAAGAACAAACAAGTGGATAGTACCAAACAAATTCCAGATAGTTTCTTCACAACTCAAGCACTGGAAACAACAACTGTGCCAGAAGAAGTGACTTTCGAAAGCGCTGAGACTAACAACAAAGAAACGATTTTACGCGACCTTCTTAAAGACATCGAAACAAACTTGATTCTGTCTGAAACCACAACAGAAGTCACCAACTCCACGAAGCCCATACCTCTTCCTTTCAGCACCCAAGACCAAAAATCCTCGTGGGAAGTTGCCCAAGTGACCGTCTCCCCATTGACAAAAGAAAAAGTGTACGTGGTAACCCCGCAAAGCTACAAATTCGATAGTTCAACGCCCGCAACCGCCTGGAGTATGGCACCTAAGGTGAAAAACGGAACGGTCAACGGACAGGGGACGTTTGAAAGTTCCAAGTTCAGCGTCAGGGTGGAAGCTCAGAACAAAACAGGCAGGGAATTGGTCCATCAGGATGGACAGAACTCCGTGAAGGTGGTTTACAGCGAATGGCCACACTTAAGTAAGCGTACCATTAAAAACAGTTTAATAAAATCGAAACTGCAAAACAATCAGAACAATTTCCCATGGTCGCAATTGCGCTCGTTTCCTGTTATGTCGCAAAGTAATATTTTCCCTTTGGACATTACAATTTTTCCTTTCAGTTTAATTACTTTATTGTTGCACCGAAACAGTTTATTAGAATTATTATGCAACTGCGTAACAGTCCATCGTTTCGCAGTCGTTAATTGTATGATTTTTTTATCTGATTTCAGTAAACAATTTGCAAACGACGACCACACCAAAGCCAACTTCAAGACATCCATTGTTCGGCCTCATGGACCTATCTTCGTACACCCCACCAGCCAACTCAACGGTGCAAACAATTTCGGGACATTCCAAGGTTTGGACTTGAACAATTTCCCTTTCAAACACACGTTGAAACCATTTTTTCTTCTAAACATACCGTGGGCAAGTAAAAGTAAATTCAGTAATTAAGCTCGAAAATTATAATACTTAAGCGCAGCAATCTCACGTACCCATATGACGTTAATTGTGCACACGAAGACGACGAAATGGTGGAATGGTAAATAGTGAAATGATGCCCATAATGTTTCGTGGCTTATTGGGTTAGCGGCTCGTGAGAATCACACTCGTAATTAACTCATTGTTATCGCGGCGTGTGTTCATGAAACTTTTCCTTGTTGCGAAGAAATCTCTTCGACGACGTGCATGATCAGATTTTTTCTGTTAATCATGGCTATTACATTCAATGACATATTATGATCAATTTGTCATACTTAACTGTGAAAACTATTTACGGAGGAAACGATTAATAACACTTAAAATGTACTTATGAAAATTAGCTGAAAACGTATTAAAATATAATCAGTCCCTCGTACAATTTCCAATTCTTACTTTCCTCCTGGTTTTTTTATAGGTTGTAACTGTCGTCACTCCATATACCACGGCTAAAATGAAGAACAAAGGGTCCTCAACGACGACGACTACGACGAGTACCACAACGACAACAGAAAAAATTAACAACTCCCATTGAAGACGCTGATTATTGTAAATAGAATATAACTAATTATTTATCTGGGTATTATACATAAACATTAAAATTTAATTTTATACGTTCTAGTGATTTAAACTGACATAAAGTTGGTTTTACTATTATTTTATGTGTGACGCATCGTCAATTTAGTTTTATTAGACTTGTATATAGCATATTAATTTATTTAAAAGTATTTTAAATTATATAATTTGTGTATCTACAAAAAAAGGACATACATTTAATTATTCTTGTCAGTTAGCAGTTACCATTGATGATAATAAAATTTAGTTTTGTGGATATGCAGATGCTCTCTGAAAATTACTTGTAGTATTTTATAATTGTGCACAATTTATTTTTGTATATAATTATATGTATTTATTTTGTATAATAAAATATCTAAGACATTGATCATTGATTTTTTTAATTAAAAATAATTGAATGGATTAAGGAGGAGGTAAATAAAACAATTTGATTAATATTTAAACTCTCTTTAATTATTCATTAATTCCAACTAATATAAGCGTTGGAATATATTAATAATAAATAAATATACTCTACAAACTCTTCCAGAGTCACGATTTACCTCATAGATAAACTTATTGTAACAATTAATTATTTGTAAAACAGAAGGTGATGGAATAAATTCATTAATCATTCATTTCGAGATCAATAAACTCTTCTAATTAATATAAAGTATGGATTGTTGTCACTTTCGAATTCTAATGAAATTCTTAGTTATATCAGTGCTTTTTGTAAATAGAAAATTAGGAAACCGGTTTAGAATGATCCGGTGGAAGATTATCCGAGATTTCGGCACACGTCCAAGTTCTAGCTTGACGATAATAGGGTAAAATTTTGGCCACCTGCATGGAACCCTACAAGCAAAAACAAAACCATAACCCTAAAGACTAAGCACCAAAGCCAAAAACGTACCAAAAACTTCTTTTTTCGCCCGGGCTCCTGTCGGAAGTACACGAGGGAGTCGGCGGGGATCCAGATGCGATTTCTGGCAGTTTTTGCGGATATCGTTTCGAATCTGCTCGGCTGACAGTCCAAGTCCATCCTGATTATTCCGTTTATGTAATCCACACTAACCGACATCCAGATCCAGGCTGAAAACCAGACGATAAACAGCCGCAACAAGACGTTTTAACCGGACACAAACCTGCAAGCGGTGACTTTTTGTGGTGTTTCGGCAGGTTCCACTCGATCTGTTTGAGTTTCGTCGAGTCTTGCGTGCGGTACCTCAGGTTCAGGGTGCCGCTTTTGGAGCTCGAAGTGATTTGGAACCATGGTGTCAGTCGCCCGGGGGAATTTATGGAGATGAGGGTGCCCAAATTGTTTTTCTGTTGTCGGTACAAGAAGGCGACGGTGAACCCGTCCCGGGCGTTCAGGGCTGTGGTCACCAAAGAACCGTTCGACAGTGGAACGTTGCCGTAGGGCAATCGGAATTTGTAGGCTGGGTATTTTTTGATGGGGCCTTCGACTTGTGATACACCTTGGTCTTTCGAGGAGATGTTCATCAGTTTGAAGAGGTCCACTTCCACTAAACGACCAGAACAGCTTTGTTAGGCGGTTCGACGGTTCGGAAAGTTCGTTTAGTTAGTGAATTATTCACGGGCGGAGCGGGAAACCGTGAAACGATTGAGAAACTATTAGTTAGTCGGATTAAATTTACGAAAAAACGGGTAATTATTCAACGCGGCTCTTTGTCAACACTTTATGAATGATCGGCAAACCAGAACAAATTAAAATGTTACTGAGTTAACGCGTTTATTTTGTTATTAACATGGGATTATTACAATTTCACCCGCTCTTACTTTTAAATTAATTTAATTACAAGACTAATTGTAAATAATAATTTAATAAAGTGAGGTCGTAAATGGTTTTATTATTTAGTTTTTATTAACGCGAATAATATTTGCTTTTTTGGTTATGTGCTTATGCGTGTGTGATTTTTTGATAAGATAAATAAATAATTTTAATCTTATGCTGCTTGAATTATGTAAATATGTTTTGTAGCTATTTTAGTGTGTTATTAAGTATTTAAATTTCGTGAAAATTTTGCTTACATGGAAGATGACTTGCCGGTGATTTCCCATGAACATCTTTAGTTCCGGATCTCGGAATTTCATTCTCTTGAACGTCGATTTCGTTATCCGAAACGCTGACCGAATGGCAATATTGAAGACACAATAACGTCAGCAAAATCGTTTTAAATTTCCTCATTTTGACAGCTGAAACAAACATTTTATCACACCAAAAATTTTTTACGTTACTTTGTCAATTATAAAGATTTTGAACAATTTAACAACAATTTTAGAAGAGAATTTATTTCAAGGGAAACAACAAATAAAACCGATTTAAATTTAAATTAAGACACACGCCCTGGCAATGGAAACCGCCCCATTAAAATAACACTGACCGTTTATTCGGTTATTCACACGATCGAACCGCGGACAAAAATTAACATTTCAACCGATGCAGTCGAAATGAAACGTTGTCATTCGATTGGTAAAACACCAACATCTGTCTGATACAGTACCATAACCTGCCCAATAATGTGCAGGAAGTTGCGGATTCTGTCTCTGTTTTTTGGTTGGCCGAGCGCAAAATCAACCGTATCGATTTCTATGTTAAAACCTTGTTTATTGTGAATAGAATTATTTGTAAATGGGCTTGTTTAATTTGTAAATTTAAGTCGTTTAATGAAAAAATGTAAATAAGGTATAATCTTAGAAAATAAAAAAAGTACAAAAAAATACGTATTAATGTATTATGTATCAAATTTGTAGTTGAGGAATCTGTTTTAAAAAAATAGTTTTTTTTTTGTGATTGTGAAATATTATTTTTTATGTATTTATTTATTATTAAATTACCTTTATTTATTTTTAATTATTGAACTCAATTTGAAATTTTAAAAATAATTGTGACATCTATATGTCTACTATCAAACTACATAATAAAATTACAGATTTCTTTTATGATAGTGGCGCTGCTGTTGTCCGAACATATATCAGAACAATATGTATATATTTTCATGAAACTTAGTATATACTTAAAGAGTGCTTATTCCAGTGATATGTATGTTTTCTTCAAATTTCATGCCAAAAAAATTGCTCTTTCAAATGGGTCATACTATACGTATATACCATATAAACTAGTAAAAAACTAATAAATATTAATTTCAAATAAAATACCAATCGAAACTCGTTTGATCCGACTGAATTTTGAGAGAGACATCATGCTTGACAGAGACATTAAAAGTCTACAAATTTGCTTCTGGGACTCTTTTACTGTTACTGACATGCATGATGTCTCTTTCAAATTTCAGTAAGATTAAAGGCTTTCCAATCGGTATATATTATATACAATAATGGTGATTATTACTGCTACTATTTAAAATGTTACTGTCATTCTATAAAATGTTATACTTATTTTTATAAATCGAGCTGAGTAACCTTTAATTTTCCTTGACTCGCGCCTCACCTGGCAGTTGCATACGGATCGTGTGAAGGCTATTGCAAAGAGAGCTCTGGTGAAGCTCTATCCGATGCTTTGCCGTCAAAGCAGGATGAATCCTGCTGTGAAGATTCAAATCATCCGGGCGGTTGCCCGTAGCCAGCTTTCCTACTGTTCGTCAGTGTGGGGTTACGCGGCAAGAACGCACATCAGTAAACTAGCCAGAGTTGAGAGCGTGTGGTTGAGGATGTCCATGGGTGCCCCCTGGTTTGTCCGTAACAGGCAAATTTTCAGGGACATCCACTGGACGGAATTCCAAGAGTACATTAAGAAGAAGGCTTCTAAGTTCTTCACCATCGCGGCGGACCACCGCAACGCGTTAGTGAGGAAGGCGGCTTTAGGGCCGACTCTGGAGGAGCGTGTTTGGTTCGCCAGGACTGTTCACAGAATGCCCAGGGACATCCTGAACGTCATGGAATAGCGCTTGCGGTTGGTCGGCTTGACAGGGCAGGAGCCTGGCTACAGTTCTGGCGGTGAGCTACAGTTGCGGTGGCCGAAGAGCAGAAAAATTTGGGAAATTGTACCCCCTCTGTGGATGGGTTGGCTGTGGTTCGGTTGGGGTACTGGAGTTATCTTCAGTCCCTGGTGGAGCTGCGGCTGGCCACTCTGCAGAGGGCTCATATCCCCCTCCCCTGTGTGTTTGTTGAATGAGTGATGCTTACCCTGGATCCTGTTGTTTGGATACAGGAGTCGTGTGATGCTAGTGTACCCACGGCGGCGGTGCACGAGATGATACACGAATGTTGTGTTGTAATCTTGGTTTTAAAAAGGTTTCTACCTGTAAAACCGTATTCCTGTTTGCAGAGAGGACGTGTAGGTGGTTATAGGTTTGGTGGGTAGGCCCTTATGGCCAGCCCCACACTACTCAGCACTCGGTGCTGAGTGTGCGTAAATGCATTCCCCCACCTTTAAAAAAAAAAAAAAAAAAAAAAAAACCTTTAATTTAACATTTATATATCAACAACAACATTTATAATATTCTTTGCTTTACAATCTCGGCACATCTCCGAGAGAGAGACTTGACCAACTTCTGAATATCACAACGTTTTGTAGTTTTCGTTTTAGGGCAGAACTACGACCCATTATTACCCTCATAAAAATAAATAAATAATTAAATAATTATAATGACTAAAAGTCCTTTGGTAAATAATCAACTATATCGACGTAGAGTATTGAAATATTATAAAGTAAAGAGTTGCTAGAAAGAATCAGATTAAATTGCCCAACTGCATAGTGGTCACAACAATGACATTAAAGTAATATTGCGCATTACTATTAGTTACTATATGTATGGTCACACTGTATATTTCAAATTTGAAAAATAATTTTGTCATATATGTATTTCCAAACAAAAAATTAAATATACATTACCTTCTATTAACGTATACATATTACACTTAAACTAAATATGATAAAAATAACAGGTTTTTTATTATAAGTAGATTCTGAACTAGCGCCCTCTGTAAAAATTACGGGTTACTACCGTGACCACAATGGTGTTTGGGGAGCTATCTATTAAAGAGGGGCATGAATTAATATTCCAGCTGTAGTTTAGCTACAGAATTCACTATGTGGAATAGCAATGTAGTGACATCGATAATTCACCGTTTGACATCAGCGGCCAACAATATGTGTCCCTTATTTTCATCGTTCGGCGCAGTTCTCGCACGCCACCAGTGAAATCACGACGGACAGAAGGAAATTCGGGCCGCGATTGGGAAAAAGGGGCCCGAACAATCGACGTAACTTTAGTAATGTTAGTGACAGACGGACGGTGAAATTGCAAGTTCGAGACACACGCAATTGGCAAACGACCAGGAGCCCCCCCGTAACGTGACTTGTATCCAGTGATTTTTTCCGTTTCGTATCATTTGTGAATTTACGTACCGATCGACCGTGATCCGGCCCACGAGCAGGTAATGAAGATTCGTAACGAAAATTCGATTTTGCATCGAAAGTGGTAGTTCGACGCAGTTGCTTCCGCAATTATGGTTCAGTTGATTAACCTTGGCTGATGAACAACAATTTTCTCGCTGTCTCTTCTCTCTTTGTGCATATGTGTGTGTGCGTGTGTGTGTGATATTTTTGAACGCGACGATAATTATAACTTTCCTACAATCATTGTCCAATTCGACAATACTGTACAATTAAAAAACGGCCTCGTCAACTGAAAATCGCTTATACTCGTTTGCCGATTGATTTTGTTGTAATGACAACGTCAAAATTTCGTACAATTAATGTCAAGGTGTTTTTAAAAGTTTGTTGTTGAGTTGTGTGAGAAATTTGGGCTTGGGAATCTTACTTTCTACTTTTACTTTTTAACTTTTGATTCTTCCTTGTTTTGTTGTTAAATTATAACCTTGAATGTGTCATTCATTTAACAAATTAGACTGGAATTTACTAGTTTTATTTTTTTTTAGTTTTTATTATATTTATATTTTTTAATTGTTTTTTAATGCCACAATTTCTTCGCTGTTTGTACCATTGTATATATAAATTCCAATAAAAACACTAGTATAATTATTTTATTTATTTCTGTTTATGCTATTATGTCACTGACAATATTAAAACACAAGAAAAGAACGAAGAAAATTGCTTTGGTTTATTCTAGCATCCACTGATGACGAAATGGATCATTCCGGCGAGCAAATGACGGACAGGAACATGGACTACATCACAGTCGACATGAATCCAACAGTGGTCCAATGGGTGAAGTTGCACGAAAGTGGGGAACTAACGAAAAACCATCTGACCGACTTCTGGCGGGACTGGGTGCCGAAAATCTACCAACCAACTGTGTTCAACCAAGAACTAACGTGGACGGTGAACGAGGACATGGTGACGGACATACTAATCGGCACGTTGGAGCGCTTCATCTGCAACGGCAAGAACCCGGACGAGGTGATGGCCGAGCTGCATTCGAAGGAACGTGCCTCGTCCGTATGCGGGCGCGTGTTCAAAATGGGCGAGCCAACTTATCTGTGCAGGGAATGCGGCGTCGACAAGACCTGTGTGCTGTGCGTGGACTGTTTCAAGAACTCGGTTCACCGCTTCCACAAGTACCGCATGGGCTCGTCGGGCGGCGGCGGATGCTGCGACTGTGGCGATCCGGAAGCGTGGAAACGCGATCCATATTGCAGCAACCACCCCGAACCGGCCGAAGGGCAGTCGCAGTTGGACGTCAGTCCGGATATGATTGAGCGCAGCCGGTTCGTGTTCGAGGTGGTCGCTTGGCACGTCTACAATCTGCTCACCACCGAACACATATCGGACGTGCGCCTCGGGGACGACACCGAAAGCTTCTTCGACGTCGACAACTACTGCACCATTCTGTACAACGACGAGGTGCACACGTTCGAACAGGTCATCACCACCTTGACGAGGGTGATGCAATGCACGCAACGCGTCGCCATTGATTACGTCACCAACATCGATCGTGAGGGAAGGTCGATCGTGAAATGTTCCAACTTTCAAGAATGTTCCAATCTGAAGGACGAAATCGAAAAATACACATCCAGGCACGGGAACAGGCCGCTGAAAGTACTCATCAACCACGCCTACATAATCGGCCACCAGATGTTCTCTCTAAGATTGTTAACATGGTTGAGAACATTCTTGGGGCACGGCAAAGAGTTCAGGGCGGTTTTCGCAGAAATAGCCACTAAACAAACCGGCACCAATCCTTGTTTAATCAAGGCGATTTTGCTCAGGGACTGCAGTTTATGGAAGAACGCACGGACGCACTGGCATAAGCTGTTAATAGTCGGCATGCTGATGGAATACGAGAACAAAAAGGCGTTGGCCAAAATTTTCACCAGAAACTACGGTCAAGTCTTAAAAGATTTCATAAAGGACGACCACGACCACTCCTACTCGATAGCTTCTTTGTCGGTGCAACTTTTTACCGTACCCACGTTGGCCCATCATCTCATTGAACACGAGGATGTACTCTACATCCTCATGAACACGCTCATGTCGGAGTGTTGCAGGAAATGTAACAAATTCGGTAAACTCGAATTCGAAAGGACCGCCGCCAGCAGTCCGTTCAAAAGATCTCTGTACACCTTGTACGACTTGAGGTACTTGTTGGGCACCATACCGCCGAAATGGACGGACGAACTGAAGAAGAGGTTTTTGCACGGATTAACGCTGATTTTGAATCTACTCGGCATGATGCAAGGTGAGTTGGATAACTGAGTGAAAGCCCCGGATGACTTAATAGTATTACATTAAAAATCATTTTTTAGCCCATTCAATCATTAGAGCATAGTTATAAAAATTTGTTCCGTCACCGCTCAATTTACATCAAAATTCATATTAAAATATGAAAATTACACGCTGTGTGGGTTAAAAATAATAATAATTCGTCAAATCATTGTTATTGTTACTGAATCATCAAATATATATAACGTCTGATTCAAAATCGAATAATTAAGTTTGAAGATAATATTCGACGTAATTTCAGGAAACAAGTGGGTACATTTCCTTCCTTTTTGTGTAGGTGACATTTTCGAAAAGCTATTTTCGATTACGCTCGTGTGTTCCACATTTAATGTCGTCGCACTAAAAATAAACTCACTTTATTCGTTGCCGAATGCACACACTTTTGAAACTATCATTTTTTTTAAACCCCCGTGTTTTGGTCGGGATTCTTATATCTAACATTCATTTCGTGATCACGTCGACTTATTGTTTTGTAATGACACGGTTAGTTAATTATGTAAATCGGTTTTATTAGGACGGGGGGATCAATAAAACGATGTGTAGCGATGTAAAAATTGATTTGTTTGTAATTAAACTAGGACGAACTTCATTGGACGTTGTGACGGAAAAATATGGAAACAGAATTAGATTTCCAATGAGTTTGCATTTTATTAAAGGTGACGTTATCTTTCGTCCATTGAATTGTTTTAATTCATCGAAATAATTCATAAGTAGTCTCGAGAACAATCTTAATAATATCAAGATAATATATAACTTAAGATTAAATCTTATCAAACAATTACACAATGTAATTTATTTTATAAAATGCCATAAATTTTCCTTGCAGTGATTCTAATTTATTGCTACGTTATGTTTATAATAAAACAATAAACATGTTTCTCGAATATTATAATTATTCAATGTAACCTATCTGAAAATCGGGTTTACAATCAAAAATGAAACAATTTTTCCGAACATTTTTTATGAAATATTTTATTATTATTAAGTTAAATCACATTTTTTAATGAATTTATTCTTCTGGTTTAGTAAGATCTGATATCAGATTTCAACAAATATTAAACTGAATATGGAAAATATAACTTAAGTCACTGTCCGATAATTCCCTAAAATTTTTACTTTTTATTTTATGTTTTGATTATTTGAACACATAAAATGATTAGAAAAATGTAAATTCTGTTGAATTTTTATTAATATTCAATTTTTTTCTCATTTTTTGACTGTAAAATGTGATACTGCAGTGTACATATTTACAGCAACATTTTAAAATATATTAAAATATAAGGTATACTACGTGGAGCTTGAAAAAATGTAATGTGCTGAAATTATAATGCAAAAATAATATTATATAAAGTGTTAATGTTAATTATTTTTAACAATTCACATTAAATAAAATAGTTATGACCTTAATATTTAACACTATAATAATTGACATTTTTATGAAATATATTTCATAAAAATGTATATCCCCCATACCATTACAGGTCATCCTCCAAAAGCTCTTTTCTCAGCCACAGTTGTATTTAAATAACATTTTCCTCGGCGTCTATAGACTCTTTGTTGTGCGTCATTTGATCTTAAGCAAAACCTGGAGTCATCTGTATAGAGAACCTAACTCCATTGGTTCATGTTCCAATTAATGTGTTCATTAGCGAAGATTCTTCTCATTCTCCAGTAGGCCCTAGTTAATTCAGGAACAACAGCTGCACGTCTTGAATGTAAATTGGCTTCTTGAAGTCGGTTACGTACCGTTTGAGTAGTTAAGTCTGTATCTGTGCCTTAAAATGAAGGTTTCCTAACTGGCGAGCTGTTCTTGTTCGGTCTTGAACTGACATCTGAACTAAAACTTGATCTTCTCGAGGAGTAGTCAGTCTCTGATGAGCAGTATATGGTGTCCTATGATTAATACCAATTTCTCTGCACCGATTCCACAACCTGTGAATAACCGACTTATTTGCTGGGAGCAAGTTTGCCACGTACCTCTGCGATCCACCTTCTTGGAGAAGTACAAAGGCCCTAACAACTTCATCTCGATTGAGATGTTTTCTTTGTAGAATAGGTCTTCTAAGAGCATCGTTGTTCATCAAACGGTGAAGACGTCTATTCTGAAGTATTTTAAAATAAATTTCAATTGTTTTAGTTTTTCTACAGATATTAAAATAAAAATAAAGAAGTTTTTTTTAACATTAAAATGTACTGTAGTGTGTAAATAATGCGTATTAGATAATATATGGTTGTCTCAAAAAATATGCAAACTGTTTACATTTTATGTTAAATATTGATACTTATTTCATTGTGACTAATTTATATAAATATTTGCCTAATAATGAAATACGTATGAGTTATTTTTCTATTTTGTGTTATTTTAAGGAATGGACGCAGCAACACGTCAAGTGGGTCAACACATGGAATACGAGCCAGACTGGGAGTCCGGTTTCAACCTGCACATCAAACTGGCCTTCTGCATCTCACTGCTCATACAATGGTGCGCAACTGACGAAGTGGTCCTCACCAAAGCCTATCGTCTGACATTGAAAAAACTAGAGGAGACACCGTGCTACGAGCCAGGTGAAGGAGGCGTCGTGCGCGAAATCGCCGACCACACCACCTCCTGCGTCCACTATGACGTGGCCTCCAAACCAGTTTCGATACATCTACCGTTGTCAAGATTCTGGGCCGGACTTTATGCTCACATCGAACAGTTCAATTTGCACACAAAGAACGAGTTTCTAGTACCGAAACCCACGCCGGTGCAACTCATCGAACCCGTACTTAGAGCACAGGTACTTGAATCGAATTCAAATCTGTGGTTGTTAGGGACAGTAACAGTCTCGGTGTTTTCTTGTTTAGGTGATGGTTGCGCAGGTGCACGCCGGTATGTGGCGCCGAAATGGCTACGCACTCCTCAACACATTGTTCTTCTATCATAACGTGAAATGCCGCACCGAAATGCTGGATCGTGACATTAGTATGCTACAAATTGGTGCCACGTTAATAGAGAGCAACGAGTTCCTCATTCACGTCATCAACAAATGCAATCTAACTTACTGGGCCAGTCCCGAGTTCGAGGAGAACACCATAAAGGCCAACGAAGAAGACAGCATGAGACAAGTCATCAGTTTGGTAGAAGAGATGTTCCACATCTTGATTGTCATTATCGGTGAGTTAATTTTGGTTTATCCCAAAACCCAATTTTATTTTGTCACCTGACGATAGGTGAAAGATACATGCCCGGAATTTCTGATGCCTCAAACGAAGACCGCATCAAAAAGGAATTGATCCAACACCTGTGCATCAAACCACTGCCGCATTCTGAACTGGTAAAAGTAATCCCCGAAGAACTCACGGGAGACAACAGTCACGACGACATAATCTTGAACGTGGCCACGTTCAAGAAGCCGAGCGGCCGCAGCGGCCACGGCGTCTACGAACTGAAACCAGAATGTTACGACGAGTACAACTGCTTCTACTACCACTACACGAGGGAGGAGCAAAGCAAGTCGGAGGAGGCGCAACGCTTGCGCAGAAAAAACGCCGGTGAATTGGACTGTTGCCCGCCGCCGAAGCTGCGCAAGCTCCGCCCACCCTTCATCATGTTGGCCAACCTGCTGCAATGCGACGTGATGCTACACCTGATGCAGTGCGTGCTGAAACGGTGCCAGAACTTGAGAGCGCGCAGCTTCTCCGAACTACAGCTGCATAAAGTGCTGCATCTGATCGGCTACGCGCTCCACGAAGAGGAATCGCGCTATTACGAATACTTCAGATTCATCGAAAACTCGCAGAAGTTCCAGATTCTGGAGCTGTTGGAGGAGTTGCTCACGTGTCGGCGGGTCGACGCGCACAAAGATCTGCTCAAATGGACGATAATGAAGTTTAAGCAGGTGCAGAAGCTGAACTCTGGCGAAACACCCAGCCCCGAGGTGCCGTCCACCTCCACGGACACACCCAAATCAACAGAAGAGTCCGACAAGATTCGCAGGGCGAAACTGGCGGCCGAACGCAGGGCCAAACTGATGAATCAAATGAAGGCGGCTCAAAATACGTTTATGAAGGAGAATGCGAAGATGTTCGAAGACGCAGAAGTCAACCCCACAAGGTTAGCTTTCTTAACCGTGTGGTTAATATTAATACAATAATGTTACTGTTGATATTTCAGGTCATCACTGTCGATGAGCGAATCGCAGATGGAGCTGGCGGATCTCAACACTCAAAAACCTGTCGCCTTGGGTCCATACCAATCGCCCAAAGCACCTGGAGATCCATGTTACACTTGTATTTTGTGCCAAGAGGAGGATAAACTACGACCGGAAGGACCTACGCTGGTGCTAGCCGCCTTTGTGCAACAGGCGACAGTCTTATGTCAACATAAAAACTCAGAAGAACTGATGGACGTCAGCAAACACGACCATTTGTTCCTGCACGCTAATTTAGGACCGGCACCGCACGTCAGCACTTGCGGTCACGTTATGCACAGCGATTGTTGGCGCAAATATTTCGACAACATCATGTTGAGAGAAAACAGACGACCCTACAGATTAAGACATCCGACGAGTTTCGATGTCGAAAAACAAGAGTTCCTCTGTCCTTTATGCGAATGTTTAAGCAACACTGTTCTACCCCTCACTCCGCCACTCAGCTCTATTCAAACCAATATCAACAAATCACGGATACCATTCGACGTGTGGCTGAACAGTTTAAAATCGGTCGTCACCAGAAAGAACAAAGTATGTCATGGTTTATTCAATTGCAACATAACGGAACCGTGTGAGAACCAACATTGTTCCGCATGTCTGAACTCCACCAACGGTCAAAGCGCATCGAGTCCGACGGACTGCGAGGCGAACTGCATGTTCCAACGGCACCAGGTGTTTTACACCTGTCCCATCGAAACCTTTCAACTCCGCACCGACACTCTACCGAAGGAATTCATTAGACTATTTCCGGTCAGCACGACCGAACTGGACAAAGATCTGCAAGAGATGATCAGGATATTCACCCAGGTCACTTTCACGAGAGGACTGGGTGTACATCCGCATCCGGCCGATACGAGGGTGGCGCCCATCGCCTGGAAATCACTCGCGTACACCATACACTCCGTAGAGGTAATAAAAATACAATACATATTTTATAGCAACAAAAAAACACGTTTATTTTAGGTACTTCTACGAGACTCTGGAAAACCATTACTGGGCCATTTGTCGAGCAGACAGAGGGACTGCTTGGAGAACTTAGTGCGCCTGGTGGGTGTACTGGGAACGACCATGAATCGCAGCGTCTGGATATGCAGCGACGCCCTCAATCTGCTGTCAAAACTGATGGAACATCCACACGAGGGCCCGTCCGTGTTGCAATGGGACTCCTTCGGATTCCTCGTCTCCCTAACTTACTCCTTGCCCAGTTTGTCGTGTAAAGATCTCCCTACTCCCGCCCCTACGGGTGGTACCCTCGAAATGCACACGTTACGACTGATGTTCGTAGCTCACATCACGAAAATACTCATCATGATGAACGTAGATAGTTTAATGACGGAAGATGTGGACGAAAGTGAGGAGTTCGGAGAGTGTGAAGAATTGAGAGAGATTCTGGTACTTTTGGGTAAATCCCGGGATAATGTTACTACGAAGGTTGTTTGGAATTACATCCAATATTGCTCGTATCCATTCTTGCGTTGCTGCATCTTGTTTTACCATTACTTAACGGATGTGCCTGCGCCTGTAGAACTAACAGAGGACAACGGGGATACATTCGAAAACATGTGCGATTACCTATCCCTGCCCACTCATCCGAGCGACTTATTGAACTCTCCGGAAGTTTTGTCTTTAGTACAAAAATGGATAAACCATGAAGAAGTGCAGATTTATCTGAACGGTGCGCCGTTACAGATCATCCAAGAACCACTACCGATCAACCGTTTGGTGGAACTGCCGACCGATTACAGTGAACTCTTAAACATGGTATCGTCCTTCTCGTGTCCAAACAGCGATGAAGACTCGCGCAATCCTACAATGTGTCTGGTATGCGGGGAACTCCTCTGCTCGCAGAGCTACTGTTGCCAAACCGAACTGGAGAAAACACACGTCGGCGCTTGTAATTACCACGCCCACAAATGCGGCGCAGGAGTCGGCATATTCTTGAGGGTGAGGGAATGCGAAGTGCTTTATCTGGCCACACCGTTCCGGGGTGCTTTTGTGTCACCACCTTATTTAGACGATTACGGCGAGACGGATCAGGGTTTGAGGCGAGGTAACCCGTTGAAGCTATGCACCGAGAGGTATCACAAGCTACAGACGCTGTGGCTGAAGCACGGCATCCATGAGGAGATCGCCAGATCAATAGAAACGAATCATTCGGCACATGCGATGCAGTGGAACCAGTTATAGGAAAATTGTGATTGCTACTACTAACCGACGACTTCTGTATAGATTTATTTTTGTGAAGAGTGCTAAGACTAATTGTGCCACAATTGGTTGCACATATTAATCTTACCTACTTGGAAGCTGTGATTGAATCCTGGTAAATGCGCGGAGCGAGATTCCAGAGAGTCTAGTTGTAAATGCAGCTATTTTTCTATTTGGGGCTGTAGCGATGTGAAACGTTAGAATATTCTTCTATGAGGGTTTATTATATTGTACAGTATGTGTAAAGTATATATATATATATATGAATGTTTTAAATGAGAGACTGTTGTTACCTTTTTATTTTATAAATCACACTCTACTAATTGACATGACGATTTTACATAGCTTTAATCTTTTTGGTGCCCATAGTTTTTTACAATGTGTTGTAGGAATATTCTCTTTTTACATCACTTTATTATGAAATTAGTACGCTTTCTTGGCCCTAGCAAAAAAAGACTAATTCTATTGTAGTATAGGTTTTTAAAAACTCGTCTCTCTGAACTAGGAATTGTGATTTTTTGAAGAATTTTTGTTATATATCATGTTGTATTTACCGCAATTCAAAAGTCAAAATAATTAAATATTTATTCTAACAGAGTGAACTGTTAAATTATATCAATGTAAAAATATAATACTGACAGTTGATTTTCTTCTGATTTTCTCTATTTTCCTATGACTTAACATAATTTCACTAACATTCTACATCTATGTGACTAACTATAAATCACAATACAATAACCACTAAATACATCCTATTGCCAAATATATTAAAAACAGGAATTGTTATTTCATTCACTATGTATATTTCATATTCTGAAATATACCCGTGGTTGCCTAGTACGGACTGGCGCCCTCTATGTGTAGATGGCGCATGTAAGAGTAATGAGTAATGTGTGTTGCCTAGATGTTACTTATGCATGAGGCCGCCACTGCGTGAATTGTGTTTACATTGTTCCGTTTAAAGATACTCCAACAAACAATTCAACAAATTTGATAAGCTATGGACCCACAAACCACCGATACACAACCAAAAACTAAACAGAAACCAGATTACGACGATTCAGTTGACATAAAAAAAATGAAACAGGGAATGTCGTATTCGAAAAAAGAAAAGACTATTATATTAAACGTATTCAAATATTTTCGTGCGGAATATTCGGACAAATGTGTTACGGAAATTGTCCGTAGGACGTCCAGAGCAACTGGGTGCAGCGAGAAGAGTATATTCATGTTCAGAAAGGAGGAGAAGACAGGATTCAAAGAACCAAGCAAAACGAAAATAAGGAAGAACATAAACATCAACAGTCGTTTCATAAAATATGACGAGACGGTCAGGCAATCAATCAGAAAGATAATCTATGATTTGAAGTACAAGAACATAGTTCCTAGTCTCAATACCATATTGAAAAGTGTTAATGGTGATGAAAGTCTGCCAGATTTTAGTCTGATGACTTTGAGGAGGTTGCTGTTCGATATGGGATTTTACTATGAGAAAGATGGCAGGAAATCCATACTCATGGAGAATAATCCACAACAAGCTAAACCAACTGAATGTTTAATAAACAATGAGCAATCAAAGCCTGACTCACAATTACCACAACCAAACCACATGTTGAATCATATACCACAACTTCCGGTGCAACATGATATCCATAATCCACATATGAGAATGCCAAATCAAATTATTCAATATCAAAATGTTCAAAACATGGACATTAGGCCTAGCTATCACATTATGCAACAAGGGATTTATTCTTAAAATGGTAATAATAAAACTGCAATCTAATTGATTTATTTCTAAATGTTTTGTTTTGCTGTTTCAGTTAATTGTGGATTATTTATTAAGGAAGATGCCAAAACCTACAGATTTTTGACAATAATATAAGAATATTTTATACAACTTTTTGTATAATCAGTATTTTGTTTAAATTGTATTGTTCTATATTAACAATACATTTGTAAATTAATGAGTTTTACCATAAGTATGCTTTCATCTGTGATAAAAATTTAGACTGATTTTTTTCATTTACATCCGTGTTTCTTAAGACTAATAAAAGTAATTTGTAAGTTTGCTGATTTATTTAAAAACAAAAAAAACTTTTTATAAATAATTTCCCATACGAAAATCTAAAGGTTCTGAATATACATTTATACATTTTGATTTTCTTTATTTGTGGCAATAAAATTACTCATATCTCATCTATTTATTAGCGCAACCGCACAACCATATAAAAATTCGTACTGCAACTAAAAAATGCTCATTATTTCAAATTAATTATCAGATTAAAATAAACTTCACCTGAGATTGTACCATTTTCATACGTTGTCTTCTGAGTTCCGTAACAATTTCCATTATATCAAATTTTTGTCTACGCTTGATTTTCTTCCTGATAATATCAAGAGCTATAAAAGTACCTGTTCTTCCTACTCCTGCACTAACAATAAAACATTTTATCATTTTATTAATGTATAAAAATGAAATTATCCAACTTACCTACAGTGTACGACCATTAAATTCTTCCTGTTACCTTGTCTTTTCCTAACTTCTCGACAAAAATTTATCATTTCGTATTTATTTACAGGAATGCTGAAATCTGGCCAGTTTTGATATTGTATTTGTGTTACTGAGTACTGTCTGTCGTTTTGGTCCTTGAGTTGTATCTCCCTGACACAATGATTTTCGAAATTTAATTGATAAAGTGTGCGAACTGTTATATCACCGAACTTGAGTGTCTTCGATGGACACGGGTAATATTTAAAACATTTTTGCTAAAACGAAATCAATTGAAAGATAAGAAGCAATAATGTATACAAATGTTATCAAAGAATATATAGTGAATTTTCCTTAAACCTATTTTTTCCTCTATTTTATCAGGGTTATTTGATGAATACATTTTGCATTTTTAATTGGATACCTTATTACTTTCCACCAATTTTGTGATCATAACAATAATTTTAACATGATTCTGGATGATCATTTTCCAGAAGTCTTCAACTGTATTTCTCAGTGGAGCTTGGGCCGCTATATATTCTCTGTCACCCGAAAATCCCTGAAAAGATTTCATAAAATTCCCCTTTAATTATTAAGAAACTTACCTTAATATAAGATGCATTAATATAATCCGAAGATTCGTCATCCACGTCAAGCTTAACAATTGTATAGTCATCTGCGATTTGTAGAATATTATTACAAAATTACAACTGACCGAGTAACTTACAAGGAATAATGTTTTGGTAGCGGTTTTTCTTACGATTTGACTCCAATTGTCCTACTGAAGTCTCTTCCATGAATTCTTTCAGTTCAAGATCATCGAATTCCATTTCTATTTCTGTTGGATTATTGGTTTTTGCCAGTATATTTCTATACAAATATTTTTTTACCACTTTAGACATGTTAGTATTTATTTATATACATTTCTCTTAAATGTGAGAAATTATTGAATGTTTTGTATATTCAGTGTGTTATCTTATCATTATTATCTTGAACAAATGAAGAGGATTTTATGAGGAAACTTCCTGTTGTAATTGTAAATACATACCAAGTAAATGATTTAACTGAGAATGTTTATCATCAAAATTAGGGTCGACGTATATAAATTGGATAACAAGTTAATTAAAATTATTTTGAAATGTATATGTGTTTATAATTATAAATAATAAATTTTAAAATGTATTACATCGATTTTAAATTTTTTAAATTGTTGTAACATGGGTTGCCGATACACTCTATGTATGAAGATTTCTGTATTTTGATCAATACAAGAACTGTCACTTAAGTCATGTAAATTCATTTGAAGCACAAGAAACCACAAAAATGTGGCACGAAGCTAGAAGACAAGAGCGGAAAATCCGTGGCATGCTGGTGGATTATAGACGTCGCGCCGAACGTCGCCGAGATTTCTACGAAAAAATTGTTAAATTTTTTCTATTATCACTTTGAACATTTCAGTAACCAAAAGTGTTTTGCAGAAAGCCGACCCGACACAATTCTTACAAGTGCACGGAAGACAATGCAAAATCCATTTGGACCCAGCGATCGCCGCAGCTGCAGATAGTGCTGTTATGTAAAAAATCTAATTATCAGTCATTTAAATTGGTCATACAAGTGCTTAATTGTTGCAGGATGCCGTGGCAAGGACAAACGGACAATCTGATAGACCGTTTCGACGTTCGCGCCCACCTAGATTATATTCCTCCAGTGAAAAAGGATGATGAACCTGCTGGACAAACATTAGAAGATAGACAGTTGAATTATGAGAGGTACAGGATCATTGCCCAGAATTCCTTCCTGGCCATCTCAGAGGAGAAGTTTCTGAAGCAGCTACATCTGGAGGAGCAGTTTGGATACACTGAGAAGCCTCCAAAGAAGGACAGAACTGGTGGTGCCGCCATAGGCTTTAATTATGAGGATGGAACTGGTATTCAAGCTACATTACACATCTTCCTTGGACAACTGTAACTGTATTAATATTTTGTAGGTATTACTCAACCAGAGGGTTATGAAAACCAAGACGAAAACTCCGACGACAACTCAGACAGCGACCTGGACGTGGATCTGGCCATAAACGTGTCTAAAATGGATCCGACTGAGGCGCACGAAATGAACAAGCACGGTCACCATTTCGGCATGAGTTCCAACGACTTTTACTCCTTCTTGACCGACGATCTGGAGGAGGCGGAAACGTACAGGTTGGCTAAAGAAGAGGAGCACGAAAAAGCCTTGTTCTCCGGCAGAAAATCACGTAGGGAACGACGAGCTCATCGCGAGAAACGTCTGGCCAACAGGATAATTAGTCCGCCTAGTTATGCGGCGCAAGCCTCGCCCACCAACCCGTTGCTGAACGTCAGCAGATCGCCGTCCCGGTCACCATCACCCGAGAACGCCGGTAAGATTACTTACATAACGTCCTTCGGAGACGACGAGGACCCGCCGTCGACGAGTAAGCCGACGTACGCAGACAAGGTGAAGTACGGCAAACCAAAAACGGAACGGATCGTGTACAGGAGGAGGAGCAGAGAGGGCGCGAAGCGGAGACGGTCGCCAAGCAGAAGCAGGTCGAGGACGAGGAGAAGTTCGAGGAGGAGGAGCAGCTCAAGATCGGTGTCGCAAGAAAAGTGCTGTCACCAAATTAAAATTAATTTATTGTTATAACTTGGATTCACAGTTCCAGGTACAGGAGGTCGAGTTCGAGAGGCCGGAACAGGTCGTTTAGAAGGAGATCGACGTCTTCGTCATCTTCATCGTCGTCGAGTAAAAGTAAATCGTCGCGTAGTTCGTCGTCACCGGGTCCGACGCCTGCGAAAAACAGCAGGATCAGTCCGTTGAGAGCGGAATCGCCCCCGAAAGTTTTGCCCAGATACTACGGCAGAAAAAAGAGTGACCAGAGCTCATCGGACCTCAGCGAATTGAGCGATAGCGCAGAGAAACGGGTCAACAGGTACATCATCTTACAAGCCCAAAGATTTAAATATTCATGCAAATTTATTTTAGTAACTCAAACGAAACTAGGTCTTCGGGTAGTAATATAACTGGAAATTCAACAGCCAAAGTCAGTAAGAACCACATAATTTTCGTGTCAAACGTTTATTTAAGTTTTATTTAATTTGTACATATATAAAAAATGTAGTGCAAAGGTGAAAAGAAATAAGCCGCGTTCGACAAAACCGTTTTTATCGTTTAAATGCTGGAGGAACACATGTGCTTAACGTGACGAATTTTCAGAAACCAACTACCTCAATGACAATACAAGAACGACTTAAGCGGAAACGACAGGCTTTACTCAATAAACAATGTAAGACGCACACCCAATTTAATTAAAACTGTTATAACACTACTCATGTTTCCAGTTAAGGCTGATAAAATTGCCGAGAAGATTAAAACCGAACGTGAGAAACAAGAGCAACAAACTAGAGAAGACGAGCTACGAGAAATGGCAATAAAACTAAGAAAAAGGTGACTGAAACCATTACCATGTCCATCACCTGCAATGATATTAATGTATTTATTTCAATTATAGACAAAGGGAGAAACGTCACGCGTACGAGAGCAATCGCAGTTCAAGTTCCTCAGACAGCGATTCGGACGTGAAAAGCCACACGTCCAAACCGGAAATTGAACATAAAAGCAGGAGCGTCAGTCCTAAAATAAAGGAGCGTGAAATAAAAGAAAAGAAACGTGACTACTACGAGGAACGGGACAAAAAGGAAAGGCGTGACAGGAGTAGGGATAGGGATGATCGGGAAAGCAGTAGGGAAAGGAGACATCATAGTAGAGACAGGAGATTTTACAGGGATAGGAGGGGGAGTCCAAGGAGGAAAGACGACAGGGGGTTTAGGGAGGAAGATAGGAGAAGGCATGACCGGGATAGGGAAAAGGACAGAGATAGGAGGGAATACAGAATCAACAGACTGGTGGATTATTAGTTTAATTTTTATGTTTAGGTTCAATTACTATTATTAAACAATTGATTTGGAATAAAACGCTTGTTGTGTTTTATTTTAAGACCGTTTATAAAATGATTATAAAATACTAACGGTAATCATTCAAGTAAAATAAATACAAATAAATTAATTATTTATTATACTGTTTCCGTTTCATTTTTTACCAAGTAGGTTACTGATTTACCCAAGTCAAACTTGTCTTTGCCAACAACCAGAGTTACAATTTTCTTTTCAACATCGACGACGAACGATGCGTCTTCCGGAATTAAAACTTTATTTTTTGTCGGTTCGTTGAAAACAGGAATCTTAGAAGGCCCCAAAATAGGATCTTCATATCTCCACAACTCAACCTTTTGAGAACCTAAATACAAAATCGGTTAATCATATTAAATAGCTACAAATTAAAATTTAATACTTTTGATGGCTGAAATTTCTTTCACCAAACGTTGTTTTATTTTGTTGTAATCGTCGCCCTCCAAAATCGTCAGTTTCTGTGAAAACAGGCCATTATGAGGCTCCGGATTGACGAAGTCGATTTCAACACCTTCAATATTTGAAAATATAACGAACGGTGAGCCTGGACAACAGTCCTTCATTTTCTCATTAGCGTCTGGACCATCAGTGAATTTTACTTTCACAAACTCGACCTTTAACAACGAAAAAATGGGTAAAGCACATCAATATTGAATGAGACAACTTACACCAAGAGATTTCGCTAAATATTTGCTATTGTTAAGAAGTAGTTCAGCTTCATCAAACTCTAAAGTAACTGCAAACGCTTTCGTGCCCAATTGTTGGAATTTTTCTCTCGTGGCTTGTACAAACGGCATCACTTTTTTCATGAACTTCTTCAGCTCCTCTTTCTTACCAAACTCGACAGCTAGTTGTTTATTATCAGGCAAAGAACCATTTTTCTGTAAAGAAAAGTAAATAAAAAATATCCTTTTACAACAATATTCGTATAATTTACCTCGTATAAAGTTTTCAAAGTAGTAAGAATGCAGTTTTGCCAAGCTGGAACAGATTTAGCCACCCAGATTGTTAAAAGATTTGGTTGCGGTACTGGGACTGGTTTTTGATTGTTTTTGGTTTTAACTCCTTGCATATATGTCTTCAGATGGATTCTAAATGAATGCGCCGTTTCCATCAAGTATTCGGAAGCATGTATTTGTGTTTCGTCTATGACGCCCACTTTGGGCCATTCGGCTTTCAAAATACTCGTTTTCTACACGTAAAAATAGCATTAAATACTGATTATTTCGTTGATGAAACAAAAAATTACCTTCCCTAACAACTCCCAGACGTGTTCAGCAACGTGGGGACAAATCGGCGACATAATTAAAGCTTGGACTTCGATGAATTTCATAACTAAATCCACGTGCATTCCATCCAACGACAATTCCCTATATTTATCTCTGGCAGCCTGGAATTCAAAGAACCCAGTACGAAGCGCCTCCTTGAACAACAACTTCTTGTAGAACTCATCAGTTTCTTTGATCTTCAAATTAATTTCGCTAGAGAACACTTGGTCGTTAAAATCGTTAAAGGGACCAGTTCTGTACGTGTCCTTGCTGGCGATCGCTTCCTTAACCCATTCGATGAAAGTGTACAGCCTTAAGATGCTCGCCTCCGCCATTGTTTCGGCAAAGTTGGCGTCTTCGACCGAATCACCGGCGTCCGCAAGACACAGTCTCGTCACGTCCGCGCTGAATTTCTCAATGGCGTCGGTGAGGGTCAAGAAATTGCCGTCGGACTTCGACATCTTCATGGAGTTCAACATGAGATGGCCGTTAGCTCTGATACCTTTCGGCCACTTAGTTTCGTCGTTGGGCCAAATGGCGCAGTGATTGTAGATGTAATAGGTCAAGTGGTTTTGTATCAGGTCCTTGCCGGAGACGCGCAGATCAATCGGATACCAATACTCGAACTCGTGCTTGAGTTTATCGAGTTTCGCTTTGGGTATGTCGGTTTTCGGATACTTGGCTTCCTTGAAGAATATGTAGTCCCAAACTTCGGGCGTCAGTTGTTCCGCCTTGATGCCCAGGGCGTTCGGTTTGTCGCCACGGAACGTGTTGCCTTGCAACAAGTGCGCCACGGTGTAATAGGCGTTGTAGATCGTCGAATCGGAGAGAGATTCGATAAGCCATTGCGGGTCCCACGGTAACTTGCTACCCAAACCGTAAGTTCTGGAACACGCGTACTCGTGCAACCAGTTGAGACAACTGACGAAATTCTTCCTGACTTCGTCGTGGTATACGTTCATGTGTTCCAAAGACTTTTCCGCTTGTTTCTTCCAGTTTTCCTCGCCGTAATCCAAGTACCATTGGTCACAAAGGGCCACCACACATTCATCACCGGAACGTGATATAATTGTTTTTTCCGGTTCTTGATATTCTAGAGCTTGATTATTATCAATCAGTTTTTGGGTGATGTCTTTCTTAACGTCTTGTATCTTTTTGCCCTTATGCTCACCAACCAACAAGACCCCATCATAAAATCCTTTCAAGTAAACCATCTCTTTTGCCTGTAACAGTTTGTCCTTGTCGTTTTGGCTTTGGATATTGAGCTGTTCGTACACAGTGACGGCGGCCAAATCACCAAAGTCAGCGATGTTAATGATCGGTATGGGATCGAACGGCAGTACCATTTCGTCTTTGATCCCGTACTTTTCTCTGAAAGGTTGTTTCTTCTTCAAGTCGACGAGAGCTGCATAATCATCGGGAGAGTCGGAGGGAACGCTGATAACCACGCCTGTTCCCTTGTCTTCTTTTATGCTAAGCATTGGAAGACAGTAGATTTTTTCGAACGTACAATTTGGAGAAGAAATTGAACAACCTAACAATTCCTAAATTAAGACAAATAAAACGAATGATATATAATGTGATAGATAAATAATGGGAATTATTTGTACCTCGCCGAGAATTTCGGCAATCACGTCCATTTTTCCCTCCACCTTAGAAAATCCTTGATAAGACATATTCCGGGCCGATCTCCTGGTGCTAATATAAATGTCCCCGGATTTTGTTTCGGTGGCGACGTATTTAATGTCAGGTCTGACCCAACAGTTGGTTTGACCATACAACGTTTCCGGTCTCAAAGTTGCCGCAACTAGATACACCGGCTTATTTTTAACAACGCTGCGACAATATCAAATTAATTATCCAATGTATACCCAATCAAAAAATTCACCTTAAAGTTTTGGGGTATGGTTCCAACAGTTTCATTTTGACAATGGTGTATTGTTGAGGTCCGACTCCTTCGCCAGATGATCGATCGTGATCCATGCACGGTTGGCCATCCTTAGGTGAATAAATGGTATGTCGTTTTCCGAACTTGATCTTATTTCTTTCCTTCAACCTTATGAACTGCCACCTGATGAATGAATCGTAGAACGGATTCGCGTCCGTTGTTATAAACGTTCTCCTCCAATCAACCTGTCAGTTTATTATGATTGTGATACTCTAATAATTTATATTAATTGAATAATCTTACGTGAATACCGAATCGTTTTAAATCTTCAACAGCCAAAGGAGGGAAATAATCTAGCCAATAGTTCGCGTCAGCAAATTTGGCGATTTCTTCGTCTTGTATCCCCAAACTTTGCATTATTTGCCATTGATATTTTGCGGTACCAGCTTTTGCCACCGCCTTACTCTGAAATTTGTTTATACATCTTATAATTAATTAAAACATCCTATGTAAATGAAATAATTTAATAAATATAATGTAACATATGGTGCATACTTTTTTGCCTTTGCTCTTGTCCTTAGGGATGATGTCATCTTTTTCCTCCTTAACAGACACATTATCTTCACTGGGAAATTGAGGTGGATTACCAAAATCTTCCATTTCCCTCTTCAGTTTGTCAGCACAGGCCTTAATGGGCATACCAGTGCAGTGAAAACCAAAGGGGAAGAGAACGTTTTTTCCCTTCAATCTGTTGTACCGCACGGCAAATTCGCATTTCGACAATGAAAACGTATGGCCCAAATGCAAACGGCCGTTCATGTATGGATAGGGGAAGGTGCATATAAATTTTTCATCATTTGATTTTTTTTGTGCTGCCGGAGCGTCTACCTCAAAGATTTTCTCTTTTTCCCACCGTTCACGCACTTGCGACTCGATTTTTTGCAAGTATTCAACTTTGAACGTGCCTTTCCGTTCAACATTTGCCTGTAATATGGAAAATGTGTTTCGTCATGTTCCGCAATATGATGTAAAAATTGCAGAGGGTTGAAAATGAAACATACCATTTTTCCAGTAATTAAATTCAGGTGTTTAATTTATAATTCAAAGTAAAATCTGACACGTTACTATATAACCTCACTAATTCAGTGCACCATATTTTCCGAAAAATATAAAACTGACTTGGCAATAAGAAATTTTAAGTCCATCTTTTAATACATACAAGAACTAACATAATTATTTAAAAAGAATTCTATACAAAAATTAATTTGATTACAGAAATCTCTAAAATTGTGGTAGATGTTTCCAATATGTTTTATAAGATGGCGCTATTAAATACGTATCATTATAATTTTTGAAAATTCGATTACAGAAAACTACAAAATAATATTCAAAAGTTTCGATGTATTTCGAAAGATGTCGCCACATTACCCTTCAACTTGTACAGGGAACTTTAAATTTATATTTGAAGCTTCAAGCACTCTTTCAAAGATGGCACTCCAATTTTTGAAAAATAAAATTAACTAATAACGTTATTAAATATTTTTACTAAAACTGAAAAAAAAATTGTTCTAAATAAATCAGATCAAGGTAAAAAGAGACAACAGTTTTTCTAATGTTTAATATAATTCATGAGTATCAAAAAAATAAACGTATTGAAAAGGGTTTGATCCACCTGAATTATGAGAGAGATAACGAGCACGATAGAGATAGTAAAAGACTGCCATTACGGGGAAACACATTTCGATAGGTGTATTTATTCAGCAAACTTTAGTTATAAATAATGACATATAAAAAATGGATTAGGGTGACTTTGTAGTTAATGTAACCCAGTTAATTGCTGATTAATTTTAATATCTCAAATAAAAGGGTTTTTGACAAATAAAGAAAAAAACAAATTGAAAAGGGAACTTAACTAATATATTTTTATTTTGTTACATGTTAACAGGTTGTTACATATATACATATATATCTAGAAATCTTGTAACAAAAATACGAGTTGACAAAAAATTTGATAAATTCGAAATATATCCCTCAAAAATTTAGAATAACAATTTTCGATTCTTTAGAATTATTTACATCTCTCATATATATACTTTAAAAATCACACAGAGAATTGAGTTTGAATCAACATTGTTTTGAGATCACAAGATCCGGATCCAGAAAACGTGTCGCAATCGATTAAAAAGTGGAATGTCCCTAAAATATATTATCTTGAGCTTTGCGACATTTCTGTTCCATCTCATTTGTACCTAATTTTAACAAAATAATTTACCAAATCTTATTGTCATAAAACACTATCACAATCGTGATAAAATCCCAATAAATGGAAGAAAAAATTAAAGCTGCCCCTGGCAGTTATGAAACTACCAAAAAATTTTAATGTCCAAATCTTAAAAAAATAACTTATCGTTTTGGCACATACTCGATTTAAAACAATACTCTTATTGCACTGTTTTAAAAGAAACAAAAAATTGTTTAAATAAACTCTAAAAATACTATGTACAATGAAAAATCACTATTTGCACGAGTCTTTCAAAACAAAAAAATAATAATAAAATAATAATTATTGGCACCAAAAAAGTCACTATTAAACGCACAGTCTCAGTGATGCGGTCCCACAATGGGCGGATCGGGCGAACAAACGATGTTCACGCTCGAGTGTCGACTGCTACTGCTCAAATCGGTCGGACCGTCCATGCTCAGATCTGTAGGTTTGTCGTCGAAATCCATCGACTTCTGTTGGTTGGACTGATCGCCATTTTGCTCCTCGACCGGTTCAGGCTTTATGCTCAGCTGCGAGGGTGCAGCCGCATTTTTTGTATTTGTCGGAGACATTTGTTGGCGCAGGAGCGATATATTTTTGATATTCTTCAGTTCAGTCGGGTTCCTCAAAAACCTATAAAGAAAAAGCAATGTTGTAGTACGCATATAAGAAAAAGTTAAGAGCACGTTATAAAAAGGTTTATTTAAGTGAATACTTACTGGTAACAGTGTCTCTCTCCTTGTACTTTTCTGAGGATATTCACGCGGTAGTAGTACCTCAAGGCGCGACTCATCTTGTCGTAGTTCATGGACAAATGATTCTTCTGGATGCCCCACAATTTGGCCAAACCAGCTGGATCGACGATTTTGAATACGCCAGTCTCTCGGTTCTTCCACGCTATGTAGCCGGTATATCTTTGCGATGGATCGTTTAGTAATTGTTGCAAAAAGTCCCACAACAATCTGCCATCTGTACAACAAAAACAACAGTTAGTAATGTTGCAATTATTTAAGTTTATCAAATAACTTACTTGTATTAGGCTCAGGTGAGTCGTTAGGGAAAAATTCCCTTTTAAACAGTCCGGGACTGGAGATTTCCTTCGGACTTCTTGGGGGGATGTGGGGTAGGGGCGGAGCCAAGGAATAGGCGCTGGGAGTGTTGGGTGGACTGCCAGCATGTCCATTCTTTTCATATCCATCCTCATCTGAGTCTGAAGGATTGCTGCCACCGCTGCCGTTGCCCGCACTGAAGATGGAATGTCCGAACGTCTGTTCCAAATGCTGCGGACTGCCCGCCTGACTGTCTATCGACGGAGCCGGGCTCAACGTCACCGAGTTGCTCTGCGCCATCAAATGGGCGGCTAGAGAGGCCGGATGCGAGCCGTGGAACGATTCCGAGTTCTGGAGCATGTTCCAGTTGGGTGTGGGGGGATGTGAGTGAGGCGACAGCGGATACGGGTGCCTGGTGGTCGGCGTTACCGGACTGGACGGCAACATCCTTTGGAAATTGTTCGCCTCTCTGACCAATATCTGCAGAACGTTGTGCAAGACGTCGCCGGAGCCGGGCGCTCTTTCGGCCAGATCGGTCCTGGTTAACAGGCACATCGCCTTGCCGTTCATCTGGAACATGTCCATGTCGATGGGTTGGAGGTCGAACTCCCGCTCGGCCCAGCGCAGGAACGTCGTGACGTCTTCCCGCGACCAGACGCGCGGGTCGGACGCCAGACTGGATGGCAGCTGGCTTTTGTAGTCCAAGAGGGGAGACGACGGAGGTTGTCCGAAGCCGGTCATCGATGGGAGGCCCAAGGGGTACCTCCACAGGATGTCTGGGCTGAAGGGCAGCGGCAGTGGAAGTCTGTCCATGGCTGTGGATGTGGGTATTGGTGGCAATGGTCCTGGCACTAGCTTCATCGTTTCGTCTGCTGGAATGAAAAAGAAGATGACGGTGAGATTTGGGCTTTTATATGTGAGTGTGACGCAAGAAGATAACAGTTAAGCTGTTCCCACAATAGAAAAAGGAAATCTCTTAATGCCGGACAAACATTATCATCTCACAAATGAGTGTATTTTACAGCAACGCTGTCATATGTATTGACTTGAGAGTTATCAAGTAACGGTTGTTGTTAAAAGAGGAAAATTACGACGGTCAATAAAACCGTGCAATTTTCGGCGATAACACCGACAATACTCATTAACAATCTTATCAAGGAAATACACCACACCATTGAAATTCGGTGCCATGATTAATTTTCCATCAGTCCATAAAACCGTGTTTAAATAGGAGAGCCGCGAGCGAAAAACGCAATTTTCTTACAAAAACACACGTTATCGCGAGGTCCGGAAAGAATTCGCCGTGTAAATATAAAGCGAGCGTTAAAAATGCCGCGGCCTTGGAATAACTTCCGCAAAGCACGCCAGTACCCACACGTACACACACGTATCATTAGTTACACATTTTTATTAAGTTTTTTTTTGTTCCTCGACGCGGTTTGCAATTTTACACTTCCTACATGCATCCACATAACTTTGTGACTATGGGTGTTTTTCTTTGTTCCGCACGCTTCCTGGTAAAGAAACTGCGAGACGGACAAAGAGCGGATCGTGTTTCGTCATTGTTATACAATTACTAATTGTATTTGAACGTTCGGAAAAATGTGGGGAGAATATTCTTTTTAAAAAAATTGAAAATGCTCATTGCTTTTATGTTGAAGATGTTTACTTGGACATAAATTAATCAAGATTGCGGTTTTTGTGTTAATTGACGATGGTTTATTAACATTTCTAGGAACGCGACGATAAAATACACACGCTACAACTTTTGAAAACAATTTATTGACGATTTAACATGTTGACTGATGTGGTGACGTTATAGTGACTCTTAGAAACTCAAAAATTTTGGAATCATGCTCTATGCTATAATATGCTAATTTTTTAAAACTTTCTGGCTAAAATAAAGGAGAAAAAAGATACAATTTCAACTGTGATATAAAATTAGAATTTAGAATAGGAAAAAAAACTTGAACTACTGTTTTTTTATAGATTAGATTAAATATAACAGCAAAGTCATCCTATTCAATAATTTGATGTGATCCACCGAAAGATCTACTTATAACCAGATTTTTTATTTAATCAATTTGGTATTAAAATAAACATAAAATAATTCACAACTGAAAAAAAACTTCCAGTTTGTGTCACAAAACCTGCGATATACAAATATTAGCAAATCGATAACCGAATCACATGATTTATGTGTGTTTGTATCAAAAACAAAACGTCACGGTGTCAGAGCGGAGATCAGGCGAAAACCTCCCGCGGTCCGAGATAACGTACCCAGAATCCCCCGCCGTGTCCGATTTCCGGGAACCGGACACAGGTAGAAAAATACCCGATCGCTTTCTTTTCGTTTTCGAACCTTGAAACGGTGCACTCACCCACAATGCACGGGAGAACTGGTTTTTAACGAAACGTCTGCGGGGGAAAAAATCGCTTTTCTCCAAGCGGTACGCACCTGTTCCACGTTAATTGAGAGGAGATATGCGCGTGATAAAACTGCCCCGGCGTGCGTCACCGAGAAACTGACATTGACATGTTTCCGTATTTCATTCCTATTGTCACTTCTTCCTATGTTTTTTAATCGGCGGTTTACAATTATTTTCGGAGAGCGGTTTTAAATTACGCGCCTCGCAATTTTTGTTCTTCGTGTTTACAGATGGCGCAAAATGGAGTTCCAAAAATGTAACACATCTAATTCTGGATTGTCTGTTTAATTATTAATTACTTTTAATGGCAAAAACGGCTCAAAAATCAAAATCCATTAAACAAATTATGAAAAATTAATTGTGAGGTGGAAACATTTTAAATTTTTCTATATTACAGTGTTGTCAGTTTTGGAATCAGTGTAATTTGTATGTATTTAATTTTAAAAATTATAACAAACATTGTTAGCATTTAAATCCGGTTTTGATAAGTATGTTATTTTAAACGTTTTAACATTAAACCCATTGAAAAGTACTGATTAGTTTGTCTGGTTTTAACTTGTCATTTTAAATTGGGCAAGTTTTAGTAGGTTTCAATTAATTGTATTATTAATGAATTTGTTTATTTATGAACTGCATAACAATGTATGTTTATGAATTACTGACTTGGAAGTTCAATTTTCCTAATTAAGTTCTAATATTGACAGTAAATTTTCTGGCACAGTTTAGCTAAAATCCAATTGGGTAATACCGTTGAAACAACTAAAAAGGTTTGTTTTGACAAAAAGAGTGGATCGCGTGGGCCGCAGCAACAGGTAGCAGTAGTTGCACGTGCAACTCCCACCCACCAACATAACATAACATAACACGCACCTTCTGTTTTATTCCAGGGTAACAAAATTGTGTTAATCCAAACGGCACATCAACACAAATCACCAGACGTAACTGTTCACGACACCACCAAAATAATCAAACGTGTCCTATGATCACGATCAACTTCCAATTTATCAATTGTTGTTTTTTTTCAGTTCGGAATAGTACACAGTGTGTGTGTGTGTGTTAGATATTTAGCAGTAACTGTGACCTGTCGCCTCGACCGTCACCTTACCACTACTGTTCGTCGACTGCGGCAACGAGAACTGGGAAGTGTGTGTGCGGGAGGCTGCGGCGGACCCGGGTGGGGAGCGGAGCGCCGTTGCCGCTTCGCCCCCACCGGATCTGCACTTGTGTCGCTCACACTTCCTATCGCACCGCGTTGTCTATACGGCTTGTCTCCAAACGAATTTGGGATCACTCTTTACGCACATGGCCAAGTGACTCTTATCGGGGGACGAGTCGGATTTTGCATGTTTTTTCGAAGGGTGACTCATTCAACAACAAGAATAATAATAATAACAAAGGAAGTTTAAGTAAGTAGTGATCTTTTAGATGCAATTTGTTTTATGGAGGACTCTTTCAACTAAAGGCTTAATGAGGATGATTATCTCTCTACCACAGTTAAATTTAAGATTATATATCAAGAGTGAATCTTCTTGAGAAGTAAGAAACAAAATTCTTTTCAAAAATGACTCTTTCTTTTGATATGGAAGCCAATGATTTTTTTCATAAAAGTCAAGATTAAATAATTAAATAAATAAATTGATCCAAATATAACTCTTTCAATTGAAGACTTGATGAGGATGATTATCTGTCCACAACAGTTAAATTTAAGGTTATATATCAAGAGTACTCTTTGTTGAGAAGTACGAAACAAAATTTTTTTCAAAAATGATTGATATGGAAGCCAATGATTTTTTTTCATAAAAGTCAAGATTAAAATCTTTTTCCAAAAATGATGTCTTGGTGATGATGATTATCGTTCCACAGTACTTAAATTCAAGACTATAAATAAGTGATTGTCTTTGAGAAGTAGGAAACAATTTTTTGTCATAAAATTTCAAGACTGAGTCATTCCTCAGTATAAAAAACATATACTCTTTTTATTGTGACTCTTTCAACAGACGAATTCTGCCATCAAAATCCGGTACCACTCATCGTCCCGACCCGCGATTGGCCCGTCGGACGTCGCCGACGAATTTCATCATCGGCCAGTTAAAAATTTAAGATGAAACCTGTTAAAAAACGGACGCGGCAACGCCGGCCCCGTAACCGAATCCGCGATTAGCCGCTCGTCGTCGGAACCGGCTTCCAAAGTTACACGCGGATGTCGTGCTACTATTTTTATTGTTTACGCATTTCGATCCGTTTCAATCACCTCTTACAAATACACTCTTGCTAAGTATAACTCACCTCCGTAATGTGCATCCGGATACATGTCGGTCAGGTTCAGCGGTTTGGGCTTGTGGACGCGGTGGATCGTCGGGTACGGCCAAAATGCGCGTTCTGCCATTGTTGATTTCGGTTTGGGCCAATTGAACGGTGCGGTAATAATTTTAATGAAGCGGGATTGCCTGGGACAGTTGTGAAACACCTCTGTAGGCATTTAGGTGTTCCTTAAGTACTTAGCATAATATTGATACCTAAAGGCAGATTTATGTTTATAACAGGGCGATTGCTTTTACAATAATACACCTGGATTGTTCCTTTCGGACATATTGTACTTTAAATCAATTAATGGATTACCAAGTATTAATTAGATTAAACCTTCTCTTGTACTTTACTTAAAAGAGTAATTCTTAAAAATAATATACAGTTTAACTGCTATAAATGAAAGATTAAAACTATTTTAAATCATTTTGTTCCACCTATAGTTATTATTTACATCTTTAGGTGAAGTCAGTTTTAAAACAGGATCTTCACTTTAACTTCTACAGAAAAGAATAAAAATTAATACGTTTTAATTTAATATTACCATTAATAAAATTCCGTATAGAGGAAAAAAATAATCTTTAGTTTACCTTTTGGAAAAAAAATATGACTAAATAAAATCACTTTTGTTTAATTTATTAATAAAATCTTCCTTAGCTGAAAGAGTCAGTGTTAAAAAGTATCTCTACTTTATCTTCTATGGAAAGAATTAAGACTTTTTTTGGTTCGCCTATTGATAAAATCTTGTTCCAGTCTTTGATTGAAAGAGTCAATCTTAAAAAGAATTTTTAGTTTATCGATTAAACTCTTTTTGTTTCATTCTCTTCTTTCTTTGAGAGTCAATTTTAAAAAGAACGGAAGAAACTAATCTAATTTTTCTGTTTATTTTTTCTAAAGTAAAAATATTATTTCTTTCTTTAGCTGAAAGAAAGAAAACATTTAAAAAGTCTTTGGCTTGTCTTTTATAGAAAAAATTATGCAAAATTTGTTTTGTTTCATTTATTAATAAAATTTTGTTTATTTTATTAGTTAAAAAAGTCAATGTTGCAAATAATCTTTAGTTTATCTTCTATAGAAAGATTTACTATCAAACTCTTGTTTGCTTCATTAGTTCAAAGAGTCAATTTTTAAGAGAATCTTCAGTTTACTTTCTATAGAAAGAATAAAACTAATTTTTTAATGTTTTTTCCGGCTAAGAAATATTATTTCTTTCTTTAGTTAAAAAAATCACTTTTAAAAAATATTTAGCTTATCTTTTATAGAAGAAATTATACAAAATGTATCATCTATTAATAAAATATTGTTTGTTTTGTTGCTTAAAAGAGTCAATGTTATAAATAATCTCAGTTTATATTCTGTAGAAAGAATTATGATTAAACCCTTTTTGACCAATCTTTTAATAAAATATTGTTTTCTTCATTAGTTCAAAGAATTAACTTAAAAAAATCTTCATATTAACTTTTACAGAAAGAATAAAAAATTTTATTTTCTTTAGCTGAAAGAGTCACTTTTAAAAAATTTTAAAAATAATCTTTAGCTTATCTTCTATTGAAAGAATTATGATTGAACTCTTTTTGATTAACCTATTAATAAAATCTTGTTTTCTTTATTAGTTCAAAGAGTCAATTTAAAAAAAATCTTCAATTTAATTTTTACAGGAAGAATAAGAACTAAATAAATTTTTAATGTTTTATTTGGTGAAGAAGTATTATGTCTTCCTTTTGCTGAAAGAACCACTTTTAAAAAATCTTAATCTCATCTTTTATAGAAAAAATTATGCTTTATTTATTTAATAATAAAATCTTGTTTGTTTTATTGGTTGAAGGAGACAATCTTCTATTTTATCTTACGTAGAGAGAATTACCATTAAATACTTTTGTTTCATTTATTAATAAAATCTTGTTTCTTTCTTTGGTTGAAAGAGTAAATCTTAAAGAGAATATTAATCAAATTTGTATTATTCTTTTGTTGAAAATGTTCTTTTTGGAAAAACTTTAGTTTTGTAATCAGTAAAAAGAATTACGACTAATCAAAATTTGTTTAATATAATTTTAATTAACAAGTTTGTATGCCTTTCTTATCTAACACAAAATCTTTAGTCTAACTTCTGTGGAAGAAATAACTAAACAAACAAATACAGTGCAGTAAATCACAGCAGCGTAAATCACAAATAAATATTGAAACAAAAGAAATAAACAAAAGCACCTGCGTTTCGCAGTTATGCATAAATCCTCAGCTCGTTAAGGAACAATTACATTATTCCCACAATTATTTGCACGGTGTATTGCGAATCTTGCGAGACACCGGAAACTGTTGTAATGCAATCCGGATGTCGACCAGGTAATAATCTATTTATGTAATAGATTTGCGTACATATTATTAATCGATTTAAGACTTTTAGTTTGGTTATTAAGTCGTTGTTTCGTGCACATTAATGGATAATCCGGTAAATTGGTATTTAAATAGACAGTCGATTGACGTCGACGCTTGAAAAGTAAGAGCAGTTGTTAATTCGACATTAGAAAGTTCCGTAGATGTTACCTACAGTTGGCAATAAACTTTTTGGAAACAATAAAAAACGGTTAAAACGAGCTCAAAGCTGCGAAATTTACGATCGGTATCAAGATATCAGCGTGCGATAAACGATGACGCAAATCAAATATCCCAGAATAAAAACTTGTTGATAAACACGATTAACATACTGAACCGTACACAAAAAAAAATCTTATTTGAAATCAGTAAAAATACATTACATTCCACGTCGCTAAAAATAAATCCAATGTAGTTTTTGCACTCCGTCGGGTCCGCTTATCGCATCCGAAACAATTGTTAATTTGTTTTTGAATGGTTCTCAGCTTTGTGCGTAATATAGTTTTATCAATTTACGTGACCGGTTTCGTCGGATAATTGAAATCACCTTCGAAATCGTAAGGGAAAAATTACGGTTTTGCGGAAGGTTCGTTACAGTACATAACAGTCGGCCATGCAACAAGTATTGGCACACCGACGATTTCCTTCTCATAATTGTATTCAAATAATGCGAAACGGCTCGGCGTCGTGCACGCCGATATTTGGGTTACTGTGTACGATCCGGCCGATGATTAAATAACCATTCTGTTTACTGCTTCTCGCAAAAATATTTTGTTTAATAACATTATTATTTAACAGGTCGCAAAAGTTAGGTTAGGTTAGGTTGGATTATAATTATATTGTTGACAGCGAAAGTATAATCAATTAGTTAGGTTAGGTTGGGTAATGATAACGTATGTAACCCAACCTAACCTAAATTAATTAATTATTTATCTCACAAAGCATTTAAAGATTTTAATAAATATTAATAACAACATTATTATTGAAGGGTGCAAAAGTTAGGTTAGGTTAGGTTAGGTTAACGAAAGTGTCATCGATTAGTTAGGTTAGGTTGGGTTATGAAAACGAAAGTATCATAAATAAAATTGTAACCCAACCTAACCTAACTAATTATTTAACTCCCAAAGCATTAAAAGTTTTTATTATTTATTAATAACAATATTATTATTGAAGAGTTCATAAAAGTTAGGTTAGGATATAATTATATTTATAATAACGAAAAAATCAAATATAATTATAACCTAACTAAATATTTAACTTAGCAACATAGCAACATTAATATTGAAACGTTCGCAAAAGTTAGGTTAGGTTAGATTGGGTTATGACAATGAAAGTATCACAAACATCATAAACGAAAGTATCATAAATATAATTTCAACCCAACCTACCCTAACCTAACCTAACTAATTGTTTAACTTCCAAAGTAATAAAAGTTTTTAAAAATTATTAATTGCAACATTATTATTGAAAATTTAAGTTAGGTTGGATAATAATATTTATGTGAACGAAAGTACCATAAATATAATTACAACCCAACCAAACCTAACCTAACTAATAATTTAAATTTAAAAGTTTCTAATAAATATTAATAACAACATTATTATTAAAGAGTTCACAAAAGTTAGGTTAGGTTAAGTTGGGTTATGATAACGAAAGTATTAAAAACAGAATTGTAACTCAACCTAACCTAACCTAACTAACTAATTATTTAACTTCCAGAGCAAAAAGTCAATTCATACGTTTTAAGAATGTATAAAAAACTAGGTTATGTTGGGTTAGGTCAAATTAACCTAAGGTAAGTTAATATAGTATTTCTGGAACCGTTTCTTATAAAAATACTCTTTTTATCACGTACATGTTACAATTATTTAACTTACAAGTGATTAAAAATGAACAACAATAATAAAAAATAATTATATCTAAAACAAAACACATCTACGTCATGGAAAATACTTAGGATTAAACTCCTCAGATAAAACAATTGAGAGTGGTATTTTATCATGAATGTTGTATAAAATTTCACAATAAATATTTGTATACGAATTAAAATCATCTTAATATAGAAAAGATTACCAGATTAAACATGATAAATACTGTCGCTCGTTATTTTATAAAAAAATAGTCCCTAATATTTTCGTACTTGAATTTCTGCCTTATCATTTCGATAAACGTGTGAATTTAGATTTTAATCAGAATGTTATCACATAAAAATTAATGCCAACATGAGGTTTTCGCTTAACGATGGTGTCCCATATTTGCTTTAAACTCAGCATAGACGCAGAAGCAGTACCGATACATCGTATAGTACGGTACCGGGTCGGAGAAGTAATAGTTACATAAGCAGTTTCTGCAACAAATGACCTATTACGTTATCCAATCCGTGTGTGTGTATGTTTGCCCGGCGCCCCGTTTCCGGGTTGTTACTTAAATTAACGCCCGACCGCGATAATCGCAACGATCCAAATGCCAATTTGTCAACCGATCAAATTGGGAAATAGATTTCAACAATTTATTTATATGAGTAATTTTTAGTTGATAATAATTGACAACGATCAAGATTTGATACTCTATAGCTTATAAATTATATGAGTTTGTATACAAACTTGCGGTTACTTAAAATTGTATTGAATGGGAGTTACAGATTTATAAAGTTACTAATTGACAAAAAAATACCAATCGAAAAATAAAAATTGTGGCAAGTGACAATGTTATCAGTAATCATCATTTCTAACTTATCTTATATACTGAGTATTTCAAAATTACAATGAACTTAGGTGACAAAGTTACCAATTGAAAAAGAAATGTGATAAGTGACAAAATTACAGTTTTATAAAGTTATTTTTATTTTACAATATTTCAAATCTACAGTGAATTGAAATGACAATTTATACAAATTTATAAAGATACTAATAGATAACAAAATTACCAAAAGAGAAAGTTACAGTTTTATAAAGTTACTAATTGTCAACGACCGAAGAAGAAAAGTTATAATAAGTAAAAATGTTATAAATTACTAAAATTTTTATGTTTGTAACTTAAATGTAAAATGATAATATTACAAAGTTACAATGAACTGAAATGCCAAAGTTATAATTTATAAATATACATTTACAGATTTATAAGATAACAAAATTATCACCTGAAAAAAAACTATAATATATGACAATGATCAAAATTTTATAACTTTTGAACTTACAATATTACAAAATTGCAATGAATTTAAATGACAAAGTTACTAATTGAAAAAGAAAGTTTGACAGGTGACAACGATGATTATAACTGATTAAAATTTGTAACATTATAACTTATAGACTGATATTATTTCACTGTTATAATAAATTGAAATGACAAAGTTACAGTTTTATAAAGTTACTAATTCTCAACAAAATTACCAACTGAAGAAGAAAAATTATATCATGGGACCATGTTATAAATTATTAAAATTTCTATATTTATAATGAATAAATTAACAAACTACAAAGTTACAGTAAGTTTACAGTTACATTTACAGTCAAGTTTCTTCTTTATTCTTCTATGACAAAGTTACCAATCTAAAAAGAAATGTTATGACATGTGACAAAATTTTACATTATTACTTATAAACCGACATTATTTCAATGAATTGAAATGACACTGTTTCAGTTTTATAAAGGTACTAATTGTCAACAAAATTACAAGTCGAAGAAGAAAAATTATAACAAGTGATATTTCTGTGTTTATACTTTATAAACTGATAATATTTCAAAGTTAAAATGTATTGAAATGACAAAATTACAAATTTAAAAAGATACAAATCGATAACAAAATTACCAACCAACACATAATAACAATAACAAATGACAAAGTCATAAATGATCAAAATTTCTAATTTTCTAACTTATAAACTGACAATAATATAAAATTACAACGAAATGAAGTGACAGAGTTACGGATTTACAAAGTTATTAGTTGATAATGTTACTAATAGTCAAAATCACTAGATGAGAAAGTAATGAACAATTAAAATTACAATAAATTATATGGTTACAGATTTATGAAGAATTAATTGATAACATTATTAAAAAATAAATTGTCAACTGAAGTGGCAAGTGACAATATTATAAATGATGAGATTTGTAACTACAATGTTTCTAGTTGATCAAGACTTGTGTCTCCTTACTTAAATATGATATTACCTAATAGTCAAGACTACTAATTCAAAAAGTTAATAATTGATAAAATACATACGTGACTTCTGGATAAAACATCCAATTAAAATTTATAAAAAGATAAAGCAAAACATGTACATTGTGATTACATTTCCGAAAAGATGTTGAAATTTTTCTCAAATGTGACCTCTACTCCGATAATGATAACGTTTTTTATCGTCGTATCAAAAATAAACCAACCTTGTGGCAAAATATTTTTAAATTATGTAAACAATCAATTATATAAATAATAATAAGAATTTCCAGTCATTTTTGTTTTCAATTTTGAACTGTTTTGTTATTTATTCAACAACTTGAGAAATTTTATGTTTACAAACATCAATTGATCGCATAATTTTAATTTTTGCCCCGATTAATTTAAGTGCGGAAAATTTTTCGCAACACTCTATCAATCAGACATTGATTTAATCCTTCGATTATCAATTGACGTAGGAAATGATAACATATCGAACAGTCATGGAGATTAACACACAGGATGTTTCTATTATCATATAAAGTAAATATTTAATGATTATTATACTTAATCAACCGATTCCGACTTTTGATCATTTCCATCATGTTGGCTTAAAAGAAAGAATACGAGATCAACTATCTAAAATATGCATTGTACTTATCTTGATGGGTGAAGTGGACTAATTGAAACATTTTTTAATTGAAAGCATGACGAAATCGTGCACGTTTTGTCGTAACAAAAATCAAGGATAACATTTTTATCGGTAGTAAAGTTTGCACTTACTTCCCTAAGTCCTTGTACCAAGAAAATCCCTTTCATCAAACAAAACCGACTTGAAGTTTTACCTAGAACGAAGAGCCTAATCAGGTACACAATGTCCTAGGTACTTGACTAAAAAACAACCCTAAAAGACTAATAAAAGCACAATGGAGTTCCGGTACTTAAATGCCAACGATGAATGACATTTGGCAGCTTAAATAAAAGGTAAATCGCCACTAAAAACACCAATAAAATGCAAATCTTTTTTTATTCCACTTAATGGGTGAAAGAGGAACTATTACTTTTGTTTTTAACATTTACAATTGTTTATTTTCCTTGTAAACCTTTCTAGTAATTAACAGAACACGGCTGCAACGTTCTCATCCTTTGCAAACCAATCAATTTCGAAATGCGATGTCAACATTCGGTTAGATAACAATATTATGGAGACAAAATTGCAAAACATTGCATTTTTTGCTCTGCCTTGAATGTAATAAACTAACAGAAAATAACAGAGACCTTTCGTATCAGTCAACTGATAACCTCATTATAGGACGTCCGGGTTTGTTACCAAAAATCCTGATAAATTGTTTTTTTTTTGGCTGGTAAACACGCGATGTTGGTGCAAAGGTTGTTGGTGCTGCAATGATTTGCGGATTTTCGTACTGATACCGACTCCATTCTGACGTAAATTTAATCAAATTGCATCGTTTTTATTTTGCCAAATTTTGCCCAAGTTACCACACACACACACACACATAATCGGTTACGTGTGGTTGTTGTTGTTGTGGGCGTGAATGTGGAAACTGGGACTGCGGGACAAATTCGGCGCGAGACTTTCTCCAAACGCAACGCGAAAGAGTAAATCGCTACCCGACGGCCAACATTATACAACACACGGTAGATCGTGACTGCAAATCATTACGCAATCGATTGCGAAATTCCGGTGCATCTTCAATCTTCTGACCTCAATCAATCTATGATCGATGCTGGTGAATTAATCCCCATGCGGAGCAGCTCCAGAGAGTCATCGAGAGCCTTAAGGTCGTTCACGGAAGCTCCGGCGACTTCCAACTGTTCTCGAAGACAAATTAAGGACAAACCAAGAGGAAAAGCTCAACTGAACCCACACCAAAGCATGTAATCACTACTGCCTCGTTATGATCACATCTAATTTCCCAGTAGAGTATGAGCAAGTCCACAATCACAACCACCAACTGGCCAATAAATAAAAGCAGTGATTCACGTTAGGAAACGTTCCCGGAAACATGTAGCTCTAAAAATGGACGCGTTTTCGAACGCCTGACGTCACGACGTTCGGTATGCGTTCGAACGTTGAGATGACCGTAAAACCGGACGTGCCAAAACCGTTTCGGTTGCGACACATGTTTTTTTCACCGACAGGAATTTCTTGGCACCGACTCTCATCTCGCGCCACTTCCTTCCTATGCGATGAGAAATGTTCGTTTCGCGGTGATTCATTCCGCGGTTTAATTTCGTTTGTGACACACACCAGTCGACTAAAAATATATTTTGGCGGACGGGTTCTTGTAAACATTGGGCGTGTTGACGTTTTCACTTTTTCCCCAATTGATTTCTATCATTGTCCGCTTTCTTCGTTGTTACGTGAGGGCCCAACGTCAATTAAAAAGATTGATCGTCTCAGGAGATAAAATCAAACAGTTCCGACATCCTGTGCCCCAAAAAACGTCCACAAATTTATCTCTCCTGATGTTCCTAAATTTTGGCGGCGTTTGGTCTAAGAAAAAACGGTTACCCAGAAGGTTTTACAAGCAGATTACAACGGTTACCTGTTAGTAAACTACCTGGAAAGTCAAAATGTAAAAACAAGGCATTGGAAATGATTCAGGATCGAGTTATATTCACACTTCAGGATGTATCAAAGTCAGGTAACAGATCGTTTATGATGCAAATTTATTTTTATTAGATATTTTTAATTAAATTAGTGAATATTTTCTGAGAAAGCGTCAACGAACTTTATCTGGGCATCAAATTTAGGCGTTGCTCACTTTGTAAATTGGACGGATCTCATCTAATTGCTTAGGAACGTGTAAAGAATGTGTTAATTGTTTTCGTTAATTCCACGGATAATTTATTACACAATCATATTTAACGACTTAAATTTTTCATGTGTGACGCATAAACTCATGTATTTATTGTAAATTATAACCGGAAATCGATTGATAAGTGAAACAATTGCCTTTGTTGGATGATTAAGCGGAATTGTAATAACTCGGTCGTGATAAAACTACCAAAGGAAATTGAACACTTCTAATCTAAATATTTACGTTCACGATTACGTTGGCGAATTTATAATGTTGCAACAAGACATTACTCAAAGCAGGATTTCCTTATGACCATTTTGTAATCGTCCAAATGTAAAAATGTTGAAGGTTTTTACACTGGAGGCTCCTCTAAACCCCTTAAAATTACTGAATTGGTACACAAGTGCCATCAATTTTACTCTTATTGGCTTTTGCCCAATAAATCATTAGTTCCACACTTAGGCAATAGTCTAACAATAGGAACTCATGATATTACAACGTTATGCAAGTTTAAATTCCTTGTATAACTCAAACAATACACAGTAAACACTATAGGAAGTAAAACCGTCAGTCACTTACGTTCACCAAGGTTATCGTGTTATTTGCATTATTTTAATACATCGGGAAATAGTCGCTATCTAAAAATGGAATAATAAATTATTTTTTCACCAGGAAGTTTCAACAACCATCTATGTTACGCCGCTTCGTCATTTTTTTATCAGTGCCAGTGCTTGAACTCGAACCCCAAAAGGAAAACACTTCCATTAATTAGTCTAATACATTTTTTTTTTGATAATCCAAAACACCGGTCTGAACCTCCTAGGAATGCTACTCCTCGAAACGGAGCGGAAAGTCTATTTGTGCGACTGTGAGAAACCGTATCGTCTGTTTAACAGGTGTGGAAGTTACACAACTCGGGTATATTTACACCGAAACATGCTCCCCTGCTTCGAAACGTCGGCACACATGTGCGCCTTTTTTTTACCCAACGCCGTGTCACTGTGGGGGAACGGCTGAGATAAGTGCCAGATTATGGAAGCTGAATATAATTTTTTGTTGTGGCCTGAGTCACCGTGCATTATTCCGTTGGGAAGGTGGCATTTGCATAAATGCTTGTCCGGTGGATCATGGAGCTCTTTGGAGTGGTACCTGGGGAAGTTGTCGGGGGACGTGTTAAGCTTTCGGCGCAGCTCAAAAACAAAGTGCTTAACATCGTTTCGAAATGCGGGGAATGCCTTAAAATGCGGGTCATCTAAAATAGGCGAAACAGTGTTGTGTGCGTGTAAGAGAGTTTAGAGCATCACCGCAAATACACACGACGAAAGGACAGTGAACCTCGCCACGAAACTGCGTCTTTACCAGCCACTCGCAATTTAATTGATACGAACTATTTGTACTTGTGCAGTTACGATGTTTATCCTCAGATTTATGGCGATTTAAACGCACGTTCAAACGGGTCCTTGGTTGCGACGAAAATTACGGTTTGGCAATCGGCGTTGCAGGAAATGGGAACACTTAAATCGGATGATAAATTCACGGACTATTTTCGTTTCGAATAAAACACGAAAGTTGGTCACAAACCAGATGAAACATCACTGTTTGTCACTGAAAATGTTATTAATACATTACTTCAACTTCAAGTGGGCTGGATCTCTAAATTAAGAAATTTAGAAAAAGTTTCAAACTTCGACAAATAAACATTGGAACATGAATCATTGGAACAAAATATTGTAAATCTATAAAGAATTTCAAGAGTTTTTATATTTAAAATCAACAACTATGTTTTGACCTCTGGAACAAAAGTACCTAAAGAAGTAGATAAATAATATAAAGTTTTTCAAGTTCAGAATAAGAATTAACAATTGAAATAAATTCTGTTTCTAGAATAAAAAGCAACAAATCTAAGCTTTAAAATTATGATGAACCACTTTATGAATGAATTTCAATGATCTCAAACTTTAAAATTACGAGAACAATTCAATAAAGTTATGTTTTAGATCTTCAAATTGGCATTAACAATTCTACATATTTCAATATGTACCATAGAACAAAATTACTTCAGAAATAATTTCAATAGTTCCAAACTTTTAAATGGCGGAGAACAACTTAAGAAAACAATGTTTCAATCTATGACACAATAACCACCTGTTATAGAAGGAATTTAAACAGCTTCAAAGTTCAGAATCAGAGTTAACAGAATAATAAATACTCTCTATATCTCCAGAATATAAAACTGCAACTTTAGAATGAATGTCAATAGTCTCAAGCTTTAAAATTACGAAGGACATTTTAAGAACATTATGTTTAGATCTTAAAATTGACATTAACAATTTGGGTAGGTGATATTTCTATGTGTAGATCAAAAATATTGAACTTTAAAAATAATTTCAATTGTTTCAAATTTTAAAATGGTGAAGAACAACTTAAGTAAACCATATTTCGATCTATGGAACAACAATCACCTGTTATAGGAAGAATTTAAACATCTTCAAGAGTTCAGAATCAGAATTAACAATACAATAAATACTGTTTATATCTCCAGAATATAAAACTGTAAATTTAGAATGAATTTCAATGGTCTCAAACTTTAAAATTATAAAGAAAAATTCAAGAAAATTATGTTTAGGTCTTCAAATTGGCACTAACAATTTGGCTGGGCTATACTTCAATATGTAGAACAAAATCACCGAACTTCAGACACAATCTCAATAATTCCAAACTTTAAAATGATGGAGAACAATGTTTCGATTTATGGCACAAGAACCACCTGTTTTAGGAGGAATTTAAATAGTTTTAAAATTCAGAATCTGAATTAATAATATAATAAATAGTGTTTATGTCTTCAGAATATAAAAATGTAAATTTAGAATGTATTTCAATGGTCTCAAGCTTTAAAATTACGAAGAACAATTCTAGAAAATTGAATTTAGATCTTCAAATTGGCACTAACAATTTGGCTAGGCAATATTTCAATATGTAAAACAAAAAACCTTGAACTTCAGAAACAATTTCAATAATTCCAAACTTTAAAATGGTGTAGAACAACTTAACAAAACAATGATTCTATGGAATAACAACCACCTGTTACTGTTACAATAATTACTGTTTATATATCCAGAATATAAAGCTGTATATTTAGAACGAATTTCAATGGTCTCAAGCTTTTAGATCTTCAACTTGGCAACTAACAATTTCGATAGACAATATTTTAATATATAGAACAATTTAAAAAAAAAACATGGTTTGATCTATGGAACAACAATCAACTGATATAAGAGGAATTTAAACAGTTTCAAAGCTCAGAATAAGAATTAGCAATTTAGATAATACTGTTTACATCTCCATAATAAAAAGCAATAAATTTTGAGTGATTTTCTGTAGTTTCAAACTTTAAAATTTCGATGAATAATTTAAGAAAACTGTCAAACATTAATCAACAGTTTTATAAACTATTTACACGGTTTCAAACTTCAGAATCACAATTAACACTGCACCAATTCAATAAAAAATTAGACTCTTATTAGTAGCAGTCCTCATTTAATGGTTGTTTTAGTAATTACCCGACAATTAATTATAATTTTAGCACACTTTTATGTTTGTTCTTGAAACACATAATTAACAGCATCGAAATAAGTCGCACAAAGGCGTCGGCCGTTGGTTTCGTTCCCGTGCATATCCACTTCCGTTACGTGCAATCTCGACGATTAGGAAGTCGGTCTAAATAAGCAGCTAACCGTTCTCGCGTCTAATTAATACATCCGTTTCCGCGGTTCGGTTGCAACTCTGCCCCGCGGATTTAATGTCTGCAGGAACTGCAACGAATTCGCTCATGGATATTTTTTTTTCTGAGGAAGTTACTTGTGTGGTTTTATCGGATCGTGCGGCCAGGAAAACCGTGATATTGTCTTGAATTGGTTATTGGTCGTTACGGTGAACCTTTACCGACTCAACGGGGACTTTTTCTGTCGGTTCAAAGAACAAATTTTTAGTAGCACGTGGTACTTTACGTTTAATGGGTTGTTAATACTGAAAATTTGTGCATAAATTGGTGAAACATGTGCCTACTATAACTATAATTGGATATTTAAGTGTGCACGTGTAGTACTCGTTAATTACTTTAGTACGTTGAATTGCTTTTTGGTATAACAGTCAATTTTCGTCATTGATTAGAAATTTCCACATTTTTAAATTATTTTGGCTCTTTTAGATAGTTAATATTATCTGTTTTTAACAAGTTCCTTAATGACAAAATTTTCTAAATACGTAAATGTACGCAAGAAGTCTAGTATGGAAATTAAGTTATCGCATTAGAATTTTACATCGTTTACAGGTCTAATTTAAAATTCCCAAATATTCAAATTAAATCTTCTGTTACGCAACAATTATAAAACCGTCTATAAACATTTAGGAAATGCACGTTTCATGTTAGTTTTTTCATTCATAATTGCTATTAAGATAATGATGACATCATTAGTCTAATGATAATTTTATTAAATGGCAAAAGAGATATTTTATCAAAATTCTTAATGACTTCGCAAATTCATTTAATATTTGCTAATATTCAATTACAACAAATTTAAAATATTGGAAACACATGTAGTGAAAAAATATGTGCCTGTCAACAAAAACAACCCAAAAGTAGTCTATAGCTTTGGTGTCCAATTAAGCATGAATTTTTAAAGCCGTAGCAAAAATTTGTCTAGAAAATGTCCCCTAATGTAGTAATAAATTTGTTTGACATCTGTGATTCGGTCCAGACATAAAATTAAAATCAAAATAGTTGAGAAAGTATCGATTACCACCCTTAATGAGCCATAGGTTTAGAATTACATCCATAGTTGACATTTAACCAATGGAATAACAGAGACGAGGTACAGTGAAAATAAATAGAACATTTCGCATGTTGTTAAATATCGACCTCGTAGAAACAAATAGTTTGTAAAAATAGCTCCACCAAAAACAAGCAAACAGATAATTAGATAGTTATTTTCAATTGATTATTGTCTTTTCAAGTTCACCCATACTAACTGTACAAGGTGCAAAAATAAAAATTGCGGTAATAGTTTTATTATCATGTAAATTGCGTTTAGGCATACGATGACAATCGTGTTTTTGTCATGGAATAATGTATGTAAATGTCGTATTATTCTGTTTCAAAGTAGATGACCTTTCGCCTCACTTTAAATAGCACACCAAATAGTTTCCTGATCTACGCCTACAATGGAATCTAACTGCTCAAATCTTGAGTACACATCTTAATCATGGATATCAACAACCATCACAACCGTTCCTTGGAGTAAAATTTAATGAAATTGATTAGAAATACTTATAGAAATCTCTACAGCGGCAATGAACAGTTTAAAGCTTCAACGTTTTAGGAAAACTGCGTTTCAATCTCGTAAACAACAGTCACAGTTGTTTAAATAGTTTAAACAGTTTAAAACTAGAAAATAATGTGTTTCAATCTTTTGAACAGTTATTTAAATAGTATCAACTGTTTCAAAATACAAAAATATGATCAAAAATTTAATTTCAAACTTTTGAACAACAATCAACAGTTGTTTAACTAGTTTCAATTCAGAAATAATAATAAAGAATTGTGTAAAGAGTTTAAACAGTTTGAAACTTGGAAAAAACGGACAGAAATTGTATTTCAATCTTTTGAACAAGAATCAATAGTTGTTTAAATAGTGTAAACAGTTTCAAAATAAAAATAATTATCAAAAATTTAAAAAAAAAAACTGTTTCTGTGTTGTAAACAATAATAAACAATTGTGTAAAGATTTACACAGCTTGAAACTTGAAAATAATGGACTGAGTTTAAGAAAACTCTGTTTCAATCTTTTAAACAAGAATCGATAGTTGTTTAAATAGATTAAACAGTTTCAAAATAAAAATAATAATCAAAAATTTAAGAAAACTGTGGTTCAATTTAGTAAACAATAATAAACAATTGTGTAAAGAGTTTAGACTGTTTGAAAATATTGGACAGAATTTAAGAAAGCTATGTTTTAAACTTGAACAGCAATCAACAGTTGTTTAAAGAGTTTAAACAGTTTCAAAATAAAAATTTAAAAATTTTGTGTTTCAAACTAGTAAACAATAATAAACAATAAAGAGTTTAAATAATTTGAAACTTGAAAATAATGAACAGAATTTAAGAAAACTGTTTTAATCTTTTGAACAACTATTTATTGATAGTGTAAAAAGCTTAAACAGTTTCAAAATAAAAGTGGTAAAATATTTAAGAAAACTGTTTTAATCTAGTAAATAATAAACAATTATTCAAACAATTTGAAAATAATGAACATAATTTAAAAGAACTGTTTCAATCCCTTAAAAAAGAGATTTCTTTAAATTGTTTAGACAGTTTCAAACTAGGAAGCACTAATCAAAAAATTTTTTAAAGAGTTTAAACATTCTGGGACTTGAAAATAATGTACAGAATTTAAGAAAGCTCTATTTCAATCTCTTTTGGTGTTTAAATTGTTTAAACACAGTTTTAATCTAGTGCACATCAATAAACAGTTTCAAACTTGAGAATAATTAATAACTTGAACTGTTGAAAACTGTTTCACTATTTTGAACAACAATCAGAGGTTGTTTAAACAGTTCCAAACTTCAAAATTTAGAGAAGTACAGGAGAAAGTTGCGATGTAGAAGAGTAATAAATAATCCAACAAACAATTTAAAAGAGTGTTTATATCATTTCAAACCCGAAATTTCAATGTAACGTACAATATCCATTTAATTCCTTCGAGCTTGTATCGAATAAAATCGGCAGTGGTGAGACCCAACAGACAACATTTAAAAAACCTACCCCAAAAACATCGTAAACGCATAATTTTCCACACATGTGCCTGCGTTCGGAGGGTGGTCGTGAAAAAAACCAGGTCCACCCCCCGACGCGACGAAACGGGGTGCAATCGCGACGTTGCCGTCACTTCAAAAGGGATTTCGTAACTTATGACCATAATTTAACACTTGCATCCCTCCGCTGACCTAGGGGGACCGGTGCGTTTCGTGTGGGGAAGCGACCGAATTGCGGGGTCTTTAAACCGAGACGAATTGTGTGGGTTTTAAACGCACCGGTTTTTTGATGGTGCCCCATTTAAATCACTTCCGAACGTTTAAAGGCTACAGTGAAGATCGTTTTTTAGTTTAGTTTAGATTAGAAATATTTATAGGAAGTTACTCCTATTAAATAATTGAGTTTCTAAGAATGTAGAGAATGTGAAAGACTGCAAAGAATTTCAACTATTTAACTGCAATAGAGTATTTTTGGTACCAAAAAATTTGGGATTACAGAGTCCATTAGTCAAAATGAATCAATTTAAAAATGCACATGTCACCGACACAATTCCCTTCTCGGAACCAAAAATCGCCCACACAATGGCAATAATGTATGTAAGAATCACGTTGAAAAACGTCTCTTAAACACCCTCAAAGAATTAAACCGAGAAGAGATGAAAAAAAAATACCTGTTCCGTATGGGTGTGTCATAATGCAATGTCAACAAAGGCGAGTCGGGCATAAATAATTTTTCACGTTCCTAAACCCAACGATAAAGACCCGCTTTGTGTCCCTCGGTTCCTGGAACTTGCACTTTTTCGGGCCTTTGTCCTCTTTAAATCTTCGGATGGTAGTAGATAAATTAGTCCGTAAATAGGTCTATTATTAATGGGCTTCGAACGGTAAATCTTGGTTTCTCACAGACGTCAATTAGAGATGAGTAATTGGATGCTGTTTACCTTTCAATTGGTGGCAGGATGAATTGTAAAAAGTAAGGATTAATATCAACCATTGCAATGAAATTGACGCGATTATGTTTCAGTCTCTTCGATGTTAATTAGCATTGATGATGGAACAGTTTTAAAACATCCTTCCTTGTTGGACTTTTGATCAAAAAAAAAGCAAATACCATATTCACCATGTGGGCAGGTATCGGTTACTTCGAAGGAACTGTCCTAAGTAAACAATGCACATGTATTTGTCGCATATGCATGTGTGAAATCCGAGATTTCCTATCGCCAGCTGCATCAACTTGTTGGTGTTTTTTTTTTCGCGTTTGGGGCTTCGATGGTATTATATGCACATGCGACAGGTACATGCGATATGCGGTGTAAGATCACATCAACAAGCCATAGAGGAAGAACCAGATAATGGACAGTTATTTTAAAGATGTTTTCATGATATTTTGTGGTTTTCTCTTCGAGCTGGTTACTCAAACATAATTTAATATTTGTCGTTTTAAAACCTGAATTCAGAAATCTCGGTTGCATGTGTGTAAACACCATAAAGACTCGGGGCTGGGTTATCGTGATGGGGTGAGCAGTGAACGTAAAACAGGCCAGATTTCCGATTTGAAATAGGGGAGAACGAGGAGCCAACAAGTGTGACATGTTGTCTACAGGTTGCACATCTGTCTCCTCTGTTTGTCTGCTATCCGGGGGGTGGAAATCTCCCCTGTGTTAATTGACTGTTTGCCTGGGATGGAAATTAGTCCGGAGATGGATTTTTGTTTGTTGATTCTAGTTTTTAAACACTGCTTTTTATGTACTTTCATTTTAAACACTCCGTTGTTGGGAAAATCGAGCCCGTCAATCCGTCGGTATTAATACCGATCAGTTGTACATCCCGTTAATTGGTAATTTAATCCAGATCCGTATTGAGGGGTCAACGTAACTAGTAGGTGGTTTCGCGATTGTGGGCGCATTTCATTTAGGAGATACGACCGGTTTTCGAAACGGTCCGACTCTTTCGAATTACTAATTGATGGATTGTTTACTGTGAAGAAAGTTGTCGTTAAATTTTGATTTGGTGTAATTAACGAAATTCTTTCCCGTGTTATTTTCATACAAGCACCGAATCTGTTTATAACATCTAAAATAAAACCGAATGATAAATAGCAGGTTGACAAAGAGTGGTTTAATTTAATACGGACAATTCCGTAATCGACTACAAAACAATAACACTTGGAACACGGCTCCGAGAATATGTCCGTCATGCGGTAAAAATAGATTTGAAAACCCGTACCCGACAATAAGCGACGTGAAATAAGATGGAAGATGATCTTTCCAATAAGATCAAGAGAGACGAGTGGTGTTATAAGAGTCGGAAGTGTGGTGCATTCCAGTCCATCTCGTTTGCAATGCTAGGTTTTGATGCGTGTTTCATTTGGAATTTGACTTTAAAGTTCAAAGTAAATAATAAATATTTTTCAGTCAAAAAATTATTAAAATTATAACTTTGAAATAAATAAATTAATTACTTTTTATAAGTTTATCCATATAAAAAATATAAATATATACAAAAAAATATATTCAGTCCTTTATAGTAATTAAACATTGAAAAAAATTGTTTATAACTATATTTTAAAAATTCAAAATCTATAAAATTTTTAATATTTATGAAATCCTGAAAATGTATAAAAACATAAAAAATGATAAATTTTAAAGTCTAAAGAATAACTCAACAATTGCTAAAATTATAAATTTATCAATTTAATATTAAAATTTAATTATAAAAATTTGTAATCTAAAAATCCCTAAAATTATATATCCAAATATATATTTCAAATATAATAATTTGAAAAATTAAAAATTTATGAAATCCTGAAAATGCCATAAAAAAATTAAAACTGTTAATCTAAAGTAAGTTTAACAATGACTAAATTATGAATTATATTTTAACTTATGAATTCCATAATAACATTTAAGTGGTAATTTAAAATTTTAATATCTAAAATAAATAAAAATTATATAATCAATTATATATATTTTAAATGTAATAATTTAAAAAATTAAAAATCAGTTATTAAAATCTATGAAATCCTGAAAATGTAAAAAATCATAAAAAATTATAAAATCTATAAGCCTAAAGAACTGCTAAAATCATGAATTTTATTATTAACCTCTCAATTCAATAATAAAATTTAATTATAAAAACTTGTAATTTAAATTTTAATATCTAAAAAGACATAATTAAACATCCAAATAAATATTTTTTAAACGTAATAATTAAAAATTATAAAGTTCTTAAACTCTATGAAATTCTGAAAATGTATAAAATCAAAAAAAAAAAGTACAAAATCTATAAATCTAAAGAAAAACTCAACAATTGATAAAATTATGAATTTTATTATTATGAACTTCTCAATCCAATAATAAAATTTAATTATAAAAACTAATTTAAATTTTAATATCAAAAAAGTCTTAAAGTTAAACATATATTTTTTAAATATAATAATTTAAAAAATTAAAAATCTATAAAGGTCTTTATATTATTACATTTTATGAAATCCTGAAAATTATAAAATCATAAAAAATTATAAAATTATAAGTCTAACTCAACATTTACTAATATTATTATTGTTATTGTTATGAACTTATAAATTCAATAATAATTACTTATATAAACTTGTAATCTAAAATTACAATATTTAAAATATTACAATTATACGTCCAAATATATATTTCATGTAATATTTTAAAAAATAAAAATTTATCAGGTACTTAAAATCTATATAATCCTGAAAATATATAAAATCTTAAAAAAAATTATAAAATTTAGAAGTCTAAAGAAGCACTCAATAATTATTAAAATAACGAATTTCATTGTTTCAATAATAAATTTAAATATATAAAACTTGTAATTTAAAATTTCAATATCTAAAATAATATTTTCGAATATGTATTTTTAAGAGTAATAATATAAAAAATTAAAATTCTATAAAATGTAAATGTGTAATGACCATTAAAAATTATAAAATCTGCTAGAAAAATTCAAAAAATATATAAATTATGTATTTTATAATTATGAATTTGCCAATTCAATAATAAAATTTAATGACAAAAACTTGTAATCTAAAATGTCTTAAAATTATGTCAAATTTTTTAAATGTAATAATTTAAAAAATAAAAATCTATAAAATCCTGAATATGTATGAAAACCTATAAATTTAAAGAAAACCTTCAAATTTGTTAAAATTATTATTATTTTATTGCACAAATAATTATTATTTAAACACTTACAACGAAATAATTTTTCACATTTCTAAATAAACTTTCCAATGAGATAAGAATAAAAAAATCTTTCAAAATTGAACTTGCCAATTCAATAATAAATTTAAGCAAAAAAAATTAATAATTTAAAAACTAAAAGTCAATAAAACTCTCAAAATCTACATTAATACTATCCTATAATTTATAAAAACTATAAAAAAATTATGAGTTAAGGAAAATTAAAAATTGATAAATCTAGGAATTTTTAATTATAAACTATTATTATTGCTCATACCATGATTTCTGCTTTTACTTCTATAACAAAATAATTTTACATACATACATGTTTATAATATTATCTTAAAGAAAGTTGAAAGTTAAAATATTGTGATCTAAAATTTCTTTATTTTAAAGACCTATCAATTAAATCAAAAAATATGTTTTAAGAAATTTATAAAATATTTGTAACTATTTATAAGTAAATTTATATCAAAGTACTACTTGATTTTGGCCTTAAAAACTGTTGAGTAACACATTACGTAAGCACGTTACTCAATAAATCCAGGTGCGAAGTCCCTCCAATCACGCAATTACTTGAAAACCCGCCGTAAAAACGCCGCTTGTACGAATCGACATAATCAGGATAATAAAAACGTGAAAAATTCACGTATGTCCGATCTGAAAGGCAGCGGACCGTCAAACGGTCGCGTTTACGTTTCCCGGTGCAAAGTGGGTGAAGTAACTGGCGAAATATGCAGGAATCCGCAGCAGGAAATAGTTAAGTGGTCGTTCGTGCGATCCGAACCGGCCGATAAAACCGAAACGTTGTTTATTAAATTTGAAAAAGAATCAATATAGTTGAGGGAAATATTATTCATTAGCGGAGTACTGTTCGATGTCCCGTATTCGATGAGAAACCGAATAGGAAGTAATGGTAATCTTTAGGTGTCTGGTACTGTTAGGAGCACCATTGGTTAAGCGAGATGGTTTTCCTCCTTTTTCGTTTTACGACGCCTGAGAACGACTGTTATTATTCGATAATTAATTTTCACTTAATAGAATTTTGCTCCAATCGCATCATTATGGTACCATTTTTATCTTAAGATTCTCGAGACTTATCTTTGCTTGGCTGGTCTTTACTGGTTTTTTCCGATTGATTTAGGAAACTCCAACAAAGTCATTAAATGAATTTATTGCCATAAACGATAGCAATATCAATAAATAAATTGCAAATATTAATTTCCATATGTTTGGTTCAGATGATATTACCTACCTACAAAAATTCCGAATTAAAACAAATGGTTTTCCCCTTTGGAGTTTCCAACCACCAAAATTTTGTTGTTTCTTTCTAAAATTTTCATTTTAGACAAGTTAACTACCGAAAGTTCACTCTCAAAACACATAAATAACGCCCGTCTCATTATAACAGTACTTCCTGGACTTAACGTCAAAGTTTTATGGTGACCACTATGTTCTTTTTTTATTATTTTAAAGTCCGGCAATTTAAATATTTTTCGTGCGGCCATCATTAAAAAAATCTCGTGGCTGTACTTAAAAACAGTATAGTTGTAAAAAAATGCATATTATGTAAGGCTTGCTCAATTACGTACGGGGAATTCAGATAGACGAGTTGATAACCGGCGTATTTGTATAATGTTACAAGTTCCAGGAATGATTCTGTACAAGGACCGACAGATGTAAGTTTAAACAGTGTTTAAACGCTCAAGTTTTATTGCCTCTGAACTGCGTTTTAAACTGTACCGTAATTTCATAGTATAACCCACTTAATTACTCTTTGGTAGCCTCGAAAATCCCAACATTTTCTTCACCTCCCGGAACGCCAACAACTAAAAAAACCTATGGCTTGAGTTTTCTTCTTAAAACCGACCAGCGGCAAACCCAAACATTCCAACCAATTAATCGAGTCCTCGTGCCAAACGCGAACGAAATCCCACCGGTCGTCTGGGATTCGAGGAAATACAGTACCGCTAGAACGACCCGCTGAAAACGTAACGCAACCTGCATCGCGTTACACTTGTCGCGAGACGGATGTTCCGCCCAATTCACCCGACATTTCCCTTCCCGTGACTCCGGATCCGGTTACGACCCCTCCGTGCCTCCCAGTCTCAATTAGCGTCAATCCATTCGAGGAGCACCAAGTGTGCAACAAGTTATTTAAGTCAATATGGTAACAGTACGTTTTGAAACACATCAAACAGTACCGTGCACCAAAACCGTTGTGAACGGGTAAAGATCCGTTTGGCGCACGTGTCAGAAGGCAGAAGATGCGTCGTCCGGCGGCTACCACGGAGATGGTATGTGGAGTCCGTGTACGCGGCCGAGGATCGACGACGACCCGGAGAACGTGTGACCTTGAATCGCAGCACTTCCGGAAACCGGCCGCACCTTCTCTCTCTCCCTCTTCGCATCGCTTTGACACGGACACAATCGAGAACTGTGTGTGCTGCTTGGACGCACGCTCCAACCAATTTTATTTAGACATCGAGATGACTTGTGTTGTTGTAGAAGATGAGAAAAATATCTTTTTATTAGGGCAAACACTTTGAAATGAACTATTAATTGTAAAATTAAACCTCTTTTCATCTCTTCCAGAACTCAAATTTGACACCTGAAACCCATTTGGGTAAGATCTTTTCTTCCTAACTCAGATATGTGGAGGAATACCATAACATATTGATATGAGGACTTTTTAAAGAACTTGGATGATTCATATCCAATCATACACATGTAAAGAAGTAGATTCTCAAAGATTAATTATAAATATTTCTTATAAAGATATTGTGAAACAAAAGAAAAAAGGCGCAAAAAACAATAGATGAACTTTCCAATTAGTTGTTTAGAGTTCTGCATCTGTCCAGGAATTTAAATTTGAATATTTGAACTTGTTTGAAAAAAATACTAATATGTGTAGAAATTACTTCACATATTGGCAACTAAACAGTTTGAGGACAAAAATACAATTTTAAAGTTCTATTTAATATGTGGAACTTTATGTGAACATTCAATATCTAAATATCTAATAAATATAAGAGAAATGCTAAGAGATGATCTTTAGAATTCTCTAATTTATGATAAAATTGAACATCTGGAAAGCTGGCAGCCTATAGAAGATCTTTAAATAGTTTTGCTTCCAATAGCATAGTAAAGAAAATATCAATACACAGAGGAATTTCTTCACGAGACTTTTTAAAGTCCTTGGAAGGCTTCCAGCCAGATAAATATTTAAGTATACATCAAAATTCGATTCTTAAAGGTTAATTGCTTCTCACTTTCGAAACAAAACAACTGTTAACTAAGATCGTTGTTGTTGACGACTGTGCGAGCAATATTTCTTGCAGATGACTAAACGCCATTAGACAAAACGCTCGGCACATCCGCTTCATGATGCACTGCCACGTCGCAATTGTTCACTTAAAATTCCTGCTCTCCTTTACCATTTACAAGGTCCGAGGAAATAATCAATGTGAAATTTAAAACGATTGTGATGCAAACTGACACGAGATCATTGTCAATTAGCGGATTCTGTGTTGTTAATTGACGGTGTAATTAGTATTATCTTTATTATGCTGTAGGAAATGCGGCGGATTCGATGAGGTACTAATTGGAACTGGATACTGAAAACTGTTTATCAGACGTTTTTCAGAACTTGGACCTGTTTAGAGCCTCGTTATTTTCGAAAACCTTTAAGATGGTATAGGAAATTTATTTAAAGCTGTGGGGTCGAAAGTTTCAATTGAAAACTTGTCCTTAATCGATTTTTTAAGAACGAATAGTTTAATCATTAAATAACTATTTGCACACTGACTAATCATTCGATTCTGGAGAACGGAAGAGACATGTTACTCAAGCCACATTCCTCTAACCAAAACGGATATTACTAATATAAATTTAAGAAGTGACCCTATTAACCACCAAAACTCTTTCTCAGGAAATGTTAATAAATAGACAATATGATGTCAATCAGAACATCGATTTGATTGTTCTGACCCTGACTGCGACGGAACGTTATCAACAATTATCGGACCGCAGAAAAGCAAAACAGTTCCGAAAACCGTTCTCTAAACTGTCCGTTACGAAATGCCCACAAACTCATTATTTAACCGGCAAAATAATAATAATAATAATGGGATGCGCTAAAATTAACACGCACGTGTCGTATTAAGTAATTGAAGGGGTTAAACCGGAGAGATGCTGATTAAAGTAACGGCCCGCAACATCTGAGCATTAACCTTTTGTCTTGTACGGTGAAAAGGTCTTTGTTTCGGCCTTTTAATTATTACACTCCATCAGCTAAAGCCGTGTTTCAGCGATTGTTCCTTTGCAGGTGGTTTTCCGAGAAAACTAATCCCGGAATGCTGTGCCAGAAATGTACGCGAAATAATGTCGTAATGTATGTTTTGTAATGTAGTGAACAATGACTGTTTTTTTTTTCTGGTGTGATATCTGATGGTGAATAATGCACACTGGAAATGTATAGAATGTGTGAAAGAAAGGAGTTTTTGGGTTTCATTTCTTGAAGTAATCGAGTATTGTTGAAGGAGAAACAAAGATAAATAATATATGTTGTTAATCATATTATTTTAGAAATGATAAGTCTTTCCTTACTTATTATAATATGATCATTTTTATATTAAAGAAGTTATTAATGAAGAAATTTATGTACAAAGAATATATTTTAATTATTTTTACACTCACTACAATAACTTGAAACTACAATGACTTGAAACATGGTTAAAAAACTATGACAAAAAAAGTTAAACTTATCATATAATTTCAAAATAATGTGAAGTGAAGGTTGTCAGCCATATCTTTTTTTTTTGAGAGCGGCAAAGTCTTATAAAAGATTAAAAACCTCTCAGTCGGCATTGATCCGAAGATCATAGCCAAATGTCTTAACATATATGACAATTTATATATGGGTGAAACAGGACATATATACGCAGGGCATATACGGGTTTGCTGAATCAGAAGACGCAAGACTGTCAACTGAGTTCTGAAGAGGAAGACCAATCTGAGGAAGATCCGAGATCTTCTTGGGGAAGGATTGGACTTGCGGGGTTGGATCCGTTAGCTTCTCACTGCCACTGGTTTGTGGAGTGGTACTGAGCCCCAGAACCACGACAAGGTGGATCCATCCTGGGGATCATATCTCAGAAAATATAAATCAAATAGATATAGAACTTGGCTGAATAGAAGTTCATAAAATTAATATTAAAAGAGATTTCTTTTATCAGTATTCTGTAATAAACTTTACTTAAAAACTAAACTGATGAATTTTGAGTTGTTTTTTTAGATATTTTTTACTTATCTCCTTGGACATAATCATCAAAATCCATTTAATCCCGAAAAGTTCTTTAAATGTCGAGTTATTAAAGACTTTATATAAACAATTTCCAATAAATTCCAAATGATGAATAATACAAGAAGAAAGTTAAGAATATAGAAAATTTATAATCAATGTTTTTAAAAATATTAATATTGGTAAGAAATGAAGTTATCTAAGAAGTCTAAGAAGAAGGAGTTTCCACTAAAGTTATCTTAATTGAAGATGAACTTCTAATGAAGTTATACATCAGATGATGAATAATATAAGAAGAAAGTTCAAAATATATGAAAGAAGTTACATGTTTCAAATAATAGGACCAAAATGATACACTTCCAAAAGTTTTATAAATTAGTTCTTCTTATATATTAAGATAATTTTTATTTTAGAAAAGTTATAATCAATGTTTTTAAAAATATTAATAATGGTAAGAAATGATGTTACCTAAGGAGTCTAAGAAGAAAGGATTTCCCTATAAGTTATCTTAATTGAAGATGAATTATATATAAATAATGAAGTTAGACGACAGATAATGTTTCAAATAATATGATCAAAATGATACATTTTCAAAAATTTTATAAATAATTCTTCCGTTATATTAAAATAATTTTTATTTTATAAAAGGGATCATAAATATTTTTAGAAATATTAATAGTGGTAAGGAATGAAGTTATCTAAGAATCCTAAGAAGAGATTTCCCTTAAAATTATCGTAATTAAAGGTGAACTTCTAATGAAGTTAGACATCAGATGATGGAAGAAGTTGAATATTTTAAATGATACGTTTCCAAAAATTTTATAAATAATTTTTCCTTTATATTAAAATAATTTTTATTTTAAGTTATAAATATTTGTAAATATATTAATAATGGTAACCAACGAAGTTTTTTAATAAGTTTAAGAAGAAGAAGGGATTTCTCCTAAACTTATCTTAATTGAAGGTGAATTGTATATAAATAATTTCCAATGAAGACATCAGATGATGAATAAAACAAGAAGAAAGTTTAGAATATATGAAAGAAGTTGAATATTTCAAATAATATGCCCAAAATGATACATTTCCAAAAATTTTATATTAATTCGTCCTTTATATTAAAATAATTTTTATTTTAAAAAAGTGGTAATAAACATTTTTAAAATATTAATATTGGTAACAAACGAAGTTCTAAGAAAAAGGGATTTCCCCTAAAGTTATCTTAATTGAAGGTAAACTGTAGGTATATAAATAATTTCCAATAAAGTTAGATACAGATGCTACAAGAAGAAGATTTAGAATATATGAAAGAAGTTGAATGTTTCAAATAATATGATAAAAATGATACATTTCCAAAAATTTTATAAATAATCCTTCCATTATATTAAGACCATTTTTATTTTAGAAAAATTATAATCAATATTGATGGATGGCGAGGAACGCAGTTTTCTAAGAATGTACAAAAGATATGATTTGGTTAATCTAAAATATTTATGAATAAGCTTCAGTAAATTCCCAACAAACATTTGTCAATTGACTCATTTTAATCACTTCCTCAATTATAATCAATGCTGTCACCCCATAATTGCATTAAAATCACTCCTAAACCCATTAATTAAATATATTTCATTAATAATACTGTGGAATTGGTTTATAATAATTTTATTACTTTGCATATTTCATTAAGAACTTCCTTTTCATTCAGGATTTAATCTTACAAGATTAAGACTTTGTCAATTCACTTTCTTTATGTTATCAAAGAACCATCAAAAACCATTAACACCACAAGAGTGATAAAATCACACCTTTTGACCCAAAAACGAACATTTCCATTTTTATCATATCCAAGGAAGTTAGAAACGGAAGGCAAGATACAGATTGCGAAACGTTCCCACGACAACAATAGTAACCGAACGTCTTAAGAAAGACCACGTTGCGTCTCAGAAAGAAGGTACATGCATGCCTTTTCAGGCGCGCCGATTGTTGTGCAAGAAAAGGAATTGTGTGCGTTTAGTCCTGTATAAACAGGATTCAATGGTTATTGTGTCCGTTTTTTTGAGTTATTTCGAGGGTGGTTGTGTGGGCTTTAGAAAACGAATTATCTACACAACGGACGAATTTTATGCGTACGTTCGGCTGGCACCGGTCCTTAAATTTTTATAATCAGGTTTCCACCAGCCACAAACAATAATCAATTTAAATACAATAAACAACTAAAGGACGAGCGTTAATAACAATCGAGCGAACTGGTTAATCGGTGGCATTTATTGAAACGTGAACGTGTACATTTTTTCCTTACACGTTTCGTCCCATTGTTCTGCCGCGACCCTGATTAACGTCGAATCCGATTGTCTTGCGGAACGGTTAAGGAAACCGTGTCGGAAGTGTTTGTTTAAAGAAAAAAACGGAAACCGAGTCTCGTTCAATTTCCTACGCCGGAAGTACACACATCCTTTCCAAATTGGAAATTAGTCGAAGGCCGACGAAAAAAACCGTTTCCGTAAATCGGTTAAAGACGTTTCAAAGTGTTTTGCATAAGTTTCACGAAAACAGGAAGCCAGTTTTGTTTTTACGTAACTCCTGTGACATTTAAGAAGCGGTCAAAACGGAACGAACGTGCCCCGCGGCCGAACAGCAAAACAATCTCTGTTAATTCCGCAATTACGATATTAATGTGAGAATATATCGGCTGGAAGAGGCTGCGATGTCAGCTAACGGAGAAGCAAGCCTGCAGCTTCGAAAAATCGAACGCTTCCTGTTCGCAGGAACGAGAACTTTACCCCCCGCACGCACTCTACTCTAAAATCAACAATTACATCGCTCCTGCTCAAGTGTCGGATCAATTAGATTCGATTTAGGTACGTTCTGGTGCAACATGTTAATAATGGCAATTACAGCAACTCGTTCTCGCTCAAGACACGGGTGTGCAGGAACATTTCGGTTTGGTTGTCCGCTTTGTGCCAGCGTGTGCTGACGCTGGAGATGAGTGTGGTCCGCAGCTTCCCGTTACTTCTACCTGTACGTGTGTGTTTTTGCGTCGCGCACATTTTTTTGCGGAACTCGATCTCGGTCCTGATAACGGATCACCTACGGCCGATACGCATCCTCTCGTCCGTACCAACGGTTTTCCCCAAGTTGTCGAACGGCACTAGCAACGAAACGGTTCTAATTGGTCGTCAACTGTCAGCGAGGAAAATTTACATTCGGTCAAAGATTCATTTCGAATCACCCTCCGGAAAATCAGTTTATGCCGATAAATATGTGGCCCCAAGGTCGTTTGTGTTTCTTTCTTCCTCGAGATCGACGCGGCGATTCTCTCTCGGTCCGACCATTATTTAATACAGGAAAAGGAAACGGCGCGTTCAATGCCAGCGCGAGATTAAATTATAATTTTTCCGTGTGCGAAAACGTCGTAAATCACGACCGTTGTGAATTACAGTTACCGATTCGCGGAAATCGAAATCGATGCTGTTTTTTCGTTACGAGTTTAATTAGTTTTGGAACAGATATTTGTTAATTAGTCGCTTGTACATCTATGGGTTTGGGCAATCATCGTAAATGTGAGCGTTATGGTAATATTATGTAATGTCTATTACTGATTCTTAAATAAACGTTTCATATTTCAGGAAGTTAATTAGTCATCATCAACATCATGATTTATACTTAAACCTTTTCAATTTATACTTTAACTATAATACTACAATACAAAGATTTAAATAAAATAGCATATCACAACTTCTATTATTTCCTTACACTTGTTAAATTTTACATTTGTAGAGGTCTGATTGAAGGCATATTTTTAATCAAGTTGTACATCTTAATAAGATAAGACTTCTATACTTAAGGGAAGAGTGAAACACCAAAATTCTCATGATTTTTATACAATAGAATGAGGTAACAACATATTTATTTATCATTTAAAAACTTCTACAACTTCTTTATAATTGTTCTTCTTAAGTGGTACTTCCTAAATTAAACATTAAAACTTCTTCTAAACTTAGTCAAGATTAACAAACCAACACCAAAACACTTATGGTTACTAAACAATCATAAAGTTTTATTCTCTTACATTTGGCAAAGTCTTATCGATCAAACATTTATAAAACAACAAAATTAATCTAGTAAAACAAAGACGTATTCAGTTATCATAATTTCTTTACAATTTTTAATCCCCTATTCTCTTTCATTTGGAAAAGACATATTTCTTTACAATTTTAATCTATTATTCTCTTTCAATAGTGGTACATTAAAATTTCTGTACCTTCTTTACAATTTTCTAATTAATATTCTCTTATTTTTGTAAGGTACTAATTAAAGCAACAAAATTAAATTATTCTTTCAGGTTTTATTCACTTACATTTGATAAAGTCATTAATTCAATATTTATAAAGCAACAAAATTAAATTGGTAATGCAAAGACAGATTCAGATATCGTTCTCTGATTTCTTTACAATTTTTAATCCCTGATTCTCTTTCATTTGGAAAAGACAGATTCAGTTATCTTAATTTCTATACAATTTTAGTCCCTTATTTTTATTTGAAAAAGATTGATCATGGAAGCATCAAAATTAAGACGAAATAAAACAATACGTAGAAAATAGGAAGACATCAGAACTTCTAGAACTTCCCTAGAATTCTTAAATTTATATTCTCTTACATTTACAAGGATCTAATTGAAGGCAAACTTTTAAAATAACAAAATTAAGTAACATTCTTTATAACAACATAAAATTTCTGTCAATTTGTAGAAAACTAAGAAAAGACGTGATCACCAAAATTCTCATAATTTATGTACAATTGTTACACTTATATTTTCTTACATTTGGCGGAATTTTATTGTCGAAATTTTTATAGAGTAAAGAAATTAAGAATGAAACAATTACAGATTCATCTATCATTTAGAAACTTCTGCAACTTCTTTATAATTCTTCTTCTCTTTTATTTGCCAGAGTTTGTCTAGGGATGAATTTTTAAGCAATTAATTTAAGTTTTACTTCCTAAATTAACAATAAAACTTCTTCTATACTTATTGAAGATTAAGAAACCAACACCAAAACACTTATAGTTTCTAAACAATCATAAAGTTTTATTCTCTTAAATTTGGCAAAGTCTCATTGATGAAACATTTATAAAACAACAAAATTAAACAAGTAAAGCAAAGACTTATTCAGGTATCTTAATTTCTTTGCAATTTTAATCCCTTATTCTCTTTAATTTGGAAAAGGCAGATTTAGTTATCTTAATTTTTTGTTAAATTTTAGTCTCTTATTCTCTTTCATTTGAAAAAACATTGTTTGAAAAGAAAAGGGATCATGGAACCATCTAAATTAAGACGAAACAAAACAACACGTAAAAAATAGAGGGACACCAGAACTTCTATAACTTTCTTAGAATTCTTCAGTTTATAATCTTTTACATTTGCAAGGTACTAATTGAAGGGAAACTTCAAAATTAAGTTATATTTTTAATACAAAATAAAATTTTTTGTCAATTTGTAGAAGAGGTGAACACCCAAATTCTCATAATTTATTTACAGTAGAAACATTTTCTTACATTTAACGGAATTTTATTGTCGTAATATTTATAAAGTAAAGAAATTAAGAATTAGGCAATGATAGATTCATTTATCATTTATAAATTTCTACAACTTTTTCACAGTTGTCCTTTTCTTTTATTTGAAAGAGTTTGTCTGAGGGATGAATTTTAAAGCAATTAATTTAAGATCTACTTCCTAAATTAACAATATAACTTCTAAACTTATTGAAGATTAAGAAACAAACACCAAAACACTCATGGTTTCTACACAATTATAAAATTTTATTCTCTTACATTGGACAAAGTCTTATCGATCAAACATTTATAAAACAACAAAATTTATCTAGAAAAACAAAGGCTTATTCAGTTATCATAATTTATTTACAAGTTTTAATCCCTTATTCTCTTTCATTTGGAAAAGACAGATTTCTTTACAATTTTAATCTATTATTCTCTTTCAATAGTGGTACATCAAAACTTCTGTATCTTCTTTACAATTCTTTAATTTGTATTCACTTATTTTTGTAAGGTATTATTTAAAGTAACAAAATTAAATTGTATTTCTTAAAACAAAATATTATTTCTTGTTAATTTGTTCAAGCCTAAGGGAAGAAGTGAACACCAAAATGTTCATAATTTATATACAGTTGTTACACTTTTATTCTCTTACATTTGTTGGAATTTTATTGTTGAAATATTTATGAAGTATAGAAACTATGAAGGAATCAACGACAAATTCATCTATTGAATACGAGTTTAAACCCTTGTTTAAGATTAATAGAAGAATCAATACTCTATAAAACATCGATCTTATGAAACGTTCTTGTTGCAACAACAATACTTCTTTTAAATTTATTCAGGAAAACAGAAGAGATTGATTTACGAAACTTTATACAAACTCCCAAGACTTCTTTCAGCCGTACATTATTAAGAGACTGATTAACGACGGATTTTTAAAGCAAAGATGTCAGAGTGAACGTTAAGTAGGAAACAGGAAGCGCCGATTGCAAAATCCATTCGGTTGTCCAGCGCAAATCCCACGCTCCCATTAAAACCCCATAGATATTTTGCGAGATGTTCGAGGATGCGAAATAAATCAGCGCTAAAACAAGTAACATTTAAACGCAGGACGTGACAGTCTTAATACACGCGGCGAACATAAAAAACCGTCGACGTCATCCAGCATCGAATGGTAGTCGGTTTCACATCCCGGAACTCACGACGTCCATTATTACCATAGACATAATTCGCGGGAGCAAGAGGTCAGCTGATTGCTTTCTATAATTCGCAACAACGCTGCAATAATACTGTAACGCTGCGGTCGGAGAACAATGCGACGCCGGTTTCTGTTTGTGTAATGGTCATATTGTCTTCTGGTCCATTGACGGGTTACCGTTAACCGTTCGCTTAAGAGGAACGACAGTGGGAGGAAAACTTGCGTTGGTGTGATCCATGGGAACGACCAGGTTGTGAAGTAGCCTTCAGTTTAAATGGCCCGTGGATCCTGTCTTCAAACTTCAACGAGGAGATATCTGGATCCTTAAAACTAATTGAAGGCAATGAAGAAGCTAATTCTGTACATGCCAAGTGACAATTAGCAATTAAAACAGGCTCTAGCCGCTCGCAGTCAATTAACAACGATTGAGATCATTGGGGTCGACCGGCATCGTACCCATAACGATTATATAATATTTAGAACAATATCGGCCGTTATGACATAATTCCATGAAATTGCATCCGCAGGCGGCAAAAGCCAGGCGTTTACGAAACGTACTTTTACTTACGGTTATTGTGTCACTTGAATCGGTTTGCTGGATGTGTCCCACAAGTCGCACAAACGCGGAAACGTGTTACATGACGATTGTTTATTAATCGATACCTCAGATTTGAAACAGAAATTGGACCACCTTCAGCAGACAGTTTAAGGACGTTAGCGGAGCAGAAAATTGCTTCTCGCATTTTTCCTCGCAAGGTTCCCATTAAAAAAAAAAAAACGAGAAGTGACCTAGTTGTTTCTTCACCAACCCTCGGCCCAGCCATGGAACAATTGAGCGTGGCAACGTTGCTGGGCGAGGAATGCGACCGGGCCCGGTCTCGTGGTAGCCGCGAAGAAGAAGGAAGGAAGGAAAAGACACGTGGGAGGCGAGACGGGAACGCGGCCTGTGGATGCTGGGGCCTCACCGTTCTCTCAGTCGCTGACCTTGCAAGGAGAAGAGACCGACCACTATCGCCGCAACAGGCCGGACCATTTTTCCCTCCACTTCTTTTCGTAGGAACTGGACGTCTTCTCCCCGTAACTTCCTTTCGACGTTTAATTGGGAGTTTTTTTTATCGGGTGAATCTCCAATTAAATTTGAAAAAGCTGTTCATTGTTTCCTGGCGAATTTAAATCAGAGTAGATAAAATCCGTGATCTGGTCAGCGTAAATTCGTCGAGTGGGCCGCTCGTACCGAAATGTCAATTAGCTGACCTCCGACTATCTGGATCTGGATGTCTTAAATTACGATTAAACGTTGACCGACGCCACGTCGATTATTGTCGCATTCTTCGTCGCTAACCTCGCTTGATCCCGTTCAATTGTTGGTCCTCGTTTAGACTATTATCGCGCGCCGGATCCGGAGATACAGATGCAATTTGGTGTTGTGTCATTCTTTAATTGTTCCATTTAATGATCCACTTTTATAAAAATAGACCGGAAGAGTCGAAAAAATTGTTCATCTTGTCAAGATGGCGGACTTAGCTCTGACTTAATCTAAAATATTTTTGTTCGATGCCGGGAAAGTTGAGTTCCAGGTACGGCACCATCAAAAAACAATCAAAAACCTATATTTATACCTAACAGCATCCAAATTCAAGATGTCTGTCATCCTTCGCATCCGAAATAATTCCGTACGTCAACAGTAGGACGCGTTTCGTTAGAAATAAAACGCAGACTCCGAAATAAAAAACAAATATCGAGAACGCATGCCGCGGAGCGAGATGTGGCGCGGCGGGAGAGATGGAAGAGGTTTTGGACATTCTTGTGGGTCGTTTTTTGTTCGGCATATCCGGTTGTACCACTCGAGGCCTTCGACTAAAACAAGCCACAATTTCTTCATAAACATTTTAAATTATTCATCTTTCGATTTGTTGTTGCGTGTTTCATTGTAGCTGATGTCTAATTAGAAGCGTTTGTGTTGCAGAATCGAGTTCCGTACGACCGTAATCGAGCTTTATGTTTGTTTTTACGTAACAACCAAAGATATAACATTAATTGATTTGACACACTTCCAACGGTCTTGCTAAATAATTGAGTAAACTCACTTGTGTGTTATGTCATCCTATAACAATCGATTAGGTTCACAAATTAAACTTTTTGGTACTACGTTTGGAATTAAAATTATGTGACGCAAGGCCAAAATATTAATCGAAAAATTTGAATAAAATCTGTAGAAAAAAAGAAACATTGAACTTGTATCCGACAAGGTCAATGCCGATTTATTAAAGCGACCCAAAGTAAAACAAAACTGACCAACGTCACAAATCGAACAATTCCACAGATAAACAATAACATTCAATATTTCCACACACATGTTATTTATTTTACAGGTTTGTCCAATTGGAAAAAGTTGTCGAAAAGTTGTGGCAAACAAATTTTTTATTGAAGCGTTAAACTTGGGCCTCTGATACGCCGAAACTTGTTCCAGTGGATTTTCGTAAGGCCCCTCGTCTTAACAGTTATGTTTTTATGGCCTTTAAATATTTAAACTGTCTTCACGTGTTTCGGCCGCAAAAGAGCACTACCAATATTGAATCTGGCCAATAACAACCTGTCAACTTCTCAACTTAATAAAGTCGCAATATATCGTGGTACTACCATAGGACGATGCTGCACCGTGAGAACGTGTGACATTTTCGGTGTTTGTTTTAAGGAGCTCAAACATCAGACATCCGCCATCGCCAATATTTGCCAATCGCATTTTTTTGTCGTGTGTATTGTTTTCATTTGCGAAAGGTCAAATATTGGCGGAACCAATGCGAATACTTTTTTTCGACGTGCTAATTAATCGCCATGAGAGGCTTGACGTCAGGCCGAACAGGAAATTTAAATAATACTGGATTCCTTGAACTTGGAATTGTTTGTCGAACTCAAGTAACTGGTTTTTTAAAATAAATAAAAGTGTGATGTGTAAATTGGGATGTGTGGACTTGATGTTAGTACTTGTTTCGGGTACTTCCTAAAAACAATTTTACAGTTGATTGCTGCGAAAAAGTTGGCCTTCATTTCGATCTTGTAATTACTGACATCCGATCTGCTCGAAAGGAAGTTGAAAAAGTCAAAAAGAAATGTAATAATATATGCGCCGCAGGAGGAGAAATAATTAAGCGACATCCGCTACTACTAGCTATTTATATCAATTTAAACTAAGTGGTTATTATTAATCGATACATTGGATTATTATCATAAACCTGCAGACAAATGATACATTGTAAATTGTAGAGTGCAAAACAAAATTTCCGCACAGTCTCACACAAAAACCAATTTTCTACATCCCCTCGAAACTCGAGTTGTTTAAAAAAAAAGTGAATGAGTGAATAGCCACACGGGACGTCTTTGTCCGAATCGATTTGCGACATGGACGGCGGTCATCATCGAGATTTTTCAAGTGCAGGTACAATCGAGTACCTTAACAATGCGCCTCTCACAACCGGCATGACAAACGATCCGAAAAATAATGCACCGGATGCACACACTATACACTTGCCGTTCACGGAGATAAAAGCCAGATCTTTTGTATTGTTTACGGATTTTCGAACAACTTTTGGACTGTTTTGTTCGCATCGGAGGTAGTGAAGAGGGTGTGTGATTCTTTGGAAATCAAAAAATCAATGTTGGTGCATAGTTTCGGAGAAGAAAATAAGTGCATACTTTCACGGAACGCTTTAACTGGCAACAATACAAGAGCACCGTGAAAATATGTCGGTACTAATGTACAGTGAATCGCCCAAACTCACTTTGAATATAAATAACTGGTAATGATGGTACCACACTTTCCTGGTATCAAAGTTTCGTTACCAAGAACAATCATTCCTCCAACATTGCAACTAGTACGTTTATTTTTGGATAAAGAACATAAATAAATAACTAGTCATGATGGTTGAGGAGACGTTTCCAAGAAGAAGAGTTTTGTACGGTTTTGGATCACTGTGTGTGTCCGTCGGTGTATAATGAACTTGATGAACCCGATCCGATGGAACGGAACGGGTGTTTTTGCCGGGCCTTAATCTCGACACCGAACGACATATTTCCTCTGAAGGCTCATTATTTTACTCCTCCTGCCTCCCGCCCGCATCGAGTTCGGACCGCGGCGGTCACGATGATTGCTCGAAACCAGTTACGACTTCCGGTTGGCCGCGTCCACTCGCAGGTAAGATCGTCGCACGTCGACGGCGAGTTCTTCGTCGACGATGATTTATGGGATGCTGTGCGCTCGGGTACGGACCGTTTTCGGCATGAGAACCCGCGTCCAGCTATTTTAATGGCTTTTTAATAAGACGGAACGGCGGATCTTTCCCGAATTATCTATCTACCTCATCGTTTTTGGAATACCATGTTTGAACCAGCTTTTTGGTGGGTCCAAACTAAAATTTACCTCTGTTAAATGGACAATTATATGACATAATATTAAATAAAGCACAATCCAACTTTCTTCCCCAGAATGGATACACCTTGTCGCGGTCCTGGGGCTCAGTACTACTCCACAAACCAGTGGTGGTAGGAAGCTAATGGATCCAACCACAATTCCAATACCTCTATAAGAAGATTCTCTTCTGATTGGTCTTCTCTACTTTTTCTATCCATATATGAGTTTCCTCATATATGTCACACCCATTTGGTTATGACTTGAAGTCAGAATCACAGAAGGGGATTTTTAGTCGATAAATATCCGATTTTATCAAAAGTTATCTTTTGAAAAAATTCCCCCTTTCATTCCAATAAAAAATTCCAACTTTAATATTTTAATTAGGCTTCTTAGTTTCTAAAGTTATATACAATAAGGAATGTAAACTGGGTTGCCTACATTTAGTGAGCCCAAGGTGCTGCCCCCTTCTTGTTGGTTAAAGTATTATACTAATATTACATTAAGTTATTTACAAAATATCGATTTCAAAGGTAATATTAACATGTTACAACAACATTAATTATTTAACATATTAATTTGTTTTAAAATAGCATATTGTCGTGTCTTTATGTAATACAAATATATTTATAGAAGTTATAACCGTAATCTGTGAACTGTCCTGCAAACCAAAGCTGGATATTTTAACACAAAACGATAAAATCATTAACTGTAAACAAAAATTGAATTTATAAGGGAATGATTACTGTGCGACGTCGTGAGTCTCATCACGGGCATCCGAAAGCGGATGTCGACCAATTATATCTTCTTGTAACGCTCCCGTCTTATTGCAGTTTACGTGATTCTCGTTTCGTTACTTCTTATTTTCCTCCACTTACTTTTTTTTATTATTTATTTTCACTTCCTGTCGGATGTGATCACTAATGATCGTGAATTATTTTCTGGATGAATCGTTGCAGATGTGAAGGATATAGTATTACTTTTTAGTTTCATTACTTTTCCCTGACTTTATCACAAGTTTGCGTAAGCGGACATTGCGAAACGCGACCGGAAATTAAATATTAGTGCTGTTAATAATGTTTACAAATACTGGTTCTAACGTACGAAAGGAAAAAACGCAAAGCAAATAAATTCACGAAATCACACGATTCGAAGGACAATCAACCATATTATTACGGGTCTGTCAACATTACAAGATAATTTAAATTGTATCAAATCCAATCACTTTCAACAAATAATACCACGTACACCTTATGGCTCTTAATAGTATAGCATCATTTTGAGTTTTATATTTTTTAAATTACAACAAAATTGTATGTAGGAATTCAATAAAACACACACAAGCGGGAGTTACATAAGGATTTACGTAAGGGAAAGGGAAAGTAGACCGCGTCCCGCATTCAGCTTTTGAATATCAAGCCGACACTTGAATTTCAACTTACAAAACGTCTTCAATGAAAATTACGACCCCATAAAAACATTCCTGTTTTTAAAGGTTTAACAAACATCCACGTACGATCTTTTATAGAAGTGTTACAAAAATAACACAACATTATGTAAACATAATTGCCTAACCATTGCGAATCAAACGTACTGCACTCTGTTGATTAATTAAGGTATTTAACAGCCTGTGCTCACTAATGCGATTAACACGGTTATATTTATCCATCTGTCAAAAAAATCACGACTTCAACAAAAGTTTGTGTGAAGGTGTAACGATTAGTTTTATCGTTCCGAATAACTCCACTATCTGTATAAGTAACACCGTTTAAGTGGCTTATTAAATCGTATCTGCCGCATTAACTTTAATCTCGTTTCACATTTCGTATCGCAACAAAACCGTAACGAAAAACATTCGGTATTATTATTTCGGTCGGTAGTCGAGTGGTTACTTCCTCCGGTCTGTCAACGCGTCGCCTAAAAGCACCGATATGTGTTTATCTAAAATTAAGAGAGAGAGTCAGGTCCCGCCGGAATATCGAGAATTCGAAACACATGTGGTTGGAGCGCGGGGGGTGGTCCAGAAATTTAGGGAGGGAATGTTATTAATTAATGTGTCGGGCGACAGGAAAACGCTTTTTTGTCGTGCATTTTTTCTATGGCACTAATTAAATGTTGACTTAATATTATATTTACACATGTAGAATGCAACAAGTAAACAAAGTTGTTTAAGTGTCGCCGCCTATCGATGCAACGATTAAACTTATATAGTTAAATAATGAACGTAATTAACCAAGTCATAAAATGGTAATAATTAACATGTGTAATGTATTTTCCGTCAACAATGAACACGAAATTAATGAATAAACAAACGATCAATATTCAATACGATTTTTCACGCGCCCATGTGACGAACACAGACCAGCTGGGATAGTATCACGTAGAAAGGACATCACTCTTTAAGGCAAGGACGTGTGTTTAATCAGTTATTACGGTTTATTGTGTTAAAATTCATCGTTACGATCATATTAAATCATTTTCCAAGAGCTGTACGTTGCAGGAATGTCCACATCCTGTTTTCCAGCTATCTAGTGGTTCATTATCGATGCAGCCACAATTTCGATTACCGTTTGGTAAACAAACAGGTGGCGAAATTCGGGAAATGTGGGAAGATTAGACGGGTTCCGAGAATCCGCAAAGTGGGTACTTGTTATGTAATGGATAACATCTAAAAAAACTAAAAATGCTCGTATGTATAAAACAGGAAACGACATAGTCTGAATCCCAAATTAGGCGCAGGGTGTGTTAGTCGTTTTTACTTTTTTTCCTTGGTAGTACGAATTGACATTTTTGAACGTCGCCTAATGGCGCTGCTTTTTTTTTAAAGGGAACCAGATTCGGATCGTTTACGGTTGACATTGACCCCGATTTCTAAGCGGCATAAAAATTATATAAGATAGAAAGCTTCTTGAATAACTCTGGTGCAATATCGTGATGTGTAGGCAAAATAAACCGAACAATCGTGCGAATACAAAACAATTTAATTTATTTTTTACGACTAACTAACCTGTGTTGCCTAATTCTTGTGTAAAAAACTTACCGCCCTCTACTGATACAAACAGTCAACTCCTTTAATCAAAAACGGACATTTCCTCGAGTTTCTTAGAACAATTAACATTTTTCAAACATCGGAATGCGACCCTCGACCACCTAAAATGGATGAATTAGCGTTAGGAAGAGATCCCGCCCTTCTTGTGTTCACGAGATCAGTTTTTTTTATGACCATCATCTACGGAATTATATCCGAGAGAGAGATAAGCAGGTGCAAACCGAATACAAGAGTCTAGGTAAAATGAAAGGGAACGAGAGAAAAGGAAGAGCTGTTATCGAAAAGGGAGCTGTTATAGAAATCACTGAAATCACCATAGGCGCACCACAATATTTTTGACTTTTAAGTATTTGTAATCGGCCTCCCCTGAGTACACTTCAGCTATTGGCTCTTTTGGCTTTGGATAAAATGTTTTATATTATAATTCCTAATTCTTATGAACACAGCTTGCTGACCTAAATTAATTAAAAAAATTAACTGACATTTTTGTTAAAAACCATCAATTATTTAACAGGGTTTTGTGTCAATTCCAACTGAAAAAAGCAATAATTTAATTAATTAAAATGCAATATATATTTTATTTATCTGATCTATCAGAAAAAATACATTTTTACATAATATTAACTAAAAAATAAAAAAGAAAAAATGATGCGACGCTGCGCGATTAAACTAAGAACGATTCTTATGCAATTGGTTGTTGTTCAGGCCAGGCCATTCGATACGGTGGCGGTGGAGAGTCGGAGAGGCTTTTGTCATAGTGCGTGGGAACTGGATGCGAACGGCCTCCTTCAGACGCACCAACACACGTACCGGATATCTCTGCCATCGCCGAATCTTTCGAACGACCATCCCACAAATCGTCCGTGGAAATCGATTATCGAAATGACACGAAATTGACCTGTTTTAAAACTTTATTTTCGAGTTGTTGGGCGAGGGATAATTTTAGGGTTGGTTATAGAGGCAAATTATCCTTCAAGGTATTGTTTAGCAATTTAATATATAGTTATAAAACCCACTCACTATATAAGGGATTTTATTGTCATATTTGAAAAGTATTTTCTTCAAATTCATAAAAGAAGAAGAAACTGGAATTTCAATAAACAATTATTATTTCAACTTATTTAAATAATAAAAGGTAAAAAAACAGTTTAAAGAATCAAAAGATTCACAAATAACTGAATTTCACACTGACTTCTTATACAAAGTGCCTTTCTCCATCTGACAATTTTAGTATGCACTTAATTCTTTACAGTGATTAAAAACACAAAAATTTATACATTATTTCTGGATTCCTCATCCCAGTTAATCCGTCTTGATTTGACCGGATTAAAATTTTTCTCCCGGATTTAAATGCTTCTACCTTTTTACTCTCTTACTATTTAAAAATACTTTTACAAGATTGATTACAAACGTTTTTCATGTGGGCACCCACACAACATGGTCTTTAATATTCCAACCACTTATTCAATAAAACACCAACGAATTCAAACCCGAGTTTATTTACGTGTTAAATTATAAAATGATACAAGTTTTTCGACTAGATTAATACACACAGAATTGTAATGAATTAATTCACTGACTAGACTGATTTGTTATAAAAAAAAACACTAGTAGATCTTAATCTAAGTACTTGGAAATGGAGCAGTCGTTAAACAGGTGATTAGAATAATGGTCGTATTTGCAGTCGGTGTAATTGTTTTCCTAAAAGTAAGTCGTTTATTGGGAATGTTAATTGGCGATTGAAATACTCACGAATGCGAAATAGTTTGGCTGGTAATTGTTTTGTAGTAGTTCTTCAAGGGCGTGGATGTATTCTATGGCGTTTTGAAGAGTTTTTACTTTACTTATTCTCTTATTCCTAAAACCAATTTCTAATAAATAATTTTCTCCTATTTTATATGATAACTTTAAAGAGTTTTGTTTTGAAACCAAAAAATGTCTGAGGTTATCACATTAAAAATAAATCAGTATGATATTTTCATATTAAATTATCATAATTTTTAACAAAATTGTAATTGAAACTATATGTATGACAGTGTTAATGATGATTTTTTAATTACAAAACTTAATCTGGACATAAAGAGATTTTTATAAGCTTAAGTTGATGATACAGATAAATTTAATAATAAAATTGTGTTAAACGAAAGAATTAGGAATAATTAATGCAGATTTTTTTAATAATTAACATAATATTTTAAACTGAATATATTAATTTAAATAAAACACCACATATATTTGTATTTTGTTGTACGCATTACTAATTTCCTTTAGTTTTATACATAATCATTTAATTAAGTCAAATTAATCTTTCAGTATATTTAAATTATGATCTCTTTGTTATTACCATAAAACGTATACGACAAAAATATTGACATAGGCTTAAAAAGATAAAGATCGTCGTACACATGTAATAAAATCTCCTTTTCATTGAAGAAATTTCGGGTCTAGGTACAGAACTGATTTCATATTTTTACTTTAAATCAAAATGTGCACGTAATCTAACACCCACGACTCGAAAAGATCAACCAACCACACACAGATCTTCACCAAACAGACAACCTTTTAGCTTTTAAGAAAACTGATCGAATTTCCCTTTATATATAAAAAAATTGACATACCTAACATTTTGTATAGGAATAGCTTTCCTCAATCTTACAAAAGCACCATTGACAGCCTGCACCCGTCTTCTTTCTCTCGCGTTCCTCTTGGCCACGACCTGCGGCGGCTTGTCCTTGTGCGGCACGTGTTTGTACGCGTTCTTTTTCCCGTTTTTCTCCCTCAACGCTCTATTTTCCATCTTCCACTCGTACGCGCACTCCATCTTCAACCCTGACCAGTGTGTTTTTGACTCCGCTGTTTTAAATTGTTCGCGTATCGCCCGCATACACCTGGATCAAGGCGGAGACTTCACGTATTTTTTAACTTTTCAGCTGCCTTTTGTTTTGTTGTGCACGATTATATGTTTATGTGGCGATTGGTGTTAATTTGCAGGCGATTACCAAGGGCTTTTCACATCTGTCCGTCAAGATGTTCCGAGTATTCATTATAAATCATGTCTCGTTAACTTGCAGGGGTGTAATATCAAAGGGTGCGCTGGTTTTACATTATTAAACGCCGCGGGTTGCTAATATTTATAATTAGATGATTGTACACCTATGAAATACATAAATAATCACAACAGAGGGCGCCACAACAGTGGACCTAAGTTATGTAACAAAGTCACCGTGGTGCACTAGTGGTTGCCTGCAATTGATTATTCAGAGTTGATTCGCAACATCCGGCGATGAAATTACGAAAAAAGGCGTGCCAAATCTTTCCATATTCCGATCAGCTCGCAAAAAAACCACGAAGCACTGCCTCGGAATATATTACGGACCGTGCTGCGTTGTTTTTTTCGGTTGCGCCGATACGTGGGATCATTGTATTTGGGTTTATTAGCGATTCAGTTCCGTTTGCGAACGATTAAAATTCAATGCGACGTATCGAAAATAAAACTTGCTAACAACAATCCGCGCGCATGACTTGGCTGTACGAGTGGACGGCCCACCACGCACATTGAATAAATGATATTCGATGGTGTACTACTGGTATTCCCACACATTTCTTTCCCAGAAACGCACCGACTGTTTCCGCCACTCATTCCGATGAATAACAATTTATTAAAATCGATGGAAATACCTTAAAAACAATCGAGAGATTTACAAACTGCATGCTGGCGCGTACATAAATCCATCTGGTCCATGGAAAGAATGCGTCGCCTCTGGCCGTAAATCGTACCGGACCGAAATCCTCTTTCAGGAGAACGACCGTCGATAATTAAACAGAAAAAAAGTGTTCGGAATGCGGCATTGTGCCATATACGTGTAATAAACTTCCTGTTGACCTGCCTAATCACTGCTCCCGTCTAATTATCCGTTCTGGAACACGTCCAATTAAATCGGCTCCTTTTTCGTGTATTGTTGCGTTCCGATTCGATTTTTCAGGTGTTGTGTATTTAAATTGAGTGGCCGGTTACGGAAAAAATTCTAACGGTACGAGTAGATGAAATGTGTGAGAACTGTTTTCGTGTGTGATGCTGGATGTGAACAAACTCTATTAGTACAGACTTGTAGGTGCTGTTTCACTTGATCAATTATTTTGCTTCAAATAATTTGTCTCCTCTTCAACAATAAAACACTCCTTTGTAAGTTTTCACTGGATTATTATTATTTTAAAAACTAGGATCAGTTACAGTTTTTATCTAACAATAATGCCAATTAGCAAAGTCTCCAACAGTTTTAGTGCCTCCTTCGAGTGGCCAACAGAATTGAACATTTTAGTGACGTCTTTACCGCATTGTTCCATCAGGATTTGTTTACCGCCTGGATGTACCTCCATGAATTCGGTCACGTCGTATACTTTATTTTGGATGACTATAAGATTTTTGTTACTTTTCTTTACATCCTCCAATGACATTCGTTTTTCGTCTTTCGACGGACCAGCTTCTGTCATTTGTATAGATTTGGTCATGAAGAAATTACATTACATGATTCTGGTGAACAAATACAATGTGTTGTAAATGCATATTAGAATGCCGTTTTGTGACGCCGTCTCAATGACTGGAATGTTTGACAAATTAACATATGACTATTATCAGTATATAGATTAAGACTGAAAAGCTTTAAAAGAGTTAGTTTCACTGTGGATGTAAAAGGAAATATTAGCAAAAAACGAGCAGAAATAAAACAAACCTCAATTTAGATTATAACAGATATTCTTCTGGATTCCCTGGACCATAATTTTACATCGTGCTTCATTAAAATAGGTGATGCCATCTTGTGTTTAATAGCTAAACATAGATGTGACATATTACGGACTAATAATGCAAACTAATTTAATATAATGACGTTGATAAATCTTTAGTTCTACATTTAAGTGTTAGTTTAATTAAAGTTAAGATATGAGTATGAATGTTATGGTTTCTTAAAAAATTTCTTCTTATTTATATTATAGTCCACGCTTCTGTCAATAGATGACACTACATATTTATAACGTAAAATATACTTTTATTACTTTTTTTAAATTTATCATTGACGTAAGTGATTATAATATTAATAAAAATGATAAATTAATCAAAATTATACCAAAGTTAATCAACATTATTAAATAAAACATAACCACAAAATGTCAAAATTACATCACTAAGTTAGGATATGTACTACCAAATTCCATGTAGCTGTTTGTGGAAATTACAACCCTCCATCAAAATCACTTGTTTCAACAGGTACATAAATTTCCCTCAATAATAAAAAATAAATTATTTTTTTCAGGTTCATCCATTCGAATCATTATGACACCTTAAAGCTGCCCAGAAATTGCACCTCGAAGGACATAAAGGATTCCTACATAAAACTGTCTAAAGAGGTAAAACGTTCCCTTGAAATAATTTTCAACAATTAACTATTATTATTAGAACCATCCAGATGTGAACAAAAATAAATCAGCCCACAAAGAATTCTTGAAGATTAAAGAAGCTTATAATGTGTTAAGCAAACCGAGTTCTAGAAGACAGTATGATATGTGCATTAAATATGGCAGTCCACAAACGCGCACACCCTATCAACAACACACCCATGAGTAAATTAAAGTTTAATATTTAAAAATTATTATAATTATATGTTTAATTTTAGTCCTTGGAAAGATCCGTTTTTTTATGCTAATAGAGACAAAACCAAAGATCAGTACTATGAACAAAAGCCATATTATGGGGTGAATGGTATAAATAGATTGCCTAATAATATGATTGCTTTTTTCTGTGTTATGTTGACTGTGATTATTGTGGGACTTCAAGTCTTTACAATCAGGTAATATTCTGAATTTTTAATTAATATGACGGAAGGAAAGTCGCCGCTTTGCAGGAGAATATTTGAAAAAGAAAAACAAGATAGAATATTGAGAGAACAGAGAATTATATGGATTAAAAAAGCATGTACTAATAGCAATGAAAATTCACAACCTAAAACATCATAAACACCAATTATAATTTGGCAGTAAAAATTTAAATGATAATGAAAAAACAAAAAAATAGAAAAAACAAGAAATTAATATATATCTACCCAGTGAGTAAAAGATTCAGAAAACATTCTTTCAAATTCTTTTTCTCACTCGCTAGTATTTTTAATAAATCGTTAAAACGATTATTTTATGATGCTGAAGTAATGCTTTTTTCAGACACTCGATCACGTTCAAACGTGACGAATTACAGCGTAGGTCGAACGAGGCTGAGGCTACGCTGAAAAAAGTCAGAGAAGCGGCAGAAGCTAATGGAAATCAAAAGCAAATTGAACTGCTCAAAGCTTGGGTTTCTGAACATGGGAAATAAATTTATGTAGATTATATTTTATAAAAATAATAAACTATTTGATTCTGTTGTTTTTATTTATTACAACGAATATTTGATATATAATTATGGCAATTATAAGTATTAATTTGGGAGCAAAAATTTAATGACAACTCAAAAAAAAAAAAAAAAAAAAAATAGAAAAAAAAGAAATTAATATTAATCTAACACATATTTAAAACGATTATTTTATGATTCTAAAGTAATGTTTTTTTTCAAACACTGGATCACGTTCAAACGTCACGAATTTCAGCATAGGTCGAATGAGGCTGAGGCTACTCTGAAAAAAGTTATGAACTGCTCAATGTTTGTGCTTCTGAACATAAATTTATGTAAATTATATAATTATTTTATAAAAGTAAAATATTTAATCGTATTGTTTTGAAATAAGTATAACCATATAATAGCTTCGTTAGGAACAAAACATGTAATTTCCATTAGAGTTTGAAATAAAAAATAAGACCTAATGAACCAATTATTGGTTAGTTAAAATGTTACGGAAACTTGAAACGAAATGTTTATGTAGAATTTTAATTTTACGACTGGAATATAATTAAAAAGGAGATTTCAAGATTAATTGTTATCAGAATATGAATATTTATCCTGTGAGACGACCTTAGCCTTATCAGATATGCGTAAGGTCGAGGTTTTTTGTGTCAAGAACTATTTGCACAGTAAACTTTATTTCATTAAATGTCACCTTTTACAGTTTCTGTCAATTTTTTATGTTTATGTAAGTTATGACTTATTTTATTGTACACCAGTTTTATTGCAATTAATTGTTGAATATTTTCCTCCTTTCTAAATTCACTTCCTTGTTACCGCATTAAAATTTACTACTGTTAAAGATTGAATAACACATTTACCGACGAACATTTTGTGAATTGTTGTTCAAAGCAGTAATAAGACACAAATTCCATTTGTATATATATTTATTTATCATGTAAATATTTATAGATAATACACATGAAATAAACGAATGTAAACACGAGTATTAACATTCTTGAAACGGTCACGTAGAAACTGCTAATTGGAGGAACCGAAATCGTTTTGCATTCGTTGAATTTAAAATCCTTGTTCGTTACGCAAAATGTATTTGTAAACATTTACCTCTACAATAACATTTATTTATAACATGCATGCGAAATCATCAAAACTTTAGATTTTTTGGCACACGTAAAATACAGCGTATGTTCTAAAATGAACATAATCATTAATCAATGTTGTAGTAACATTTTTTCACAATGTAGTATAAAACATTTTATATCATTTCCCTAATATAAATTTGAACTATCTTATATCAATACGCTTTTCGTAATAATACCTGTATATTCAATCACATCTTTACGACAGTAAAATAGTAAACAAAAATTAACGAAATTAAAAAAAAAAAAAACAAAAAGAAATATTGTGCGTAAACCTAAAATATACATATAATCTATATGGCAAGAATGAAAACAAATAAATTATATAATTTTTACTGGATCCTTTGGGTGTAAACGGTGATAGCTTTGTGCGGACTCGCAGGATTGAAAACAACCTCGCCGTCCACTTTGTAGTCGGCGTAATCCATGCTGTAGACTTTGTTGAAGTTTAACTTCTTCAACGCCATGGCAGTGAAGTGACTGCTGCAATCCACCGTCATGAAACCGCAGCCATTCTCCCTGGCCATATCCCTAAAAACATCGTTTAATTAAAATTAGTTACATAAAATGTTGCAGAGAAATTCACTGACGTAAATTTGTGCGTGCGATTTTTTGTTCGTATTTATAATTCGAAAACGTGTTGATAAATTTTAATTTATGTGTTTACATGTGTTCGTTTGAAACATGTTTGATAGTTTTCCAGTTAACTGAAATATCTATTTTAATTAACCGGGCGACGAGTTTCTTCGGTTTAATCGTCACATTTCCATACAATACATATTTATGAACATGTGTATATGAAAGCCGCAGAAAATTGCCGAACGTAAAACGAAAGGAAAAAGAGTAAATCGACGTAGATTTTTATCCAGCCGGGTCAAGGTCCTGGATTTTCTCGTTTACGGTCTCTAAGATTAATTTTCTTCGGGTTTTTTCCCTTCAATTGGAAAATGGATTCGCCCCTATCATCGAGACAAGTTGAATTGAATTGGAAAATTAATTAACGTGAACGTTTTCGCATTGGACCCGTTCCAAAGCATAAATATTTTTTACGATCTCTACGAAAATAAATCACGTTCACGTAAAAGTTTTAATTAGGCGTCAAAAGCATTTTGGACGGAAACCTTTGACGGTGCATGATCTAATTGCACTAATAGCTGCAAAGATGAAAGCGCAGACTGTACCTGGTCCTGGCTAGGAAATCCTTTGCGATGCCCTTTCCCCTCAGCGACGTGTCCACCGAGAGGATTTTCACGTACATGGCTTTATCACAGTCCGGGAAGTGCTGGAACACGTCCGAATCTTTGGCGACGAAGTTCAACAGTCTCACGATCTTGGTAAACTTCGGATCGTCGACTTTCTCGTTGATGTCGATGTCGTCGACGAAGCCTCGGTGCAACATGCCGTTCAGGCACACGCCGATAAGTTTACCATCCATAACAGCTTTCAAATTCAACCCATTGTTCAACTCTAAACAGATCATAGTTAATATAAGATTTGTTGTATAAATTGTTTAATTCTTTGCTACCTTTCAAGGAGTAGGTCTCGAGATCGAGACAACGGGGATTCTCATCGGTAATGAGACCAATTGCCGAGTTCAAAGGTTCATCCTTGAAGAAGAACGTTTGCAGGAATTGCAGGACGTCATCGCGATCCTTCTCGGTGATCACTTCGATGTCGAACAGATCTGCCAGAGGGCTGCAAGGTGTTGAGGGAGTCGAAGGAATCGACATGCTGTCAGCCGACTGAAACAAATCATATTTACGAATTGAAAAGGATCATTGTTCGAACAAGTTATTGACACCGATTGGGAAAAAGCGGCGAGACCGAATTTTAAACGGTCCGCAATATCAAGGTGCGACGGAAGGTTATTGGCAATGAAAATCCGGAATCAAGACCAAGGGCGTCAAACGAGAATTTATCGGTTGTTGTTACTTGATTAATGTTTAAGTACAACTTGGGTCTTAAATTTATTAATTAATTAATGCATTTTCTAATTTTAAAGTACACTTCAAATACAAATTGGGTACGTCATTAAGTCAACAAAGCAAAGCAAATAATTCGAAACTTTATGTTGATTTTATTCATCAAAATTTAATTAAATAAATCTTCGCAGACACACATGTAAGTGATAATTTATGTCTTTCTGGCTACATATTTGTCATAAATTTTAAACATAACAATAGTATTATAGTAACAATGGAGTAAAATATTGAAATTCATGACGTGTTGGGGTCAAGCACGTGTTTTAGCGATTAAAGACTTATAAAACCAGTCGCATCTAACACGTAAATAATCTTTAAAGACTTTTTCTAATATGGCAGGAAGCCAGATGTTTATTTTGTTACTTGCTAAAAGTGTTTTTACTAAAGCGATTTGAAAATAAGTTTGAAGTTTGTGTTAAGAAATTCGATAGTGTTAAAAATGTAAATAAACAATGAAACCAAATTTTCTTTGCCAAACCCATTGATAAATCGAAATGGATTTTAAATTGTATCATAAGTTAAACTACAGGTTATTGGATGTTTTTAAATTACATTTTCAACAGCTTTTATATACAATTTTCGAACAATCTCGAAACTAATTATAATAAAAAAAAAATAAATGAGCTGCTCAATATTCCAAACTCCATAGTAAATCTGCTTCGAAGCAAAAAGTTCAGAAACCCGTTTATAACTTCGTGCATTTTAAAATTAATCATCACGTTAGTAATTAGATTCGGGTAAGCAGGGAATGTATGATAACAATCCTGCAGGAATTTAATTATGCTCTCGCAATATCCCCTATATTATAATCTATGCAACGCTTTGAAGAGGTTTTCTCACAAATTTATTGTTATTTAATTGTACACATAAAATTAATTGAATTATTGACAGGTTAATTAACTATAGTTGTTATTATAATTCTCAACATAAAACCACTGCTGTTTAATTGAGTGTTTAATTTTCAGTGTTATATTAACCATTAATTGCCGTTTTAATTATGTTATTACACATTTTCCAATTAAGAAACAACACTTATTTAATAAAGGAGAAAATTTCGTAAATTGTTTTGAAAGTGCGTAACTGTTAAGTATTGGTGTTTTCGTTTATAATAAAACTAATTTGCATGTTAAAGAGAAAATTTTAAAGACAAAAATCTGTTCAATTAGTGGAACGGAACAATAAAGTAATGTTTATGAAGAAAATTGCTAATAAATAAGTAATTCGTATGCAAGAAAAAGGTGTAACATTAATTTTTTGCTGACATTTTAATTGTGTACGCAATTTAAATTTATTGAAACGATTGATTTGTTGTTTAATGTCATGTTTTATGTTTATAAATCAATGGTATTAATGGTAAATTATGGACGGTGCAAAAAATACTAAATGGTACAATAAAAAGTATTTGCATAAAATTAAAATAGATTTGATTTGTGTATAGTGTAAAAATTAATAAATTAAGAATATAAAATAAAATATTAACTGATTAAATAGATCCTATTAGTATTTTATAACAATCGAACTTCGATATCTTTAAGTTTTGATAACTCATGAGTGGGAATTATGAGTAACACCTTCGATAAGACGAATTTTTGGAAGGAATACTTAATTTTGTTAGTTAATTGTTCGATGAATTTTGATAACTGTCTGTGTTCAGGCACTACATTTAAGTGAAACTTTAAAATATCGTATATTTTTTGAAAAATCCCAGAAAGATGTGAACATGGAAGATAATAAAAACACCTTACAAAATCAAGTTTATAGTTTCGTCTAATTTGAAGTTAAATAGCTTTATCTTTACCACTATTTTATTTTAAGATACGATAATGGCAAATGCTCTCAAGATATATAATCAAATATCTTAATTGGTAGATTAGAGAAATACGGATTTCGTACACAAGTCACACATTTTATGGACCTTATAAACTTTATAGTGTTGTAGATTTATAAATTTATTTTATTTATAAGATGTCTCAAATTATTTGGTTCCCAAAAAGTACATAATTAATTTAATTATTTAGATTTTACAGACTCTGTAGATTACGAAGAATTTATTTATACATATTAATTTCGTAGTTTATTTATACATGTGACATATTCTATTAATTTTATAAATTTTTTAGATTTATGAATTTTTTTTTTTCATTTGTAGAATATCTCAAATTATTTCGACTCAAAAATGTTTAAATTTATCAGTACAAATAACCACTGAAATTTACATAATTAATTAATTATTAGTCTAATTATTATTTTTTATATTTTATAATTTTATAGACTTTGTAGATTTTTTAGTAGAGACTATTTATACATGTCACATATTCTATTAAATTTATAAATTTTATAGACTTTGTAGAATTTATTTCATTTATAGAATGTCTCAAATCATTTTGACTTTGTACTTTGAAAATTTCAATTTATCCGTACAAATAATCACTGAAATTTACACAATTAAGTTATTATTAATCTAATTATTACAGTCAAATGAAACAACTCAGATTTATAGGTTTTATAGACTCAGGAGATTATTTGTATTCTATTAAATTTATAAATTTGATAGATTTTGTAGATTTATGAATTTATTTTATTTATAGTTATGTTACAAATCATTTTGACTCAAAAATTTTAATTTTCCAGTACAAATAACCACTGAAATTCTATTCTATTTATACATGTTAAAAATTTATGGATTTAATAAGCTTTATTGATTTTATTTATATAATGTTTCAATCATTTTGTCTTAAACATTTTTCAGTATATTAGTAAAATTTCGTAGATTCATTCTATTTATACAGGTTATCCTACACTTGGCCAACAACTGCCATTTGACCATTTTTTTCTTGGTAAGTTGGACGACTGTATTTTAATATTATTTACAATTTTATTTGATTAGTTTAAACCGTGGTATTATTTTATTTATTCAGGAAATTTGGTAAAATCTCGCATTCGCCAAATTTTAAACTTTTTATTATTATGTAACATTTTCATAAATTTTAATTGAATATAATATCCAGAAAATAGATTAGTAGTCTTTTTTAAAATAACAGTCATTGTTATAAAGTAATAGTAAGTAAATTACACTATTTTTGATGTCATTTCCATAAAGATAATTAATAAAATGACATAATCGTTGAATTATGTAATAATACATCTAAAATTGTTCTCAACTAATAATTATTTATGCACGGTCACAAAATCCTTGAGCAAATGTTTACTACTACAATTACATATGCATATATATTAGATCTAACCATAAATGTGAATTCAAACATTAATTTTACAATTCTCACCGCTTTTTCGAACGCGAAAATCATCGATGAAAGTTTCGGCACCCGTTTCACATGTTCTAAAAACCGGGTAAGACTTATTGTTTACGCGGAAAACCCAACACACACGAATGCATAATTAAAATCAGATATTCGTGAAGATGTATAAGTGCCAGATTTTCGCGCGCGAGAAATTTTCGCGGACCGCAAATCCTTGGCACCGATCCATAATTCATAGTCCTTAGAACAATTATCGGGGTCCTTGAATAGTGCCGAGACAACGAATCGATAACGCTTCAAAGAATGGACAATAAATTGTCGGTTACCACGTGGTATTATTGCCCCCCCTCAGCGAAACGGGGGTGCAAAAACGGGGTCAACAGTTTCCCCCGAATAAGGACGAATTTTGGTCAGGAATGTGTGAATTAGCGTGTGGATGGTAATTCGATTATCTTGTTTGTTATTTGGATAAAATATAAAATAACATGTGGTTTAATAAATAAATTAAAACATGTGGCGCAGGAAATGAGTAACGATTCAAAAATATTTATACGTTCGATTTGAGTAAATAAATCTGATTGCGAGATTTATTTTAAATGAAAACTTTTGCAACATATGCAAAACACACCTGTTGTCCAAAATCACTGTCTGCAATCTTAATATTGTTGTTACATAACTTTTAAATCGCGTAAATATCGATTGTGGGTTATAAACAATTGGGCGAATGATTTATTAGTTAGTTTAGTTCATTGAACAATTCAACAAAACAATAAATATTATTTTTTAATTGATATTACGTCAACGTTTACGTATGTAAAATACACTAGAAAAATTATTAATTTCACAGAAAGTAATTGTATAAAAGGTAATTGATTGAATAACAAATTTTTATTAAATTTGACGTTAATAATCATCAAAATTTACATAAATTTACAAAACATAGAATAAATTATTGCAACTATTAGTTTAATAAACATGGTTTTTAAAAGCGATGAACTTTTATGGTTGTCCATTTGCATTTATTAAAATGCCAGGTCTTCCTGTAGTTAATATTTTTAGTGTTTTTTTTATAATATTACATAAATAAATAAACAAAAAAAAGGTTTTGTTAATGTTGAACCAAATCCAATTAGTATAAATTTTCAAGGTATTGAACTTTAGAACTAAACAAATTTACTTTGGGTTACCGTAATTTAATAAATAACCACGGAATATTTTCCTTTATTCATTAACAGTGACTCCATCACGTCAAATTTAAAAATATTTTCAATTTTGTAAACAAAATTTGTTGTTGAAATAAACATTATTTTTGTCACCTACTAACTTAATTACTTTAATTAAACTTTTTATTTTTAATTTAATGAATATATTTAGTTGCTATTTGTTATGGATATTGAAAAAACTGAATAATTTATAAAAATTAATAACATTAATGACACCTTTCCTAATTACCCAAATTTGAGTGATTGAACAATTAGCAAATATTTAAGGAATGTCGTTTTTCGGTCATGTTGACTTTTGATCACGCTCAGAGCAAACGAATTTAGAACTTTTATTGTCGGACAATAAAATTCCAAAGCAAAGCCAATCGAAATGTGTGGTACCTCATAGTCGCTGCTGAAGCTCAACTTCTCGAACTTCTCGGAGAACTTCTCCGGAATGATGAACTTGGGCGGCATGCGGACGGCCATTTTTCCACCGGAAAAAGTGTCTGGGTATTCGGAAAAAATTTTTTGGAAAATAAAAATACCGGAAACCTTCACAATGCGAAAACAAGCACAAACCGTACGGGCGTACACAACGATTCGCGTTCGACGTTCGAGCCGCGTCTGTTTGACGAATCGGCGGTGCCGAAATCTTTTATACGAGCGATTCGAGTCGCACGCACGCTCATGTTTTCTCCGGCCATTTTTCTCGTCGCGGTTTCCGAAAAATAGAAGATTTGTTCCGGATTTACTGGGGAAATTGTCGATTATATCCAGACTTAATGGTTTCATGAAACTAATATGATTATGGAGTTTTCTTCATTTTATTTCAGACTACTAATCAACTTTTTTTTATTATTTTTTTATTTTACATGTTATACATTTTATAAACTATATATTTGATAGATTCGATTGATTTTATAGTTTTTATGGATTTATTTTATTCATAATACCCCTATTATAATTAAATTTTGTTTACGAAGTTATTTAATTTATAAATTAAAAATATCTAAAATTTACACAAATAAACATTGTTAGATTGTTGAGATTATTTAAATTTTTAATATACATATTGTATATCTTATAGATTTTTTTACATTTCATCAATTTATTTTATCTAGAATAATAAGTACTTAATTGAATTCAATTCTAGAATTTTTTTAATTAATCAGAATTTACTTTACTTTATCTGTTAAAATAGTGTCTAAAATTTACCCATATGACTTATTATTAGTATAACTATTAAAATAAACTGGAATGGATTTATAGGTCTTATAGATTTGGTACATTTTGTAGATTCCATTTATATATTAGACATGTATAAACTTACTAGATTTTTTAAATTTATCAGTTTAATTTATTTAAAAAATATTTCAAATAATTTTGACCCAACAATTTTTCAATTCATCAATACAATGAGCCAATTAACTAATTATTAATCTAATTATTAAACTTGAAATAGCTCAGATTTATTGATTTTATAGTCTATTTTTATATGTTAATAGTTTTATAGATTTGTTAAGGTATTTTATTTATTAGAATGTCCTTTTTGTGTCAAAAATTATTCAATTCATCAATACAAATAATAACTGAAATTTATAATACATAAATTTAAATTTACACAACAACGAATTATTAATTTAATTATTAAAATAAAATGAAATAACTGAAATTTACGGGTGCTGATTATGCATGTTACAAATTTATGAATTTTGTAAGATTTATATATTTATTTTAACCTAATTTTGTAGATTTATATATTTATTTTATTTTTAAAATGTTTTGATTCGTCACATCATTTTGTCTCAGCACAAATAATCAATTAACTTTATACACATTCTAGATTTAATAGACTTTACATTTTGAAAATTACATTTAAATTTGTCACACATTTTATTTAGTGTCTAAAATTTACAAAATTAAGTAATAATTAAACTAATTAATAATATAAAATATATTAGTTGAGGTTTATAGATTGATTGAAATCAGAAATATAATGGATATATTTTTTATATAAAATATCCAAATTAATTTTTTTCTGGAAATTCCAAAATTCATCAATTCTGAAAATCTATAAAAATTTACATAAATAACCAACTATATTAATTATAATTCTTATTGTTGAAAAAACTGACATAAAATTAAATGACTAAGTAAAATTCCAAAAGTGTCAATTTTAAAACAATGAAACAATATAAATAATAAAATTCAAATTCAAACTGAGGTATAAAAGTGAAAAAAAAAAAACACAAAATAGTGAAGCTAACATCAATTTTAAGGATCTACCTGTTCAGACATTTGAATGAACCACACAACAGACTTGAAGAAAAAAATAAACCCACACCATTTAGTGTTTGTATCCAAAGGGCTCATTAATAATAAATTGTTGCTCTATCCAATCGATAACTCATTTGAATTTATGTTGTTCTTGAACCGAAGTTGCTTATTGTAAAACAGGATTTTCCAAATGCCTCTACTTCCGAATTTAAATTAAATAAATAAATTGATGGTTGCGTCAATGAATATTTATGAAATTTGTAACTCATTCAATGTGTTGTTTGTTGATCGGTTTCATTTTATGCACACAAACTATGATTGAAAATTATCCGAATGTCAGTTTGTGCAAACAATTTTTTTACTGCCAAACCACAATCGATTGGACCGATTGGAAACATGCAAATATAAATGTGCCCCTGGGCGGTATACCGTTATGCAATCAGCGTTTCGATTTGCTACTTCTAATTGAAAAAAATTGCACAACATAATTTTGCAAAACGTTTAAAATGTTAATTGCGAAGTTATGAATTCGTTAATTGTTGATATTTTCGGTCTAGAATTACGCACAGAATAGTTAATTAACTGTTGTCTGTTTTTTGTAGTTGAACTTATTACGCTTTCCAAACGTTTAGTAGTAAACACTTCTTGAAATTACAAATCACGAATTGAGTTTTGGAACGTGACTCAGTGTTATTGAAAAAATCGTAGTTCAGTTTATAGTATTTCTTGTAATTCGTCCATTCATGATGAGATCATTTTAACAATTAATGATTGTTACTAACTAGTTACTAAAAAACTAAGAATTAACAATATACATAAAAGATTTCTAAAACCTACTTAAATAATTATAATTTACATTAATCTAGAGAGATAACTGTTATAAAGTCCACAAAAAATTATAAAATGTACAAAAAAATATTTAAAAATATAAAAAATTTGTTAAATATATATCAGAAATGCATATGAAAGAAAATTTCATTAGTCTACCACTGTAGACTCTACAGGAAATAACTGTAATACTATTATTTAAAAAATTCATAAAATATTTAAAAAATATGTAAAATTTGTATAAAAATATTATAAAATCTATGAAATATTGGTGAAATATCTAAAAAATAATAATAAATATCTAAATATATTCAATAATATAAAAATAAACTATAAAACTGATAAACAATTTTTATAAATCTATAAATATATGTTAGCTTACGTCATCACCTTCACCGATGGACCGATGCGACGTGCTCACATCTATTTAGACTAGTTTTGTTTCATAAGCAAATCTGAAGTATTTGTTTACATTTAATAATCGGGGCAGTTCTTAAGAAAGAACCGAGCAGTCAAGCTTTAGATGTCGAGGGTTAAACTACGTTTGTTGTAATAAAGCGTATTATTGTGAATTTAGTGTTTTAATCAAACTAAAAAGACAGATTAACAGTCGCTAATCTATCATCAGAAGTGGGATATCTTCTCGTGAATTATTTCCGGAAGAAAGGACCTAAAAAAAATAAATTTTTTTTTTTGTGTTTCTTTGTGAACGAACAATGGCAGACAATAGTGAAAAACGCGACCGCGCAGTGAGTCCGAACGTTGTGAACATTACCGAAAGTGTATCGGAGACGGACAATAATATGGCGTTGTTATTTAAAATGCAGCAAGAAAATAACAACAGTTTCCAAAAACAAATCATGGAAATTTTGTCGACAATGGCCAACGCCCAAACTACTCAAGCAACATTGAGGGTGACTGCGCAGACGCAACCTGTTTCCGCTTCAGTATCAGAAGGTGTAAGTGCCGCGGCGGCGCAGTTTCGACTTGCAAGTTTTGACCCAGATGATACACCGTTTACTATGGTTGAGTGGATGGATGATGTTACTAGGATCCAACAGGAGCTGGAAATATCCGATACTCTTATTGTTTTAAAAGCTGGTCATGCTTTACGAGGACGTGCAGCACGCTTTTATCAACATTGGAAACCTATTATTAGAGATTGGGCTTCTTTTCGACGAGATTTTGAAATTGCGTTTCCTGAGTTAGGTACTCCTGCTACTCGTATCAGAAATTGTTTAGCAATTAAGAGTTCAAGTTTTGATTCACTAGTAGAATACGGTAACGCCAAATTAACAGCAATTAGAAGATTTTATTCAGACTTTCCATGGAATGTTGTGTTAAGTCTTGTTGAATACGATATTCAAAACACAGAAGTGAAAAATCGAATCTCCTTGCTAGCTCCTACATGTGATTCTGAACTATTAAAACTGTTGGCTACCTGTGATGCGAATAAATTGAACGCTGGTGTGCGAGAGCGTGAATTGTCACGAAAACGACCGTATAGCTTTCGTGATCAGCGTTCGTTTCAAGGAAACTGCAGAAGATGTCAACGCTATGGACATAAAGCAGTGGATTGCAAAAATGCGGAAAAAGTACAGAATATGTCGGAAAAGGTACAGCCGGGTCCTTCTGGAGTACATCAAAGAAATTTTTCGTCTGGCAACAACACCTCAGCAAATAAGTTTTGTAACATCTGTAGAATGAATGGCCATTCAGAAGATACATGCTATAGTAAAAAACAATGACATGAGGCATCAAAACGAGTGCTCCTGGCAAAAAACACTCGTTTTATCCGTTCATTTCCATCAGCTAGGGTCACTAACAATTCCATGATCAGTTCAATATCATACTTAGTAGACACAGGTGCAGATATCTCAATACTTCACGAAAAAATAGCGAAAGCCTTAGACTTGCAAATTCAACCGGATTGCCAAATACTGTCTGGTGTAGGAAATTGTGTTATGAAGCCTCTGGGTCGCAGTAGTGTTGTGATGTGTACACCAACCATGACATTAGAAATTGATTTTCTAATTGTGCCAGATGGATCAATTCCGGGATGTGATGTTGACGCTTTAATTGGACTTGATGTTTTAAAACGACCAGGTATTAAAATTGAATTTAATGCAAACAGTGTAGACATTGTATATGATAATAGTGATAGGCAACGAATTTGTGCTATATACGCGTTTGAAGAAAATGACTTAAATTTGTCAGGACTGGACGAGTGGGTTATTAAGGAAATAAAAACAATAATCCAAAATGGAATAAGTCAAACACCGGCCGCAGTAACAACAAACAAGTTAAGAATAACATTACGTGATCTACAGCCAGTGGCCTATAAACCCCGTCATTTGTCATATGGCGAAAGATTACAAGTGAAACAAATAATAAAAGAACAAATTGAGAGTGGAATAATACGACAAAGTGAATCTCCTTATGCAAGCCCAATAGTCCTTGTCAAAAAGAAAAACGGAGACACAAGATTATGTGTAGATTATCGAGACGTAAATAAAAAAGTATTACGTAATAATTATCCTCTACCACGGATACAAGATCAGATTGACGCCCTTGCCAAAGCTGTATATTTTTGTACTCTTGATATGAAATCGGGATTTCACCAAGTTGAAATAGAAGAGAATTCAAAACATATAACTGCTTTTGTGACACCAGATGGACTTTACGAGTACAATCGAATGCCGTTTGGTTTTATAAACTCCCCATCGTGTTATCAAAGTGCCATCGATAAAGCCCTTGGACCACTTAAAGACGATATTGCGTTTGTTTACGTTGATGATGTGAACTTAAGAAAGGTCATTGACGCCCTTTCGAAGGCCGGATTTGTTTTAAACATAAAAAAATGTAACTTTTTCCAAACATCTGTGGAATATTTGGGTGTTGTGATCGAAAACGGTACGGTAAAACCTAGTTCGCGAAAAGTTGACGCGCTCGCTCAAACATCAGCTCCTAAAGATGTAAAAGGTGTTCGTCAATTATTAGGACTGGCTGGATACTTTAGACGTTTCGTGAAAAACTTTGCAACTTTGACAGCACCGATATCTGCACTGTTACGTAAGGGAAAAACTTTTGAGTGGACAAGTGAATGTGAAAATGTGCGATTGGATTTAGTGAAACGATTGACTTCTTATCCGATTTTGAACATTTTTGATCCGGAACTGACTACCGAACTACATACAGACGCGAGTTCGCTTGGATTGGGTGCCATACTTATGCAAAAAGACTTAAATAATGTGCTTCAACTGATTGTGAATCGCGATATCATTCTTATGATTTGGAAACTCTAGCGATAGTGGCCATAGCCACTCAGTATTTTCGCACATATCTGTATGGTATAAAGTTTACAATCTATACAGACTGTAATTCAGTAAGGGCTACAGCACTCAAAAAGGAACTACACCCCCGCGTTGCAAGATGGTGGATAAAATTGCAGGACTTTAATTTTGATATAGAATATAGACCAGGACATAAAATGGCACATGTCGACTATTTAAGTCGAAATACAGCATCTCCGACAAAACGAATTTTAGCAGCACGAATTATTGCTAACAAACCAAAGACAATTTGTGAATATCAATCAGAGGATGTGTTTTGTCAGACAATAATAAACAAAACGCATCATGAGACGGGATATATAGTGAAAGACAATTTAGTGTTTTTACAATGTTCAAATGATGGTCGCGAACGTTGTTTTGTACCTGTAGCAGCTCGACTAGAGATAATGAAACTGTATCATGATAACTCGTCTCATATTGGTGCTGATAAAATGTTAATGAAATTACGTGAGGACTTAATATGGCCACGCATGGGTAAAACAGTACGCAAATATGTTGCAAATTGTAGATCGTGTGTGTTGGGTAAATCTTTTACTGGAAAACGGAGTGGATTGTGTCAACAGAAAACGAAACCTTCAAGTAAAATGGATACGTGGCATATTGACCATGCCGGACCTTTGGTCAAATCTAATAAATGCACTCAAATTTTAGTGGTTATAGACGCTTTTACTAAATTTGTGCGATTTTGTCCTATTAGACAAAAAAAATGCCGAATGTACTATAAAGGCATTAGATGCATTATTTATGGAATTGGGTCGACCAAAACGAATAATAGCTGATCGGGGAACAGCATTTGTAGCGAGTAAATTTCGAGAATTTCTCAATGATAACTCTGTTGAGCTACACCTAATTGCAACAGGAGTTCCTAGAGGTAATGGACAAGTGGAACGCGTTATGAGAAGTTTGTTTAATGCGATGCGTGCTGTGTTGAATGAAAAAGACGAAAATAAATGGACAAAAGTGCTACCTGATATTGAGGACGATTTTAATGTAACTGTGAACAAATCGACAGGATTCGCGCCGTGGATATTAATGTTTGGTGAAAATCGACGTCTGAGAGCAACTAACGAACTGTTAAATGGTGTGCCAATACAGACAAGTGATGTGGACGCTGAAATACTTAGACAACAAGCTCACAGTCGCGTGTGCGAAGTAACCAGTAGAACAATTACAAACTTTAATAAGAAAAGAGTGCCGGCAATACCATACGCTGTTGGTGATAAAGTTGTTGTTGAAAATAGTCAGCTGTCGAATGGAGGAAAATTGAAACCAAAGTATCACGGACCCTTTGAGGTAACGCATTGTTTACCTAATGAGAGGTATGCTCTCCGAAGGATTGGCAGCCGAGGTAGAACTACAATAGCGGCACATGAACAGTTACGAACCTGGCCAGATACAGAAATTCTATAAGGTATGATGGATATAGATTTATTTAATAAGATTGATGTGTGAATGTGTGTAAAGGTCCCTGCATAGTAGGCTGTTTAAGGTCCCTGTGTATCAGGCTATATGTAAAGGTCCCTGCTTAGTAGGCTATGATTAAGGTCCCTGCTCGGCAGGCTATTTTTAAGGTCCCTGCGTCGCAGGCTATGTTTGAGGTCCCTACTTTGCAGGCTATGTTTAAGGTCCCTACTTTGCAGGCTATGTTTAAAGGTCCCTGCTCGGCAGGCTATTTTTAAGGTCCCTGCTCTGCAGGCTTAGATTGTTGTGTTCTGGGTCTGTGAGACAAGCGGGTAATAGACCTGGTAGTGGTTGAACCGCCTCTGAGCTCCTGGCTAGAATATGGTATCTTTTGATAGCACTTGAGAGTCATGGGTGTAACAGACCTGTTGATGGTTGAGCCGCCTCTGAGCTTCTAGTGATTGTTAACTGTGCCGCATAACAGTCTATTTTGTTAAATGATATGAGGTTTAGGCTTAGTTCTTCGAATATATTTTGAGCTTGTACTGCTGTTATAATGTTTACAGATTACCGGTGTCAGGTGAATCTTTGCAAAACTGCGGAAGGTGCGAGGACGCCCCACATGTCAGGAAGGCCGTGTTAGCTTACGTCATCACCTTCACCGATGGACCGATGCGACGTGCTCACATCTATTTAGACTAGTTTTGTTTCATAAGCAAATCTGAAGTATTTGTTTACATTTAATAATCGGGGCAGTTCTTAAGAAAGAACCGAGCAGTCAAGCTTTAGATGTCGAGGGTTAAACTACGTTTGTTGTAATAAAGCGTATTATTGTGAATTTAGTGTTTTAATCAAACTAAAAAGACAGATTAACAGTCGCTAATCTATCATATATAAAAAATATACAGAAACATTTGTAATCTATATAAAAAAATCATTTTAATATACAGAAATTTAAAATAACATAAATAACCATAAATCTGTAAAAAATTATTAAAAACTAAAAAATCTATAAAATATGTATAAACATATTTTAAAATCTCTGAAATATAAGAGAAACATCAAAAATCTATATCAGGATATTGTTAGACATAAATAAATTTATCAAATAATAAAAAATAAACCTTAAAATTGAATAAGAATTCAATAAATTTATAAAAAATATATATATAATTACAGAATACACACAAATTATCAAAAACTTTGAAAATGTCTGTAAAATACTTGTAGATAATATATGAAAATGAAAAATATGTAAAATCTATATAAAATATTATAACATCTATGAAATATAAGAGGAATGTCCAAAATATACAATATATCAAAAAATGATTGTGTTTTCCATCATGTCTTTGATATATTGTTTATTTTGGACATTCCTCTTATATTTCATAGATTAAAAAACACACAAAAACATATGTAATTAATTAAAAAATTAGAAAATACACAAGAATACTAAGAAAGGTATAGAAAAGGTAGGTAATACCTAAGAAAAGTTTATAAGAAATAAATATAAATCTTCATAAAAATATTATAAAATCTATGAAATAAAAGAGTAATATCCAAAATATACATGAAATATGAGAAGAATATCCGAAATATGTAATTAATTGAAAAAAAAATTACAAAATACATAAAAATACTAAGAAAAGTATAAGAAAAAGGAAAATAAATATATATCAGTAATATCTAAGAAAATGAAAAATAAATTTACAACAAATAAATGTAAATATATAAAAAATTCAAAAATATGTGAAATCTATAAAATCTAAGAATCTATCTATGAAACACATTAAGTTTATTAAAAATATAAAAATAACACAAAATTGATGAAGAATTGATGAAATCTATAAAATCTATAAAAATACATAAAACATCTGTAATTAATATAAAAAGTTATAAATGAGGTAAATTAAATAAATAAGTAACATATAATAATAAATTATAAAATTAAATAGAATTCAATAAATCTATAAAATCCATTAAAATTTCTGTAAAATCTTTATAAAAATATAATAAAAACTATAAAAAATTCTAAAAACACCTGTAATTTACATATTTTTTTTTAAATATACAAAAATAATCAAAAACATAAAAGGTCTATAAAATACATACCAATTATTATATATAAAAATGATAAAATACACAAAAAACTATATGTATAAAATTAGGTAAAACATTACAAAATTAATTTATTTATTCTACTATAATCTATGAAAAATCAACAAAAATCACTTATTAATTATGTATAATTTTATATAAAACATCCTACAAATGCTGAAAATATATAAAATCTGTAAAATCCTCTGCTAAAAAATTGTAAGATCTGAAAAAAAGCTATAAACTCCCTAAATCAGTGTCAAAATTATTTTAAACGATTAAAGTTTATAAATTTCCGTGTATTATGTATCAGATATCTGTCGTACAAACTTGCAACTCAATTAATTAACGGCTAACTCGAATAACGCGTCCAAACAAGCATAATTATTTCGATTAAATCAATGAAAACCGGTAAATTGACGCGAATTCCGGTATATTACGGTCCAAAGTGACGTTTTGTCGAATTTTCCGACGATTATGCAAAACACGGTCGATAATCAAATAGTTTAGCATACATGAATTTATTACGAAACTTAATTATACATATTAAATTCCCGCCCGATATAATTTTATGGACCCAGTTTCTCGTATCACGCCGAGACTCGGACACCGTCATTCCCCTGCGTTCTTTCCTTTCCGAATCGGGGGATTTCTCGAAAGCGATACAATTAAAATTTTAAAATTTCATTTAATCATTTCGCACAAGAAAACTGAAAAAGTGAAACTAAATAATTGATGCTTGCCACTGCACAACAGTGTATTGGATTCTGTGAAAAACCGCACATTTAAATGTGGTAGTTAAATCTGCGGTTGTGACATTGAAGTCGTCAAACAATTATCTGCTCTTTTTTTAATAATCATATTCTGTATGTTATTCGTCACACACGTGCGATTTAAAAGATGATGCCGCCGTTGTTCAGGAAGTGATTAAGTTGATAAGTTGACATCCTTCCCGTATAAAACATAAATTTGATTTTGAAATCAAGGTTTAATAAACTTTAGCAAACGGTGGAAATTTATACGAAATGTTAAAACCATAAATGGTGAGTAAGTGTAGTTTTTAATGAATCAGATTATTTACCACTCAATGAAAGGTTGAAAGTAACGGGTCGCCGACTATAAAACACTATAATTATAATATTAATAATTTAACTTAATTTAAGGCATTTCGGAGTTTTTGATTAGGTGTGATTTCCGAGAAAACCACATATTTGTTTGTTAGATTGTTTTGTATAACGGAAAATAACTGCTGTTCTGCAACTCGAATCTTTCCTTTTGATTACAAATGATTATTGTTTATGTCACATGTGTGACGCACGAGAATCTCGACAGGTTTTTAGGGAATCTCGAACGTTCCGTTTTGTTTTCAATTTGTAACGACAATTACATTATCCTTCACCTTGTTTCTTAAGCAGTGAACGTCCGGCAAATCGTAAAACCATCAACCATCAGCATTGATCCCTTTTTCTTTTTCCTGCTCGTGTATCTAGTGACCAGCTAATTGACAGATCCAATCGCTGGATACAATGGAGAATGTGTGCTCCACATACGGATGTGGAAAAGAAGGTTGGTCAATGATACGATTTTTTATGCGGGGCAGTGAAAACATTGTTTTCTTATCTAGACTGTTTGGAAGGTTAAATGTTTCAAGTTTATCAAATTCTAAAATCTAACCAACCACTGTTTGTTTGCTTTAATTATTTTAAAAAATTGCCAATTTTTCAATAACAACCACGACAGCAACAAGGACTTACTTCGGTTTATATTTAAACATGATTTAAATGAAGAGAAAAACAATATATACACACAATGAATGGTAATTATTGCCTTTACTCGATTATAATTTTTCATTTAAAATTCAAATGAACAAATGAATTACTAATTAATATTTATAACAGTGCGTAGCCATTTAATTAATTATCTATAATATATTTGCATAGACACTTTGGAAATTAATACTTACTTACAAGTGCTTACTCATTTAGTAATTGTTGTAATAAGATTAATGACGAAGTAAAATTTATATACGTAGTTGTTATCTATACATATGTTAACAAAAAAATTTATAAATAATTCAAGAAATCCGATAAAATATACAAAACAAATTAATATCAATAATTTACAAACTACATACAAATTTTTAATAAATAAACCTGTGACAAAATTCTAAATAAAAAATTACGAAGGACATTGAATACATAGTGTCTTTAAAATATGAGGAAAATCTAAATATTTTTTTTCTGAAATTTCTTCAGTATTTATAATATATTTGCTTAGAGATTTTAGAAATAACTACTTACATGTATTTATTAATTTATTAATTGTTGTAATCAGATTAATGATGAAATAAAATTTAAATATTTAGTATTATCTATTCAAATTCATATAAATATGTAATAATAACTATACAGTACGAAAAATGCTCTCCGTGTCTGGATGTTGTAAGAGATGGATGCACGACAAAGAGAGTAAAGTTTTGCCCGGTAGTAAGAATCCCTACTCTCAGAGACAATGCGCCGTGCTGGTGCGCGCCGGCGCACAATGTAAATTAATCTTTGCGAATGCATTTAGTAACTCTCCGTATGCGTAGGGATGTAGTTCGAGTTCTTCGGATGCTCCATTTAAATTCCGTAACTTTGTATAATTTTCAATCTGTAAAATGAAATATTTTTTGGGGGTATATCAAAAACAAAAATAAGTATTCTCAAAATAAACTACTTTTTTCAAAATAAAAATGTATCCCAAAAATTAAATTGAATAAATAAATGCATAAGTAAAAAAAACTAAAAATAATTAAATAATGTGTTCAAAGACACCGACTCGTCTGCGGAGACGAACCGCATGCTAAACGCAGCAAAACCAAATGATCCCCTCCAGTCAGTTCGGCCCGCCCACATAATTGCATGTATATCTTTCCTTTTTGTTTACAAAGGGGTATTGATGTTCCGTCTCAATATGCGAGTAGACACGTTCATCATTTTTGATACGGTATATCTATAAAAAAATTCATAAAATGTATAAAAATTTTGTAAAATCTAATGAAAATATTGTAAAATCTACGAAATATGAAAGAAATATTTAAAATCTATATACAAAAAACGATGAAACATCTCTAAATTTATAAAATAATATAAAAATGATCTAAAAAATTGATAAAGAACTCAAGAAATTCATATATATAAAACAAAATAATATAAATAATTTACAAAATACATAATATATTTTAATCAATATAAAAAATATGTAGAGTCTGTATATAAGTATTAGAAAACTATGCCAAAAATCTAAATTAAAAATTATGAAGGACATTATTTATATACAAAGTGTTTTTAAGAAGTTACTCCTGAAAAAAATTCAGCCTCTCAAGTTTGAATTTTGAAAAAATTGTTTTATTCTCGAGATTATAATATATTTGTTTGGAGATTTTATAAGTAACTACTTACAATTTATTAATTGTTGAAATAAAATTAATGACGATATAACATTTAAATATTGAGTGTTATCTACACAACTTTACATAAATATATATTAAACAGCTGTAAATATAAAAAAATCACAAATTTTGTAAAATCTGTATAAAAAGATTATACAATATATGAAATATGAAAGAAATATTTAAAATCTATAAACAACAAATGATTAAATCTATAAGAAATCTCTAAATTTATTAAACAATATAATAAAAAAATAATAAAGACTCCATTAAATATACAAAACAAAATAACATAAATAATTTACAAAATACATCAAAGTTTTTTTTTTGATAAATATAAAAAATATGAAGTCTATATAAAATTATTATAAAACCTATGTCAAAAAACAAAATAAAAAATTCAGAAGGACATTATAGATCTCTATATTCAAAGAGTTTTTAAAATAGCTGATCAAAATTTGGGAAGCTATAAAAAAATTCAAAAAATTCATAAAAAAGTATGAAAGAAAATATGAAATGAAACATATAAAAGATATGTAAAATATATATTATACAATATAAAAATATTATAAATATTCATGTTTTATATGTAATCAGTGTAATAATTTATTTTAATAAAAGAATATATTTTATGTACTTAGAATCAATTAAAATTAGTATTCTAATTTTTATAGGTAATATTTTGCTGGTACAAACAACTTACGTGTCCTTGTAAAAGACCAAGCAAGTTCAATGTTCAATTTTTTACAGTAAATTACTTTAATTGACTGAAAATTGTCGTCGATTGCGAAAGGTAATTCACCAAAAAACACTTTTAATAATTATATGTGCTTGGAGGAAAAAAATTAATAAGTAGTTTATGGGGTAGGAAATATTACAGCAGGAATATCTGCAGGAATTCCATCGCTCTTCAAACTAGTCGAGAGATTATTAAACCTGTTTGCATTTTTCCCAACATTTCAACTCGTTTGCAATTACTTACGCCTGGAAAAAAGGTAAACGAAGTTACTCGTACGTAATTTTATTAATTGCCATTTTGGCATTGAAATTGAATTGTTTTGTTTATGTTATTGTCGTGTACGAAGAAAAACAAAATAACCGTCGTAGTGACTTTTGATGTTGACAAAATTATCAGAAAAAACGTAATCGGATATGCATTGGAGGCCGTGGGAGTCAAGGATTTCTACGACGGACGTATGTCCCACTTTCGGTGTCTGATATAATCCTCCGGGATGGAATTTGATGAGAGCGAACACTTTTTGGCTCGAATATCGAATTTCAGTCTCATCATTTTAATCTTATACACTTCTATTTCGTCACAAATTGGTTCGAGCAGTAATGATTATGATGAACGTGTGGCTTTCGTAAGAAATCGAACAAACGAAAATATTATCTCAAGTATGTTTAACTGGAAAAACCGATACTCATTAAAAACTAGACCGACAATCGATACGGTTGCTGCTACTGCTGAACGGAAAAAAGTAGTTTAAAAAGTAAAGGGGAAAAAAGCGACTGGGTTAAGTTGAAGGATTTTAGCCTCCGGTCAGAAATGCTTGGGTTGCGAATCCCTCAAGGTTGTAACGTGTAATACAGATGAACTGTTCGGGTTGTTCTCGTTAGAATATGTTTTTTGCGTCTAGGGTCCGGCCTTTTTTGTCACGTTAACCTTAGCTCGACACCTAATTGAATTAATGGTGGACAGTACAATTAAACGACTGCCCCAACACTCGTTGCAGTGTCTAATTGGGGGCTGAGGGTTGGGGAAAATGGCAGAGCGAAACGGTGAATCGATGGAGCGCAATCCGACAAAGGCCATTAAGTCGCCCGGGGCAACGCCACAACTTTACAAAGGATTCATTTCGAACGGAGACACGTCTTAATTGGAAACGTACCCCTTTTTTTTCAGGTTCGATTGGTTAAATTACACGGAATCGATTTGAATTGTTAATGTGGTGGAGGAGTTGATGGAAAAGGACCTTGATGAAAGTTGAAATGAGTCCGGATCGTGTTTCTAGTTGGTGGAACGTGTCGATTTCGCTTGGCGACAGAGATCCGTTGACGGCGAATCGCATATCGCTTGTAATATTGTAATGTTTCAAGGTACGCCCTTGTTTAACTGGGAGGAATTCCATTTTATTATTGTTCATTCGATTAGAAAAACATACATCTCGATTTCGTCTCGGCTCTAACGTTACCAAGGAAGTAAACATCGTTCTTAATATTAAGGAAAGTATCACTCGAAACTAATAAATATAATTCTATATATTTTACCATTTTTATATTACCTTCTTTTTAATTCATATACATAGTAATTTTTAAATTACATTTTATAGTTTTTCCTTTTAAATATTGAATAATTAAGTAAAAACGTGAACTTCTTTATTTTTGTAATTATAAATGGATATTTTTGGATTTGTGAACTATAATAAATTTCTTCAATTTAAATAATTAAGTAAAAATGTAAAGCGTAAAGTGAATTTGTATAGTTCTTTATTTTTGAAATGTTAGATGTATATTTTTAAATTTGTAAAATGGAATAGATTTCCCCTATTTTAATATATTTTACGGGTTTATTCCTTAAACTTTTCTTTTTAGTTTTAAGCAAGTCAAATTTGTAAAATTCTATTTTTTTATAAATTTAGTTAGATAATTTAAAATAATATAAATTTTAGATTACAATTTTAAGTACTTGAAGAGAATTTTTGGATTAAAATTATTAATATATTTTAGGGTTTACTCTATTTTTCTTTTAATCCTTTAAATAAATAAAGTAAATTTATTTTGAAATAATACATTTTTAGATACTGTATGTTAATTAGCGATTTATTCTCAGTTTTCAGCTTTTATAAATTTTTTATATATTTTAATTAAAATTTTCAAGATTTATGTGTTGCATTCGTAGTTATTTTTTACTTTTTAATTTTATGTTTATATATTTATTCAATAAATAATTAAAATTTGATATATTTTTAAAAAATCTATAGTTTTAATATATATTTTAATTTCATATATATTTTAGACATTTTTATATTTAACAAATATAATAGGTTTTTTGATTTAATTTTCTTTTTTTGCTTAGAGTTTTATAGATTATATAAAAATATATAAAACATAAATTCTTTAAATTTATATATATATTTTTTTAATAAAATTCCAGGGTCAAATTTTTTAATCCATTAAATTAACTGTAATAAATAATAAAAAAATATTTTAATAATTGTTGTTGGCGTGAAAAACAAAATTTGTATTGTTTCATCAATTGAACCAGATCCCAACTTCCCGGATCGCTTAATAAAAACGCACATGGTGTTTAATTAATGTCACAAACAAGTAGAATAAAAAAAACTACATGAATATGGTGACCACTCCTCCACATTTGATCATACGATTGGTCCGTATGTCTATACACCTTTGTGTGATGAATTTATAAATTTTAAATTGGCTGCGAAGGTTGCAAATGAAAAAATCGTGAAAAGTTGCCTGACTAATGTGTTTTTTCCGTCTTGTCCATGAGAGAATTTGTTGAAAAAACATATAATTTAAGTAAAACAAAATAATTAAAATAATAACAAAAATGCGATAAAGGAGGAATTGTACATTTAAAAATTTCCATTGTGAATTTATGATTAAATGATAAATTCATTTAATTACTCAGTAGTGTATCTAGCAAGAAAAGGCAAAGATAAGAATGTTGTAAAATGTCTACTTTAATTCTTTATGTATAATTTACCTTTTTGTAATTAATGATACAACACTAATTAATAAATATTTCTAACTCAGTATAAATGTCATATGTTTAAGGCTATTATAAATAGCATCGAAGCTTTTTTGTATACTTATCTCTTTAATTTTTATCTTTCAAGATTCTGACGTACTTACAACGTAAAAGTTTCTGTAATAATTATAGTTATCGAAATGTAGTTTGCGCCTCTACTCTAAACTTGAAATGGGATCAAGATAAAAATATTTATATAATTATAGTAATAATTTAATATTACATCAATGTTATAAAGAGGTGTGTTGCCTCGAAGCTAATAACAAGCTTAACATATAAGACACGTGGTCAATATTAAGAAAAAAATTAAAATGATAAAATGCTTAAGAACAAACCTGTATATATCCGTAAGTTTAGCATAATCAATTTTTTCTACCATATTTCTAATAAACACTACCAATCATCAAAAATAAATTGTAAATTACATTTGAGAGGTTATAATGCACTTTTTTTCTAGCAAAATAAAAGGTTACATTCAAAAGTATTGGCGTAGGTTATGTTCAAAAATTCCTACAACGATTACAATAAAGACTGCAGACAGACTTTAATTAAACTTGACCAAAGCTCAAATTACTTTTTTTTGATAAGAATAATGAACTGAAGCACTAAGTTAATTTCAAGGTTTTGCCAATTTTAAATTAATCAACCTGTATTGTAATAGGTGGAACTAATTGAGGTATGATAATGCACTTTAACATATAAGTGTTTCGTTTAATAATCGCTCAGATAAAATTATTGACATATTTATTATAGTTGATTACAAAACTAATTACCTTTTAATGTTGCAATATTTGATCATCTTCTTTGTGGGCAAATAAATAAAAATAGTTATAACGTAGAGTTTTTTAAACAATTTTAAACAGTAAATTGTCCCAAAACAGACGTACATTTGAATTTTTCTTATCTATTTTGTTTAGTCTGCACTAAACCATTTAAATATTTTGTAATTATCTAAAGTTTCTTTGTTTAACTATTTCCAAAACGTGGGCACTTAAAAACAATTACATAAAAAAATTAATGAATTTAGTCCAACACTAATTATTTTCTTATCTAAAAGGTTAACTAACGTAAGTCGACAGATCAAACGTATCGAATGCACATTATTCACCTCAACAATTAAAACTAATAAAGTTACGATTGATTGATTTATTATTATTATTATTATTATTATTAACAAAGATTACTTACAATGCGAATATTGAAGATGACTTTGGATGGAGTCGACACAAACTGTGATCAACCGAATGGACTATTTCTAAATGTATATAATGACTATCTTATCATTAATGTTATTCGAGCACAATGCGTTATCGCCGATGTTTTTATATATTATAAATAATAATTGGCAATTTGAATAAATTCATGGATGATCACAACACAAAGCAATTTCGTTTAATGGACCCGCTTTACTGATACATCCTGTGCAAAAATGGGGCTCCCGTATTTTCATAATTTGAATACAGGGGCAAAATTGTAAGTGTATTACGTGTGAAACAGTGCGTATCTGTCCCCCCTCGTATCTTGTTTATGTAATTGAAATAAATTCATTTACACGGAGATAAAGTTCAAGTGGTTCGAGTGCGGATCCATTAGGTGCGTCTGATAAGTAAATTATGATTTAATATAAGTAATTCGATTTGGCCACGTCAATCTCGTAAAATTGGTTGGGAAATTTGTTCGTGACATTTGAGGGAAAACATATTTTCTGAGAAAATAAGCTTCGGATTGAAGTTTTTTTTTTTTTAACTTTAATTAGTTTCGAGAACAAAGAGGAATATTTTCATAGTAAAACAAAAATACTTTAGTTCGCAATTCCACGTAATACAAATAACGTTGCATTAGAGTTAATAAAAGTCGAAGCGCAGAGCGAAAACAATAAGAATATTGAGTTTCAGAGTGGTTTTATTCCGTTGGAAAAATAAAAGCTAAATGGAAGCCGTAAAACGTAATAACACCACTTCAAATATCGATATTGCGTTAAAGGAAAATGATGTTTATTGCCATTTACTTTAGGACTAAACTAAAATGGGAGGTTTTATTAACTTACTTTTTCGTAAATGTCCGAAAACGGTTTGAATACATTGTTGTAAGTGAATTTTGAAGGGTCTGGATCATGATTCATTCGAAACATTGGCTGAAACAAAACAACTTTGTTTTAAATAAATTATTATATGTAAATTATTTGTAGAAAAACACATAAAAGAACAATAGATTAAATTAAACAGTTAGAAAATTTGTTATTGCTATTATTCAATGCTAATGAAAATATGTAATTAATATCGATTATATTTAAATAAATTAATAGGAGATACATATTAATTACTTTATCCTATAATATTACAATAAATCAGGATAATGTGGTAAAACAGAAAACTGAGACTTTTGAAAGGAAGTACCAAATTAGTTTTCCTACAAAAATCCCACAATTAATAAAAATTATAATCTGAAAGTGGTTACCTGGAGTCGCTCGTAACCGGAAACAAAGCGTTGCGATGCCGGAAATGTGTTTTCAGTTTCTGTTTTGCATCCTGCATCGGTTTGGCCACTAAACAACGGACGGTACACCCGAATTCGCACTTGTACCCCAACTGTTGCGCATACTCAATATTCCAACTAATTGTTTATAAATTATGTATTTCTATCGAATTGGCGTTGTGTCTGATCGGCGCTCGATCGATCCGATTTTCAGTCATTTACATAATGTATACGACTGAAACTAAATTATAGTCATTAAAAATTTTTTTTAATGTAAGTTTTATGTTAATTCAATTAAGTAGTTTATTGATTTGCTCAATTTATTTTGAATTAATTTATATTAGTATGTAAATATTTATTTGTTACATGTTCAGAATATGTACATATAGTGGTGGCCATAATTATAGTAACTTATTTAAATATATTAAAAATATGAGTTTACTACTTGAATTAGATTACGGTACATGTAGTCTTCACTGTTTTTTTCTGACATTGTTTTGCCTACTATGCATGTAGTCAGTTTTATTCTTTAAAGTTTTATATTATTCTTAGTCTATTAGACCATTGATTACTTACCAACTGTATTTTGCTTATTATAATTATTTAATAATGTCATAATTAAACCATATGGTGGAGTGTAAGAAAAATTATAATCCGGCCTTCCTAAGTCCGAGAGAAATAAGTAGAGATTGTTGAAAGACTGCTTCTAAATAACTCAATCGTTTCCTGTACCAATAAAAAATTTGAAGAAACAGGATAAGTTGTAGCTATGAAATATAATCAGCGAATTCAAAAAACTATAAAGAAAATCGAATGTTAAAATGTAATTCATTCTTATCAACTTAAATTTAAGGATTCTAAAGGAAATGGGACTAGTTTAAGAGCTGTCAAAAGAAGGTTTGTGGATGGAGGTTTGTTTGACCAGAAACCTGTAAAGAAAAGCTTACTTACTTCTACATAAAACATTTGTTAATCCCACTCTCCAACATAGTGGAGATTCAATAGATCCCTTCCATCGTATAGAAGGACACTTGGACCGACTTATGTACAGGGATACAGTAAACAACAATTTGCTTTCACATATTGTGATGATCAAACCTACTCTACAGAAAATATGTGGGATTGCATTGATTCGACATAAAAATTATATAAATTTAAACCAACTTTACAGCAATGTCATATTTAGAAACATTATGTCCAGCTCAATTCAGAAAAATAAATGTACAACAAAAAGCATTTAGTACAATAAGAAAATATTAATTTTTACTAAATTAATATTATTTTTACAGTTCACATTGAATAAAATAGTTATGGCAATAAAATTTATCATTTTAAAAAGTATCTGTTGTTGTATTTATTAAATTATCCTTCCCAATCAGGAACAGTTCATAATTTTATATTTTTTATTATACACGAACACAATCAATTAATGAGAGAAAAATATATTATTTTAAGTGAAATAATTTATTTTTTTAATTCATTGTTTTATTTACGCAATCTTTAAAGCATATACTCAACTAAAATCATTTTTACTGTAGAATCCCTTTGCGTGGCAGCGCCCTCTTTTGGTAAACATTGGAAAATGAAGGGAATTTCTTAAATGATTTTTTCTTTTTAAAGATTGGTAACACTGATATTTTGATTTTTAAAGATCAATTTCAAATGAATTAAAAATTCCAGTTTCATACACAAAATAATAAATTATTCAAAATGTGCCCAACACTGTTCGAAAGGTAATGAAATATGTTAAGCCATAATGTTAAAATAAATGCGTTTTAAATTTCAGCGCTTTGTTACAAGTGGCGTCTAACATCCATATTTACCCCGACGAAGACATTGAATTTTTGCCAGTTAACATAAAAGACAAGCTGCTGTTAACGATTACGAGGTCTCCGACTCTGACAAACAAATTAAACTTGAACCTTTGCCTTCCATTACTGCTTCACAACAGAACCAGAATTTTATCAATTCCGTTTTTGTATAAAAAGAACCTGCACAAACTCTCGGAAGATCTTATTAATCAATTGTATAAATGTCCCGAGTTAATGGTTCTCATACTTCCAGATTACATGAAATGCTCTCCTAAAGGTTCGAGTTTATTACTCTATTGTCAGAAATAATTCAACTGTGTTTTAGCCCTAGTAAATTGTTTTGTGAAGTTGCCTAATTTGGAGCGGCTTGAGATGAAACATTGCGACGGTGTTACGCACGATGTATTAAAAGTTTTGTGGCGTAATTGCCCCAAACTCCGAATAAAACCCGGAGAAATATTATTTATTTAATACAAGTCGTGCTATAATACTGTCATTAATTCATACCTTTATTACTGTTATGGTGTTTTGTTATTAATTATACTATAACATTACAGTTGTTTTATTTCATTTAATTATAATAAATATTATTTATTTTTGTGGCCCCATTTGCTTTCGATTATGTGGTGTCGCCATCTATGCCGGGTACACCGCAACCACCTATAGGGTCCTGTTTCGCCCTATCGATCGTTTTCCTGCCACATACAAGTGTTTGTCATCCGTGCTGTCAGTTTCAAAACGTCCCAATTATTGTGCTAAAATGTCCGGTTTCGGTGACAATTTCGACCAGAACGTCGACCCGGCGGCGGAGTTCCTGGCCCGCGAACAGGACGAACTGGCCGGACTGGAGGACGAGGTCAAACCGGCCGCCACATTCGCCCCAGTTCTGAACGGAGGTACGTTCCAATTTAGGGGCGTATTTGCCCCCCATAAATTTACCGAGTTGCATGGAAACAAGTATATATTTGTGCATGGTTGTGCTTTAAGTGTTTCTGTTGCAACATAAACATTAAATACACAACGTAACGGATGCGTACTCGAGTATATATTTTGTTCCCATGGGTCTTTCAATGGGTTGATGTTGTTTAATTTGTGATTGATCTGTAGATGAACCTGCAAACACTAATTCGGCAAGCAGTTTCGAAATGGTTGAGAACATTGAACAAGAACAAGCAGAACAAGTTAAGAATGAACAGGTTGATGGTATGTTTTAGTTTATTTTTGTGGTATTTCAAACATATTGAATTAGAGATGAAGTAGTGTGGTTTTATAGGAGGTTTTAGGCAAAATTTTACGTGATTTGCTACAAAAACTCAACACACAACATATTATATCTGTAGAATTTAATATTTGTGTCCTATCTGTTGTTTAGTATTTTATTATTTAGTGTTGAACTGATTGAAATATAATAGTTTTATGATGTGTAATATTATTGAGCATGCTGTTATTATTTATTAAATCCATTTGTTCAATAGTCGCATTTTACATATTGAGGTCAGACTTTTCATTAGTTTATTTTAAAGAATAATAAATAATAAATTTATTGAATATATACAATGTTTAAAGTTTATTTAGAAATGAATGCATGATTATAGAGATTAATTTATTTCTTTTCTTTACTAGATAATTTTTTTCTTTCGGATAATGATAATCCATTTATGGGTAAGCCATTTTGTGTGAAATGTGTTTGTCCTTATTTTCCAATTATTTAGTTTATTTATTTAGCAAAGTGTGTAAAAGTGTAGCTTTTGTATGAGCATGTGTATATTTTTGTAGATAACCAGCTGAACATAGACAACCAAGATTTCTATGATAGAGGTAAGAAATCACACAGTCAAAAATTCTATATTATATATTAAAAATATACAATAACTATAATAATAAGTCAAATAAGTAAATGTATAAAATAACCAGCATACATCAACTGATTAAAAAAAATAAATATAAATGTATATTTTAGCCACCCCTTCGCCCCCGACAAGGTCGGAGCCCCGCGAAGAGCCTGAGAAGATCAGAAAGTGGCGCGAGGAACAGATCAAACGTCTCGAGGAGAAAGGTATAATTAATATCATTGCACACGTTAATTTTTCTGTCACGTTTTAATCCCTTATGCTACCTGAAAATTAAAAAATAATACTTTAATAATTGTGCAGACAAGGAAGAAGAGAAAAAGAAACAGGAATTGAGGGAGATTGCCAAGAAAGAACTGGAGGATTGGTACAAGAATCACGAGGAGACGATAGAAAAAACGAAAGCAGCCAATAGGTAACCTTTTCGATTTATCTTTTCAATTATCTTTTACTGTAAAGCTTGTGTTTCTGTTTGTGCTTGCTTAAACAAAAAGGGACGCAGCAAAGTAAGTTTTGTAATTAAACTAATTAATCAACATTATCGAATTACTACTTAAAACCTTTAAATATTGTTTAGGAATGCGGAGAAACAGTTTGTGGCGGAGGACGATGCGATTGCCCCCGGAACCGAATGGGAAAGGATCGCGAAACTGTGCGACTTCAATCCGAAAGCAAAGCAGGGTAGCAAAGACGTGTCTCGCATGCGCAGCATCATACTGCAGATGAAACAGACTCCGGTTCCGATCAAAAATTCCGCCTAACCCTGTCCGAATTGTCTGGGAGCCAACATGATTAGTTCAAGATTATATAACTAATTATACTGAATAATTATACATGTATTATTGCTATTATCTCGTTTTTCTTTGTTATACCATCGCGGTTTGATTTCTATTAAGACAATATTTAAGGTTTTTTTCGTATCGATTTTGCTAACTGATGTATATGATTGTACCAAGATGTAGACTAAGAAATAAATATTTAGTTATACGTTTATGATAGTTTTTATCAAACCTAAAGTAACTGACATACCAATTTATAGTCCATGAAAGCTGCTTGAGATTTTTGAGCTGGTTCTCCTGTGGTGTGAACATCATCTCACCTAAAACATGTAATTTTAAACATTTACAGTTACAAATTGGTCAATATTTACTAATTGATCTGTCGCAGTTATAGAAAATCAGTATTTCCATATCTGGGCAACACTCAACAATTTTTCTTAAAGTTGCTTCAGTCACATTCACGCAGTTATCAATTTTTAACTCCTTTAAATTTTTGCCACTTGGTCCTTCAACCAGGGCCGATATTCCTTCATGCCCAATCTGGAATAATCACCCATTAATTATTAAATTAAATTATAAAAATAATATTACTGACCGGAGTCTCTGACACAGCAATGCAAACTAAATCAGTCAGTCTTCCCAGAGACATCATTCCTGGATTGTCCACCTTGCTGCCAGTCAAATTGCAATATCTCAACTTGGGGCAACTGTATGACAACACTTGAATCACCTCATCATTTATTGTAGAACAATATGTCATGAATAGTTGCTCCAACTTGGGCAGTTTTATAAACAAGGCCTTCAAAACTACAAAACAACAGTTATAGACAAATCCACTATGAAGAAAAGTGACAGTACCTTTAGGAGAACACCGGACGTGTGCAGGAAACATCAAGACCCTCAACTCTTGGCACTTTCCAATTTCATTTACCAGTTCTTCAGACACTTTCTGTATGTTGGCCGTCCTTACATTCCTTAAACTTATCACTCTGGTCCTGCTGTGAAAAAGCAGTGGCAAACAATACTCCAGATTCAATGTATTAGTCAATGTGTGTGAGTGGGTGATTCTGACCAACAGTTTATCTTTCAAAGAGGGCGGCATACATATTATGTCCTCTTTGGGGTATTTTTCTATGTTGGTGGCCACTTCATCTACACAGCTGGAAATCAATGTCATTATGTTATTACGTTTTAGTTTATGCGAATTTAATTACCCTTGGATTAAAGACAGGCAGCAAGCTTTTCGTCCTGATCTTCTGTTCGACATGTTTGGTGGGATCGGGGGCGATTAAATCAATTCTTGTTTGTTTGTTGTTGTTCGCTGATCAGCTGTGCGAATACAAACAAACAGGTTTGTCAGGTGCAATGACAGTGTTCTAGACACTCGTTGGGGACGTTCGGAGGATTTATGCTCGTTTTGTTTCAGACATTACACAAAAAAAAATATGTATGACATTGATAATTTTAATTTATTAACAACAATATTTTGTTGTTTATTAGGTATCAATTTTTGTTGTCAATGTGTACGACATCTATTGGATTATATGTGAACTTAATACATAATATGTAATTGATTTTGGCAAATTTTAAAATTTGATTACAGGAATCTGTGATGAGTGATGTATAGTAAACACATTACCTAAAAGATATCGCGCATATCGAGAATAAAAGACCGTATTAAAAAATTAATATATTTTTAATATAATTTATATTTTTTTATTATGATTTATAATTTTAACATTTTATATATACTTTTTTAATAAAAAAAATGTTACTCAAAACTTATTTGCTACTAAATTTTGAAACATTAAATATATGTACAATATATAATTATAAATATAAATTACTATAATTTCGTTTGATTTTTAAAAATCGTTAAAAATTTTTTGCATATTTTATTAAACATTTTCAATTGACCAATTAGAGGAGATCAAAAACGCTGGGGTCCTTGTTGAAGTATGTTAATTTCGGACAATTCATGTATAATTGTTCTTCGACTTCCTCATTTACGGCGGAGCAACATGTCATACATAGTTTCTCCAGCTTGGGGACGCATCCGAACAACGTCAACAACACTAAAACACAATTACTAATTACCGGTGCATGTAACTTAACCCACCGACCTTTACGGCTGCACTTCACGCCGGGTGGAAAGTGCAGCTCCCTTAACTCGGAACAGTTTGCTATTTGCATGATTATGGGGTCGGTGATTTTAGGTACATTTTCTTTGTGGAGTCTCTTCAAGTTTACAATTAGTGTCCTCTTGTGAAACAATAATGGAAGGTAGTTTAAATCTATTACGTTGATACAGTTTGAGCGTGTGATTGCTGACAGGAGATCGTCTTTGATGAAGGCAGGTAAAGTTTCAATGTCATCCTTTGGATAGCTCTCAATGTAACGTGCCACTCGATCGATGCAACTGAAATGTTACAATAGGATTGGGATGTTCAGATTTAAGGCTTACCTTTGCAACAATGTGGGGCAATTATTTTCGAGCTCTCTGTGCATTGACAACTCTTTAAAGTTAATTGATAATTTTCTGTTTTAATTTGACAGAATAACAAATGAATAATATTTAATTGTTATGGTAAAAGGATATTAGTAATTTGTAAATCATAGGAATTTTAAAAAATACATAACACAATAAAGTTAATAAGATAATTTAAAAGACACAAGAATGAGAAATGAAAGATATTGTTACACGTATCTTGATAATAATAAATCTTTTGATTAGATTATTCTTAAATTATAATATTATATTCGTAATAATCATATAAACGGAACAATGCTAAGTAAATTCTAAATAGTAGGTATAAATAAATAAGGCAAGAAATATATTTTATGTAAATCATTTTATTATGGCAAAATTCATGATAACGTTAAAATTCTATAAAACAAAAAATATCAAGCAGCGCAGTATAGTTTGAGGTGTTCCGTGCTGCAAGATTTGTAGCAGCATTCGTCCACAATTCCACGTCTGCCTTTTATCGGGACGAAGTTCCTTGCCGATTCTTCGGTCAGGAACGGATAAGACATTTCCCAGCCCATCATGTCCTCGACCCCATCATTATATTCTGGATTCAACAAATCGTCTATATCTAGATAATACAAAAATCATCCAAATATTCCACTGCGTATATAAAATCATAAACAAAAATACTTACAGTTTTTTTTCGCTTTGGGATTGTAGTACATTCCTTCGCAAATGAGACTGAGTGCCTTCCCCAATTTTTCGCCGCAAAGTTGCTTCCGTTTGTCCATTTTGTAATAGGGTGAGGCATCCACGACCATCAAATACACGCAACAGAACACAACGAGAATTTTGTACATCTGAAAATCCACGACCTTCTTTAAACAATGTCTCATTATTTTAGTAATAAGTGAATGTTTAAAATGCTGTTGTATACAATTATACAAATTATTCTGAATACTTTCTTTCTTTAAAATGTTGCTTTTGATGAATCTAGTAGAGGAAAGTTGTTGTTGTTTGTCCGATGTTCGGTTGAAAAAAAAAAGACGAATTGGAAATTTATACAGTGCAAGAAATAAATTAATAAACAACGCATTTATTTGTCTTCCTAGAATTGTTATAATAATTAGATACCACCTGAAATGAGGCAAAAACTGCTAGAATAATCTGAATTATTTAAAAATAGACGAATAAACCCCAAACATACAAATGTAGTAAATTAATAAACAGTTGAACATCAAAATGGTATTTTTAAAGACAAAGCCCTTACCTTATAGTGATCTCTGTACGAGCCCGTGAACAAGTGATATCGAACAAGTTAAGGGGGTAACTTTTATATGAAATCAGTTACCAGGTCGATTTTTGCACCTTGAGACAAACAACACGGATGTAGGTGTTTGAATAATGTAGGGGGTGTTTTTTGAATTCACACGTCTAGTTTAATTATCATCAAGCCGTCAGGGCCGAACTTAAACTATTCATCTGACTATCATACATTTTCATAGAATATAAATAACAATTATGAGAAAAATTGTAAATTAAAAAGACAGAACTCACATAAATTTTAAATTTTTAACAGAATTCAATATCTTAAATAAAGTATTTAAAATTTTACGAGAGAAACTTTAATATTAATAGACACACTTTGTAAATATAAATTAACTATAATAAAATATCACAAATAAATGTTATAAAAAGTTATACAATAAAATATAATTAAAATTAAACTACAAATATTGTTTAATTATAATTTGAAAATTAAAACGTTTGTTTATTAGTAATTTATAATATTTAAATGCTGTCCTGGAAATAGTGATGGAATTGTCGTTGTCGTGTGAACAAATTTCCATAAATTTCATTATGGAATCTTAGACGAAATTAATCAGGACACCTTAATAAACTAAAACTTCATGTTGCATCAGTCAATCTTTATGATACAAGATGTAACAAATTAATTACGACAAAAACTCTGCATTTAAAATGTTTGAGTTTATTGTAGTTGGATCATATAATCATGATTATAATTTAATTGTGACGAAGGAACAAGTGTCTCTTCCATAATACATCCAAAGACATGACATTAACCTTAATCGTTATGTATGAGGTTAATTTTAGTAATCAATCGGTATAAAAGATCCAATCGTTCCTCCAGAGCATCAGTGTGATACAATTTTCACTCAAGGTAAGACTAAAGCAAGTTTTACACTTTACTATTATTACATTTGCAATTTTTATATTTTCAGATGAAATACCAAACTAGTTTAATCCTATTCTTGTCTATTTGTTTTTCATTTGCTTTTTGTATCCACTTATCGCCACCGTCTGATGAAAAGGAGGCGAGACATTATTGTGGTGACGCCTTAAGTTCGATGATGTATCTGGTGTGTAGAGGCCGATATGCAAGTTACCATAAAAAATCAGGTGTGATATTAGATCAATAGTTGTAGGATTATTAATAATAAAATACTTTTTAGTCGGACAATTGTGGAAATATGGCCTGCCTGAAGAAGAAGAAATGAAGCAGATTGAATATGATGATGGCCCAAATGATATTTCGGTTAGGAAACGTCAAATTGTTCAAGACTGCTGCTACAAACCATGCACAATAGAATACATGAGATTATATTGTGAATAAGTTTTTTATAATGAATAAATTTATTGACGATTATAAATTGCCTACTTTTACCCTTACCCTACCCTTTTGATATAATTTTTATATAAGAAAAATCAAGTTTAATTCCTTAAATACCGTTTATAGAGTTATGTGAATTTATGTGAATTTATATCGTAATTTGGAAAAATATTTGGAACCCATGTTTTATAATTGGAATTTTTATAATTTCAGATGAACGTTTGGACTGGCATAGTCCTTTTCTTATCTATTTGTTTTACATTTATGTTTTGTGCTCATTTTTCACCACCTGATGAGAAGGAGACATTATATGGGACATCTTGGCCTCGATAATGTATCTGGTATAATAACTGCAGGATTTTTAATAATAAAAATTATTTTTAGTCGGATAATTTTTGGAAATATCGCCTGCTAGAAAATGAAGAAAAACCAGTTTATTTTGATGATAACACAAATAACATTTCGGTTGGAAAATGTGGGATTATTCCTGCACAGCTTCAATGAGAACTGTAAAAATGATTGAAAACATCGTATTGTTGAAATAATATTAGTATTTTGTAAAATGAGTAATTAATGTTTCACTAAAAATATAAAAAATATACTAATTATTTTAATCAATTGGATTTTAAAGGTTATATAAAACAATAATGTTATTAAAAATCTTTTATAGTTACAAACATGAGAAATAGGAGCAGTTGTTGCACGGTCTTTTATAATAATAAATATGGTTGGTTATATTATTCTTTAATTATAATGTTATATTATATACAATGTCTTATTGTTTGAAATAAGTGAATGTTTAAAATGTTTATACAATTATATAGATTATTATGTATTCTTTCCTTCTTTAAAATATTATTTCTGATGAACCTAACAGAGGAAAGCTGCTTTTGTCTGTCTGATGCTCGATTGAAATAAAGACCAATTGGTATTTTACAGTGCAAGAAATAAATTAATAAAAAACGCATTATGTTGTGTTTTCTTAGAATTATTATAATAATTAAATATCTCCCAAAATGACAGAATAAAGTGAATTATTGAACAGTAAATTAATAAACAACGTAGTAAATTAATAAAATCAAAAACATCTGAAAATGGCATTTTTAAATAAAGGCAAGTACAGTAAGCTCATACGTTGCTGTGATCTCTGTACCAGACTCTGAACAAGTAAGATCAAGCAAGTTAAGGGGGTAGGAAATAAGTTACAGGGCCCAACGTTGCACATTGAGACAAACAACACTGATGTAGGTGTTTCAATAATGTGGGGGTGTTGTGTTTTTTGAATTCACATGTCTAATTTAATTATCTTCAGACCGTCAGGGCCGAACTATAAAATAATAATAATAAAATGTTTAAAAATTTAAAAATAATGTTATTCAAAAATTAACTGTAATAAAATATCATAAATAAATATTATAAAATATTGAAATAGAGCAATTTAAAAAATATAATTATAATTAAACCACAAATATTATTTATGTGTGCTTTGAATCTTAGTAATATATAATATTTAAATGCTGTCATGGAAATAGTGATGGAATTGTGGTTGTCGTGTTGACAAATTTCCATAAATTTCATTAAGGTGTCTTAGACAAAATTAATTAGGGCACCTTAATAAATTAAAGCTTCAAGGGGATGATATGTGCATCAATCAATCTGTATGAATCAAGATGTAACAAGTTAACTACGACAAAAACGTTTAATATATTCAAGTTTATTGTAATTAGTTCATATAATCATAATTATAATTTAATTGTAAGTCAGTGACAAAAGAACAAGTGTCTCTTCCTTAATACATCCAAAGACATGACATTCTCCTTAATCGTTATGTATGAGGTTAATTTTAGTAACCAATCGGTATAAAAGACCCAACGTTGCTCCAGAGCTTCAGTGTGATTCAGTTTTCACTCAAGGTAAGACTAAAGTAAGTTTTATCCTTTACAGTTACTACATTTGCATTGTTCATATTTTCAGATGAAATACCAAACTAGTTTAGTCCTTTTCTTATCTATTTGTTTTTCTTTTGCTTTCTGTATCAACTTATTGCCACCATCTAATGAGAAGGAAGCGAGACATTATTGTGGTGACGCCTTAAGTTCGATGATGTATCTGGTGTGTAGAGGCCGTTATGCAAGTTACCATAAAAAATCAGGTGTGACATTAGATCAATAGTTGTAGGATTTTTAATAATAAAATACTTTTTTAGTCGGACAATTGTGGAAATATGGCCTGCCTGAAGAAGAAGAAATGAAGCAGATTGAATATGATGATGGCACAAATGATATTTCGGTTAGGAAACGTCAAATTGTTAACGACTGCTGCTACAAACCATGCACTATAGAATATATGAGATTATACTGTGAATGAGTTTTTTATACAGAATAAATTTATTGACGATTAGATATTGCCTATTTTTATCCTTAACCTTGCCTCTTTAAACATTTTTATGTATATTTATAGAAGAAAAATAAAAAATTTCCTCAAATATTATTTATAAAACTCTTACTTCTGAGATTCTGTGTTATGTACATATTTCTGAGTTTAAGAAGGATTAAATTGCAGAATTTATATCGTAATTAGGAAAAATATTTGGAACCCATGTACTATAATTATAATTATGAAATCTCAGATTGGCATAATCCTTTTCTTATCTACTATATTTGTTTTGCATTCATCTTTTGTGCTCATTTTTCACCGACTGATGAGAAGGAGACATTATATGGCGACGACTAGGCCTTGATAATGTATCAAGTATGTAAATGTAACAACAAAAACCAGATAGCATTTTAAATCAATAGGTGCAGTATTTTTAATAATAAAACACATTTTTAGTCGGACAATTTATGAAACATCGCTAGCAAGAAAATAAAGAAATAAAGTAGTTTTTTTGATGATGATACTAATAATATTTCGGTTAGAAAATGTGGGACTGTCCATGTTTTTTACACTGAATAAATTTATCGACGATTTAAAATTTGTATTTTTATTTTTACCCTTGACTTTACCGTTAAGTATATTTTTTATATAAGAAAAATAAAGTTTGAAATATTTTCATACATAATATTTGAAGTATAATTTAATTATATGTCAGCGACAAAAGAAGAAATGTTTTCAAATGTTTCAGAAACGTTCAAAGACATGATATCGAAATGCATGAGGTTAAAATCGGTATAAAAGACCTAATTGTTCTTGCATAGCTTCTGTGAGAAGCTATAAAATTGTTGTAAACATCGGATTTAACTCATTTTAAGAAAGAATCAAAAATATTTGGGGTATTTTTATTTTCCATTGGGCATTTACATTTACATATATTATTTTATTACGGCAAAATTCAATATATGATAAGTTTACAATTCAATAAAATAAAAAATAGTATCAATCAGCGCAATATAGTCTGAGGTGTCTGCGGGTGCAAGGTTTCTTGCAGCATTCGTCCACGATTCCGCGTCTGCCTTTTATCGGGACGAAATTCTTTGCCGATTCTTCAGTCAGGAGCGGATAAGACATCCCCCAGCCTATCATGTTCTCGACCCCATCATTATATTTTGTATTTAATAAATCTAAATCATATAAAAATATTCATAATTTGAGCGTAATAAAATCGTAAACAAAAATACTTACAATTTCTTTTTTCTCTTGAATATTCGAAGTGGTATTTTCCACGGCAAATAATTCTGACCGCCTCCGCCAATTTTTCGCCGCAAAGCTGGATAGGTCTGTCCATTTCGTCAACAGATAAGGTATCCACGACAATCAAATACAGGCAACAAAACATAACGAGAAATTTGTACATCTGAAAATTTTTATTATTAATTTATTAAAATTATTACGAATTCTTTCTTTTTGATGCTCGACAGAAACAAAGACGAATTGAAATTTTATGCAGTGCAAGAAATAAATTAATAAGCACTGTAGTAAATTAATAAAATCACACTAAAAATTATATTTTTAAATAAAGACAAGTACAGAAAGCTCTTACGTTGCTGTGATCTCTGTACCAGATTCTGAGTAAGATAGAGCAAGCTAAGGAAGCAACTTTTATAGGAAATAGGTGACAAGGCCGAATGTTGCATTTTGAGACAAACAACACGGATGTAGGTGTTTCAATAATGAGGGGGGTGGTGTTTGAACTCACATATCTTCTTTAATTATCACCAAACCGTGGCCGAACTGTAAAATAATAATAATAATAATAATAATAATAAAATGTTTAAAAATTTAAAAATAAAGTTATTTAAAAATGAACTATAATAAAATATCATAAATAAATAAAAAATTGAAATTGAGCGATTTAAAAATATAATTATAATTAAATTACAAATATTATTTAATTGTAGTTTGAAACTAGGAAATTTTGTTTATTAGTTAATTTAATTTATAATATTTAAATGATAAAAAAATATTTTACATTGAATAAATTTATCGACGATTTAAAATTGTTTTTCTACCTTTACTTTTGCTCTTACGTTTATACAAGAAAAATCAAGTTTGAAATATTTCAATAAACTATGATGAAATGTGCATCAATCAATCTTTATGATCCAAAATGTAATAATACGTCAATAACTCTACGTTTAAAATATCTGAATTATAATTCAGCGACAAAAGAACGAGTGTCTCTTCCATAATACGTCCAAAGACATGACATTATCCTTAATCGTTATGCATGAGGTTAATTTTAGCAATCAATAGGTATAAAAGATCTAATCGTTCCTGCACTGCTTCAGTGTGATGCAGTTTTCACTCAAGGTAAGATTAAAGCAAGTTTTATCCTTTACAATTCCTACATTTGCAATTTTTATGTTTTCAGATGAACTACCAAACTGGCTTAATTATTTTCTTATCTATATGTTTCGCATTCGTATCCTGTGCACAATTTTCGCCACCATTTGCTGAGACTGGAGAGAGACATTATTGTGGTGATGAGTTGGCCTTGAAGTTGCATAGGGTGTGTGGAGGCCGATATGCAACATACAACAAAAAATCTGGTACGAGATTCATTGAATAAATCATTAGCTGGGGGTATTTTAATAATAAAATATTTTTAGTCGGACGGTTTTGGAAATATCGTCTGCCTGAAGATGGGGATATGAAGCAGATTGATTATTATGATGACACAGATGATATTTTGGTTGGAAAACGTGGGATAGTTCATGACTGTTGCTACAAACCATGCACAGAAGCATACATGTCTTTATATTGCGAATAAATGTTTTACATTGAATAAATTTAACGACGATTAGAAAAAAAAATGTTTCTCTACTTTTACCTTTACTTTTTGATACAATAATAATAATAATAAATTTTTATTTATGTCAGAATTAACTTTAAATAGATACACAACAAATAAATATATATTGACAAAAACTTTGCTGACCGTTTTTCTTTTCTTACTATCAGTGAATCCAGAGAATGTTCTTGCAGCAATAGATTCTGATTATAAGAAATAATTTTTATACGACGAAAATAAAGTTTGAAATATTTTAATTCCTCAAATTCCGTTTCTGGAGCTCTTACTGCTGAGATTTTGTGAATTGCAATCACCTTTTTAAGCACAGTTAAACTGCAGACTTTTTATCGTACAATTAGGAAAAACATTCGGAACCCCACGTACTTCGTCGAATTGAATGTGTCTGGATCGGCAGGTGTTTTATTAAGTTTCCAATTTTTGAGCCCGCCTTTGTTATGCAGATTCCATAAGGGCCGAAACAAAATTACCGGTTAAATTGACCAGATCTAAACAGAAAGTGAAAAAAAATAAATTGAAAGTTGGATTTTACGATCGTTAACGTTTGAAAATTCATAGTTTCCAACGGCCGCACGACGGGCACGAAAATTATGGACGAAAAAAGTTCACGCGTCACGAAAAAATCTTTTCCATTTCACGGTCAATTTTTCTTAGCGACATTTTTTTATTTTTTAATGTTTATAATATTTTTAATTTGATTTATTATTTCTAGTTTAAAAATATATTATTTTGATCATTTTTGTCCATTTTTGAAAGATTTTTTATTTTTGGGAATAATTATAATTTATTTTTAGAAATTTTTCGTATTTTATAATTTGTAAGTGAAATGGTAAGTTAATTAATTAGTCATTAACTTTATGAAAATTATTCTATATTACAACATTATTTTGATTAAAAATATTGGACAAATTTGTGCTTGAAACATATTTGGAGAATATAAGCTTAGAATATATATTACGAAATTTTTCTGAGCAGTATATTTTTTGTTTTCGAATGTTTCTACTATTTTATAATTTGATTAACTAATTCGAGTTAAAAACATAATAATAATAATAAGCACAGTTAAACTGCAGACTTTTTATCGTACAATTAGGAAAAACATTCGGAACCCCACGTACTTCGTCGAATTGAATGTGTCTGGATCGGCAGGTGTTTTATTAAGTTTCCAATTTTTGAGCCCGCCTTTGTTATGCAGATTCCATAAGGGCCGAAACAAAATTACCGGTTAAATTGACCAGATCTAAACAGAAAGTGAAAAAAAATAAATTGAAAGTTGGATTTTACGATCGTTAACGTTTGAAAATTCATAGTTTCCAACGGCCGCACGACGGGCACGAAAATTATGGACGAAAAAAGTTCACGCGTCACGAAAAAATCTTTTCCATTTCACGGTCAATTTCGCAACCGAAACGCATTACCGAGATTAACGCAAGGGGAAAAACCTGATGAATTTATGGCGCGATGAGATTGTTTACATTGATTCACTGTTTCGGGTGGCAATTAAACGGATATGTATGGGGTTAATTGTCGTAAATCCTTCCAACAAAAAATGATACTTATCTGAGTTATCGGTTTTTTTTATTGGTAACTGGAACAGAATTAGACAATGGGAAACCAAGCTTAATTTGAAACTCCAATCTACTATTAGATATGAACGAGTCTGACAAAAAAGTACTGAAATCTATTAAGCACGTTTTTGAATAATGCCCCCTCGATATTAAAATCTCCATTTTGGTAACAATAAGGCTTGAACTGGACCAATTCCTTATAATCGTGCATAAAATCGGCCATAAAGTCAACAATTTCCACTTTATGCCTCCATAATGTTCGTCCGTACGATAACCTTTCAAATAACCGTATTTACGACTGAATTATTTCAAATAAACTCAATTTAAATAAGCCACTTTGTTCACTTAAAAATTATTTATGGCAGCTACAAAAACTGAAGTTTTTAATATAGCGTGTTTAATAAAAATCTGGATGAAATAAGCTAATATTATAATACATTGTTGTTGGTTGGAAGTTCCGAGATTGGGGAAAGTTCAGCCCCCCTATGTAATTTTACACATTTCATGAATAAACTGGATGGTGTTCAATTAGTTTCACCCTATTATTATTATAACGAGGGCGCACAAATATATTACATATTTTAAATTTGTGAGCATGGTCTGTATTTAGAAAATTAATTTGAAATTTTATATTTTATATTCCTTTAGAAGTACCTATTTTATATAGTGTTGCCCCTAAAAGAGCATTTCAGTGACCTAATTTAGATAATCGTGTTTTATTTTTGAATTGAAAAGTCAATAAGCTTACAACAAAAATAACATAAAACCTCCAACACCCAACAGAATAAATCAAAGTATACACTGATCTACAGAATTAAATAAACTGTTAAACCAGAACTGCCAACAACTATGGGATTCACTAAGCAAGTAAGTGATAAAACTAACCATCCAGTTTTGGGGAGTGTCCCAACCCTTCATGGAGACCAAGTGCTATTGACCCGACTACGTAAAAGACAACAAAGCTTACTCATCAGTATTTAATGAAACAAGAAGATGTTGTGACTGCAATAACAAGATATACTGGTAACATGAAACACAGAGAAGTCCGGAAGGATTACCACACAAAGACTTTTTATTTTTGTGAATAATTATAAATTTATTTTTTAAAAATTTTTGGTATTTTATATTTCGTAAGTGTAATGTTTAATTAATTAATAAATAATCATTAACTGCCAAAATTATTCTATATTATAAAAAAATTTTAATCAAAATTATTGGACAAATTTATACGTTCTTCGAGAATGTAAGTTTTAAAACGTGTATTTCGATATTTTTCTGAACAGTATTTTTTTATTTCGAATGTTTCTAATATTTTATAATTTGATTTATTATTTCTAATTTAATAATATAGTAAGGAATCTTATAATATATTTTTTATAAAAATTTTTGTCTGTTTTGGGTGATTTTTATTTTTAGGAATATTTATAATTTTTTTTTGTTGTTGAAATTTTTATTTTTCTTAAGTTAATGTTTAGTTAATTAATTAACAGTAATCAACACTGTCAAAATTATTTTATATAACATTTTAATAATTTAAATTATTGGACAAATTTGTGGATTTCAGAATATAAATTTATTTATTTCGATATTTTTCTTAGCGACATTTTTTTATTTTTTAATGTTTATAATATTTTTAATTTGATTTATTATTTCTAGTTTAAAAATATATTATTTTGATCATTTTTGTCCATTTTTGAAAGATTTTTTATTTTTGGGAATAATTATAATTTATTTTTAGAAATTTTTCGTATTTTATAATTTGTAAGTGAAATGGTAAGTTAATTAATTAGTCATTAACTTTATGAAAATTATTCTATATTACAACATTATTTTGATTAAAAATATTGGACAAATTTGTGCTTGAAACATATTTGGAGAATATAAGCTTAGAATATATATTACGAAATTTTTCTGAGCAGTATATTTTTTGTTTTCGAATGTTTCTACTATTTTATAATTTGATTAACTAATTCGAGTTAAAAACATAATAATAATAATAATCTTATATTTTTTAATCTAATGTATTGACAACTTTTGTAAGTTAACTAATTAACAGTCATTAACTTTGTCAAAATTAATCTACATTACAATAACATTTTCATTAAAATTACTGGACTAATTTGTGCATGTAACATCCTTTGAGAACATCAAACAAAATAAATAATTGCCGTATATCAAATACAATTCCAATATGCTCAAATTAATATAGTATGAGTTCAAACATGTCGTTAATATATACATTTACATGTGACAACTTTGCCACAAATTACAATAATTACAATTAATCCATTCATTGAAAAACCTAAAACATTATAAACTCCCCAGAAACTGACAGTTAAAATCCCGCATTAATCAAACGAATAAAATTGGAATTATTTGTAATAACTTTGATTGATAAATTACCCTCAAAGTCATATGCGCTCGAATCGGAACCAATTAATCTTTTCCGGATTGTTTTTACCGCCCTAATTGATTTTGCTAAGCCGAAACTTAGGAGGATTTACAGCTGAAATAATATTCGGTCCATCGACATTTCCTCTCTTATAAATTTACGATTTATCCATTACGTTCCTTTATATTTTATACCTATCAGTTTTTTAAAATAACGAACATTTTAATCAGGTTTCGAAAAGTTTTGGTCGTGACGCACATTCAAAAAGTTTCAACTATAAATCGTAGATCGTTGAAACCACTGTCTGACTTTTAGACGCATTAACTTGCCAAGCTCCCAGTTAATGTTTCCATTCTCAAAACTTACTTGCGCGTAAAAAAAAATCGAAAGTGGGATCCTCTATTTATTTTACGCCGGCAAAAAGTGGCAGTTCATTAAAAATTATATTCGAAAAATTGCACTCGGTTAATACATTTTCATTATAAAGTTGTAAAACGTCTTTGGTGGGGCCTCTTTTTTTTCCGTTTGAATTTGTATGATGAATCGTAACAGTTTCGATTTGTTCAAGGGTTCATTATTCAGTTCATCAGCTTCCAGACGACAATTAAAAGGCATTCGAAAATCCGCAAACGAGAATTTATACGGGTTTATTGTTCCTGCCAACGTCCATTCAGGATATTTCATTTTCACTAATTATGACGTCCCTTTGTCTCTGTAAAGAAAACGTACTTATTAATTAATGTCTGCTTAAAAATTCTTGGAAAACATTAATGCTTCAGTACAGGCAAATGTTGACCTCAGACATACGAGGGTTAGACTATACTCTCTGATTTTTCCTAGCTTCGATATCCTGTTGGAGAAGCTTCAAGTCATTAATCACTCCATTCCCTTATTGTCTTTCAGAGTACTGTCCGACTCGTTTTTGGTATTAGTTGAACTGATATCTTTCAAATGAAAGTATTGAATCACATAATGATGACCATGATTTTCTAGGTCTACAAAATTTAAAATAATACATAATAATGTATCATCTGGACTCTTGAGACTTGAGAATTATGAAATTGTTTCCACTCTTGTAAACTGGATTGATGCGCCGCATGTTGACCACAATTTCTCCAGCTTACCGATTTTAAAATCGCATCAGATTAAGTTGTCTGCCTCTCATCTCGTCAGACATTCGTCACATGAATTTTTTACTTGATGCCAGTAAAACGGCGCGCGAAACTATCACGTCGATCTGTGCGAATTAAGTCTGCCTCATTTAATCGCGCCTCGTACTGTTCTCGTGCTTAATTGAAAGTGAAAAGCTTTTAGTGACGTTTTCATTAAATGCGCCTCCACCGAATTACGTTATGCCCTCTCATGACATGCAAACATTTGTGTTTCGAATGTGGTTTTAATTAAAAAAAAAAAAAAATTGCAAAAGAAAATTGTTCGTGATTTGGTGAACTTAATTTTAGTGAATATGAAGGTATAATAATAAATAGAATAGATATATTTGTTTTTTGGGAATTTAAAACAATTTATATTATATATAGTGTATATTTTATATATTTATTGTACTTCGTGATTTTCTATTTAGTGAACTTAATTTTTAGTCAATGAAAAAGAAAATTATGGAACAGCTTATTACAAGTTAATATTGTTATTATTAGGATTATTAATTTTTTAATCGTAAAGTTCTAATAATAACCTTTTAAGTGTTTTCATAAAAGTTATATATCATCAGAAAACCTATAATTAACGAAACGCAGACTTCAAAATAAATTAATGACTTTGCGTGCTTTCAGAATTACAATTTGACACGATAAGAATCTGATTTTAGCCAACGTAGCGGTAGGTCAAGAAAAATCAATATGACAAAAAGTGGTAATAATTCATAATTATCACACAATATTCTTTGCTTATTAAATAATTAAATGTATTTCATTATTTAATTTAATTGATTTTAACCAATAATTAAAACGTGTGTGTATTTTATATTTTCTGAAAATTCGTGTTTGTATAATTTTAATAATATTATATATAATTAATTATATTAATATATAATATTAAATAGAATATATATTTTTAGTTTTTTGAGAGTTTAAAACAATTTAAAATATATATATATATATATATATATATATATATATATATATATATATATATATATATATATTATATATTTTATATATTTATTATATATACTCAGTGACAAAGAAATTGCAACACCAAGAAGGGAGTGTTTAAATTTAATATTGTTTTGGTTATTCATGGACGTTATAGCAAGGAGATTTAATCGTTTACTCCTTGCCATAACATCTATGTTTTATCAAAAGAATATTAAATTTGACATCCCCTTCTAGGCGTTGCAATTTCTTTGTCATTTAGTATATATACGACTGTGACTGTGACTCTCTTCACAGCAGAAATATAAAAACTCCATTTTACGTATTTTAAGGCAACAATGTATTTTTACTCTGTAAAAAACTTGGACTTGGAACTATTTTCATGTCTGATATACACCTTAAGAAACCAGCAATAGTTCAATATCTTCTAATATTTCAATTAACTATTTTCAATTACAGGCATTTTGTTTTTTATTTTTATCTTCGTCTTTTGGTGCTTGAAATGATTTAAATTCAAAAAACTAACATTTAAAATAGTGAAATTGAGAATATGAAGCTATTTTTCTCTTAATACAAATAGTTTTATTATAATTTTAAAAATTACCTAATATTTTTTTTTTTTGAAATATAAAATATGTGATTTATTAAATTTTCTAATTTATTGGATGTTTTAAGAATTTTCTTCCACGTTGTAGTGTGTAATTGTGAGAAAAAAATCTCTCATATCTCAATGTTGATTTTATCGTTTTATGAGGCCATTAATTTTTTTCTTCTAAGACATTATACAACTCTAAAACAGCATTTACATTAATGTTCAGCAACAAATTGCAATCATCATTTATTACACAAAAATTACAAACCTGTAAAAAATTAATAGCTCATTAAATTTAATTTAAATTCACTATTTTAAAAGTAAATATACCAGCAAAAATGGATGATAATTAATAGAAAAACGTAAAATTTTTAGAGAAAACTTTCGGATTGGTATTGAATGAACGTCGGGTTTGTAAACTTGGTACGCATGTCTTTCGCGTGCGCCGCGACGACGTCCATTCAGTTCCGCGGAACGCAACCGGCCCAACGCGTTGCAACGGTCCCGCTGGTAGCGTCGCCGAAGCGTCTCCAACGTCGTCGACTGTTTCGACGCACGGGAATTTCGCGCCGTCGGTTTCGTCGCTCGCGGAATGTAGTTTTCTTGTTCGGGTTACGGAGGTCTTCTGGATATCGTCTCGAAGGTAGGAATATGTTGTTTTTGACAGGTGTGGGTGGTTTTTTCAAAGTTCCAACTTTTACAGCTGCGAGTAAATAAGTTTTTGTAAAGTTTGAAATTCAACTTTCGAAAGTGACTGTGAAGTTTTCGATTAAATTAAAGTAAATAATCTTTGTTATTTTCACTAATTTTTTTATAATATAATAATATAACACCTTTATTAAAATAATTCAATTTTGAAGGTATTTTTACAGTTATTAGCTAAATGGAAAACTTTATGAATACATAAATTTTAAGGTATATAATAACTACAGAACTCACATTTTTATTATTAAACAAATTAATGATCAGTCATAAAATAAAAAAATAAATATTTTATTATATATTATTATATTTATTTAATTAAATAAATTTTAAGAACTGTAATAATTATAAAACGTACACTTTTATTATTAAACAAATGAATGATCAGTCATAAAATAAAAATAAAATATTAATATTTTCATTTGTAATTTTAAATTATATATTATATATTTAATAGTATATTTAAAATAAATTTAATTATTCCCATTAAAACAAATTATGTTATAATTATGAAAGTTAAACTTTAATAATAATAATAATAATAATAATAATAATAATAATAATAATTTTAAGGGTTGTAATAGTTATAATACGTATCCAACAAATTAGTAATTAGATATAAAATAAAAAAAAAAATAATTGATTGATAGCTAATTATTAATAAAATAATTTTCAATTTGGTTTAAACCAAAATTCGACATTACTATTTAAAATAAAATTCTTATCAAGAAAATAAATTATACATTACATACTATAGTTGCTTCATACATACCAATTACTTAATTTTTATTTTTAATTGTGAATAATTATAAAATAATAAAAATTAATATAAGCTAAATATTGTGTTTTAGTATTTTAACTTATTTCCACATTAATTTATAATTAAGATTAAGAAAGTTAAACTTATATATAAATATACATAACATATAAATATTAGATTGTATTATAAAAATTAGTGCTAAAATTAATATTCTGTAAATATATAGTTTTTTTTAAATATTAAATTCAATTTGAAATTTTAAAAGGTAAAAAACTGAAATAAGCTTAAACGATATGTTGTAACATTTTAAATTCATTGGTAAATTTAAAACCATGTATTTTCAATAGAGTTTTAAATTTAAATTAAAAAAGTTATTTATGGATTAAATACTACAGCTTTTGCATATTTACTAAAATATATATTGTATCTAAAATTTATTAATAAATATTTTACTGATGTTTAAATATTTAAGTTTTCAGAAAGATTTTACATTGAACATTTTATTTGATAATTTTTAATTTTAAATATATAAAATTAGTTTTCACTTTTTTAAGGTTTATTTTATTTTATTGATAGTGATTTTTAGTTCAAATTTTCTAGATTTTTTACAATATTATTTAGAATATTACTTTCTTCTAAAAAGTAAAAGTAAATTTTGAGATTGTTAATTGAATTTTATTCCATTTTGAATTTTATTTCCATTAAAACAAATTAATTTAGTTAAATATATATAAATAATGTTTTTTAAAATATAATATTCCGTAATAATGTTTCTTAACATTAAATAAATTGCATTTAAAATTGTAGAAAACTGATACAAGGTTAAACGATGTCATAAATATTGTAATCTTTTAAATCATAGGTTTAATTTCCATATACAGTTTATATTTTCATATAAATATGTAATATATAATATATATATTTCCAATACAGTTTAAATTGAAATAAATAATATTCTTTTTGGTTTAAATATCAAAACTTTTGAAGTAATTTAATTAAATATATATCGTAACTGATATTTTAAATGTTCGTGAATAAAAAAAATAAACAAGTCTTTTACTGATGTTTAAATGCTTTAACTCTATAGAGATTTTAAAAAGCAAAATTTTATTTATTTATTTATAGTTTTAAATATATTTTATAATAATATAATTATGAATTTTCTTTTATATTTCATTCTGAAGGAAGTTTTTCAATTTTTTAAAACTGATGATATTTTAATTGAAAGTTTATTTTAAAAACGATAATGTGTGATTTTAAAATTAATTTTTTTCACAAATTTGAAATAAAATAAATCTTGCAAGGTTTAAATAGTTTTTAATATCCTAGAAAATATTTAGTTTTCTTTATAAAATTTATTATTGAATTACTTTGACTTATTAATTAATTTAATTTATTAAGTGTTAATCATACAACTCTGGTGTTGCTGCAATATGTTAATTTGTAAGTGCAGTTTGTTAATCACGTTTGCTCAACTATTAAAGCAAACAAACTGCTTATACTGGAAGCAATTTCTTGTGGTAAACCGTGTTGTGAACTTATATAAATTTCAATGTATTCGTTAGACAGCTTATAACTTATAAAGTTTCCGCACAATTGTATTTTTCAATCCCCGTTTCGACGTCATGAACTTAAACTCCCACATTCCAAACTCAAACAAGTGCTACCGTCTTTACGATTTTTACACCCCACGAATAAATCCACTTCTTTTCCAAATTAAACGTACACAATGTCGAAAAAACACGAAATATATTTTCCGGAAGTAATTAGAGGACTTAGGGGTGAATTGACCTTTACAAACGCACAATAGAACACGTCACTCTCCCCGGTCCGAGACACAAGAGAAGAATCTTGATAAATGAGCCGAAACAAAAAAACCCTCTCGATTTCCTGTTTGGATTTTAGTTGGTGTACAAAAGGAAATCATTTAAGTAGACGCCTCTACGCTTTATTTTATATGTCGTGCATTGCGAAGTGCATTAAACTCCCACGAAAACAATGCAAAACTTGTGTAAGGTGTGGCCACAAATTGCCGGCGCATCCCACTTTCATTATTCGACATGTTGACGTCGAAGGATAAAAGTTGTCCCGATCCGGGACCGCAAATTTCAAGGATTATTCGATGCGATCAAAAAAAAAAAAAATTTCTCGAGACTGAAAATGTGCCATTCCACTAATAGGAAAACTTTTATATGGCGGAATTAAAGGGATATTAGAGTCCTTTCTAATACGGCGTCGACTTAAAAGAGTTTCGTTGTAAAGTTTTTACGATTTCGTTTGGCAGGGATCAGTTTTATTGTTCGTTTATTATTGGATATTGATCAAAATTTGTTATTAATTTTATTAGTGGTGTTTTATTTGCGTTCACGTAATTTTATTTGTGTCAACTTTTGCGACTTTCTCTCGCTTAAAATTTTAATTGTCTGAGGGACTCATTAACCGACTCGCAGACTTTATGTAAACCGTAATAAAACCAGATCACAATTTTAAATCCTCATAAACTTTTTCTGCTCCGTTATCAGACGGCGTTTAAGAAAATTTCTGGGGGAGAAGCCCAATCGATAAACTTGTAATTATTGCCGTCGTCCCATTGATATATTGGGTCGTAATCTCTGCAAAACTTTCAGAACGAACGTGCCATTTTTATTCTAATATTCCGGGTTAACTGTGTTTGTGTTTCCTTATCCACAGTTACAGGCTGTGTCGATATTTTAGTTTGCTTTCCTTTATTTTTCTCCGACTTGAACGAACATCACGTAGTAATTGTGGCCTGTTAATATTTACAGATTAAAACGTATTGCGGGAAGAATTAGAAAGAGATTAACTTATAAAATGTTGCATTTTCATCAGCAGATACCGGGATTCCGGTCGTGGAAGACCGGGAGCCACGTTCCGCATTAATTAGAGGGTGCGTGGGCCGATATCAGGGCGGATGAAAACGCGACCAATTTCTAAATACATAATTAACGAATTGTCGGGGATTAACTGACACACTATTCCGGAACGTCGCAATTCGGTGCCGTTTGTGCTTAGCGCGTATGTGCTGATGGTTTTTGATGGGTCGGTGGGGTGAAAGTTTAATTGAAGAGGGGCTGGAACTGGGTCAACGGGAGTTTGAATATTGATAGTTTTTAGTTGCGTAGTCATTAATTAATATTAATGAGAAAGTCGATTAGAACACGATACATTATCAAGATATTAAAATACATTTTGTTGTTAAAAACTATGAAAATAGGGCAAAAAAAGAGATTAATTGTGAGAGCATAATGCTGTGTCTAGAAATTTAGTTTATAATTAATTTTTTGCATATATGTAAACACAGTCTGGCGTTTAATAAAAGGTAGAACCTTATTTTTAGAACAAGTCACTTAACTATTATAGTTTGATCGATTTTTCATGTCTGGCCTATATTTAAAGCGGTTATAATATGTTAATTACAAAAATGATTGATATACATACGTATCGATTTTAAAATAATGAGGAAAATTTATTTAAATTCCACATTTTAACATAACATGTACGTAACTAATTTATTAATCAATTTACAAATTTAAGCTGAAACATGGAAAATCTTGTTTATTTATGGTAATAAATATTAACGTGTTAATCAACAAATCTTATGTGAGTTGAAATCTATTTATAAGTATTAATTACTAGTTTGTCAAGGTAAACCTTATCGACATTTCCAATTTGTTGAAGTCGTAACATCCAATTCCCCTTTTAAAAATCTAATTAAAATTAGGTTCTAATCAACTCCAAACGGGTTAATTAAGAAATGAAAAATTAATGACCGGTTCACTTTTGCAGCTAAAAAACTGCGGCCACCAACAGGGAAATTCTTTTAAAACACCCGAGAGACAATTTTAAAGCGGAAATGTTTGTTAATTACGCATTGTAAATTTGCACAAACATTTAAACGGCAGTTAGGTATATTAAACTCGTCAAAATTTCAACTGTTTAAACGAGTTTATCAAATTAGTTTTCATTTTGTTAATTAGTTTTCGTATTTTGCATAGATTTTTGTGGAAACTGGGAGTAATTTACTATATAAATTATTGAAGGTGAAATACTGAAAAGACATCTTAAAAAATTAAACAGTCAAAACAATTTTAAATTTAGACATTTCTGACAGAACTATCGATGTTTATATATTTATACATGTAGATTTAAATGAGCTTTATCCGCCGTCGAAAGATTCTGATAGATGGAATTGATAGAATCGAAGAGAAATATTCGCAATTTGTTTACTTCATCTTTTACATAGTAAGTAAAAATGTCTGTGTTTCATGGAAGTCCCCCAACTATAAATTATTAATAATTTTTATGTTTTCGTTTTGTTAATGTCATTTGGTGTTTCGTAACTTTTTAACTGATACAAAAACTTAATGATTTAAGCTTCTGTTTAAATTTATAGATAATTGATTTAAATGAAATGTCTTGCTTATAAAAGGAAGTATTGATAAATAATTTATTCATTTTAATATAGTATTTTTATTTTATTTTTAATGTTCATTACTTTTGTTATAATTATAATTATTAAAATAAATTATTACTAATATAATATTATAATATATTATTATTATTAATTATTAATAAGTTATTAATTAAGTATAAAAATATAAATATATATAAAATAAGTAATAATAAATTAATTATGATACTTTTTTGAAAAATATAATAATAGATTATTAATTAAATTGGTTAGTTATTAATTTTTTTCTCGTTTTAAACTTATGATTATTAATAGAAAAAGTATTCATAAAAAATACTAATTTAATTATTAATTAATAATTATTTAGTTACAGCAAATATTTTTTTCTTTTCTTTTATATTTAGGAATATTAATAGAATAGATAATAATAATGTTTTCTAAATTTAGGAATATTAATAGAAAAAATGTTAATAAATAAATTACTATTTTTGAAACAATATTTATATATAAAATTATAATTAAAATTATTAATTAATTATTATTTAGTTATAGTTATTATTATCTTTTGGTATTTTGTAAAATTATGAACATTGATAGAAGAAGTATTAATAAATAAATTATTAATTTTTATCCTTTTTTATTTATTTAAAAATATTATTATAGATTATTAATTAATGTGGTTGGAGTTATTAATTTTTTCCTATTTTTTAAACTTATGAACATTAATTGAATTATAAATTTAATTATTAATTAATTATTATTAAGCATTAAATTAGGATAAAAGTGTTATGCTTGTTTTGTAAATGTATGGATAATAATAGAATAATTTTAACAAATAATTTACTAATTAATACAATATTTTTATACTTATTTAAAATTCATTAAGTATTATTTACATATTTTGTAAATTTATGAATATTGACAGAATAAGAATTATTAATTAAATTACTAAGTTTGTAACAATATTTTTTAATTTATCTATAATTATAATTATTTCTGTGTTATATTAATTTATGTATATTGAAAAATCATCAAAATATAAAATAATGTGTTATTTAGATTTTTCAGAATAATTTATTTAAATCAATTGAATTATTAAAAATATTATTTAGTTGATTATTTAAAATTAGGCTTTTAATCATTCTTTTATTATTTCAGTCATGATTTAATATTTTAATTTACAAATATTTTTTTAATCCTAATATTTCATATGAAATAATAATAAAAAAATGAATAATTTATGAACAGAAACGTAAATATAAACATACTAAAAGTTCGAGAACAATCTCCTGGTGGTATAAAATGCCAACTTAAATCATGTAAAAAACTTTAATAAAAATTCAAGATGTTACCCGGAAATTACATAACTTTCCCCCGTCAAAGTCTTGACAAAGGAAACGTGCAACTTCACAAATATTTATAGCGATGAAAATTATTAAATTTATATGTCCCTTACCGGAAGAGTAAACCTAATACAGCGAATTAAATCCGTTCCGTATGATATCCAGATTTGGAAGCAATGCCCTTTGTACAAAACATCACTCAATTTGCCAATATCGCATCGGGCCAAATCGCATGCCTTTTCCCACACGGAATTTTCATTTTGTCAGCGTCCCGACGCTGCTTTTACGGTTATTGAATGATACGAAAGAAAAAATGTATGAGACTTAAAACAAGGTTTGCTGATAAAAAATACATTTACAAAGTGTGCAGGAAATTTTCGACGTTCAATCTGTGTCCCTTTGATGCGCACTAATATTTTATTCATCCGTACGATAAAACTGCGTACGGTAAAAAGTTCACTGTTATCTTTATAAACAAACGTGGGTTTTTTTTGACCGCTTCCACTCTGGAGATTAATTAGAAGAACGAGCTTGAAGCGGAGAAACAAATTAGAGTGAAACGCTGTCAGTCACAATCAGCATTAAATTCAAATTGCATATTTTATTTCGGCGTTTTCTAATTATTAATGACGGGCAAAAAAAAATCTTTGAGTTGGTTTAAGTAATTTAATAAACATTTTTTTATTGTCCTATAACAACGTCGCTCAAAACTGGTTCATTAAAAATGCAAATTTAAATAATAAAATAGCAAATATATGAACGAAATAATGTCTAGTGCTGATGACACGACGTGAGTTTCTGCTGGATACTAATTGATATTTAAGACATTCATTAACTACAACCGAAACTCGAAATTAACCGGCGATTTTCACGTATCAAAACGCAAAATTCCGATGTCAGTCGTTGATGGTTTATGTAGACTGGTCCATTTTACGCCACATAACTCGACGACTAAAGGTCAATTCTCCAGAAACAGTTATTTATTGCCGCACGTCCAAAATACCGACATACATTCCAGCTGTTCAGATTACGATTTTTGCCTTTAAATGCTTGTTTATCACTACGTGCGAGTTTCAGGGTTGATTATGCAATATTATTATTACGACGTCCGAGGGCGATTAGAGTTATAGGTTTATTTGTTAATTAAATGCGGAATTGTTGTTGGGTCGTTAAAATTAATGAATCGCGCTTTTGGCGCCAGTGATTAGGGTCGATAAATTAATGTGATCGATTCATTAGGGATTATCGGTAATTGATAATTTGTAGCCTAGTTTTAACGTTACATTGTTGTTAGCTGCCATTTCTATAGTGTGAGTTTGTAAGGTTATCAAGAAGAATCCAGAAAACGTTTAGAAGGTGATAAACTGGGTAACAGATCATATTTCTTCCTCCTAAACAATATGATGGAGTTTAACAGCCCTCGTAAACGTGAACGTTATAAATGTTTAATATAGGAAAGACAGACAAGAAATATCTATAACAATATATTATTGTTTTGTTGGACTGTTACTTGTCACGGATAAACCTATAAATTATGACTTTTCGCACACCGCGAACAAACTTTTGTTAGTTAAGTAATATTGATTTTATGATATTCACCGTATTTACCCATAAATCACTGTCACACTAAGATAAGAATTTTAATTTTCTTAAAATTTACTGCCCCGATTTCACCCTTAAACATCTATATATACGAATATTTGTTTTGACATAAAAAATGTTGAAGACATAAAACAAATTTATCCATTTGAAATATAAAGACGATAAATATTTATTTGTTTGAAATATTATTAATTTGAAATATATTTATTAAAATATGCATTTGTTTTCATTTTTTAATTTTATAAAAGCATCCTGTTTTCTAAAAGTGTAAATCATATCTTGTCAATTAATTAATTTAATAATAATTAATTATTGGATTGGTTGCGCATTCGCCATTTTTAACAACAGTTGTAAAAATGGTGAATGCGACACAAAAAACTTAAATAAAATATTCATGTGAATTAGGATAAGATATTGGAAAACATAAAATTAATTGACTTCTGGATGTAATTGTTATTATATAATTTGTTTGCGCATTCACGATGTTTAAACATTTATTAAACATCAAAATCATAATTTTTATACTATTTTAAAGGTTACTTTACTGATTAATTAAATAAATTTAAATAGTACCTGTAAAAAATGAATCTAACAGTGGATAATATAAATTACTTTGAAAATAATCAACTTATTCTTAGAATTTCTTTAATAATAATTAATTATTGAATTGGTTGCGCATTCGCCATTTTAACAACAGTTGTAAAAATGGTGGATGCGAAACAAAAAACTTAAATAAAATATTCATGTGAATTAGGATAAGATATTTGAAAACATAAAATTAATTGACTTTTGGATGTAATTGTTATTATACAATTTGTTTGCGCATTCACGATGTTTAAACATTTATTAAACATCAAAATCATATTTTTTATAGTATTTTAAAGGTTATTATACTGATTAATTAAAAAAATTTAAATAGTACCTGTTAAAAATGGATCTAACAGTGGATAAAATAAATTATTTTTAAAATAATCAACTTATTCTTAGAATTTGTTTAATAATAATTAATTATTGAATTGGTTGCGCATTCGCCATTTTTAACAACAGTTGTAAAAATGGTGGATGCGAAACAAAAAACTTAATTAAAATATTCATGTGAATTAGGATAAGATATTTGAAAACATAAAATTAATTGTCTTTTGGATGTAGTTGTAATTATTCAATTTGTTTGCACATTCACGATGTTTAAATATTTATTAGACATCAAAATCATATTTTTTATATTATTTTAGAGGTTACTTTACTGATTAATTAAAAAATTTAAATAGTACCTGTAAAAAATGCATCTAAAAGTGGATAAAATAAATTACTTTTAAAATAATCAACTTATTCTTAGAATTTGTCTAATAGTAACAATTATTGGATTGGTTGCGCATTCGCCATTTTTAACACTAGTTGTAAAAATGGCGGATACGAACAAAAAACTTAATTAAAATATTCAAATGAATTAGGATAAGATATTTGAAGATATAAAATTAATTCCCTTTTGCATGTAGTTTTAATTATACAATTTGTTTGCGCATTCACGATGTTTAAAGATTTATTAAACATCAAAATCATATTTTTTATAGTATTTTAAAGGTTACATTACTGATTAATTAAAAAAATTAAATAGTACCTGTTAAAAATGGATTTAACAATGGATAAAATAATTCAATTTTAAATATTGTAATCTTTTTGAATATTATTTCATACGATTACGTTCCATAAAAGTAATCTGAACCATTAAGTTGAAATATTCGTCAAATTTATTTAAAACTATTGTCTATCTCTGTGCAGAATTAATGCAAACGGCCGAATTAAAATCATTATTTTTGTATGTGCACCTTAGAGCAAGCATTAGCGGTAATGCCGAAACGGCGAATTACAAAACGAGACAAAACAAATGGATTTGCATGTCTGGAGCGCGGGCTCACGCCATTTAAATTCTTTCGGTCAGTAATCCTGCATATTAAGCAGGAACCGCGAGCACACCTGCTCCACCCGTCCTGCCGCTAATGCGCACAGAAACATCACGAAACACGACGCGAACAATTAGAGATTCACCAGAAATTTCCCGTTTAATCGGTCTATTATCCTTCTTAAAATTTATCGGCGGGCGCGCGTTTTAATAAAGTATTTCAACAAGTCGGAATATGAATTATTCAGCGTGGGCTGGCGGAACGTGAGCGCGGACTTCGAATCGTATTAATGGGGATGGTTTTAAAATATCTGTCGGTGTGAAACTTGCCCGAATTAATTCTTGAATGTTTAAATTTGTTTTCCGTATCTGTCACTGAAATTATATACAAAAAAGTAAAGTAAACTCTCAACATTTTTAGGATTTTATTGTTTATTATTAAACCCCGCTTTACTTGCTGTAATTTTATTTTATATGACAACGTTTATGTGACATATAATTTACTAGATTCCCTTTGAGATTCACTTATATATAACGGACATATTTTGTCCATTACAGATTTTAAAATAAGACTAATCAGATTTCTCGTTGTACATGTATAAAGTCAAATTACAAAGAGCATAAGGTGAATTAAACTAGTTAAATTTTGCATTTTAAATCCCACTCATTCCACATTCAACATGTTAAATATACAAAGGTTTTTTAATATGAAAAATCGTAAAGGTTACCTGTAATGAACTTGTTATGTTAAATGTTAAATGGTAAAATCTAAGTAAATATATTTGTGAAAAAATTGTTATGATAGGTTAAAGGGAATGCTTTTGTAGTCAAAATAACCTTTGCAACCGATGATAAGCTTTCCTTAAAGGGAAGTAAAATCATGTTCTTAATTTTCACAACTTCTCACAGTACGAATTAAATGCGTTTTTAAAGAAGATGTCAAAATTTGTAGAAACTTAAATGTTTTTTTTTTCAAATTGTGTCGAAGGAAACAAAAATCTCACACAAAATATAAAATAATGATTTTTGCATTTATCACAGGGGCTGAAGTAAGTGGTGATTTGAGTCCTTCCTATATACCATTAACAACATTGTTAGCAAATTGATTTAAGAGTTTTTCTTGTTATGAAAGCCTAAACTAAATCATGGTATATGAGCTAAAAACCATCTTACCATTATTCCTGATTTTGATCATATTTTACAGTATTAAATACACATATATTAAACATGTAAGTTATCAGGAAAAGTATAAAAATTTGTTACTTCAAAAGATTATTTTTTATATTATTAATTACTTGATTTAAAGGCAAACCTTAAAAATTAAAACTATTCATCAGTGCGTGTTGTTTATGAATATTTTAAACAATAAAACAACCCTTGGGACATAAACAGTGAAACCAGGTAAAATATTGCTTGTGTTGTTAATGATGACATTTATTACTTTGTATGATATTTATATTTATTACATATGTACGATATGATTGTTTCCTTAAATAAACAATGTCAAAACCCTTGTGAAAATAATTTAAATATAATATAATTAATAAAGTTCTTTATTTAATTTTAATTAATATATTTGTGGAAATATAGACATTAATTAAACCAATTATAATTAAATTCATAAAAATTATTCAAATAACGCAATTTAAATATTATGTGTCAGATTAAATAAACATGTTAAACATATTTGAATTTGCAAGTCAAACATGTGAAAGCAGAATTCAGTTTTATAAACAAAAAGGTCAAAACGAATCAATTTCGTCTCGCGAACCGCTCCAGGAAATATGTCGTAAATTCCCCATCGGAAATTCACGCACATACGCTTTTTTTTCCCATGCGTATTTTTCCCTGGGGAGGATTTATTACACCGTAACGATCCCGCCGAATCGAACATTATTTATTATTGTATTTACGCTCGGATTACTTTATTAATAATAGAAATTTAGTGCTTTAGAAAACCGGAGTCTTGAGAGCGTCACGATTAAATTGTCAGAAGGTAAGACAGTCTGGTGAAATTGATTGTGGCGCACGTAGGTGCGACAATAACCATCTGTCGAAACGCCGTGGGCGTTACAAGTTAAATTTATTAGTTTTAAGGGAAGCCGTGTCAACAACCCCCAATTGCGGTATTTAACTGTGTCGCAGACATTTTTCCATCAGTACATGCGAATTTTTGTTAATACAAACATCTTTTCATCTTTGGCAGACGTTCACTAAGAGAAGCATATTGCGTTCGGAGTCACGTACGGTTTTCACTTTCATCTCCTTAAAGATCCTGCAGGATAAATTACTGTGATGAGTGTTGGAATTTCGAGGGGTGGGTCGAAAACAACAAATAAGCAAATTCCCTTCAGCCCCGTTGAGTTTTGAAAGCGAATTATTGCCGTGCATGAACGTCTGAACGATGTATGTTTGAAGTCTAATGGCGTGTTGTGGAGGACTAATGTTTAACAATGGGGTTGAACGGGCCTGTTAGGAAAACGAAAACGTTTTTTCAATGGGGCATGGTTATAGTTTTGGGCGTTGGGGGATAAACAAACGGCAACGAGTTAGTTTTGGTTTAGATTCAACTAGAATAAATTCTGTGATGGGGATGGAAAGCTTTAAACAGAATGGATAAAGAATGAACGTGATTTATTTAATAAAACACGATTGTGCTTACAAATGTTTTTAATAAAAAATATATTTTTAATTAAATTCTTTTAACTCTGTAACAAAATAAATAGCGACAGAACTGTTGCTTTTATTTGTACTCAATATTCTATTATTTTTCTATAAATTATTGTTAAAATACCCTGAAACTTCAAATTATTATTAAATTAAACTGTATTTACTTTATTTATCTTCAATATATTATAATTTTTATAGCTATTATATCAATAATTTTTATAGATATTACTATTAAATTAAATATTTACTTTTACAACAAAATAAATTATTCATAAACAATTTTTAACAAGAATATTAAAATTTTAATTAAATTTTATACTAACTCTGTAATAAAATACATATTAGGTGTACTCACATAAAGAAAAAACAATATTTTATGAAAAATTATTTAATTAAACTGTATTTATCTTCAATATATTATAATTTATTATTAAATTACGCTGAAAATTTTATAAATTTTGTTCAATTTATTGTAAAAAATTAAAAATTATTTAAGAAATATAAAAACAACATTTAATAATTATTAGTTTTAAAACAAAATAAATTATTCATAAACAATTTTTAACAAAAATATTAACATTTTAATTAAATATTATATTGTATATTAATTCTGTAATAAAATACATATTAGATGTACTCACATAAAGAAAAAATATATTATAATTTTTATAGAGATTATTGTTAAATAACCTTGAAACTTTTATTTAATTTTTTTTATAATGATTTGAAAGAAGGATGATGAATTATTCATAAACAATTTTTAACAAATATATTAAAATTTTAATTAATAATTATAATTTTATTATCTTTTTATTTGCCTTGAATCTTTCATAGATTATCATTATATCATATTATTATTAAAATACTCTGAAGACTTCTAATTTATATATTTTGTTCAAATTATTATAGAAAAATTAAAATTGAAATAATCACAAATATTTGAGAGAGAAGTATGAAAAATTTATAAATTAAATTTATTTAATAATTTGCGATTAACACACAATAAAATAAATTGGTTGTAAACAATTTTTATTTAAAATAATAAAATTTTAATTAAAAACCTACAGAACACAAATTGAGTTTACTTATCATTTATATTTTAATACAGAAATAATTTGTTGATAGTTGCTTTATTTATAGAAATAAAATATTTAATGAATGATACAAAAAGAGGGATTTTGTTTGAAACATTTATTTATTTACTTTTAGTGCCTCCATAATCAAATCGTAAAAGTAAAATAATAAAATTTATGAAGACATTTTCCGAATAGACTCATTTAGCTCACAGGAAATTTATGGACTACAAATTCTGAAATCTGGACTTGGGACAGGTCTTTTTCAGGGTAAAAATCATAACATACGTCTGGCAGGTGTTGTATATTAGATCTACCATAAAACATATTTTTTGCACTCGCCTTGAAAGGATCAAATAAAGAAACAGTCACTTTTGTTCAAAAGTACCCCAAAATACATAAATAAACGATGTGTTTTTTTTTTGTGGCGGGCTGAAACAAATTAAAAACTTCCACTAACGACGGAGTTACGAACGCCGCGAAATGAAAAAGTAATATTTTAATAACTCGGAAGATTAAAATGGCCTTTCCGCAAAATTAACACTTTAACCAAAATTAGATGCTAATTAAGACCGACTCGGTCCAAATTAAATTGGTGAAACAAAAGCTTTCCTGTTAAAAACTTGAGGAAATATCTTATATTGCTCAATTAATTATTTTCAATTAAAAATCATCGCATTAGACAGTTATGTTCAAAAGAAACTTGTGTTGTTTGCCAATTATCAAAAACGAGATTTTTTTCCAAGTTTACGACTCGTGAAATTTGCACGGGGATTTAAATGCGCAATTCTTCGCCGTTTAATTGGCAGAAAATAATTAATATTTGCTTTCGGACTTAACAAAGTCGAAAGCGATAATTACTTTTTAACCCTGAGCGGGGAAAGCGCCCCTAAACGTATCAATTCGCGCTGATTTCGTGTTTGCACTGGGAGATTATCTGTTTCTGGTTTTGTCTAAGCGGAAACGTTCCGTTTTGCGTAGGTGCGGTTGTTGGTGCTAAACATTTAATTAAATATTCCGTAGATGGTTTCGATTCTTGGAGTTTCGTTCGTGACTTTGTAAATTGAAAACTAATCTAATTAATTATACAAGTTGTATTGACATAGAATTGACCTAAACATCGTAAAATTACATTTACGTCTAGGATTATTATTACTTGCTTCATAAATCATCGTCATTTATTAGACAAATTGAATTGCAGTTTTCTAGGTCAATTTGCCCGTTTTAAAATTATATTAAAGTTGAAGATATTTCGTTATGGATTATTTATTAAGTTTTAAAGTAAACTTCTGCAAGTAATAAAAATTTTATATTAAAGTTAAAGAAATTTTATTAAGTTTATATATAAAGTAAATGTAATATATAAATTAAACTGATCGCAAAAAGTTATACATGTAGCCTTATTTTAGAACAAAATTAGTTATTAAAAGTTGTAATAGCAAATTTTAATAAAATAAATAAATATCAAGAAATTAAACCAAAGGTAACTTAAAATTTATTTTACAAAATAAATAAGAAATTCCCACAAACAAAATGAAAAATACATATTTTTTTTAACATCGAGTAAGTCCGCCATAGTTTCCCATTACAGCTTGTTCCATATGTTGACATACTTTTTATCAGGTCATCTAGATGATTTTGATACAAAATATACTCTGGATGAAATTGTGTTAATTCTCTGGCAGTATGAGCACGGGGTTGGTGAGCAACCCCGTTTTTTTATCAAAGGTTTTATTATTTTCATTTTTATATTTTTATTTACAAATATGTATACAGGGCGTAAAAAAATGTATGGTTAAATTTATATTTTGGTGGAAATATGTTAATATAATTAACTTTTTTCGATCAGTTTATGAAGTAAATGTAATATATAAATTATATTTAAAAAAAATTAAATTGTTAAATAATTTGTACACCGACAAAAAATAGTTTTGTAACTAAAAACAATTTGTGGGACATTTCATTTCTGCTTTATTGTCTATAATTTTAGCAAAACATGAAAAATTGACTGCATGAAACTGAATATCGTCCGCTTATTTCGCATTTCTTTGAAGGATTCCCGGCAATCACAATAAAATCGTTCTCCCATTTAAATAGACCCGTATTTGACGTGACAATTTTACGAAAATCGCCATCGATTCGAACATCGAACGCATTAATCTTGTTATTTTATGCAGACTCTCACCTTGCCACTAAAGCCGAAAAAAAAACTTAAATCATCCAGACGACGAAAACTATGAATATTGATTAATGTATTTAAATAACTGGAACAATTAAACGAACTGGAATTAATGGAACGTAACTTGTTTTTGGAAATTGGTTAACTAAAGTAAATAATTGTATGTACATAGCCGGAGGATTCGACTTGAACTTTATTTATTAGTTATTGTTCGTTATGTTCAGACGTGAAAAACGAGAACAATACGAATTTCAAGGCACATGTTTACTTTCAGCTCGAATTTTGGATTGTGTAATTTATAACCAACGAAATTACTCATTGGAAGTTATTTGTTTATTGTTTTGGAACATTTTTATCAAATTTAAACTATAATATTTTAACCAATTTATTAATTACCTTATAATATATACAGTGTGTGAGTAATTCAATAAAAAAAAATTAAAAACAACTTTTTTGATAATGTTAATAAAATGGTTTAAATTAATTTTATAATACTAAATAAATAAAATATTCCAATCTATAATTTGATAGCTGTCATAAAACAAAAATACTTTGAAGTTAAGATCTATTAAAAAACCAAAAATGAAGAAATTAGTTAGTAATTTAAAAAGTATAAAGCTTTTAAATATATATATATATATATATATATATATATATATATATATATATATATATATATATATATATATTATATATATATATATATATATATATATATATATTATATATATATATTATATATATATATATTATATATATATATATATATATATATATATATATATATTTCTATAAAAAAGTTGATTGTTCTATATGAAATTTGATTTAACAGGTATATATGCCACAAAAACACAACTAATCATCTTCTGGAAGTTTCTTACTTCACGTCAACACCTTGTGACACCCTATCAAAATTAAACAAAATTGTTCATGGTCCTATAAGTTTCAGGGTAACAAAAAATATATAAAAATTTATATATTGTTTTATAAATATCTAATAAATGTTTCTTTGTAATTTATTCTAATTTAACACGAGTGTTAATTATGATATGTGTCAACTTTTGATATATGTATTATTTTATTTGCTTCAGGTATTATCCCAGTAGATAATAATGTTGTTCAGAAAAGAATAAAAATGGTAATATAAGAAAAAAGCATTTCCAAAGTCAAATTTATATGAAATATTTTGTATATTTATTCCTGTATCCATTTCGAAATAAAATTATTTCATCATTTAAATAGTTTAAGAGAGCAATAATCTTGTAGATGAATGTTTAATAAACACTTGAATTTACAATCAATAAACTCAAATCAATTAAATCAAATGTCTCCAAAAAAGTAATTGTCAGAATCATATAATTAATTACTGACAATTCTAATCATTAATAATATATTTTTTTGTTTTGTTATAAAACAATCACATTTTAAAGTTACTAATAATTTTGAAGAAAAAATCTATTTATATGTAACAGTATGTCTTATTTTTTTAATTTAATATATAAACTTTATTTAATGTCCTTTTTACAATAAACCAGATACAAGTGATGAAAAATTTGACACATTCAGTTTATATTATAAAGGACGAAGTTGATTGATCTGTCTTAAATTTAATTTACCAAGTATAGATCCCTTAAAAATACAACAAATCATTTTCTGAAGTTGATAAAAATAGAATAAAAATGATAACTAAGAAAAAGTATTTCCAGAACAAAATTTATTATGAAACATTTTATTTTATTTTGAATTTTAAATATTAATATTTCCATTTGGTGATATCCTGCATAAATTTCGAAAATAACTTAGTTAAAAAAGTTTAAAAAAGTAAATAATTACAATAAAATTCCTATTAAATTATAATAAAAATGTAATTTGGCCACAAAAACTAAGAACGTGCGAATGAATATTTAAAAGTGTATCATTTAAATAATTCGCGACTAAGCAACTTTAAATATACCTTGAAACCAACTTGCACAACTTCATAAAACTCTTTTGAGCGTATTCGAAATGAAGTTTTTCATATTGCACATCCGACGGCAGAAATAAAAAGACGAAAAACGTTAACTGCCTCATTCACTATCTTGAAACACTTTGGTGCTTTCGGTGCCGCACATTCAATGAAATATTGTCTAATATGAGAGTTATTATTCAAAATTGTACTGCACTTTTCCTATGGAAATGCTAATTCGTATATTTAAATTCGCGGTGTCGAGCACACTTTTACCCCGCTCAGATTTATGTTCGGGACAACTTCAAAATACTCGAACACTTATTTTTCTGCCTCTGTGTTTAAATTAAATAAATCATCAGTTTTTCTTGTTGTATAAAGTTTTAATTGAGCCCATTTTTAGCATATAAACTTGATAATTGAATAAAACCGTGTGGATCGTCGGTTTTTGGAAAGTTTTAAGTATTCAACGCAATAAAATCGAGTAATAACCTTAAAAATGTATTACTTGTATAAAAAGGAACTAATTTATTGTCCTGCTCGACGCCCAAAATTGAATTAGACTCGAATTATACTCCGGGCATTTTAAATCAGTAAAGTTTCGAAACATTTCTCTAGTCTGTGTCGACGGTTTTTTGGTCAACCAGATTTAAGGTTCATTAAACGTCATTTTGAGCCGTTTCACAGTTAAACCAACCCATAAATTTAAACGTAAAGTTATATCATTATTTTATAAAATGTTGAATATTAAAGTGCTTTTCATGAATTTGTACCAAATTAAATTTAATATTAAGGAACGTGCCAAAATTTAAACTGTTATATTAAATTAAATTAAATGCAACAAACTCCGACTAAAACGGAACACAACGAAATTAATTAAATTTAAACCTCTTAAAAATCAATTTGTGGAAATCGTTGCTCAACAGTTTAAATAAACGTCGCACAACGATATTTTTCAGCAAAAGCGCCGAGACAGAATCGAGTGAATCCGTCCATTGTCCCTAACTGTTCAGACGAAATCAGATCTCGTATATGAAATATTTGTCGCAATCAATTTAATGTCCGTCGAGAAAACGATGAAATTGTTTCGTCTGCATCCCCCAGAAACAAACCCTCGAAACATTTTTGTTGACCGTACGTCAACTTATATTTTTTCCGAGTCAAGTGCTCATTTCGGATTCCTTGAGTTTAGATTTGTTTTTTTTTCTGTTTTATTAAAGAGTTTTGATTTAAATGTCAACAGAGATAAAGTTTGAATTTTATTTTATATTAAGTCAGATATTTATTAGGTCACATAACATCCTGAAATTAGATTTGTGGTAAATTGAACCTGACGTAATAAATTACATAAATGTAACATATCCATTTCGGAGTATAATTTTCAAGGAAGGAATTTTCTCTCTTAATCAATATTACATTAGTGTTCAAAGTTTTTTTTTTTGGTATTTTAAGCAATATTATGACAAAATTAAACAAAAGCCACGTTTGTGTTGAAAAACAATTTTCTTATAGTCTGAAAATTAGCTTCATAAATTTATTACACCACATAACGTGTTGAAATTTGTTCCGTGGTGAATTGAACATGACATTCCTTCGGTAATAAATTAACTAAATGTGCCATATCCATTTCGTGGTGTAACTTTCAAGGAAGGAATAATCTTTCGACCCAAATTCTAAACTTAATCAATACCACCTTAGTATTACAGAATTTTGGTGATTATTTAAACAATGTATATGGTAAAATTATAAAATCACTTTAATCTTACAGTAAAAGTCACATTTGCGTATTAGAATATTTTCCTCATTGTCTGAAAGTTGGCCTTAATGAATAATAACCGCAATTAAAATGCAATTTGGTAGAAACTTTGTAAAAGTTTTAAGCCCAGACATTTGTATGAAAAGTGGCCGTTTCTCATCTAAATTATTTTCAACGAAACATAATATTAGGTGTGTAGAAAAACTTTGTTGATTAAACCGAAAATGGGGTCAAACCGTTTCTTTTAAATTCTAAATTCACGAAACAACAATCCGATTAAATTAATAATGTTTTGAATAAATAACCGGCATATTTATTCGTAAATCAAATAAATCATCCTTAAATTAATTTTAGGAAAATTTAACGCCAGAATCTCCGTAGTTATGTATTTAATTGTTTGGAAAATTTATTCCGAACAAAAGGCGATGATTAATTAAAACAGATTGAAACGAAAACAAACGTTTAAGTCTGTTTGCGATTCGTAATACGGTGGTGCATTATTTGTTCACGTTTCAATAAATCCGAACGTTCGGGCGAAAAAAAAAAGACCTGAAATATTGACCACAAGCTGTTGCGAAAAAAACTTGTTTGAAAATTTCATCCGTCGGGAGAAGGTTGCAAATCCGCTCCGCCGTCAGAATCCCCCTTTTATTTCGGCTGACGAACGTCCCGTTTTTCTTCCTAATGTCCATTTCACGGGGGGCGAAAAAGTCGCGTCTGTTTACGCAGACCGTTATCGAGATGTTTGCCGGTTGTCGAAGCAAATAAAATGTTTTCTATTTACGCGGTGTTTTTATAGTTATCCAGGATTGCGTCGATGTGTTAACTGAAACAAATAAATTGGCCGCGATGGCGTTCGGGATCGGGGCGGTTTTATCTGCCGAGGTGTTTTATCTATTCTCACGTGTAATTACGATCTGGTGTTTTTGGTGGAAAGGTCGCAATGTAATTTACTGCAGTTTGGTTGCTCTACTTAATCAAAATATTGTTTTAGGGTGGATAATAATTAAGACTGGGCGGCGGTTTTATCTGAAATGCTTCTTGCGATATTGATTAGATGTAACTGTAAAAATGTCGAATGTCACGAAAATTGCAAGATATAAAAATAACAGAAAGTAAGAATTAAATTGGTTCAATTTTTAATTAATAATAAAACAAATGTTCTCCCATAAATAAAAATTAAAGACTTTTTAAACAAAATTAATCATGAAAAAAACAAGATTTGTTACAAAATTTGAAGTGATATAAAAAATACATGAGTGTTGCGTTTAACTCACTGAAAATGTTGGGACAACAATTGGACAAATAAAAAATATTGTACAAAATAATAATCACAATGAAATAGGTACAATTTCAAAAAGTGTTTATAACTTTTTATTGAATAAATATATGGAAATGAAATTTTGATCATGTATAGCTAATACCCGTATAAAAACAAGTGAATAATAAATTTTACAGAATTTACTCATAGTATAATATTCAAATTAATCTAACATTATAAAATGTCGAAAATTTCATATATCCCTAAATTTAATAGGGAGTATGCCTCCTCTACTTCTTCGAAGTTTGGCGTAATATTGAGGCATGGATATCAACCTGTGAATCAAGTCTTGAGGTACATTGTTCCATTCTCTGTGAAGCTGTTGAGCCAATTCTTGAAGTTTATTTATGGATTCTAGATTTTTTATACGTCACCCTAGAATGTCCCAAATATGTTCTATCGGATTCATATCGGGACTATTCACTCCATAACACCCAAATTATGCTCTTCAAAGAAATTTTGATCAACATTGGCAGTGTGTGGTTTTATTAAATTTGAACAACTCCTTCTTGGTGTTGCAACTTCTTTGTCACTGAGTATATATCTGCCAAATTTCAATTTGTGACTGATATTAGTATTGATGGAGACTATTAACATGAAATTGTGTCACAAAAGTAAATATAATAATTGTGAAAATTAAATAAAGAAAAACAGAAATGAGAAGCAATCACAAACCAGAATAAAATCGTAATAATAAAATGGTCGTGGTAATAAAATAAAACTGTTGCATAAAAATTTGATATGACAATTGCGAAGTTGAAACGTTGAAAGTTGAAGAAGAATGTAAAGCAAATCATAAAAAAATTAAATGAGTTACTAAAAAGGTAGAATAAAACTATGGATAAACTTTCTGTAAAAAATAAGGAATGTACATTCTATTAAAGACTAGTGAAAATTAGAAAAAACAAATCAGTAATAAAATTCAGAAAATCATTAAAAGGCATGAAAACAAAGTCAACAGATTCGATAGGTATCAGAAACCAAAGAAATATATAAAACGAGGTGAAAAAAAATTCGAGATATTCTCTAATCAAACAGCGAAGTCGATTTTTTATCTTATAAAAGTGACGGACCTATATGTCCTATATGAGGTTTTGATGTTTTATATTGTTGGATAAAATTCTATAGAAAAAAAAAGATATAAACTAAAAAGGAAATTACCATGAAAATCGTGGGGTTACTTTAATAGTAACTAATTATTGAATTGGTTGCGCATTCGCCATTTTTAACAATAGTTGTAAAAATCGTGGATGCGAAACAAAAAACTTAATTAAAATATTCAAATGGATTAGGATAAGATATTTGAAAACAAAAAATTAATTGCCTTTTGGATGTAGTTGTAATTATACAATTTTTTTGCGCATTCACAATGTTTAACCCGGCGGGAGTGTGGTGAGAAAAAATTACTTCAGGTATGTGCGGGGTGTGACATACCCCACAAATAGACTGCCTGTAAAATTTGTCTATTACTAAAATTGCATCAAATGCTTTCAGAATATTTAAATAGGGAATTATCCAAGTGCGATTGAAATAAAAAAAGTATGTAATTATCCATATTTTAATTATTTTTCTTATAACAACTAAGGCACTAGATTTTGGTTACAGGAATCAACAACCTCTTTTTAAACAATTTCAAAGAAAACAGCTTATAGCTAAATTAAAAAAAAAACTCTAGAAACTTAAAACACATGAGATCCTTGACATAATAAAAATAATAACAATTAGAATTTAATGTAGGAACTTCTTAGGAATCACCATCAACATCAGTACAGTTTTTGCAAGACAAAATTGCATGATCTAGGCATATTGCTTTTCCACAGCTCGTACATGCATATTTTGTTTTGCGATCTTTCTTCCGTGTGCAGTCGACACATCGAGCGTAATGTCCAGGGGCATTTGGGACTAATGGGCGTTGTGGTTCTTTGATTTGAGAAGAGATTCGCTGTCTTATATGAACTGGGATATTTTTTTGATCTGCTCGCAATCGTAAATGTGCATACACCAAACCCAAGCCTAAGTTACGGAGAAATTCTGTCCGTTTAATTGTTTTATTTCCATTTGCTTGAAATATTATATTGGCATTAATAGCACCCATATTCAGAAGTCCATAAAATATGGTCCCTATCCCCTCCCGCAACACCTTACCTCCAGCTACACGAAGCCGCTAAAATGACGCATTCAAAAATAAAAAAATACAGCGGTGCAAATACTCTGTGGGGTATGCCACACCCCACCACATTCCCGCCGGGTTAAACATTTATTAGACATCAAAATCATATTTTTTATATTATTTTAGAGGTTACTTTACTGATTAATTAAAAAAAATTAAGTAGTACCTGTTAAAAATGGAACTAACAGTGGATAAAATAAATTACTTTTAATATAATTAACTTATTCTTAGAATTTGTTTAATAGTAATTAATTATTGAATTGGTTGCGCATTCGCCATTTTTAACAACAGTTGTAAAAATGGTGGATGCGAAACAAAAAACTTAATTAAAATATTCAAATGGATTAGGATAAGATATTTGAAAACATAAAATTAATTGCCTTTTGGATGTGGTTGTAATTATACAATTTGTTTGCGCATTCACAATGTTTAAACATTTATTACACATCAAAATCATATTTTTTATAGTATTTTAAAGGTTACTTTACTGATTAATTAAAAAAATTTAAATAGTACCTGTTAAAAATGGATCTACCAGTAGATAAACTAAATTACTTTTAATATAATCAACTTATTCTTAGAATTTGATTAATAGTAACTAATTATTGGATTGGTTGCGCATTCGCCATTTTTATCAACAGTTGTAAAAATGGTGGATGCGAAACAAAAAACTGAATTAAAATATTCAAATTGATTAGGATAAGATATTTGGAAACATGAAATTAATTGCCTTTTGGATGTAGTTATAATTATACAATTTGTTTGTGGATTCATGATGTTTAAACATTTATTAAACACCAAAAAAATATTTTTTATAGTATTTTAAAGGTTACTTTACTGATTAATTAAAAAAAAATTAAATAGTACCTGTTAAAAATGGATCTAGCAGCGGATAAAATAAATTACTTTTAATATAATCAACTTATTCTTAGATTTTGTTTAATAGTAATTAATTATTGGATAGGTTGCGCATTCGCCATTTTTAACAACAGTTGTAAAAATGGTGGATGCAAATTAGAATAAAAATTCAGTAATATTTAGAAAATTATTAATAAAAGCCATGAAAACAAAATCGACAGATTCGATAGGCATCAGAAACCAAAGAAATATATAAAACGAGGTGAAAAAGAATTGAAGATATTCTCTAATCAAACAGAGATCGGATATCCTTCAGTATTTGTCAATGTTTACATCAAGAAATCAAAATAACTGGGATAAGTTGATTTTATTTTTCCTATATTGCTAAAGACTAATATGAGGTCGATTTTTTATCTTATAAAAGTGACGGATGATGATGTCTAATATGAGGTTTTGATATTTGATATTGTTAGATAAAATTCTAGAGAAATAAAAGATATAAACTAAAAAGGAACGTCGGTTTATAACAATACAATAAAATAAAAATAAGTATGTAGTAAAATGGAAAATACGATGAAAATCATGAGAAAAACGTAAGAATTCAAGGGTGTATTAAAACTGAAAAATACTTAAAAACATGAAAAATTTTATTGAAAATAATCAATATTAGAAAGCATTATAATAAAAATAAGTTTCCAGATTCCCAAAGTGAAGTCCTTACTCGGATTTCGGGTTATCAAACCCGCGGCAATCAACTTGCTAATTGCATAAACCGCAAATTGTCGCTGGTAACTCCATTAACGGCGATAATTAGAATCAATAATGTGCGACACAAAAAACTATCGGCTTTATTGCGTTAAAGTGTCTCGATGATGATCGAAAAACGGGGTTGCGGGGGCGGCGACGGATTTTTCACGGTTAAAAATTATGAAAACGATGATAACATTAATTAAATAACAAGTTGGTGAATTGAACGAGACGTTGTAACGACCTGGCAAACGCGATGTAAAAAAAATTATATTAAAACAGCTTGTGCAGCTTAATTGGTAGCTGGATGTTTCAATTAAATCGGGGAATCTAATTACAACTTCGGTTCATTTTTTGATAAATATTTGTTTGCTCAACTACAGTTTTATTACCCTCACTCGCTCGATTCTGTTGCGGAATTAATTTAAATTGCTTCACGATAAAATATCGGTACCATAAATCATTAATTATTTTTCCTTAAACCATTAACGATATTATTGTTTGGAATTATTGGAAATTGTATTTGCATCTTTGTGTTTCACTTTAAATGTGATTAATCGATATTGTGCACCATTCAACCATTATTAAATTCGTATTAATTCGAACTAGTCATATATCACAATTACAATTTTCAGTGAAACTTACACATTAATTATATTTGAGGAACGGAAGTGAATATCCGTACGAAAAACGCTTTATTGTTCGCCGTTAAAACAATTTAAAATCCAATAAATCCGCGTTTAGTGCCAAAGGATTTATTATCAATATCAAGTGTCACTGTGAGAATTGTCGTCGGGTGATAATAAAACGAAAATCAGCAGTCTAGACGACCTAACATCCAGTAATAAAACACGTACAAATTAAGCCAGACGAATTTTTACAAGTTTAATGTTCCATTTATAATTTAGCCCCAAGGTGAAATTTTCTATTTGTTTTTTTCGGCCGGATTAAATTAAAAACGGCACAAAGTGGGTCGATTTTCAAATTGCCGACCATAACAATTTGTACATGTTTAGGAAGTAATTACGAGTTACTAAAACTGTTTACGACTTTCCAAGCGAAATTCTTACTTCAGCATAATTACGTTTTGTAGTTTTTATACAATTATTTTCATTAACACTGAAAACTTGCAGCAAGAACAATAAAATTAATACAGAAAAGTTTCCAGTAATTTCCTGAAATGTTTTACAATTGCGACATCGGAATTTTAGCTTTGTGAGGAATTCTTTATATTTTGAAAGTTACCTTTATATTTTATAGGGTATATCAGGAACGTCAAACTTGGATCGCCCCATATTTATTTTATGAATAAAGGTATTCAGTATTCATCAGTTGTGCCATGTGGGAAAGTTTTTTATTATTATATAATTCAAGAATTCCATATTCAGGACAAACTTGCAGGACCATAATACAGTGAAAGAAATTCATAAGAGGTTCGTAAAAAAATCCTTATTCATACTTTATATTTAGCGGCGTTATTTTATAGAAAGGCCAGACTGAACAAATAAACTAAATAATTCACCAGACAAAACAACATAAGAAAGCTGATCTTCCGGAATTTTAATTATTACGACGTTTTATTAGGATTCGTGTTAAGGGGACCCGTTGCCACCCCCCTTTCGTATAAATTTCCACCATAGACAGACAAATGGTTCTTGTGGAAACTATTCAGTAAAAATTTGTTTGCCAACCGAAATTAGTTTCCAGGCTTATGAACGTTGCCACCTACATTAATTTCGTGCACACTGTCTTTATTACGGTCACAACTTTAGGGTTAACTGCGATTTTATTTTAAAATATCTTTATTGTAATTTGGCAAATTTATTTTTAAACAAAATTAAATGGACAGAAAGCGTTCCTGCGTGTTTTAGGTATACCGTTTAATTTACCTTTATAGAGATTTTCAATTATCCATTTCCACTTTGGGCACGATTTTTCCATTGTTAGTAAACCGCATTTCCATTTTAATAATGTCCCCTGGATTGTGTTTAGCCAGATGATGCACCCAGACAAAATGATGGTCTCCGTTAATCTAAATCCAGGCTTTAAGGACCCTTATAATATTATCCTCAAGTTTGTTGACCGTCTGTAGCTTCATTTTCCAGATGATTTGCAATTATCAACCCAGATTTCTCGGATAGAAATATCTTAGGAAATGATTGATTCGGTTGAAGGATAACAGGTGCTGGGAATGGGCGAAACATTCCTCTCTAATGGAATTTTTAAGCCCGCACGAAATTTTGATTAATTTTCACTCGGAACTAGAAAATGATTGACACGAGTATATTTGAAAATATTTAATACCATCCGTTCGTTACATTTATAGTGGTTAGTTGTCTGGAATTAATTAGAGGGAATATTATATTTGCACAAGGAATTTGGGGCACGGCTCCCTCAAATATTGAATTCGGTAGGACCGTTTGATGTTACATGAGCAAATAGTGACATGTGAATATTCCGTTTGTAAAATAAATTGTTATCGAATATAAATTCAACAGATCAATCGATGTTTCGAATTCACATTTTTAAATAACGCCTCTGCAAATCCCCCGCATTTGTGAAAAATATTGTTAACATTTTTTTTAAATAATCCACATTTACAATGATATTATGTGCACGGGATAAAATAGGAAAAATGCATTAATATGACAAAAGGAAATAAATCATTTTGCGCAAAAACGTGATAAAGAAAGAAATTAATTGAATTCCCTCTATTGAATATTCAAATTTTAATTAACATTGATGTTGTGTGCAGGTCCTCAAAATGTGAGGAAGATAATTGGTCAAACAAAATAAAAAAATAATAATTAAAACTGGAAGAAATTTGTCAAAAATCTGTTTGATAGTGACAACAATATTGATGGACCCTAATAAAATAAAACTGCGACACGAAAATGAACATAACAATGATATGAGAAAAATAAAAAATGAGCAGAAACAATTCTGTAGCATAAGAAAAAATAAATAAGAAAGTTGTTTATAAATTAATGTTGAAGAAGAAATTAAAACAGGGTATGAAATAAATTAAGAAAAAAAGAATAAATAGAATAAAACTTCTGTTTAAAAATAAGAATAAATATTACGTAACAAATACCAGAGAAAATCTGACTAAAAATTCTGTAAAAATACCTAGAATATTATTATTAAAAACCAAGAAAACAGAATCAACATATTCGATAGTCATCAGAATCTAAAGAATTGATTATTTTTCCAAGCCAAGTAGTGAAGTAAGGATAGGAACAATGAAACTGTTGAATTAAAAAGAAGGTTACAACAGGTCATGAAGTAAATTAGAAAAAGAAAAAAATAGAATAAAACTATGAACTTCTGTCGAAGAAAAAGAATAAGCAATGAAATAAATGAAAAGAAGTTACTAAGAAAATCTTCTGTTAAAAAATAAAGACATTATGAAGTAAAAACCAGAATTAGACTAAAAATTATTATTAAAAAGAAGGAAAATAAAATCGACATATTTGAGAGACATCAGAAACCAAAGAAATATATAAAACGATTAAGGTAAAAAGAATTAAAGGTATTCTCGAACCAAACAGTGAACTTGTTTTCAAAAGAACTGGGATAAGCTGATTTCTTTTTTCTATATAGCTAAATACTAATATGAAGTCGATTTTTTTATATAGAAGTCATATAGTAATTTATTCACTTATTCACTTATTCACCCATACACTCATTCACTTATTTACTCATTCACTAATTCATTAACTCATTCACTCATTTACTCATTCACTTATTGACTCATTCACTCATTTACTTACTGCAATAGGCTTTATTATACTCTTTAAGTCTTTTCAGATGTAGATTTTAATAATATATGGTACTATGTTATAAATAATTATTAGAATATATGTTAATAATGTTAATTTACAGTTCAATAAATCGATTTTCGATCTTGTGAATGCACCCCTAAAGTTATTTTGAAAGTATTTCCTGTTACAAATAAAATAGTCTTGAATATATATATATATATATATATATATATATATATTCAAGACGAGAACGAGTAGACAGATAAAATTCTATGACTATTAAAATAGTTTCTACAAGAATCTGTTGCCTTAAAACTACGCAGATCCAGAAAAGAATACAAAAACGAATTGAAAGAAAACAGACACTAAACTTGTCACTTTTGCAACCTTTTTTAGGACAATCACTATTTATTTTACTGTCAATTTCAACTTGGGATAGACTAGACACCACCACAGAAGTATAAATTGAACCAAATTATCACCAATCACCTTATTTTTTAGTTTATCATGCAAGAGTATAGGTTAAACAGAATCAGAAGCTTTTAATAAATCTAGGCACATTATTGATTGATATAAAACAGTGTAGTTCAAAGATTCAATGTTGTCACCTAAAGCTTTATAAATGGGTTTGTAGACTTGTTTTTACTGAAATAATTCACTAAACAAACCTTGTTTTTCAAAACAGTCCACAAGTCTGTAGATAGTGGTTTCAAATGTTTTACTAATGTCTGAAAACGATGCAATGAATCTGTAATTAGAAAAATCTTGTTTGTTTTCTTTTTTGAAATTTGGTATAGATTAGTTCATTTAAACGTCACAATTTTAGTGTTTAAAATGTGTGACACTGAATAACTGCTTAATTGGTAAACCATCTTCTCCAATAATAGACCTAAAGACCTTTATAATTATCCCGGATTTGTGAAAAATATGGTGTACATTTTTTTATACTTTTCTTTATTGCGAACATTTGCATAGGATTAAAGTGGAAAAAACATTCATTTGACAAAAAGTAAAGAAAACATTTGGCGCAGAATTGTGATAAATGTCGAAAGTAACTTAATTCCCTCCATTGAATATTTAATTTTTAATCAACATTCACGACTCGCACCATCACTACATTTAAATTACAGTACGGACTGCAAACGCCAGATGCACCAGTTTATCGAAATTTATGCTTTAATTGTGCGAGTATTAGTGCAAATCGTGTCACAAATACCCAAGCCAAGTTCAGCTTTCTAATCCGCCATTTGTTTGATCTGTTCCAAATTAACTGATCCAATATTGAATTTGCCTGTGTCTACTCTACTTGCATCAATGACTATAATGGATATGAATCATTGTAACTTATGACACACTTATGTTTTACGGTAAAATTAAAGACACGACGTTGGAAACCGCGTCGCATATTTTCGCAATAAATAACGCCAGTAATCGTGACCATTATGTTTTAATTAAAGTTGCCATCCAGCAAGGATTACGGTCCTTTGTACCGAGCCGTCGCGATAGACTGATAAATTCGGCGCTAAGCCTAGACAACATAACAAACGACTGTCCCGCACTATCAGCGCTCACTTACATCAACTAGTCGCAATATCGTAACAGCCCCGTTACGGATTCATAAACCAGTAATTGGACCCGAGCGTGTGATGTGCCGAATGTCACGATTAAATGACGCTTTTTTACGCATCTACTTGCTGGATGTGATACACGATTAAGTACCATCCTAATTGCTGTCTCCAGTTTAGGTGGTTAGTTGACGATGCAACCCGGTTTTATTGTACATGAATGGGGTCGAAGGTGTTCAGGTCCGGGCCATTCAAAGGGTTGGAATCGTTTCGGGTGAATAAAACGACCATTGCCCGAAACGATTTGATGCTGGCTTACTTTCTTCCAGCCTTAACTTAGTTTAATGCTATTTACTGGAACAAAAAGGGGGATGTTCCTTTTAGGTTCAATGTTAAGAAGGAGCTGATACAATTAACAGTAAAAAGGCTTCTTTATGCCTTTATCAATGAATGCTACATTAAAAGTATGAAAGTTTCTTGAAATTTTAAAGTAAGTTTCCGTTAACAACAACAAAAGCATGTTTCTTGAACTTATGTGTCCATGAAACTTACATTAAGACGAGAAAAGTTCACTTTAAATTGAGGTGAGTGTTTCGAAAGGTTTTCATTAATGCCGTTATAGTTTTAAGGTCAGCTTAAAGCTGAGTGATGCTTTAGGCAATGAAGTAAGCCAAATTATGTTACAAGTGAAACGGAAACTGGGTTAGACTCGGATTTTCGATTATCGAGTATTGGTGGTTTTGGTTGATTATCGAAATTTAACATTGTTTCGGTGTTAGTTTCACTTAATCCCACTGAAACTAATGCTACCATTAAATAATTTTAAAATTTCCACGTTACTCGAGGGAACATCAATATTTTTTACCAAACTTTAATGTTACTGTAATTTTAAAAACTTTTAGAAAGAAGTTTCTTTAATGAACTCCTGCCAGGATTTTACGAAATGGCGAAGTTCAATATGAAAAAAACCCGCTTGATACAAAAGGCCAATTTTAGGAGCGCTCCAAATCGTTACATATCGAGTTTCCAAATATAGACACCGTCATAAAATGAAGGAGTTCTTTATAAAACGGCCTGACTGAAAAAATGTGTATTTGGAAATTGGCCCTTATGAAATATACATTGGGGGTTTGTTGTAAAACATTTTTTTTTCACATATTTTCAATCATCGATAAATTATGAATCAGGGGAGAAAAGAACGAACTACAAGTTTAATCAGTGTCTGTATTTTCTAAGTTGTACAGTTTTTTTTTTGTTTCGTTTCACCGCATTTTTGCTTGTACTGCAATGTTGTTTTTTCGGTTTGGAAGAAAAAGTTTAATTCGAGTTTATGTCATGCTGAATAAATACAAATAAGCAATTAAAGATTGGCACAATAAACAAGATCCAAACACAAAAAACATATAAAAAACACGCCAACTTTTCTTATTTAATTACAGACCCTTTTCAGTCAAAAAGAAAAAAAAAAACTTTAATTAAAAACTTCCGCGTGACTTCAAGATCTGGTGGTGTTTTAAGGATTAATGGTTTCACTCCAATGCGATGCTTTAATAAACCCATGGACGCATTAAAATTAATTTATTATTTTTGAACCTGTTTAAAAATACAAAAAAATGTTTTTAATTGTAGTGATAACATCTTTTAATTATTTAAATTAGTTACTCCCAGATGAACTGCACAAAGAAGCCACGAGTTTTCTTTGTTGCTTTCCGTTTCCACCCTTAATTGAAGGGATGTATTAAAAGGCCGGTGAAGAGTTTTTGCAATTCCACAGAAATATTAACGTTTCGCTTTCATGTCTTTCGGGCAATGAACAATTTGGAACTAGACAACATAAAAAATTAATCTCATTTGTTTAATGTATGATGCGGGATGGAAGTCATTTTTCTGTTTTCTTAAAATTTAATTTTTAATTTAAAAAACTGACAAACAAATGTATTGTAAAAAATCTTAAAATAATGAAACCTTCTTTAATTAAATTTTTGCTATAAATTGAATAAATACAAAAACCCATTTAAGTTCTACTAAAACTCAAATATCTTCCTGAATTGAAAGTAACGGTGCCGATTAAAATAATCCATGTAAAATGACAATAAACTTAGCACCATTTAGGGACGAATTTGCATAGAAAATATTTCCGATTTCTCAGGTATCCAACTACAAAGGGTTTAAAAGCCCGAAGAAATAAACATAGCAGTGGAACAAAAAGCGTTTAAGATTCAACCCTCGAATTTCGTCCCCTCGGAATTTTCATTGAGTTGTTCACCGAAAATCTGAGTTTTATAAAAACGTATAGAGGAGATTAAAACCACGAACGACGAAAACACAAACACGATAAAACTTTTTGAATGCCGCTAGTTGGTCGTATGATAAAAGTTTTTAGTGGGAAAAATTTGCGGCATTTTAACGTGGCATACATTAATATCGTGTGGCACGTGTTCCTTGTTTTATTATGTCGTAATTTTTGGCATATTCAGGCGTTGCTGCTAAATTTATCTCCTTTTCAGTCATTCTTTACACAAACCTCCGGACATAATAAATGACGATAAGTTCCTTAACGCCAGAGAACAATAAAATTGTGATTAAAGCAGAATATTTCCAGATGAGGGTTGAACGTTTAAGAAAGCTTATACTCTAAGGGGCAGTATTATTATTTGACCTATTTTTATTGTTATGATAAACGATGAGGAGTTTATGGAGGATGTATCACAATTTTTTCAAAACCATAAATACAATTTACCGTAAATTGCTCAATAAAACTTTGAAATAAATCGGAAATGCGCACCAAATTTTGTTGATTTATGATGGAGTTTTCGTATCGAAATATGATTGTGGAAACAAAGAGACTACAATAAAAAATTTGCATTAAAACGTTTGTCAGATTTGTAATACATTTCGGAACAACTGTAAATAAGCATATAAAGCTGGTTTACATAAAGAAAATTATAAAATATTAATTGAATACTGAATTTATTAACTAGATGGCAGCACGTTGTGATATCACACTATAGACAACCAACTTTTCTATTTGTGTCAAACGTGTGTGACTTTTTAAAATTTAAAAATAATGATTATTCTATTCAGGCATGAAAATTTCGCCGATTTACCATTATCATGTTCAACCCCAATAAAGAAGCCGTAATAAAACACGTAATAATTGAATAAAACTGTAAAACGGATGCCAAACACACAACATTGTAATAAAAAAAGCCTCGTGTGGTTTTTATGAAATGGAATAAAAAATACCCGGCCAGAAATACAACATTAAATATTCCTTATAAGGGGCAAATGCTAATTATATGGCGTTATTAAAACAAGGCTTTTGTGCGAGAATTTTAATTAACTTTTTAAGGAACCGAACGACGAACACCGATATTTCATGCAAACTGATTTTTTTTTGGTGGTTGTCCCTTAAAAAATGCGTATCTGAATAACATCTTTTGTCGAGTTATTTAATTTTAAACATGGCTTACTGCACCAAAATTGGGGGGCTCTTATGAAATATGTATTCGGGTCCTTTTACACAAACAGTTGTTCCTCAGATTTTCTCTGGGTAACATTTTACAATTTACATTCCAAATTTATACAAGGAGACATGAGACATGTTTGTTCCGGCAATAAACAAAATTCAAGGGAGTTTATTAGAGATTTATGTATATTTTATTTTACAACCGTCTGGTTGATTTATTTTTGCATTGGCACAACATGTTTTATTATAATTTTCCGTTGCACAATTTAGTATTAAAGTTATGTGTGTTTCTGTTTTTGTTTTGACACATTCTCAATGCATTACAAAATTAAATTTACACAAAATTCACATCAAATGTGTATACTGTCTAAATAAACTTCAGAATGCTGAATAATATATAATTTGTATGAACTATTTTCATGTTGTTTTTATCAAAACAAGTTCACTAATTAGTGTTAGTTAATCTGAACTGTGGCAGCACATTGCATAATATCACTATAGGCAATCAACATTACATCATGAGAGCAGTTTATAAATATATGATTTGATGTATTAACATTCGAATTATTTTAGTTAAACAAAGGAGAAAATTGCTCCATAATTAATATGTTTAGCTTAGAAATTGCAATACGACCCTTTCTATTATTTTAGGCAATCAACAGTAGTTCATGTGACCAATTCATTAACATAATTATGACTTATTCATGTGTAAATTTACCTAGTCGTCCAGCTAAGCATAATTTTCGGTGCGTCTGGAGGAAACAAACAGTGTTTCGTGTTGCTATTAGCGTCCATTAATATAGGCGGATTTAACGTTACACGGGGTACATTTTAAGTCGACCGCGACGTTTTATCATCGACGTATCTGGGGTGCTCCGATCCACCAGGAATTTTAGGTGAAAGCTGCTTTTATCAGACAACCTCAACGTTGGATCAAGGAATTGCGGACTTAGACTAAGTCGAGTGGGCAGTTGGTAGATTAATGGCTCCGTCTCATGTTGCGACCGATGTTCAAAGGACAAACAGAAGAGGTTTAGTTATTGCGTTAACGTAAAACGTTGAAATTGTTAATAGGATAATTCGATTTTGATTGTGCGGTGAGATAGTTTTAAGTAGTTACAACTGGTCGTCAAAACAACCAAACTTGTTTGAAAGTGAATTAGCAAATATCAAAGGGAGCGATTTTTTGCTCCGGAGTAGAAAAGTTTTAACGTGGTTTATCCGTAACTTCTAAGGGACCCCCTAATGGAATGGGATATTGTAATTAATTACACTTTACTGACAGCCCAAACTTTCCTAGGCATAAATGTCTAATTGTTATGCTGTTCTGGTTGCATTCAACATCGAACTTTGAACGTCAAAGCAATTTTATCACACGCGTAAACATGCTCAAAGCAACTAATCTAAATTTTAACTAGATACGTTGCTGCAATTGCTGCCTATGTAAGATACCTTGAAATTGATGCCATCTGTTGACCGTGACTCTATTTCAAGAGTTTCCGGGTGATTTTTTACAATTTGATGTAAATTACTTTGTTCTAATTACACTAAAATCTCTCTCATTCATTCCAGACCGGCCATTAAATAAATTTATTCGTGGATAATTAATTATACTTATTTTATGCGACACTTTAAAGATTTACGACATTCGGATGATGCGAATTCTTTTTATTGTCGACCATTTTTACGGCATGTTTCGCTTATTCATCACACTTCAGTTCTTAAGTCCAGCAAAACATCTCTAAGCTCATATCGTAAAACATTAAGCTGCGATAAAAACTGAAAGTGGTCTTCACACTTTTTCTCTCACACTAAACGATGTATTTGTCAAGATTTATTGTTTAAAATTTACATTTGTTCAATGGTACAACTGGTAGAATATAATTTACCAATAAATCAGCATTTCATGAAATCTACTAATGCCCAATTCAAATTCGTGTTGTAAACATGGGTGTTTGTAAAATAGTTGATAAACGGTTTTATTGATTTTGTATTATGAAATGTCGCCAGTAATAAGTCAGTGAGTATTTTATTTGAATAAAAACACTAATGAAGTACCTTGATTTATGACCATTTTGCCTTTTGATATTCCACAACGAATTTCCTATAAATTTTGACATACCAAACCCCATACTTAATTTTTGGAAAAATGAATTTCTGAATATTTTATTTTCAATTTTTGGAGTTGTTTTCATATAGACAATTAAATATTCATTCCACCAAAATTTTAAGTGTTAATTTCAGGTTTAGTGTTTTAAGTTTAATTTATAGAAAAATCATAATGAGATATAGAAGGTAGAATGGTGGTTTGACTATAGAGCATTACATTATTAATATGTTTCTAAAGTTTTACAAAAGATGGCAGCACGTTGTTCTAACAAACATTAGGCAACCAAGGTTGTCTTTTTTGAGATATCATGCATAATCTTGTACGCATTATTTACACACTACAGTACATTTTAATTAATTAAAAAGTTAAGAACCCTTTGTGAAGTAATGCCTATTTGATTGTAGGTAGTTTAAAATGACTATTTACAATGCTTTCTTAATTTGGTGTTTTGTCACTAATTAAATTTGTTTTAAAAATCGGTTTTAAAGCATCCGCCAATTTGCTTCAAGATCATTCAAACACGAAACTAATCGACAAAATCCCGAGGATTTTTCATTAAAACCCCATAAAGCTCCATCCGCGATTTCAGTATATTGTTGACGAAATTCTAAAGCCCAGATTATATTAAATTTCAATTAAATTAGAAACTGAGCGTCATTTTATTGACTGAACCTAAATTGAAAGCCGCCGACCGGATCCATCGGGCCCATCGTGCCGTTTCGTTCATATTAAAAACGACGGCAAATACACACACACACACACACACGATAGGGGCAAACTGCAAATGAATTCCACCACTATTTTTTTATGATCATTCATTTTGCACGCGTCAAAGCCGACTTAAATTAATCCATTTTTCAGTTTTTTCATAAATTCAACAAAATTAAATCCTACATAAAACATGAATCACCGTGCAACACACACACGTCAATAAATTCAATAAAACAAATTTTATTATTTTCGGAGCTGCAGCTTGGACCGTTGAAAGCTCAAGGTTTTATCGTTCGATGCATTTTCCGGATGAAATAATGGATATGCGGCACGTCAAAGATAAAACTTAATTTACGACTAGCACGTTCGTCACAGTTTTAATTTGTGTCATTCGATTTTTCTCTGTATGAGTGATAAGGTTGTACGTGGAAGAAACGTCAGTTTCCATTCGTTTAGTTTTAGAAAAAGTTAATTGGAAATGGATTGCAACCAATTTTAGTTATGATTGGCAGACGTGAAATTGGTAAAACTTCATATTTTCTTGTACGATCAATCTGAGAATCGAACCACTGTTGCATTTAATGGACTCGACTGAAACTTGAGGTTTTCTAAGAAAATTTCTGGAATCTGGATGGTGGAATTTCAATACGTGGAATTCGGTTAAAGGCGTAGGAAGTTGGTAAATTAGATCAAGTTTATTTTAATTTTACGTGCTCTTCCTTTATACACTTCCAGAATACCTTATCAGGCCCGCTAATAAAAGGTTGATGGGAATTAAATTAACTAATGACTTATCACACAAAGGTGAGTCGAGCCAAACATTACATGCTCCCCCTATGCCAATAGAACTGCGAGTAGAGTTTAGTAAATTAGTTTTATTATTCTCTTAAGGAAACTCATTAGAACCAATATTAACCAAAAGCTTCTAACAATATCCTTCGAATCGACAAACTTATAACGGAATGTACACTTCAAGTTTCAATTATCAAACAATCAACAAGGGGCATTAATATTTCATCTTGTGTGGAGATCCGGTTTTAGGCGTTAAATTACTTGTTTACGTCACTGTGTCAATAATAATACTAGTTACAACAGAATTGAGTTGTTGTCCTAATAGTTTATTTATGACTAACCCAGATTGCAAGGTCTGTAAACTAAGCTAATTTATTTCAAAAAGAAGTAAATTACCTAGTACACATGGTTGACTAATTTTACATCTCATTTGGAGCTGCCATCTCTTAACTTAACTGTTAACTAAAGACTGAAACATGAGTTTTTGTATACAACACAACTTTTTCAATCTCTCAATAAATATTTTCCGGTGATCAACCTCAGTCCAAGACGTATTTATGTTATATTGTAGCTGTACAGTCTAGTTTTTATTCGCTGTTCGCAGGACAATAAGCGGAATAAATCACGGCGCATTAAGCTAAGACGTGGGGATGAAACTAGAATGATAAATTCATTTGCCGGACCATCCAAATCCTACGGATAATTTTCGGGCATGAATCAATGGATTACGCATTAAAATGTTCGAGCTTTTCTTTGTTATGGTCCGTAAATAACTTGGCAATCAGACAGTTTTTGTCTCCGGTCTTAAGGACAATTAACATTAATCTTTTTATTTATTTTTTCACATTACCTTAATGTGAACATTGCGAATAAAATTGTATCGCACAGTTAAATTAAACAGTCTTATCGTATTGGAAGCATTCGATTTTATTGACTCGAAAGGCTTTAAAGACCTGTTAACATTTGTCGTTATAATCCCGGGAGATAAAGCGAACACCCCACTCAATAAAGTTTTAATAGCACGACGTTGGAAATCGGATTCGAGTTTGTTCTGTTGTTCATTTAAAACCGTCCATTGTTAAATCCCCTTCCAAAAAAGTCGAAAAATCACCTTAATAAATTATAATTTAAGCTAGACGTTATAAAAGACGTTCCCCATTGACATTGATCTTCCGATCCTCGGGGGTTGATATTGGAATTTTGTGGGTGGTTCGTTCATCGAAAGGTCCCAAGTATCCCTAATATGTAACGTGGACGAATATATATTTACAAGATTAAATTAGGCCCGTGTCGATCAGTCTGCAAGAAACTCGCATCGCAAGGGAAAGTTCGCCCGAATACAAGATTGGGGTCGCAGCCAAAAAAATGTAATGTTCTAAAAAAAAAAATTCGTTGATCTGGTTTTATCTGGATAAATGAATGTAAGTGTGTCGGAACGTTCAAAGGTTCTAAAGAATCATTTGTTTGGCATGTAAGTCAACAACTTTTTCCACAAACCAGCACGATTCTATCTAAAAATTGAAGGTACACTGCGTGCAAAAAAATTGATTTATTCCATTTTTTTAGAAAAACCATTCCTTATTTCAATAGGTTCTACTTGGGTACAAAATTTTATGAAAATATCTGAATGCATTCTGGTTGTTGTGTTTTTCTTTGTACAGTTAGTATATTAATTCATAGATGGCGACGAAGATAATCAACCAACAATAGGCAGCCAACTTGACAACTCAGATTACATAAATTTTAAAACGGTTAAAAACCTTTAAACTTGTACAAGTTTAACTGTAACTTTGTATGCATGAACCACCGAATTCAAATGGATGTTTCTTTGTGCAGACAGAATAAATTACAGCCGACATTCAGGTTCGACTAATGGATTATAAAAGACAGACGTGTTACGATTTATGCGGTCCCATCAATTAGCCGTTCGAGTTAAAATCGAGACTGATTAATTGAAACTATGGGTGTTATGATCTTAGACACGAATACAATCTGTATTATTGCCAATTATTAATTATCGTTTCTTTGTTTCAGCTTCATATTTTGGCATGTCAACGTACAAGTCTCCAGCAACAAAATGAACGGTACAGACACGGATTTCGACGTCTCTTCGACGACGCCGGCGTTTTTTAACGTGTCGGTCGGCAGGAATTTAACCGGCAATGAAACTGTCTCAGTGTCGCAGGAAAATGTGTTCGAAAGTAAACTGATCATACCACTGTATGTTATAATATTCGTGTTGTCGGTTGGTGGTAACTCTTTAGTGCTTTTGACTTTGTTCAGAAATAAACGTATGAGAACTGTAACGAATGTTTATTTAGTTAATTTGGTAAGTATCATACAACTCGGGCTTTGAACTAGTGAAACTTTAAGTTGAGATTACTAATAAACTGATATCCAAAAGTTGGTCGAGCGTCTGAATGACGAAAGTATTAAAGAGAAATAATTTTAGACAGTTGAAGAAATTTCTATTTTTATTTTGTTGTTATGTTCAATTTATAGAAATGGGAAAGTTCAAAATTATCTAGAAATTTGTTGAATGTTATCTTCTAAAGTTTTAATTTTATCTAATTTATGATTGTACAAACTTTATTATTGTTAAATTAAATACGGAATGTTTGTTTTAAATAATTCAAAGAAAATACATCAACTCTTAAGCTAACAGCTTTCTGTAATCTTAAATCATCGTTATCTCAAAAAGCACTCAACGTTTTTGATTCGCCGTGACTTCTGTATAATTAATAGGCTTCATCCATATCAAATTACGAATTTTCTCTTGTAAAAACAAAGCAGGGGAGCGACATTAAAATGCGTATTGCTCGTAAAACACGAACCGACTCATATTTTACGTCGCTTTGTTACATATTTTAAGGAGGCGCATCCGCGGGACAGCTGAAGCCTACGTTAAACTTATATTCCGTACAGACGTGTACCCATTAATTTAACTTGTACGTCACCGAATGGAAAATGTATTACAACTAATAAAAAAAAGTTTTTTATGATAATTTAACGGTAACAACACCAGCAGTACATTATAAAAGTAACACGCGTTCGGCCAGCCGAGAAATAAACCGACAATAAACGTAAATATCGTCTCCAGTTTTTAGACCGGAATTTTATGGTCGTAATAAAGTGCGTTGGAATACGTCGGCTCAAGTATTTTTTCCCTGACGATCCGAACCTTCCTAAAAAGATACCGTAAAAATGGGGGAGTGTCAAAGTCAATTACAAAAACTTCCTACTCAAGCCAAAATCATACGATGCTTTGATGCCTTTTTACAACCACAAGACTGTTAAAAATAGATGGAGGCACAGTTATTCAGCTACCAATAGGCAACACAATTAACAGATGATATGTGGGTTGCATATTGAACCTCCCATTTTGTACTAAAGTCTTTTAAGCGTAGAAGTGTCCGAAGTTTCCAAGTTCGTTTAAAACGAACAAATTATGTTTTAAGCTCTCTACAGACTGATGAAGAAGTGTGCGTCTCAAGAATATCAAAAGAGGGACTCAAACTTATGACAATAAATAACCTAAAGTATTGATGTAGAACTAACAAGCTTTGACCCGGACGTGAGGATTGTAATAAATTAAATAAATTAAACGGGAATTAGAACGGCCGTGTCTCCGAATAATAAAACGCTGGGTGTTTTGTACGTAGGATTGTCTTAAAATATTCCAATAGGAAAATAACAATCAGCAATGTTTACTGTCACGAATCCTTCAACTCCACTGGGGGTCTGCTATTCACAGATTAATATAAATTTCAGTTAAATTATTTCCCCATTTACATAAGATTTCCGTTTTCCGGTTGGAGAGTTTCCAATTTGGCTTCTTTAAAATAATTTTTATTAAAATATTTTTCATTCCTTTGTCTTTAGATATACAGAGGGTTACTTTAATAATCTTTATTATTGAGCTATTGAGGACACTCCCATATGAATTGTTGCGTTTTTGATACTTGCGAAATCAAACGTCATAAAACAATAATATTTTATATTTAAGATCAATAATCAGGAGCAAAACTTAAAGAATTGTAGACCATTTATAACATACATTCTGTCTAGAAAGATTCTGAAGTAATAATACAAATTCGAATATAAATATCTAAAAATTTTGTTCTGGGAGCACAAAATTTAATCAAACGAAATTTCAATTTTCTTCGAATCGAACCTTAATATACTTAGTTGAAGCTGGATCCCAAATTTTTTCTATTCACTCGTTTAATTAGATTAAGCGGGAATTTGTATTCGTTATTTTTTCATTGTACTCCGTATAATTAAAATCACGCAGCACCGGTGTGATGTTCGCTGTGAACTTTCTGACACTTTACCACGTAAATTCTTTTTGTTATTCTCCATATACATTACGTTCTACTGTCAAGTAAATTCCACATGATGAACGTTGTTGATGTTGCGTGTTTTATTAAATTAATTACCGGGTTAAGCGATGAGTTTATGTCGTTTTAATTGTTGTTTTCTGTTGCCTATTAAGATTAATTCTGTCGCACGAACATTTTTATGTAGATAATTAATGTGTGGGAATAAAGACAAATAACTGTTCATAGATGGCGACATAATCAGTCAGCAAACAATAGGCAACCAGCAATGTATTATCGGTCAGATATTGATACTTTAAGTTCATTAAAGAGATCATTAATCCCGACTAAAGCAAAATAAGACCTCTTGACTGGGGAATTGAAAAATTAAATCCTGCTAAATTAATACCGAAAGGTCGACGGTTTCGGCTCCTCAGGGACGAACCCATGGCATTAACATCAATCTAATTCGTTTAAATTTTGTCATTCATATCCCCCGACCAGACGCGAAATATATGATTAAATTATGTATGTAACAGATGGCGGCATCGGGTTAAATTTGTATTAGGACGACGAAAACGCCACGACAGTAAAAAAAAACGGACGTTTACGCCGACAGGCCATTATACTTTCGCAAAAGGGGACGACAAAAACAAAACTTGACGAGTTTTAAATTCGGCCTGAACTGCCCTCACGAAATATTAAGTGGCCAATCTTTTTTCGGGGCGGGCTCGATGTCGGATTTTGCGTTTTGTTGTGGGACTCGTGTGGGCGATTCACCGGAAGTAAAACCGAATTAATTCTGCTTTGAGTGTTATCATAAAGGAGAATTGTGTTTTTGAGGCATCGCGCTTTGGACCGGAAACATATGTATGTTAACTGTGCTGCCTATTATTAATTCAACTTTGCGTCGCCATCTGTGAATGCGGACAATAATTGTATAAATCGTGCATTTTAAAGTGGAGTTGATAACACTTTTACAGTGATTAAATGGAAAATTTATCAACAGATCCTTGTTTCGTTCATGTCATGTGCATAAAGTGTGTTTATGGGGCAAACAAGCAAAACATTTTACGTTTAAGTTAAATATATCATTGTAAAAAAGCTAATCTTCATGGCTGACACGAAATTACAATTAAAATGTTTTAAGCTCGCGATTTAAGCTGATTTAATGCCGCATTAAAATTAATAACACACGCAACGTAAAAGTGTTTTCATCACGTGAATTTTATTTGACGGAAGGAAATTCGTTTTAAATACACTGGGAAATTAACGCATCCCTTATAATTTTGTAAATATTTTTTTCTATTTACGTAAATAGTACATTGTTTGTATTAATTCTAGAAAAGCATCAATGTATTAATTTTAAAACAACATACATGATAATTCACGTCCACATACAGCCCATGTTTCTTTGTTAACAGTATATTTCCGAAGGCCTTTGTGCACATTTAACGTATTCGTGATAATAATATTTTATAAATCTGAAATTCCTTCGTTTACTTTTCATTACTTCCAGAAGTTTAATTGGAGCATTTATAAATCGGGCTTAGTTTTTTTTCACACCTGTACCGTAGTTATTACACAGTCTGAGCTGGACGATTTAAAAATAATCCCTTTATATTCATTAAATCCGAATTGCTTCATCCATTATAGTATTATAACTTACCCCCAACTCAGTTAATAAAAACTCGGCGATAACGACGCTTATATTTATTATCCTCCGATCTATTGTATTTTTTTCATTTATCATTTTCAGGCTGTGTCTGATCTGTTACTGGGAGTCTTCTGCATGCCGTTCACTTTGGTCGGGCAAGTTCTGAGAACGTTCATCTTTGGATCCACCATGTGCAAACTAATTCCATACTTTCAGGGTAAGTAACCTTGTGTTGTGGGTTGTGTGTTGTCGGCGGCGGAACACCGTCGCCACCTGTAATTGTTCCTGACAAACATCGCGATAATGAGCCACCATTGAGGTGTAGTGACGGACTTAGAAATAATTAGGATGGTACATAATTAAGAAGGACGGAAATTAGCGAAACGGGCTGCTAAAAAGCGACGAAGCGGAATGAGTCCGTGGCAATTTACCACCTGAATCACTCCCACGCACTACAAGATAAAGTGCCATTAAACGTTTTATTGCCGAAGTTTCGGGCACGTCAATCCAACTTTCTGTGCAAGCAGATCGGATTTTCGATAATAAATATTCACCGGGACCAAGATTGTCCTTCTTCTCGTGCTTATGGACTACAAATTTTTTCATTAGTGATATACGACACGTTTTATGGGATCATTATAATAAATCTAATAGTGAGGTAGTACCATCCTATTATAAAATCGTATTAAACAGGGCGAAAATTGCCGCTTCTTATATTCAGTTTTTAAGCTCGAGCAAGCGAAAAAACACCCCTAAGGCGTAACGATATCCATAAAGGAATAAAAGTGACTGTAACCTAAGATAGCGACCGGCAAAAAAAAACAATCAATTTACTCTGTTTTTTTGGTATCTCGTTGCGCGATTCACGCCGCCAAACTGGATTATGGATGCGATGGATGCGCGAACGCTACTTTAACATTCGAATTTATTTTTGGATCATTAAATATTATTTTTGTTGGCCCGAACTTGTTTGGACTATTAAAGAGGTTTAACGATTGTGTTTAGCTGGAATTGGAACGTAAAACTAGCGATAAACATAACGCTACTTAGCAATGAACCTTACGCCGGCAAAATCCCTTAATTTTCGTCGTTTTAACCGAATCTTCCAGATTAGCAGGACTCGGGGTTTTATCAAGCAATACGAATTTAAAACGAATTTTCCGTTTGAAAACACCCCAGACTACCCGCATACCTAGAAACACGCACACGTTCGAGTTTCCTCGAGCAATTCATCCACTTCATTTCTGAGCGAGGGTAAAGTAACAACGTGAATGGAGCCATTTATCCACTTCCAGTGCAGCCATAAACTGCAACTCGCTTAGATATATCGAGACCACCTTGGATGTTTCGTTGCGCTATCGCAGCTACTCGAAGATATAGCAGCTGGGAGTTGGGAATATTGCAAGGTAACTCGGTGCGTTTTTAATTGGGGTCGATGAATTATAAAAAGGGGAAGATTGCGGCTCGTCGTAAATTCGTCAAAACGCGGATTCGAAGCTTCCGCGCCTCCTTACAAATGAGACACGGCGTCGGACCGGAACCGGAAGTATTTCCCTGGTGGCTGATAAATTAATCAAAAACTGGCGGGGTAATTACGGGGCGAAAGCCGCGCAAATTTATTTTTTCGCGTTTTGCATATCAGATTCTACTTCCATTCATCGATCTTGGATTAGTTCAATCGCTGATTATCCTAAGTGAATGGTAAATAGAGCGTGGCTGAAAGATGGGAGATTAAGCGTCTGGCAGACGTTGGGCTTTAAATGGGCATTATTCATACAGAAATTCTGGGGTGGTAATGCACTGCATTAATTATTATGTTGAATTAACTGTCATTCGATGCGAGCTGATTGTTATAAATGGATTTTGGGGCACGGTTAATTTAATACGCTGTTATAATACAGGTGTTCAGTTAATCTTTGATAAGTTTAAATTCAAAAGTCACAAACAGACAAACAGACAAAGAAATTGCAACAAGAAGAGGGTGTTCAAATTTAACATTGTTTTGGTAAGACGTAGATGTCATTAAGGAGTCAACGTTTAAAGTTTGGAAATATAATATCATAATAATTTAGTTTGTCTATCGAAGTTATCTAAAGACTCCCCAAGAGGTCCTGACAGTGATTCAATGCGGTGGTCTATTTCCTCTTGAGCTTTTGATTGTATCCCAAGCTATCTGTACTTCATGTCTTAGAACCCCCAAAGTCCATGTGGACTGGGGTAAATTTCATAACTTTCTACTCATCATATCCTAAACATGTTCTTGCTTAAATTAACTCTGGAAAGATAGGGCAGAGCTTATATTGCTGAAATATTAATAATTTGCAACCACGAGTACAGGTGGTACTATCCCTCAAGAGGAAATAGACCACTTTATTGAATCAATGTTGAGGAATGAGACCTGTTGAGGAATGTTTAGATAACATCGATAGACAAACACATAATTAAATAAATTATTAAATTCTAAAATCTTTGATATTTTGTTTCCAAATTTTAATCGTTTACTCCTTGCTATAACATTTACGTGTTACTAAAAGAATATTAAATTTGAACCCCCCCTTCTTGAGAATATTATTTTACATTGTTTTAATAACGTAATAAATTTAATTTATTTAAAAATTTAATTGAGGCAAAATTTAATCAATTATAAATTAACATTTTAATTTCAGTTTTCCACTAAATTCTTCACAACTGCTTAATTTGTTAAAATCATATTATGTTACAATAATAATAATTTGTTGTGTGGATGAACATTGTTTAAAGACATTAATAAATTAACAAACCAAATTTAACTAAAAATTTAATAGAGATAAAATTAAATCGATTGCAAATTAAATGAAATTTAAAATCTAAATTCGCAAATTTCCCAGACTCCATTATATTTTTACTAATGGACATTAAAACGTAAATTACAAATAGCTAACGTTTTAAAGCTCTCAGTCTTAGATTTACGAACCATTATCCTTTACCATTATTTTTATTTAATGTTCTTTTTTACTATTGTGCACAGAATAAAACTCCTTGCTACTTTCTTTTACACACAATAATCTTGGCAATAAAAACAAATTTCGGAGTTTCACTGATATTTTTAAAAAACTATTTGATTAATATATATGTTGGTTTAATACTCGTTTTTATGGGAACAACGACTTTTATTTACCTAACTTTCGTTTCAATTACAACTTCCAAAACTAGTTATTTGGTGTGATTTGTGAGTTTTTACGATTTTTTCACTCGTATTTCTTAGACACACGTAAACCTTTGGCTATTTTGGTTTGCATTATTTGTTGGGGTCTTTATGGTCGTTTTATCGTCTCAAAAAAGTTTTATAAAGAATTTTTGTTAAGGTAATATTAAGCCATAAACTCCAGCATAAATAATAAATTGTTCACTTTATTGGTTTTACGATAAGTTTAGCTTTTCATTCGAGATTTTACTGTCGGATGATTTTTAATCTATCATCTACAAAAAAACTAGCAGTTATGATTTAAAAAAGGAACTCGTTAATTAAATTCTTTTCATATTTTCATATCGACATCTGAAAAAAAAAAATAATAATAATAACAACGCAATGTTCACAGATTATCATTTTTTCCATCGGGGATAAACCGTGGATTAGAGGTCGAGCAGAAAACTGAAACCCGAAACGAACGGACCCGTGCATAAATCAGCTCCGCAATTTTTTGCCCAAATGAATACAAACGATCCCTATTGAACGTTTAAACAAACATTAGCCACATTTGTTTTTTGTCGTTGCAACCATCAAACGTTTTGGTAGATTGAACGGAGATTAACCATTTATTTCGATTAATTTCGAAACATGAAACGTCAATATTTCATTTGATTGCAGCCGTTTCCGTTTCGGTGGGAGTTTGGACATTGGTGGCGATTTCGTTGGAGAGATACTTCGCTATTTGCAGACCGCTGAAGTCGAGACGGTGGCAGACGCAGTTTCACGCCTACAAAATGATTTTCGTCGTCTGGCTGGCCAGTTTGTCTTGGAATTCGCCCGTACTCGTCGTTTCTTCTTTGCTGGCAATGAGGCGTGGTGAGTGCAATTTTTATTTATTCTATTTTATACAAGGTGTTTTATAGATTTTATTAAAAATTACTAAAAAAAAAAAAGAATCCCTAAAATCACACTATTTTTTTATATGAAAAGCATTTCCGAACAATGAATTTTTGAATATTCTTTCTACAATTTTCAAAGTTGCTTCAAGATTTATATAATATATCACACGAGATCTAATTGACCGATTTGGCTAAACAAACATTCAAAGTAAAGATAACATAAATATTCTACAACTTTAATCTATATAGTTTTGAAATTGGTCCAATAGTTCAGATGTTAACTTAATAAAGTCGATTTTTCAGGCAAAGTTCGATGTTGAAAATTCACATATCGTGCTGCGAATAACAGAGACCGTCAAATTAAGTAAAATTTGAATTTTTTGTCTTGAAGATGAAACTTTTACGAATAAAATTAGCTACTGTAAATGAAAATTATTATGTCTTTTTCTCCCTTTTATTGAAATAATTGATATTAAATCTACCTTTGATGTAATAAAATTGTATCATAAAAAATTCTGGCTTCTTTTTGTCTATTATTACTGTCGTAATCAGTTCTCGTTGAAGAAAACAAATATAATCTCCCATCATCCTCCCAATCTCAAAAACCGTAAATTTTGATTTACTACTGTAAAATTCATAACTTTATAATTTGTCATTTCATTTTTCATTTTCAGTGCCTTATTTTCTTCGTGAAAGTGTCATTCACACGCATATAAATCAAAGTGGACTTAACTTTTTAATTTTAATACACCCAGCATAATATGTGATGTTTAGGCATCTGAACTATTGGACCAAACTAAGAACTATATAAAAGAACATTGTAGGATCTATAATATGATATATTTGAAGTATGATTTCGTGTCTAGTAAGCCAAATCATAGCTCAGTATGAAAGACAAAATGACTATAAATCAGTGTAATTTTTTTCCAAGAAAATTTCTTTACAATTGTTTAGTTTAAATCCTGAACGAACGCCACTGGAGTAACTCTGTACCAAATTTAATTAAATAATATAATAATAATAATTATTTAAAAAAACACATTTTTAAAAAATTCATCCCCTTAAATATTTTAGCTTTCTTTTGAAACACCATATATAATAAGGATCTATTATTAATATTTTAATTTAAATTTTATTTCCAAAAAAATCAGTTGCGTATCATATTTTTCTTTAAAATGACATTTTTGTTTCCTATCAAAAATACCTTGCTTTTGAAATGCCAAATATATTGAGGTTTCCGTTCTGTAATTTTCTGTTGTTATTAATTTTACAATTTAAATTTAATGTACGCTATTATTTGTGGCTACTTTCAGCAATTTAATAATTATATTATGATTAAAAACAATTAAATAATTACCACAATGTTGTGTTATTCAAATTATTTCATATATTCATTTTAATTTCAAAATTAAAGTGACCAATTTGTTGCAGAATATATAATTACAATTATCCATCCTCTTTTTCCTCTGAAACATTATTCCATTTAATCCCAGTTTAACATTGATAGTTTCCGCACTATTTTTAAATATTCATGTTTTAATTTTCCGGGAAAACTTTCCAAATAAACAATACATTAATAAAAATTTTAATTTTTAATGTGACGTACGTAACTCCATTATTATTTAAAAAATATATATAATTTTACTCAGTTCATAAGTGAACGTTTCGAAACTTACACATTAACATCAGGGTAAATTAATTCGAAACTTCAGTGAAAGTAATATTAAATTTTCGAAGGAGCATCTCAACTGCCTAATTAATAAAGTCAAACAACTTTCACTTCAAGTTGTTAATAAATAAACGTGGCTTTAAATTCATAAGCAATTAATAAAATACTATAATAATATAATTTATTTCGTGTGTTAATTGTTGGAAAAACAATATTTCTTGTCTCTTTAGACAGCTGCACAATTGCATGTAGTTCAGAGCAGGAATAGAGGAACGGACATTCCAAAGCTGAAGATTTATCAGCCTCCATGCATCAAGATTTATTGAGCCGCAGACAAAGGATGGCGAACTGAGCGTCCTGAACAATCACGTGTTACAAACCGCCCTACATTTTGACCAGTCAAGGACATAAAACAAAAACCAAGTTCCTGTTAAAGTTTTGATTTTTGTCAAAGGATTCAGTTTCACGTCTTGGTTTTAGCAGAATTCTAATATTGTACGTCTTACAGTTAGATAAGAAAGAAACATAAAGATGTTTCAGAACTGGTTTCACGAAAGTTACAGCCGTTTCAAAGTCGATTTTAGGACAGATAAACAGGCAAACTGCAGATGGAACGACAGTAAACGTACGAAAATAGTGAGATGCAAATTTGTTGAACGAATTTAATAATGCCCAGTCACAAAATTCTTGGGAACATTTCACATAAAATTCGTATAAAATTATCAGGTTTGACAACACTTTCAAATATCATTTATGTATTTAATATATTGAGGCATAGGAGAAACTAATAATGCAGATTGTATCCGAAACAACCATCTATTTTTAGACCACCGTGATGATTTTGTAGCTTTGGCAAAAGGCCAAACACCAAATTGAAACTTTGTGCTCCGTAACATCGAAGCTGTAAAATCAAACTGTACGAACATCTGTTCACCATCTTTTTAAATTAGTTTTTTCCCACAAAACTACAAGGTAAAACTGCATGTGTTGTGAATTTGCAACACACTCTCGCTAATTGAATTTGTCCGCCTTAAAACAGCCCTTACATCATCATCAATCAATAATAACTGTCACATACAAACATTACTTATCTGAAAAGTGAGCCGTGATATCCGAACGGCAAATAAATTGAGCCATTCATAAGATAATCGAGATGAAAGGAAACTTTTCAGTTGTCGCTTCGACTCTCGGCCCGGAAAGAAAAAAACAGAACGTGTGTGGCTTTACGTGATTCCATCGGATTTTCAGGAAGCGCTTCCCGCTGAATTATCGATTCAGATGTCAAAACAATGTTCCTGGAAGTCTGAAATAAGAGATCTCCAACTAGGTTTTGGAGTGTGTAACAATGTAGGTTTTAGCTATTGAATAGTAATTACGGTTTAACTGCTTTGTCGATGGTAGTTCTGGTAACAATTGCACACTTAGTGGACTTAAGTTAGTTAGTTTAAATGGATTTACTAAGTGTGAATAATTTAGCGAAAATTACAAACGATTTCCTAAATGACAAAAGTAAATAGAAACGCGGGACATATTTGGGGAACAAGGTAAACTAATTTCGAGTGGATGTCTTACATGAGTTTCTCACGTGGAAAATGGAAACTGAATGAACGTCTAACGAGAGCTTTATTCATCACTATTATACATATGTAAATAATAAACGGGGGAGCCTAAATTTCATTTGGAATCAACACAGTTAAAATACCAAGGCGGGTCATCTCAAACATAAACTCCATTAACTGAATGTAGAAATTCTTCGCGTCCAATTAAGACAAAAACCCTTCCAGGCACAAAAAAGGCCAACCACAAAACACATCTGCATATAAACCAGACTCAAGTATCCAGCCACCGTCTTAATTCCATCCCCTTGATCGACATAATGCACGTCTGGGTTAATTCTGGACGAATCTCCCCGTCACATCTGCGTCCTGCATGAATTTAATTGGGCCGAAATGTATTCTTGACGTCTAGACGCGTCGCAATGCCCCAGATTACCACTGGTCCTTTTTATCTTTCGTCCCCCGTGTGCGTAGTTTTTTCGTCGCCAGAAGGACACAAGTGTGAAACTGGCAAAAAGCACACATGCATGAAATGAGCGTTACATATTAGAACTGGGAGATTGAAAAAAATTAAATGCTGCCACGACGAAATTTAATGGAATTTACTTTTATTAAATTGCAAATGCGATTTTTTTTGGTCGTTCGCCACGAAAACGTGAAGCGACGGTTAATTAATCCTTTGTCTTTGCTATCAATTTGACCCTTTAGATATCGATTTGCGGGCCACAAAATGTTGATTCCAGAAACGTAGATAGATGTTTACCCTTTTCACTCGGGACAGGTTAACAAACGTTTATCGGCTAATTAATGTCCCGTCCAAACGAACCTTTTACCAATTTGAATATTATGATGGATCATTGTACTCCATTTTGGATTAACACAATTGCTTCAGTTGTAGAATAGTTATGCTTAATGGAAAATGTATAGATATAAAATTAATATGCGATTTTGTTATGTATAAATTGTCTCACATATTTTCATTATTAATATGAGATTCTTTGATATTAATATTAGTTATGTTTATTTGCCTTCACATATTTTCTGTTCACTTTTCATCTCTTTCTCTTCTCTTTTCTTCTCTTCTCTTTTTTTCTTCTCTTCTCTTCTTTTCTCTTCTCTTCTCTTCTTTTCTCTTCTCTTCTCTTCTCTCCTCTTCTCTTCCCTTCTTTTCTCTTCTCTTCCCTTCCCTTCCCGTCTCTTCTCTTCTTTTATCTATTCTCCTCTTCTCTCCTCTTCTCTTCTATTCTTTTCTCTATTCTCCTCTTTTCTCCTCTTCTCTTCTCTTCAATTTCCGTTCCTTTTCTTCTCTTCTCTCCTCTTTCCTTTCTTTCCCTGCCATTCCCGTCTATTCTCTTCTTTTCTCTTCTCTTCTTTTCCCTTCTCTTCCTTTTCCTTTCTCTTTTCTCATTTTCTCTTCTCTTATCGTCTCTTTTTCTCTATCTTCACCTCCTCTCTGTTTCTTTTCCTTTGCTCTCTTTCATTCTTCTTTTTCTTATTTTCTTCTCTTGTCTATTCTATTCTTCCTTTCTCTAATCTTCTTATCCCATCTCTTCTCTTCTCTACATTTTTTTTATTTTTCTCTTCACTTTTTATTTTTTCATTTATTGTCATTGTTACAGGTTATAAATGCAGGGAGAACTGGCCGAGCAAGCTGAGCGAACAGGTCTTCAACATAGTACTGGACATCCTCCTCCTGCTGATTCCTCTGCTCATAATGTGCGTCGCCTACTCGCTAATAATGTCTAAACTGTGGAGAGGACTGCGTCGTGAAATGGAACACAGCAATTCATGCCAGCGACAAAGTAGGTGAATTAGATGCAATGATAAAAATGATAAAGCTGTAGCTCTTACTTTACCATTATATATTTATGTTAACAGTTTCATTTCGCCGGCAGTCGTAAAAGTTTCAGGACTGAGAACAAAACTAAAAACTCTAATGCACCTTTCACGACTATGACGAACGGTCCGCGACAGAACAGATAAAACACAACTAGAAGATATAATAAAAGTTTTTGGGCGACGATATTACACCTGCCCAGAACTTTCGCACTAACCAGAACTTTTGTCTGACTCCAAATTGAGACTCCAATTTAATGAGTTAATGGATTTGTACTTCGCTGTAAATCCAACAGGTTTTTTTTCTAAGGGTATCGGTTTATTGTTTCAGTGTTGGATAGAGCGTTGAGTTCACCGACGATCAACGAACTATTGTCGCGCAACAATAACGCGACGACAGAAACGAACAACACGATTCCTTTGAGACATTTCAGGAAGCGTCTGCCCAAGATAACCGCCTCTTTTATCCAGGAAAAGGTCAAGAAGTCGGTCGAGCGGGGCGAGAAACCCAAGGACTGCATCGTTCAGGTAAAAGGATACAATTGAATTGAATATTCATTTAAGCAGCCATATAATTTTAAAAAAATTGAATGGATTAGGCACATTTCCTCAAACTTTCCCTCCTATATGAGCAAATATAATGTAGATGTTTTTTGTTTATGTTTTTTTTTCCGTTTGGAGGCAGGATCAACGTCTATTTATGCCTGAGGCTTGTTGAAAAAACCCGATGTAATGCTTTCAACGTGCCGATGAAAACGGTTTATCGGAGTGTGATGAGCTAAATGGAATCCATGACAAAATTCACATCTGTAAAAAATTTCGGTCTATCGTCGTTTGGATGTTTTTTGTATTGTGTTATTTACTCCTATTTTATAAGATTTATTAAATACAAGACTGGAATTGATTCATAACAAGACAGAATTCACGCTTCATTTGGTTCTGTTTTAACGTCGTTAATTAAAATTTATTTTAAGGAGTTCAGACGGAAATTGGACAGACATTTCGTTTAAGTCTTTAAAATATAATTTCATTAAAGATAATTAAAAATCAGTAGAGTATTCAAATTTAGCAATCAATACGAGTCTACAATGTAACAGATGCTTTAAAAAGGTTTTAATTTTTCATAATCAGAATTTAGATTGAATTTAAACTTATGTTTTAATGTTGCATTATTGTCCTCAAAGTTTAATCCAAGAATTCTTTAATCAATCCACAAACTTACATTAATTCCGTCCCCCTAATTCCAAACCGGCATTCTCAAGAATTCCAAAAATTCCTTACGCGTTTTATTAACCATATTTCCTCTCCGGAAGTCTGATCAAACTCCCTGAACTTCCGCGCGAGACGGAAACACAAATCAATTTGCTGGCGTAGTTAGTTTGTGGCGGAACTTCGACTTGCTGGCTGCTCTATTAATTTTAATTATCTTCGGTGCACCGTTTCCACAACTGTCCAGCCCACCACTTGAATTCGCCAATTTAATTATGACTTGCTAATTAACAATAATGTATTCCTCGCAGATTAATACACCTAATGGCAGAATGTCGAACAACGAGTACAGCTTGAAGATTGGAAACGGAACGAAAATGGTCCGAACTGGGTCATTAGATCAAGTAAATACGGAGGCGGTGGAGGAGGCGAAGGTCAACGTTAAAGAAACAAGACCAGACGAAAACTCCTACACTTTCACCAGAAACGCCATCAGGTCCAACAATATGGATAAAAGCATCATTGCCAAGAAAAAGGTCAGAAACTTATTTTAATGTCAACGAACAGTGTTGTCTGTGTTGCATAATGTTTGTTGTTAAACTATGTCGCCATCTATAACTGCGACACTGCAATAAATGGTCATAAATTGAATTACAGTTGTTTCCATTTCTTGCATTTAATTGGAATATTAAGTATTTGCTTCGAAGTTCGAATCTCCAGAAATTAGTAAACTATGTTGCCTAATGTTAGTTGTTAAACTCTGTTTCCATCTATAAATACAACAATGTGTTAAATGTTTGGAATTCTTATTTACGATGTTTCCTTAGCATTTAACGTGCTTTGTTTGGTAGATTTAACGAAGAACATAGTGCTACAGTTTGATTTGTATTTATATTTCATTGTGAGCTAAAGCAATTCGAAAGTTAATAAAAGATATATGGAGACATTTATGTTCAATTCCCCATACAACACAATAAAAAGACCAGGTTTACATCCAATTTAGTTGTTGTGGATAAATTTACGATTTTGGTTCCAATACTTGGGACCCGTGTAATAAACACTAAATTTGCGTAAACAACAAGGCCATTGAAACTTTATGTTTGAACGCCAAAGTTCTTGTCTTGTCTCCGGTTCATTATTAGTTAGAAAAAAAAGCTGCCAGACGAAAATCATATTATCCCGTTTTTTTTAGTCCGACATTGATTCAGCGCATCCATAAAAGGCATGCGTGACACATATACGTCCTTCAAGACCGTGAATAGTGCCCACATATAAAAATAATACATAAATCACCGTTCCCCCTCGAAAAATTCGAGAATAAAGTGGAACAGTCGGGGATATTTATTGCATTATAAAAATGATCTGTTTTATAAATAGACCTTGTGATGGAGTTAATAATAGGCGCGATTTTTCTCCTGAATAGTTGTCCTTTGATATATAGTCAATTTGGTGGTTTCGGTTTATTTTTCAAATCTGTTGAAAGGCGAACAAGGAATCCAATTAAATCGTCTTTGTGTCATGCTGCTTGTTGACAAATTGTGTGGGCTCTTTTGTGTTAAAACTTCAGAACTCAAACTAAATTGGAACGAATCAACCAACTGAAAAAAAAGAAACTAGATTTAATTAACATAGACTTTTGTTTCAGGTGATTCGCATGTTGTTCGTGATGGTGACGATCTTTTTCATCTGTTGGGCTCCTTTGCATTTCATCAATACCTGGTATCTTTTCGACCCCGAAGCCGTTTACAAATACATCGGCTCCACCGGCGTGTCTCTCGTGCAACTTTTGGCGTACATCAGCAGCTGCTGCAACCCCATAACCTACTGTTTCATGAACAGGAAGTTCCGACAGGCCTTTCTCACCCTTTTCCAGACCTCCAAGTAAGTTGACAAGTGTCGCATAACTAGTGAAGTTTGTTTAGGATTTAGTTTCGGGGTGTTTTGTCTGGATGTAATTGTTAAAGTGAAAATAATATCTTGGTTTGCTAATGGTTTACGTATGCCGAGAGTTAATATTATGGTTTATGAAGTACTTACTTCAGAAATGTCGAAAATATAATAGCATCATTGGGAAAAAAGTAGTAACTTCCCACTGCTACCCTTTTATTATCGCATTTTCTCGCCTTAAAAATTTTATAACCAATAATACACCAGACGAGACGCATTCCAATGCAAATTACAACAAACCAATAAAACCCATATCACATTTTAAACTTTATTAAAACATAAATCATAAAAAAACCCGTCTCCGTCTCTATTACTTTAATGCATATTGGCAACTGTGGCTTAACTTAATCAACATAAAAGTCGAAAATGAGCGTCATCAATATGCCGTCAGTTTACAGTCGTATGAACGGATGTGCAGTTTTTGTTACAGCTGCTGCTGTATGTACAAGAAAAAGCGTCAGGCTGAAAGATGCTATCTCCGCAGCGGCATCCTGAAGCTGCCCCAGAACAATTCGGATGCGTCCTGCAACGAGTCGACGATTTATGTGCGACGTGCCAGCAATCCGGGACGTTCCGGTAACAAAAAAAAGAACGCTCGAAAATAGAATAAAGCACACTCGAGACGCTGTAAAACATCCGCTTATCGGATGGTTTAATCTTGTGTCTCGTGCGTTTGCTTTATTGTTGTTTTCGTTGGTTAAGTGGTGGTCGGTTTCAGAGCTGCTGGCGCTGGACGCCGAGGATCGTGTTTAGCGCACCATCGTCGTCGACAAGCTTCTCAAAACTCACCCAGGTAATTAGTCTTTCCGTTGAATTTTATCGTGGCTCACATTTTTATCGATGATCAGGTGGTAGAAACAGACCCAGAAGATGAATCGTTCCGTTTCAAGATCAAGTGGATTCGTCCATCGAACGAGCCACATGTTGGACCCCAGTACGCCTAGCATTAGCTTTTCTAAAACATTTGTAAATAGTAATTGTACATACATTTTTCTCTGATTAACAATAAGGCTAATTAATTTTAAACTGATTTCTATGAATCTGTCCAATTTTATCAGTTAATTTAATTGAACCACCCCCCAAAATTGACCAGTAAAATTGCACCAAAAAATAAACTGCCATGAAAGCGTGGGCTAATCGCGGTTCTTTTGTGGTATTTACTATCAATAATTCACTTTGCTTGTTCGATTTCCTTCGGTTCAATCAACAATAATGATGGAAAGAACGAGAGTAGGAAAAAAACGCAGGGAGCGAATGAAGTTTTAAACGCACAACGAAAAATCTGAATTCATTAAATCTCGCTTATTCCGACGAATCCTTTCTTTTGTGAACGCTATTGACTGATATCATTTGATCTGATAAGACTGATTTTTATATTTTTGTATTTTGTGTGTTGATTTTAATGGGTTTAGCTTAGTTTTAACTCAGTCAATCATTTAGAACTAAATTTTATGTGGAATTGTTCTTAAACGATTGCTTTAATAGGGTACAACTGCCTGTATATAAAAAAATCTTAGGTAAGTTACATTATATGGAATTTATTGAATGTTATTATGTAAGGTTATTGTAAGAAAAATTCAATTTGTTTTGCAGTTTTATATATGGTAAAAATAATTGTAAGAATTTGTTAATATTATTCAAGATTTATATTTTTTTATAGAAAATTAATAATCAAAAATTTGGCAAAAACAACAGAGTGTTTCTAAATGTTGTATATATAAGCACAAATGAAAAATCTTTAAATTAAAATATGTTTTCTGTTGTATAAATTGTCACACTTTTGAATAATTATAAAAACATATTTAAGTGTATACAAATTTATTTTAATAATACACATAAAAATATATATTATTAACACATTTTATTTATAATTTATTGTACATAATTAGGGTGGGCCAAAAAAAGATTATTTTCATTTTTTTAATATATTAAATAAATATTAATTAAAAAACAAAATGTATGAAATATACAGTGAAAACATTCATAGATGGCGTCAGACTTTAATACTTGGCATTAGGCAACATAAGTAACATTTTTTAAATATTAATATTTATTATATTTGGGATGAGACAAAAAAATCGACTATTTTTTTCAACGTTCGACATTGAAAAATTGGTTCCTAGTCACCTTTAAAAATGCTCTCCAAAATGAGCTCTTAATTTTAATAGGAAGGTCCTCCTCATCTCAGTTTTCCATTTTTTCTTTAGTCCCATATGGTAAAATTCATATCTCGCCATTACTTACATTACTCGTACAGAAAATTTCTATTTAAATTTTTTGTAGGAAATTGAATGGTCTACAAAAAAGGTATCTTACATTTTTTTCAAGACTCTTATCGTTTAGAAGATATCGGAGGTCAAAAATTTCTTTTTTATTTTTTTATTAAAAAACTATTAAAATCTGCATGCATTGGGATTCGAATGCGAATATTTTCTAAATAGTTAGAGTAATCGATTAACTACAAAAGAATTTTTTGTCGAGTGTTTAATTTTCTACAAAAATATATATTGGGCATTTTATTATATTTACTTATCTACGAGTTATAAAATTTAGAAGTTAAAAAGAAATTTTTGTCTAATTCTTCAAACTTTAACCTCCGATATCTTCCAAATGGCCAGAGTCAAGAAAAAAATTTAAGATACCCTTTTTGTAGAGCCTTTAATTTACTACAAAAATATATATTGGGCATTTTATAATTTTTACTTATCTACGAGTTATAAAATTTAGAAGTAAAAAGAAATTTTTATTAAATTGTTCAAACTTTGAGCTCCGATGTCCTCTAAATGGTAAGAGTTATGAAAAACCTTTTTTGTAGAACGTTCAATTTTCTACAAAAAATGTTAATAGAAATTTTTTGTACGAGATATGGATTTTGGAGAGCAATTTTTAAAGGTGTTTAGGAATCAATTATTCAGTGCTGGAAAATAGTCACTTTAGTGTTACTTGAGTTGCCTAATGCTGTGCATTAAAGTCTGGCGCCATCTATGAATATTTCAACTGTATATTTCATACTTTAATATTTTAAATAAACCAAAATAATCCGATTATAATATATTATCTTTTTGAAACGAGTAATATGCGTTAAATAAACATAGGAACAAAAACGGCACAAACCCTATTGTATGTATTAAACAAAATAAATAATTCAGCAAACTATTGCATATTTACACACAATAGAGTTACGGCATGAGTTACATTACTTTTCAGTTATGGTATTATTAAATCTGTAAACTATTCGCATACTGAACAACAGAGCGCTTCGGCACAGCTAATGTTTTCCTGTCTGGTCTGGTAAACACATTATTCCCGATTTCCCACAAGATTCAAGCTTTCGGTTTTCAACGATAGTTCGATAATTGTTTAATTCATCTCTGGCATTTCGAATGCAGGTCCTAATTGATTCATTGTTTGTTAATGGTGTTAAATCGGGGACGCACAAAAAATGATTCAAATTGGCCGAGACGCTTGTGTGTGTCTCCAGCCGAAACCACTAACCATTCTTTTACCCTAACAAGATTAATAAACCGGAGAAGTAAACATACATACATCTGAACTGTCTGGAAGTTATTAAACTATTAGAAACTGCGAGAAGACAGATATTTCCACAACTGGAACGGAGTCGAAAGTAATGAGAGACAAAGTGTGGGGTTGAGGCAAATAAAAAAAAAACTTAAGACAAGCTTAAATAAAGTTCACCGCTTGTCAGACACAGGGCTGATTTATTGCTTTATTGTTTAAAAACATCCAATAGTTTTTATATTGTCTGCCAAATAATTTTGATTTATGAACGGGATGAATAATTATGGAGTCGAATACACCTTTCGAAATGGCATTTCGATAAATGTCTAGGGGAGGTTTTTTTCTCTTTGGTATTTGTGTACACTTTTATATGGATTTTTTGTCTTTCATAGTCTGTAATTCGAGTAAGTTTGTGAACATAATTTTTAATAAAAATTTATTAAAATTGTAAACGTGTTTCCTTTTATTATTAGTTATTCCTAGCTTTTACAATTAATAATGGAAGTTAATTAAGGTAAGTAATGTATGAATTAAATAATTTTATTGTATTGTTTAATGTGAATATTAATAGTACAGTTAAATTTAATTGTAAATATAATTTATTCTAATAACTAACTAAACCGAATGTATTTGGTTCAAAACCATATTTTATTTACTTGTCACGGAATTTATGTGTGCTACCATTTAATTAATGGTTGAAAAACATTTGGGTTTTAATTAAAATTTACTGACGTTATAAAATAAAATTTAATTTGTTGCAATTATGAAAATATTGTCATATGCTAATGACCCAAAACTTTATTAATCTATGAAATTATTTCTCTTATTTTGTTTTTCAAAAAACAAATAAAATAGACTGTTGTCCCTTATTTTTTGCCATGTTTCTTGTCAATTTGAGCAACTTATTAATAATAAATCATGTTAAAACATAATGAGGATATAAAACCTCATTTACCTTGGCACAGAGTGCTTCAAAGTGTACTTTCTTAATTACACCATTAACTTGACATCCGTTCTTGACGTTGTCCTAGTATTAACTCATTTTGAAATTTAATCCCCTCCTCGCAAATGCACGCTCTAATCAATAGTAAACTGATGTACATTTATGTACTTTTTGATGTTAAATAATTTATTTTAATAGCTAAAATGTAAATGTTTTATTATGTAGTTAAATTTTACATCAAACTGATTTTAGAAGTTGGGTTTAAATTATAAAAATAACCTTCAGTCCAATATTTATATTCTAAAGCGAGAATACAAACAGAAAAATATAATTTAAATTTAATAAAGCCCAAGATTAACAACCAGGTTCCTTCGGCTTCTTCCAAGTGTGGCCACAGTAAAACGAATCTCTCTCGTTTAATCCCATCTCCTACAACAAAAAATCATCCAGTATGTCGGCTTTATTAATTAAACACGAATTAAATAAATCAAGGAAACCACGACACTGTTTTGTCGCCATCAAACAAACATAATTGTTGACAAACACAAGTGCGAAAACGACGGTAATTAATACAAAATAATGCGTTTCTTACACGTTCGTCATGACTGTAGCAATTCATGTAGCTCCTCCTCGTGTAATTGTTTCTTGTCGCTATGTAACAGGGTAAAGTCTCATTGTAAATTATCTCCTTCGGTTGGGGACTGTTGATGTAAGTTTTTGTGCCGAATTTACATCGGCCATTAATCGCAAGGAACAACAGATTACTGTCGGGTATCTTTTCCACAACGTAGGGCCTGTAAACAAACCGCATTGGCAATTTTCGCACTGATTTAATTAGCTGCAAGAAACTACCAATAGAGACGACGGTTTTTTTACCTTAGTTTATTTAAATGCATTCTTGAGTTTCTTTAAATGGGTCTTTTGCTTCAACAATTCAGTCATTGTTTAGAAAATAAAATCGGAGTTTGTTTTGCCAACTGCATCGAAATACAATTTCCATGAGAATCATTGCACACAACAGCGCTTATACGGAACTTCTTAAATCCAATTTTCCCGTCGGGAATAAATAAACGCGGTGGAAACTTATAGAATTCAAAATGCTGAATTATTGACATGGCATACACTCAGAATTCTTAAGATAATTCGGATTTATTCGAGTATATTTCAGTGCAACACTCAATTTTAATTCGCTTCAATTCTCGCTGACTTGTAATTTTTTTATTGCACGTATTGATTTGTTGATTTTGAGGGTTGGTCCCGAGTGAACGTTTAAATTCTTTGAATTTTCCGATCACGTTTCTTATACCTTACAATGACCCACCGATATAGCTTATAAACAGCCGATAAGGGTTCGATCCTTCAATACTTCCCGTCCATAAATTCAAATGATCTGAATCCTTCGAATACAGTTTCCGGCGAGTTGTTTGCCCGGAACAGGGAAAAACAGCGGGTAAATGTAAATAATGTCAATGACTCAACGAAATTTGTGGGCGGATGAATAATCATCTACAGATGCGAAGTTCACAGGGACGTCAAGTTGATTGGAACGTAATTTATAAATGTTTTGTTTGTTGAATCTCAATCTATTTATAAGAAAATTTAAAATAAATCAGGACCCATCCAATTAGGGAGTTAAACAACCAAATTGTTTCTGTTTAAAATAATTTATGAGCAACAAACTTTCCAAATTTCAATATAAAATCAGTTTTATTTTTAAATACACCGTTTCAAGAAACCTATAATTGTCATGTTAAATTTCTAGATTGCCGTTGCATATGTGACAATTAACGCTAATTGAAAAAAAAAATTATTACAAACAATGTACTATTTACTTAAATAGAAAAAAATATTTCCAAAATTACAGGTGGTGCGTTAATTTTTTGAAACAGTGTATTAATTAATGAAATTAAACACTTCTTACCATTCACAGTCGAATTTTGTGGCGTTTTCGTGGTAAACGCTGCTCCTGAATTTGTCCTTAAGAGTGAACAACCAGAATTCGTGATCACATGGCGTCGGGTAAGTTTTTTTGATTTCCAATTTTTCTACTGCAATCGTGTCCTCTTTTAAACTTTGATAATTTGGACCTGCCACTATGGACTTCACCCAAAATAAAATAGTAGCTAGGGCCCAATTGGTAATGCCCAAGAGGTGCTGGAACATCTATATAAAACAACATTAATTAAATGGTACACAACAAGTTATCTCATTTTGACGAAATCAGCTTAAATTATAAGACCTATTACAAAGCACACAATGAAAATGGAATTAGTGATTGAATTCCCTATCTTTATAAACATATTTACATTTAATGGAAAACAATTTCAAGAGATATTTGTTGGAACCTCCATCCCCTTATTGAGCATTCAACCATGCACGTTTGCTTTGTTACCACTTCCTGATTCGAACATTATTCAATTTAATAAAGTTAAATTTCATCACCATTTTGAATGGCTACAGCTTAATACCTAACAAGCCGATTTATTTAATCCAACCCACTAACAATTGGTGCAATTCGCAATAAAATCCGACAACAAATTTCCTCGAAATCGCATTACATCAATGTCACAATTGCGCCATTCAATCCCAGTAAAAGATTGCACATTCGAGGCCGTAATCTAATTTTAAATAAGGCCACTAGACTTTTTTTTCCGTACCGACTCTAATAGGCAATTCCGACGTAATGAGTCTCGGGACAGATGCGTACAAAAACTATATTAGTAAGTACATCGTGTTGAATAATATTCGGGGACCCGAACACAAAGCGACACTTTGAAAGCACTACCAATTCGACCTCAGAGAGCTGGGGCGAATCTTTGTTCTGTTGTCTTATCTTAATTCCCCGAAAGGAAATTTATATGTGTGTGTCTTCGCTGTTTCCCAGATTAAAAACACCGCGATCTTTTATTCAGTCGTCGCAACTGTAACGGCTTTAAATGGCAGCAAAAACAGATAAGTATTTGAATGTGGCGGGGCACCGGCGTATTTATTTGGGTGTTGCGGGTTGCACGGGCAAAAAACGCCCGGGGGACTTTTTGTGCAAATGGAAATTCAATATTTATGGAGTCAATTTTATTATCAAGCTGGCGCATTTGACTATTGATGTAATTTCATTAGGAATAATTGGACTCACTTTTCTGAATCGCATGGCCGGACTCCCGGCGGCGTTTCTCTTCCTCTTCTTGGGGGGTTCCTTCTGACAAATGGCTTGATAATCGAACATCCGAGTGTCCTCAAACACACCGTCCTCGATTAGATGGTACATGATGTCCGCCCGGATGTCACCGATAAAACGTCCGGTGTACTCGATCTCGTCGCTCAGCACGATGTAGGCGTTGTTATCGAGGATGAAGCAGTTGAGATAGTCCGATTCACAGGTGATATTGCAACGTCTTCCCGTGCCACACTGTGAATTAGGGGCGGAAATTAGATTTTCGCAAATACAAATTGCCCTATCAAGGCGTCTTGTGCCAGTAAATTGTTTGTAGCTGAAGCTTCGGATTATGTTAATAAACAATATCGATGGCTTTGTATATTTTTCATCTCGCACCCTTAAAACACATTATCGTTTTATATTATCCAAGTAAAGTTCCTGCTGTTTGCCTAGCGTTCCAGTTTTATCGGTAATCGGATCAGAACCCAGACATCCGAAACATGCTTCGACACCATAAATAAACGAGATCGGGTTCAATAATTAAAGAACTAATTGGGTCCCCCAGAATTTATCGTAAGTTAATATTAATAAATCGCGGTCGTTAGTTTTAAACGCCCCATTTTAAGGTCGATGTTTTACCTTGACTGTCCTATTGTGACTTTTCAATGTAATTTCGTTGTAAAGTTCGTACATCGCTCGATGATTGAATTGAAGTCCTACTACAGCTATTGGCGTCTTCATGTTCTTGTTCTTCAGGTATATCGCTTTCGTTCCCGTTATCATCGTGTTGTTTTCATAGCCTGGCAACAAGGGATATCAAAATGCGTAGCAGAAAATTGCTAAACATAAATGCACACTCAAATTAACATAAAATCTAAACTAATGACGTGATTTATTGGTCGTTTCACTGGTTTTTATCGCTCGCATGTAGCCTGGTTTTGCATATCAAATTCTGCATCCATTAATGTATTAACATGAGATTAACGAGCCATCCGTCAATACTGCATGCAGATTTTTGGATAACGACAACATTAAACTACTATTGCCGTACATTAAAAGCAGTGTAATATAATGCATCGAGTCTAAAACAAATCACCTGATATTTCGAAAGGGACGGAGTACAAAAATTTCCTTTCGTCATTGTAGTTCTCTTCCACAGCCCTCCTGTACCAATCTTCGTCTATCGAGCGGTTGTTTCTTTTCTCGAAACTGTCTTTGTCGTCTTCGACGACTATGAAGGAGACGTCGAAATTTCTCCATCTCGTCAATCCGCTATGAGTTGACAGGAAGATTTTGTTTACGAAATACTTTCGAATGACCCTGGAAATACACAATAAAATAAAATTTTGACTGTGGAAAACAGCTTACTTGTCCTTTTCTGTGTCCAAAGGATCTTCGAACCAAATTGTATTATTGGCATCATGGAGCAATAAACTAAACAAAGGTTCTAAAACATTAAAACTTAAATGATGAAGTACCATAATTCGTTTTTGTCTCACCCATATCTTTTGGGGCGGGATTAGTTTTCAAAAAGTTATTGATTTTGTCTTCAGGAGTGGCACCTTCACAAGACTTACAATAAATCCTAAAATCCTCCCCAGTTATAATAGTTAAAGGTTTATTTTATAATTTTGTTGTTACCAATCCGGATGGACCTTCCAGTATGTAGTTTTTAATAATCCCATGGCAGCAGCGAAGTTTTTAGTCGCACTAGGTCTAATTTTAACTCGTCCATATTTTTGTGGCAGCACTATTCCGAGAGTGAATGGACCCAAAGGCATGAGAAAATATTCCCTACCACTTAATATCACACGTTTCTGAAAGTGTTGGACGTGTGAAATCAGCAGACAATTAAAACGCCTCTTACCATTTCGTTAAGGGTGAATTTGACTTGTAAAGTTTGCTGGTTTTCAGTGTGATTCACCACTTTTTCCCTCAACTAAAAAACCATAACAATTAAACTAGATGTACATGTAATATATATTTATGTTTTGGACGTTTTGTGAACGAACAAAAACCCAAATCCACTTAAAATCTTGAAAGCAAATATAATTGAACGCCGCGAGTCACGTATTGTAAAAACAATTCAATTGAAACTTTCAAAATTCGATTTCATAATTTTATATATACCGACAACATACCAAGTTTTTTAAAGTTCCGGCTTTTTAACGACATTCCTTTAGTGTCCCGCTAAAATTTATATCGACTGAGTGGATAATTAAATTTTGTTTAAGCGGTGTGTCCCGTTTTTTAGAGTCAAAGTTTGTTCTCGTTAATGATATACATAATTCAGTTACCTACCGAGACGATCGTTTCGTTGAAGAGGCGCGGTTCGCTTTCGTCGTTCAGGATTTCGACTTCCAGAAAGTCGACTCTGTTAAATGTCGGTTTTAAGATGTTTTCAAACTGGAATTAATCATTTTAATAATTTTTGACTGAAATAAATAGTACTTTTTTACTTCAGGTCGGTGATCAGGATGTGTTAGAACGTATCCGTTGTTGGTGCAAATGAAGGCATATCCATTGGTTCCAAGCTAAAAAAATATAAAAATATTAAAGCTAAAAATAAAATAATCCAAAACTTACTCTGTGGTAAGGTATTAAAGATTTAAGCAGTTTAATTGGCAAATCAACTCCGGCTACACCTATTAAGTCAATCTGAAAAAGGATTAATTAAGTAATTAGCTTCAGCTCTGAAAAAATTGAGTCTAGATTAGGTAGAGCCATCTAGGAGCGAATAGCTCTTACTGCACAAGCAGGATGAACCTTCCTGTCTGAATCTAATCGATATAAAGCTCCTGCAAGCTCCCACAGAATTTATCTTTACAGGAAATTTTACAAACCTCATTGTCCCTTCTTCCATAAACTGGAAGGGAAACTGTAGTCATGTAGTTGTAGTCCATATATTTCGTCTTGTACTTTTCGTACTCCTAAAAAGTAAACTTTCAATTTCGTGGCTTAAGTGGAAAACTAGACTAACGTGTTCCTCCTTAAGTAACATGTGCCCTCTTGAGGTTAAAAGTTTATTTAGTCTCATGTAATCTCGTTTAACATGATCCAAAAATACTTCTCGTTGCCTATTGCCTTCGAATTTCCGCCAGAGCCAATTGGAAAGCCTTCTATCGGCCAGATCTACGTGTAAATAACTCCAAACTTCGCTGTCTTTATGCGTATAATTATAATTAATAGGCCTGGATAAGACGTTCATGTAATTCAAAATTTTTTCCCTTACATCCGACATAACAGTCATGTTAACATAATATCCTGCAAAATTGATATATTTCAATAATCACTTAATGGAAGTATATAAACTCAAGTGGAAGTAAAACACTTTTACCCATGTTTGCACAAGCTATCCACTCCATGTGTCTGGCATCAGTACAATCACTGCCAATTTGATACGTGAATATCCTAACGGGGTTGTTGCTGTGCCAATTGTACAATTTAAATAGGTCAAAGTTGAAGTCATAGTCGATTCCTGCAGTTATCAACATTATTGCCTGGTTACAAGCTGCACCTAAAATAATTAAGGTGATCAAAAATATAAAAAAAGTTGAGTTTGATTACTAGTGCTGAATCTTCGGAAGTTTTTCAAGATTTCAAAAGCCTTCTCCAAAGCTACACTTATGTCTGATACGAAGATGTCTTCGTAAACAGGAAGACTTTCTCTTAGCAAGCGTAGATTTTCCTCATTTGCTTGTACTAAAGTGTTGTTAAAGCACCCCACGAGAGGTTCGGTGGAGTTGTTAAAAATATAAATGTTGACAAAGTCGTTGTCGTTTAAAGTATCTAAAATATCGTTGACGATGTGACTGCACAAACCTCTATGTGTTCCCACCATAGAGCCGGAATTATCCATTAAAATCATTATATCTTTTGGTGATGTCATGGCTTCTGTATACCACGACCTTGTACGGAAATCGTAAGTTTGATCATAAGTTTCGGTCGACCACTTTATGGCTGAAACATCCCCATTATCTACTTATAAAACATCAATGTTCGGATAATCACCTGGATAGTGCCTCATAAAGCCATGAGGACTAGCAAAATATTGCCATGTCAAAGTCGGATCCTTAGCCATGTTGTCCTTGAAAACAAAATCCAGGGCTTCAGACCATCTGATCCCTTCGAGAACCTTCTCATCTAAAAAAACCCATTGAAAATCTTGGCCATTGTATTTCACCATTAGTACCTCTATGATAAACATTGATGGGCGTTTTAATGATGCTCATATTCAAATTGACATTCTCTCCAAACCTGGCGTCGTACTCCATCGGCAAGGTAAGATAAAACTCTTCTTCCTTATCCGAATACCGGTCCAATTGATTGGTGCAATCGCAGTCGTTTTTCTCGTCGTTGGCGTTCTTTACTCTATACAAAGCGTCCAATTCTTCTCGAGTGAACGAGTTGTGGTCGAGTGGTTTTAAATTTCTTTGCTGGCAGAACCAGTTACATTCAGCTAACTGGATGTCGTAGTTCACTTTCAATCTTTCGTCATCGTCGTCTATGTCCGTAACGTTGTCAGCGTTGTAATATTGGTATGAACTGTTAGCAAAGAGCGGTTCGTTTTTTCTATAATACGACAAAAATTCTGCATATTCAGCGATTCTCTACAAAATATAACATGTTTAAAAATATTCAAGTTTTTGAGGTGGTAAAAATGTACTTTGACAGCCTCAGTTTTCTTGGCCATAATAGTCCTCATGTCCTCCTTGATCTTTCGCAAAATTTGCATACCCTCAACTCGTTCTAATTGGTCTTTGAGGTGTTTGAAGCTATCTTCCACCCTCTGCGGTTGCGTCAACGTGTTGCTCAGGTGGAAGAGTTTTTTTCCAATCTCATTAGCCCATATTTTCACTCTGTTAATGGACGACAGGAGTTAATGAAAAATTGATGAGGGAACTGACACAGTAACAGACGTTGTCTTAGACATTCAAAGCGTTATTCTGGCGCCATTGTCCGTGCAATCGATAGAGTGATAGACATACAGGCGCCGCACAGAATCTGGACCAAGTGCGGAATCGCAAAACAAAATAGGAGGATATTACGAATTGAAACGTTTCAAACAAATATAAGTCTAAGGAAATAATCTGTTTAATTTCGGAACCGTACAGAGCTAATTCGATAACGGTAATAAGGAAAATTAAGAAATGTACGGGGGAAAAAACTGGTATTTAATTTTGTATATTGTTACACAAATGAATGTATTCATGATAATCTAATTTGTTTGGCTCATTTTCTCAATTCTAGAAAAGATTCTTATACTGTTTTTTTTATAATTATATTTTTGTTTAAAAAATATAAATAATATTAAATGTTTACTTAATTTAAACAAATAAATACTTTGCATAAAATATTTGGATACCTTTAAATATAATTAAAATAATAATAATAATTTTTAATGGAGTAACCCAGTAAAATAAAATACAAATACATGACAAACATATAGTAAATAATTTGATAAATTATCCATAATTTTAAAATAAAAAATAATGGTTATTAATTATTTATTATATACAAAAATATTACTTACAAATCAATCACGTTTCGTTGTAGTTCTTGTTCTTTAAAAGTGCAACAGCAGTGAAAAAAGTTGCACAAAATCAAACAGAAAATCACCCCAACTCGTTTCGAAAACATTTTTGAACGTCGCACATCGAGAAAATGGGAAACTTTCAAAACGCTCCGTGTTTTCGACAGGCGCAATGTGAAATACGAAGTGCCCTGGTGGCGCGAAATACGGAGTAATGTTTGTTGTGCAGATAAAATAGTAAATCGATAGATAGTCTTTTATCTATGTAATTCCTGTATTAATAATTATTATTGGTATAATATTATTTAATTTATTGAATATTGATTGATTTATGTGATTTATTTTAGGGAATAATAACAAACTTTATTTTTAAATATATTATAATTATGTTCAGCTTAGTTTCATATCTAGATACTTATTAATTATGAGAATAATACAAATAATATCACAAACAATTTAAATTTATATTTTTCCTACTTCGGTGCCATCTATTAAAACGTTACAAAACCCTGAATTATTGATTTGTATATCATCGTCTATAAATTTCTCATTTCTTCAACCCTTCTTGCCGTTTCCTCTATAAAAAAACTTTCTAGTGTATCTATCGTTTAATAGATGTCGCAACTTACACTTGTGAAATTCTAAATTCTAAAATATTTTTTACTTACACAAATACGATTATCCGATAATGGCAACTAAAAAATCTGATTACAACAAAGTCCATTCGTCCATTTATTCTATTTTTAGGACAGGGCCCCTTTTAATTTGGAAAATGTGTTTACATTTGAATAAAGTTAAAAAGGGTGGCTTTTTAAAAAGTTTTTAAAGCATTTCGCCGTGTATTTAATTAATTTTAACTAATTACCACGTCCAGTCATAAATTCGAAACAGTGCGTCCGCCAATTAATCATGATCATGATGAGGCAATAATGTGCAGGTGTATATTATTAGTGCTGCGAGTTTCGATTAAGTAAAATAAATATTAATAAACGTTAAAACATGTGAATATTTACAAACGGGCAAAATATTATATATTAACACAGCATACATTTAATTTATTTTATATTTTTAGCAAACACACTGATATATCACGGGCTAAATATTTTATAAATGACCTAATAAATAAAGCCGGCTGACTTTTAAAGTATTATTAATGATGTAATATAAATATTTGCGATTCAAACATGTAGAGCATGTTTTTGCGCAAAAATTTATGCCTATTGATTAATTTCAGTAAACATTATCCATTTATATGTGTATATATTTATGCAATCAAATATTTACACAAGCGAAAAAATATGAACGCATGTCGTTTACGTATATGCGTTTTACAATTGCACCGGCGGATTCCCGTTCCCGTATTTATTTTGACCCGGTAAATGTTTGTCGTCGTTGCGTACGTTTCCGATATTCAAAATCGCATTTGTTTTAATTAATTCCACGCGTTGGTTTTGTTAAAATTACAGAAATAACAATAATTTTTATGAATAATTTTTATTCGTAAAACAAATTTGTTTATTTTTTGTTCGTGTAGAATGGTCGAAAAGGTCAATAAAGCTTCAGGTTTACTGTTTAACGTTTTGAGGTTGGTCATTTTTTAATATAAATTATAGTTATCGTAGTTTTTACGTTTATTTGTTTGTTGAAATTTATCGAAATTGTTTTTTTCCATCAAAATTGCAACCAATTGGTCAAAGTCTAATAAAAAATTAAATGCCACTATTTCACAAAATTTTGAAATAATAATAATAATAATAAAATAATTTATTTATTCAGCATATGCACATACACCAATCGAAAACCATTAGATCCAACTGAATTTTGAGAGAGATATCATGCACGACAGAGACAGTAAAAGTCTGAAAATTGCTTCGTAGTGAGAATCTTTTATTGTCTCGGTCATGCATGATATCTCTCTCAAAATTCAATTCAAGACAAAAATATACTACTTAATTTTGTTTTTAAATTTTTGAAAATTATCCCAATCCTTTTTGATATTTGGTAATATGCATTCTAACATTTGTAAACCTTTACTAAATAATTTTTTTGTCAGTTTTAATATAAAAATCTTCTTTTTTATGTAAATATGATGGTATAATCTGCTTTTTAATTTTATACTTTAAATTACTTTATTATTTCTTTGAAGTCCATGCTGATACAATTGTTCTTATAATTCTTACGAATTTTTGATTTTTCTTTATGTTTGGATCAAATTTTTTTACCCACAATTTCCTAAATGTTTTCAATGAAGTTAAGATTTGGACTTTATGCTAGCCATTTCAAAACTGTAACCTTATCGCCTTATCATAGTGCAGTGTTTCTTTAACAGATATATATGTAAGTGGGTATTGTTTGTAGTAATAAATAAACAATGAATTGGTTGAAAAATAATATATTTATAGGACTGCAGTCAGCATAATCAAAAATTAAAAACTTTTCACAATGGAAATATAACATAATAGTTCCAGCTTGTGGAAATGCACCATTTGCTAAATACGTATTTAAAATATCTAAAATACAATATCCACGCACTTCAAATACATCTTTCATTATATTTGTTTTTATCATAAGTTTAATATATGTTGTTTTTAATTATTTATTTGAAGTTTGGCATATTTTTTGTACTTCAAAGTACATTTGAAATATATTTGTTTATTTATGTTGCTTATACCTGTACTTTTTGGTTGTTCATATGACTCTCAATCATCTTCTTTCTTAGTAAAAATAGCTCTTTTAAGTCTAATATCTTTCGTTGGTAGTTTCTAATATTCCTCCATTCATTCATTTATTCTTAACATGTTTAGCAGGAATATTTATTGTTTTTGAAATGTTTGGACAAATTTTAAGAAACCTAAAAAGTAGCATATTTTTAATAGTCTATGTTAAGGGGGTAACGAGGATTTATTGAAATAAACATTATCTAAAATACAATATCCATGTATTTCAAATACATCTTTCATTATATTTGTTTTTATCATAGGTTTAATATCAGTTGTTTTTAATTATTTATTTGAAGCTCCTTTCAAAGTTTGGCATCTTTTTTGTACTTCAAAGTACCTTTGAAATATATTTGTTTATTTATCTTGATTATACCTGTATCTTTTGATTGTTCATATGACTCTCAATCATCTTCTTTCTTAGTAAGAATAGCTCTTTTGAGTCTAATATCTTTCGTTTGTAGTTTATAAATGTTACGTTTTATTAAAACCAGTATAATATGAAATAGATAATTTGTCAGAATTTGACTATAATGCTTGGACACTTTTGCTATCAACGACACAAGTTGCTGACCATGCAAATTTGTTCAACGATTGAACAAATTGTTTACTTAATCATTCTCTCCAAATGTGCTTTCCAATGTTTGTCCAACATTCAACTGTTAGTCAAAAACAAAATTAATAATTACTCATATCATACCCCTCGCGTATTTACATTTCGTCGCAATTCCAAATTACCTCGTCGAATTTCGATTCTGGAATCGGCAAATTCGAAAGCACACAAACCATCATATCAATAACAAAGCTTTATTAATTTATGTACCACGTTTTTCCTATTACATGTTACCGTCACGCAGACAAACAAGTCATAACTTATGGCAACAAATATTTGGGTGCGGCGCAAACTTTTTAAAATAAATATAACGTTAAAACGCACGCACATTCATCAAATTCAGCAAACGTTTCCGATTCGTACAACTGGAAAATCGAATCGATGTTTTAAATACTCAAAATTCCCAACCTTAACTTAATTAAGTATTAATAATACAGGTCTAGTTTTTTTGTCTAGTTGTCAGACATAATAAACATTATGCTGAGGCGAGATGATTCTGGAATGATCATTAAAGATACATCGGGTTCATTAGCGCTAATATCCGTTGAGTAAAATCCTCGGCCGCCCCTGCGCTTACACATAAATGATTCTGATGCATATTCCTTGTTAAAATTCCCCAAGGATTATCTACACATCGACTGTTTAAATTAAGAGAGGTTCCACCAGGCGCATTTGTTAGGTGTATTGGGTTGAACCAAATGGACAATATGTAAATTTAATATTTTATGAGAGGGAGGTTTCATTAAAATGTCAAAGTTCGGGTGTGTGTAACAGGTAGGATTTATACCAAAAATCATTACTATTACTATTATTGCACGAGCCTTATTAAGCGGAAGATATTCCAAAGTAATTTTTATCATTCGTTAGTTTAAATGATGCGAAATAAGCCCTACAATTGTTGTAATTCCCCTTGCGTCCCTAATTCCTATAAATCCAATAAAAACAAAATCGCAACTTAATGGACCGTCCCATCGTCCGAAGACCGCGCCGAATTCCGAGGCCGCAATTTAATTAACGATTAGGGTGTTCGCAATTAAAGCTCGGCACCAAAGAAAAGTCGCGAAGAAAAACGCGGCAAGAAAGAAATGGGGCGTGCCGTGACGGATGACGGTGACTGTATGCGAAATGCTCCGGGTCCGAGGACGATTTGTCACCCGGATTTTTTTTTTAACGGCTCTCGCGGCGCCTGCTCGCGTCGTCTTAAGCCCGCTTTATTTATGTCGCCGTGATTAGTTCTAATTGTTTAATGGGATTTCACAATTTTTATAATTTCGACCCCATTAAAAAAACGTTTCGGCACTTAAACACGTAATAACGATTCGCGTAGCGGTGCGCCGTTCAAACTTGCGGACACGCGGGCGCAATTAGTGCAGTAAAACAGAAACGAAAACTTTAATTACCGGCACCAATTAATAAAACATAAGACGCGGCGGCGGTGGAGGAGGCGACGGCGGCCGCGGCCGCGTCGGATTTCTTTAACGCCACCAACAAAACATGTCTTGAACTGCCGGATGGGCCGTTTTATGGTTTAATTTCGCCACTAATACAACAAAACTTTAATCATAAATCGTTCCCACACGTGTACTTTTACCAAGATTGCACGTGCGTCAGCATAATTATATCGGGCCGGATCGGTTGCCGGCACATATTTCATACTCGTCCTTATGTTACTTCACTTCTTCGTGCCTCGTCTTGGTTATAAAATAGATGTTTTTCGGTTATTGCCCGTTAAAGTCTATTTAGTTTAAATATTAAATGTACGTCGTTGTCATTATTGATCGTTCGAGGAATGCAATATACTTTGGGTTGCCTGTACTGACAAAAGAGATGGCAGCACAATATTAGTATTAATAGTAGGCAACCATAATTGCCTTATATACAGATCAGGTCAGGCTTATATGCTATCTGAAATAAAAAATCAGTGATTGAGGATATCTTTATAGATTTCCATTTCTTATAGGTATAATAGAAAACAGTTGAGTCACACCTGACGACCATCTAAGAGACCTTACTTACGAAAAAAAAAAAAAAATTATAGAAGAGGAGAAAATTCTTTAAACGAACCTCCAGGTGGAATATGGAGGGAGTCGATTTCCATGGACTAAAAGCCCACTTTTAAGGTACTGATCAAATGGACAAAAGCAAAGAGGAAAATGGCGTTGCAAGACATATACGCTCAGAGAGCGAAAGGCGAGGTCAGGAGACCGGCCCATCTGAGCTTAGGAGAACAAAACCAGTTAGTCGAATTCAAAAATCTTCCTTGAAATAATAGGAATTGTGTTGGGATCCGTTAGCTTCCCACCGCCACTGGCTTGTGGAGTGGTACTGAGCCCCAGGACCACAGCAAGGTGGATCCATCCTGGGGATTTACAAAGACAGATTTAAGGTTCACGAGGGGTACTAATATATAGTAACAACAAACATAATTCACAATCCTAGAGTAACAATAGAGTACCTAAATTTTTTTACTTAAGGCAAAATCTAAATTATATTATATTATTATTATTATTACTATAAATAGTTTTCAATCAAACAACAACTTGAGACTCCAACATATTGTTTATATATCATTTTAAGAATTTATACTCAATATACTTTTAGTTAACTGACAAACGAGATGGCATTCCATTAAAAATAGGCAACCACAATTGCGTTTTAATTATTTTGAACTGAAATCTATAGCTAGTTTTTAATTTTTTATATTTTGAAAATAAGTAATTATATAATATATTACAAATTATAACTTGTTCTTGATCAAAGTACAAATTGTTATTCCAACATTCTAAGTTATCATCTATTTATTTATTATTTTCAAGAATATATAGACTCAAATTATTTTAGTTGTCTGTATTGACAACGAGATGGCATTACAATTCAACATGTGACAATAGGCAACCATAATTAGTTCTAATTATTTTTAAAAAATAATATATATTTTAATTAATATAACTACAACAACTGTTGCAATTTGATTATTTTTAATATAACGTATTTAACTTACCCTTGAATACGTGCAGAAATGGATTTTCTTAAATTTCGAACGTTCCCCCATTGTCTGTAAACGTGGGGAACAAAGGAAAATAAGGTAACCGAAAAAAATGATATAATAACTTGTTATTTGTGATAAACACGATAAACATCAAAAAGCGTATTTTATCGTCCCTTCCCGAAAAATTGTCAAAGATTCGTATACATAAATAACGACTCCGAAACGAAACATCTCGCCGGAACAAAAAAAGAAACCCGGCAGCCGTATCACGTTAACGAAAATAACGAAAAGAAAAAAAACCAATGTCGAACTAATGGCATAACCATAGAAATTTCTCACACACACACATACACATCGTTCGATTCCACCGCGTAAGTACAAATCACGTCGAGCGATACGAAATTTCAGTTTTGTCGCGGGGGCGAACGAGAATGTGTGCACACACAAAGGAAATTTACGAGCCCATCATATGTTTATTCGGCATTTTCAATTCCTGCACTCGGTGAGGGGTGTGAGGGGACGTGGGGCGGCGGCGAGTGATATTTAGCGCCGCGGCGGGGCGCGACCCCATCCATCATACCATCCGCAGGTTTTTTCTTGGTGGTTTTCTCACCGAATTTTAATGTACTTTATGCTTTTGTTAGGTATAAAAATAACTCGAATTTCAACGAAATGTTTGTGTTGGTTAGTTTAGGTTTTTAAATTCGTTTATGAAAAAATATTGCATTTATGTTTTTAATGTAAATTTTATTATCGTAAAATAAATTATTCCACACAGAATTATTTTTTAAAAATGCGGAAATTTTATATTTTAACGAAATGTAGTATTCAACTAATTTTCAATTAACAAGAATGAAAATACAAAAAATCAAAACCATCGACAAAAATGGGAAAACTAACGAACGAAATATTAAATTTTATTATTTTTATAGCATGAATTGCTCCATGAGAAGATCAATAAAATATTAAAAATTTACACAAAGACCAATTATCTTTTTACTTTCAGTATTGTTCAGCAACTAGATTTAAAATTAAAACCTTTGCTAACATTAATAAAGCTTGTGACGATTGTAAAAAGAAAAATATATATTATAATGTTTTATAAAATAAATTAACATATAATCATAATTAAAATTTAAAATAAATCTTATAATGTCTAAATTTTATTTATATATTTAAGATTTTAGTATTTTTCGAAAACTAAATTTAATAATAAAACCTTTATTAAGTTTTAAATTTTATAGTTTACATTAGAATAAATAATTAATAATAAAAAATTAATATTTCTTGTATTTTTTGGTAATTATATATTAATATTATACCTATAAAATATACATCATGATTTATTATTATTTCAGATTTATTTAAATACAATTAGAATAAAAAATAATGAAAATTTTATTCAAATATTTAAAGTTTTAATAATTTTATAAAATTTAGTATTTGTTGTATTTTTAGTTAAACAAATGATTATACAAAGATTATTAATATATTAAAATTAAAATTTAAACAAACAATTATTATATACAAATTTTAATTGAGTATTTGAGCTGAAAACACCTGAATTTCAGCAACTAGACGTTTAATTAAATAAAATTCTCACCAAAACTAATGAGAAAGTCGAAAACTTTATGATGATTACAAATGGGAAAGTAAAAATGTTTTTTATATTTTTTACATTATTGTGTTTTAAACTCGTAACGTGTATATAAAATATTTATTACAACTTATTATTTCAGATTGTATAATTAAAATTAGGATAAATAATTAATAGAAAATTTGATTAAAATATTCAACATTTTAATATTTTATTAAGTTCAGAATTTATTTAATATTGAGCTGGCAATATATATTTGGGATTAATTAATTAATTATAATAATAATTTTAATATTTTTATAAAATTTAGTATTTGTTCTATTTATAATTAAAAAAATGAAGAAATTGGTCACAACGAAACCTTCGAAAGTGGCAAAATTGTGAAATTATTAAATTTATTTTAATAACATAAATTATTTCATACAAAGATTATTATAATATTTATGAGTTTTTATTATATATGTTTTTTATATTTTTTATTTTATTATATTTTAAATTTGTAACGAGTATATAAAATATTTATTAGCATTTACTAAATAATTATTATTATTATTATTATTTGATGATTATGATTAAAATTAGAATAAATAATTATTTTATTAAAATATTTATAATTTTAAATTTTACAGTTAACATTAGAAAAAATAATTAATAAAGAACATTTTTATATTGTTTACTTACAGCTAACAAAAATGAAGAAATTTTTTGAAACAAAACCCTCGACACAAGTGACAAAAATTGTCGAAACGCTTGTCGGGACTGTAAACAGGAAAATAAAAATTAAAAACACAAATTCGTACAGCAATTGTCTTTTATAAGGCGAAATTGCGGGATAATCCGACCGTTTCGCCAACTTCAAATAGTCAATTAGCTTAATTAGAGGGTCGCGAAATAAAACAAAAAAGGGGTTAATTTTCTTCGCATTATTTTTTAATTGCTCTCGTATTTTTTGTTGCTGCCCGACTCAATATTTACTTATTTATTGAACTGATCAAACAACAAAAGGATTCCGGATTTAGAAATAATAATTGTTTTAACTTCTGTTCTTGGTATTAGTCAAGTTAATTGAATATAAATAATTAGGGGGCTTTTTAGTTTATTGTCTGTCAACTGTAGGTTTTATTTAATTAATTTCTTTTTGTGATATAAATTGGGTTTATTCAGCAAACACAAAACTAAACAAAAAGCGTTGCAGAAATCCTGAATATCTGCGAGGCGAATTGCGAAGTCGCGCTTTAGGGCACCACACGGATTAGAATAGGATATTAGTTAACCAAATAATATTAGTCGGAGGATTTTCAATGTTAATGAATCTCGACCAGCTAATGAAATTTATTGGAGCAAATTGCTCCCGCAGTTGAATAACTTATTAACTAATATGTATCCTCCCCAGGTGCCGGAATTATTTCCCGGGAAATAATCATTTCTCCCGGTGCCAGTTTCTCTAGTCAAAAGCAAATATTTCCCTTTGATCCCGCCCTGAATTCGATGCATTTTAATGCGCACGCTAATTAGTTCGCTTCCTTTTGCCGCAAACAAACACACACACACACACACATAACTAGACCCCGTGTCAGTCGATTGCCGGACCGGGACACGCCCCCTTATAGGTAACGCGCATGTTCAAACATCACTCAACTTGTGTACACTCTAGCTATGATGGATTACATCGAATTTGAGACGGTGTCCAGTGCTCTCGGCCAAATTGGCATTTCAATTAAGACTGCACACCGGCTGATTTATCCCCGGTCGGTGGCAGCGTCCGATAAGCCGACAGATATCAATAGGGAACAGTCGGACATCCTGGGGCCGTTCACGACCAATTAATTATACATTGTAGCGGTGTGTTATCCAGCGGACACGACCTCCATATACAAACCGGTCCATCGCTCCATTCATGTCCTCTAATTACGTGGACGCTGTATCGACCACCTCCTCGAGCTCTAATCACCGGCAACTATTACGATTAGGGGCTTCTTTGAGGATCGCGTTATGTTGCTACCTCAATCAATGTAACGTCGATATCTTTTTATATCGTTACGTAATACGCTATTAAGTAGGTATTAAAGAGTATTTATATTTCCACAATGCTTAATGGCATTATAAAGAATTTATAAAGAACAAAAAGTACGACGGCAAAGCACATTAACAAGGGCTAAAATAAATTACAGTAAAACATAATAAATCTAACGGAAAGACAACGGTCTAAAAGCTTTATTTTAACTGAAATAAATTGATGAAGAAAGTTTTGAGTTGGAGGGCGTTTTCGCGCGCGTTCCTCGTTTTTTCCACGTCAGCTTAAAACGTTAAAAGTTCCAACTAACAAAACTAGACGATATGTAAATTCCGATCCGAACAAATTCCAACGTTTTTGCAACGTTTGATTTGTTTCTGTCGTATACAATGGAGAACGAATGGAGTGGACTTTATTTTAACCGAAAAATCCTCATAATCCCCCAAAACAGAGCCAGACCCCTCCATTCGAATTAACCGAATTTACTGCATCATTACGTAAATAGCGATCGTGAAACAAAGTTACGTTGCGCGCGATCCCCGATACCGCTGATAATGTCCGAGGCACGAATATCTATATCGGAGTGCTGAAAAACGACCGGAACACATTTCAATAATTAAAACCCAGTTCTCCACTTCGTTTTTTGTGCCGTTTCTCTCGCTTCGGCTTTTATTTAATTGTTGATTCGGCTAGTTTTTGAATCGGGCTGAAATGATCCGGTTTACAGACCTCTGTTTGCTTAAGCTTTTGTGTTGTTTATTATGATGTACTATTCCCATTTATAATTAGTTATCTGTGTGTTTGTTTGTTTGTAATGGCAATGAAGATGGCGGTACATGCCAATGACTAACACCAGGCAACCAACATTGCATCCACCTTTAAATATAGCTCAAGAAGATTGTTGCTTAATATTGAAGGGAGTGCGTTTTGATCATTTATCATGAAAAGTGTGTTCGGTTCGGCACAGCCTTATCAGAACACGCTCTTGTATTGCGTCGGTGTGACGTTGCGACGCTCGATGGTTCATAAATTTAAATTATCAAATTCACCGACGCGTTTCCATGTCACCTAGGCCGGGACATAATTTTATTTTAATCAAACATCAGGTTGAAGAACAGGGTTGCGTGTATGATAAGAGTTTGATAAAATACGCACACTTTATTATGGAATTGTAGAAAATTAAAAATGCCAACTTGTGCATTTTTTATCGACGGGTGCGATTAAAGCATTATTGTTAATAAAAATCGCACGGGGAACGAATTATAACATAAAATATCCCATTTCACGAGGGCGTTAAGTTTGATATAAAACCATAATTGGAAAATGTTATTACCTTTGCCTACGGATTTCATAAATATTTATGGCGGCCACGACGGAAACAGGTAATTTACATTTTTTAATGCGTGCCACCGATTAAATCTGTTGACATTGCATCAATTTCGGCACTTAGAGGGAAATCGACACTTTCAGATGATCAACGTTTTCGATGCACAGTCATGCGTCTGCTCATCTCCCTTTTTCTCTCCACTCGCCCTTCTATTACGGTCTGCTAATCTAATCTTGGTGTTTTCCATACTCCCCCCCGCGCTTCGATATCACTCAATTTGTTCCTCATTGACTCAATCACCCCATAATTGTATCTCAAACACCGTAGTAATAGATAATATTTTTTTCAACAAAAAAAAAATCACTGAAAGAGACATTTATTTCCCCGGTTTTAAGCGAGTCAATAAAGCCGTGCCATAAGTGAGAATCGGAATCGTTCCCGATCAATTATCGTTTAGTTTATCACCTGAATGTGTCACACTGTTAGCCCGGTTCATAAAAAAATTCCATTAATTCAAGACGTCCGCGGAATCTTCGCCCCTTCGGAATATGGGCTGGGGGCGGATGCGAAAGGGGACGGCGCCTCGTCAGCGCTTATAGAGGACCGAGAAGTGATCGGCGAAGGGAAAAACCAATCTCTTAAAGAGTCAATCACTCATATTCACCCTTCCCCGGTCAATAAATTATGCGCTGGTGCGATACATATTCATGCACGCTATATGTATTGAACACACGATAAATGCAAACCAATTGGATAATTTATTAAACGAGAGTCTAAGTTAATACTCTGTATTTATGAAAGCTGTTACATTGGTTGTCTAACGTTAGCATTTGGGACGTACCGCCATCTACCTTGTATAATTATTATTAATAAATTAAAACGATGTAAAAAATTGCCGTAATTCAATGTAATAAATGGTTTGTTGTGACGCATATAAACAAATGGTTGTCGAGTGTGTGTCTGACCTAAAAAGGTGGATGATTGGGGCTAATAAATTCATGGACATGGCAAGGGTCGTCAATTACTTAATTGTCTTGTCCACTTCAAACATATTCGGGCATTTTAATGGGTCGCATTAACATGCCGATTACGTTGCCGGCAAAAAACTGGCCGACTGGATTTTTTTGTATCATTTTGATGAGCTAATGAAAAAATTGCAGATTTAGCATATTAATAATGCGACGTTCGTAACCGAAAAAGGAGGTAGCGTTATGCAAAACATATGTAAATAAATTTACAAAGCACCGCCTGAACATTTGTTTAACAAATTAACAGAGATGTAAAAATATAACTTAGTTAAACCGGCCGAATAAATCGCTTTTATCTTTTGCATAATTTAGATTAACGGTAGCAATATGTCTCCGGTAGTTTTAGTTGTATTATGGATTTGCCAGGCCACTGAAATATGTAACGCTTTAATCCGACTCGTTACTCTCGCAACTAATTTTCTTTAAGCACTTATAATTTTCTTGAAACTAGATTAATGACAGTTTGAATTTGAGATTTGCAGCACTGCTATACGAACCATTCATCAGCTTCACCGAAGCTATGTAAATTTATACTTTATTAAAACCATCTACACACAACGTCAAAACTCTTGCACCTTCATACAAAAACCTTAAACAATATTTACTTCTACATAACATTCATTACAATTTCTCAATCTTGTGTAAATAGTAGATAAAATATTTAGTATCTATTTGTAGAAAAATAGCTAAATATCAAATGTCTGATTATGATAGAGCAAGGATAATCGTCTTACATCAATAGGATTGATCAAATCACCGAATTTCATCGACACTTGCCATACCTACATCATCTTTAATGAGGGATGATAGCGTTACTTATACTAGATATCGTGGATCAATTTGTTCATGAATTTGTTAGAGTATTTAGTACTTTGTCTGATTATCCTGCTGAATCTGCGTTTTCATCATCAATGTGTTTACCTCAATGAGGTGAATGAATATACATACAAAATATTATCGACAAAAAAACTGCAGGGTATGATCAGATATTAGCATTTTTGATTAAGGATTGCAAATTTACATTTTTGAAATCACTAACAATTATTTTCAATTTGTCCTTGAAAACTAAAAGTCTCATCTATATGGAAAATTGCCAAAGTTACCCTAGTGTTCAAAAAACTTGGTAAGTCTAATTTTAATAATTACAGACCTATCTATATATTTAGTAATTTCTCTAAAATATTTGAGCAGGTGTTATATTATGTCATTTATCAAAGTGTTCGTTATAAAATCTCTCCTAATCAGCACGGTTTTATGTTATATGCTAATTTGATATGCCATATATGATATAGTTCATCAATATATTGTAAAAGTCAGATGAACGTCATTTATACAGACTTCACGTGCATTCAATACCATTAACCTTTCTACCATTTACTGCTGAACAAACTTGACATTTTTGGTCTTAGTGATATTCTTATTAATTTAATTTAGAATTATGTGCGAAGCAGAACTTGTTATGTCAACTACAACGGATTTAGATGTAGCACTTACACTGCATCCTCTGGGGAGACCCTTATTATTCCTTTTATTCATCAAGGACTTGTTGAGTTTGTTTTTATATCGTAGTCTAGCCTATGCTGATGATTTGAAGCTATACTATCAAGTCGACAGTATACTTGTATAAGTCCTCTACAAAGTTATATTGACACTTTGGTGAGCATGGTGTCAGAGTAACAACCTCCAAGACATAGAACCGATGTTCTACTAAGAAGCCCAATTTTTTTAAATGTGTAGGAATGCCAACAAATATTGCGATGATATTTTTAATTAAGGTTATTTATAACATTAATTATATTCTCAAATATATTAGGAAGTCCAACAGTTTTGTCACCGTGTGTAACTACTTTACTATGTTGAAATCTGTATGTGCTAGAGGTGAATGGAAACTGGTGCAGCTGTAAAAAATATCAATACCGAATGAGTCAGTGAACTTTTTACGGCCCTCCGACCGAGACACTAATTACCCACTTATTGGGCAATTAATTAATTGCAAGCCATCGTTATTTAGGAGACAGACGGACGACGTTAATTGAATCTAATGCACACCAAATGATACCGACACTTTTACACCCCATTATATTTGCTTCTCCATATTCTACTCTATTTTATTTCCATCATCGCACATTTTTTATGGCCAGAATTATGTTGTGTTACATGAAAAGTGTTTTTTTACTAAAATATGATCTCTACACAAAAAAATTGACTGGCGGTTTTAAATATAAAAAATGGTGCAATAATAGTTGCCTAGTGGTAATGCCCGTGCTGTGCTCCCACCTGCTATCCGTCATATATTTTATTTATATACATATTTGTTATTTATCATTTAACGGTGTATGGATGAATAAATGGAGAATTTTATTATTTAGTATATAAATACAAGGCACGCTCATACCAAAATAAATAAATGTTGGATGTGGTTGGTCGATCGACTCGTATTTTCCCCATTAATTCAGTTATTTTTCATTAGGTCTATTAAGGTCAGCGCGTAAAACGAAACACGTATTTTATATTTCCTTTAACCAGTCATGGATAAAACTGGATGGAGCGGGCATTCAGAAAATAAAATGCAAAAACCGCGAGTGTGTACGTATGCAGTCGGGCGTCGCGACGCGCCGCATCCAACACATGCAAAACGCTAGTTAAAATTAGTAAATATTGACGAGGAGCCTAATTAAAAAATTACTGCGATCGAGATTAATTCGGTCCTGTCAGTTACAAAGTCGACGTGTTTGCTTTGAAGGAATTGAATGGAATGGCATTTTCGAAAGCATTCCGCCGCCCTGTTTAATTAATTATCACTCCGCGAGTTGCCAAGCTTTTTTATTAAATAAATTTGTAAGCACGTTTTTATATTTCCATAGTTCCATAGTTAATTTCGGGATGTTGAATGAATTTTCACAAGGCTCCATTGAGGTCCCACGTGAATAATTACACGGTGAATTTGCGGCTTCTTGGTGCACCCCACACGATTTGTCAACGGGGGCAAGAATTCAAAATACTGCTCGTTCTACGTCCCAGTTGATGCATTAATACTCGCAGACGTACCCCATAAATCATCCCCACCTGCGAATATTGGCTTGTCAACCACCATGAATATTAATACGTCCATATTGCGGGGGCGCAGCCACGTTTAATTACATGTGTGTTTTTTTGTAAATATTAATTGTCTAATTTCGTAGAACGGGCGATGGAATTGAACGGGAACGGCGCAGCGCTGCGGGGAGTCCCCGGTGGATTATGATTGAGATTGGTCGGGGAAGTACGGCGGGGCGTCCCGACATACATACATCGAAAATGTTCGGCTATAAATAAACTTTTGCAACGTGGCTACGTGGAAATCAATATAATAGGATGAAGGAGACCGATTTCTAGTTTAATAACTATCACATAATCACAAATTGATCAGGGCAGAAGTTTCAAATCGGACGTGTTGCAAAACTCAAAACACAGTTTGATCGGATCGGGAACGTCGCGACGGACCCCGACCTACCTCGCGGCGGTCCCGACGTCCGGGACGCGCCGGCCCGCAGCCAGTACGACGTGCTGAAGGCGTCGGGACGCTGCTTGCCAAACGTTCAACCACGTGCCCGATAGAATCGAATTGGCGCCAAACTCACACTCGCACACATTGGTTTTCGGTGTCGGCGCGGTCGATTCGCAGTTTTCGTCGTGTTGTTGGTGGTGTTGGTCAATTGGTGGTGAGTTTCTTGACTGGTTTGTGGTGGTTTTTTATGTAGGAGGATTTTGTGTTGCAAAAGAAATAATGATGGTGATCTGGACGGCAATTGTCTTCTGCTTATTGCAAGGTAAAGATTTAGTTCACCTGTTCAAAAATTAACAAAAATACCTTATTCAATATGAGGTATAAAAATGTATGTGTAATTGTTTAAATAGTTTGAAATTTTTTAAACTAATTAATTTATTATAAATATTACAATTACTATAATAATAATAGTAATAATAAATATAAGAAAATTAGTGGTGCCCAACAGTCCTTAAATTATTTTAATTGAATTGAAGTATTAATATAATAAAAATAATAATAATACATTTTATTACTAACAAACAAAACATAAGTCCAATATTGATAGCATTCTATAAATAAACATACAAGATATATTTTTTTTAATTATTGATTTTACTATCTGTTTAATACAAGGAAAACATGTTGCTATGACACAATCCTCTTAAAGAAAAATAAATATATGTTATAGGAATATCGAATGGAACTTCCTTTGATCATTAAGAAGCTTTATAATAAGAGTACCGAATAGAATTTATAATTCAAAACAAAATTCATTCTGAATGTTGTTATTTATAGTTTAGGTTATCGCCAAGATTTGAATAATGCACTAAGCAAACTATTTAGGTCACTGTCTCTAAGCTAATTTTATATAATTTTAAAATAAACTTGTCACAAGATAAAAATGCAATTCTTGTGAAGGTTACGTATGATTTATTATATATTTTATATTAAATTTAATAAATAATATAAATTTATTGTGTCTTAAGGTAATATTAGTTGCATTCTATTGGTGTTTATGATATGTCTTCATCTGTTGTTAAAACTAAAGTATATACATTAGGGTGGGCCAAAAAATCGACTATTTTTTAAGTTCAAACACTGACGACTCTAAATTTTAATAGGGAGGTCTTCCTCGTCTCAGTATTCTATTTTTTCTTCAATTTTTTTAACAACCTTGAATCACCAATTGATATAAATTTAGCTAATATTAAAACTTCTAAAAAACAAATAATTTTTCGAAGGTCTTAGAAAAGTACATATATACTTGCATATTTGACCAAGTCAAAATCTTCAAAAAGTTCTTTACCACATGTCTCCTGTGGTTAATCGATTACTCTAACCATTTAGAAGATATTCACATCCCAGTATTTTAAGATTTTAAAGTTGTCCATTTACGTCATGAATTTTGAGATAATTCATTATCTCTTTCAAAAAAAAGTTTTTTATTTTTAAATAACCCGTTGAAAAATATTAAATCACGATACTAAATTGTGATAAGAACAAAATTATGAAAAGAAAATATTGTTAAAAAATTAATTAGAAAGAAATACAATCCTAAACAACAGATAAGACATAACTTAGAACCTGTTATTCTATCAAAATAAACTAAAATTTTTATTAATTAAATATTAATTAATTAAATAATTTTCAAAATTCATGACTTTTTTAAAAAACTATTAAAATCAGTACACATTAGGACTCGAATACGAATATCTTCTAAATGGTTAGAGGAATAGATTAACAACAGGAGACCTTTTTTATAGAGCGTTTAATGTTCTACAAAAATATATATTGGGCATTTTATAACTACTTATCTACGAGTTAAATTAAATGATAAATTAAATTAAACTTTGACCTTCGATAACTTTTGTATAGAGCGATCAATTTCCTATAAAAATGTTAATACAAATTATTAGTACGATCAAGTAATGACAACATATGGATTTTGTCATATGAGACTGAAAACAAAATGGAAAACTGAAATGAGAAGGACCTTCGTATTAAAATTAGGAGCTCATCTTCGGAGAGCTTTTGTTAAAGGTGTCTAAGAACCAATATTTCAGTGTCGGAAAATAAAAAAAATAATCGTTTTCTTTAGTCCACCCTAATATACATATAAAAGTTATATTAACAATTAGTGTTTTGTTGATTATGATTAACAACAAAAATACTTGATACAATAAAAGCAAATGGCAGATATTTGTTGTAAAACAAAACCCTAATAGTAAGAATGTCAATTAAATTAGTCAAATAAATGTCCGGTGTTTAGAAAACAGACAGGCCATAATACACTTTCCCCCGCAGTCGGAAAAATAAACGTTCCAACCGGAGAAAAACCACCGTCCGCAACAAAGTCAGAATAAGTTCGTCGACAGTGACGGATCAGTGCGAAGAGATAACATAGTGGACGCAAAGAATGTAATAATTAGCCGAATATTTAACCATATAGGTGTAATTTATATCCAGTGGGATGGGGTAGACTGACGCACAAAAGGCGAAGAAAAATGCCCGACAAGACTGTTTGAGAACGGCAAGCGATGAACAAACAAAGGAAATTCTCGGCCATTCGATACGGGAAGTTCGGAAATATAAAATTCAGAGGGAAGACGTCGGTTTCGACGGTTCTCCTCCTTTATGAGCTACAAGAACATGGTTTGAAACGGTTTTTTTTAAGGGACTTTGTCAGATCAATGTGAAGTGAACTTTTTTCGGAATTTGCTTTCATGTCCAGACAGTGTTTTCATAAAGATTACTAGGTTGGATTTGCTCGAGGAATCTGCCGGAGGAATATTACGGAATTTTTACAGTTGGCTCAACCATTTTTCAACAATTTATACGTTATTTTTAATAATTAATGTATTTGGTATATACGTGGTTGCCTACCTTTAGTTCTTTTATAGTTCCGGCCTCTAGTGGCACGTATTAATATTACGTTAATGGATGTTAGTAAAACAGTATTAGTTTCAGAATTTAACAAGCATGTTTAATATTTAATGATGATAACAAATGTACCACCCGATTCCGAATCAAATCAATTGCATTTCCGCTCTGAAACTATTTGCATAAAACCGTATAGTCCGTGCCATTCATTGCGGCCGTTTAACCGGAGTATGGGGTTGGATAAAAAAAGGCCGGAAGTTTTATCGATTATATAATTATTGTACGGGACTAACTGACTTCCGTTCCGCGGTGGATAACATAGTGCGAAATTAGGCGCCACGATAACATTAATAACCCGAATATCCAGCTTCTGACAACCGCGCCTGATATATTACAGGATGAATTTATTATAATTGTTGCCAGGGCTCAAAATTTACCGGGCGGGATAATGTGTGACAGCCACTCGACTACGTGCTTAAGGTGCGGAATTAAGGCGAAGAATTAATTAACTTCGGAGCTTTTTTCGTTTTAAGTGCTCCTTGGGCCAACTCCCACTTCAAAATTAAAGAATTTACTTAAAATTTTATTACCCACTACGTGAGTAGTTGACGGAAGCGTGTACGTGTAAAATGCGTACGTTAAAACAATTAAAAAAAAAAAAGTTTTCGCTAGTGCACGGGATCGAGATTGAAGTAATTTCAGTTCTGCCAGGTAGTCGTTTGCAGTTTTAATTGCAATAAAGCGGAACTTTTGCGCCCGGCCGCTTAATAATTCAATTTTGCGTTGGCGTCGGCGGCGGCAGGATCCAAAGTGAGCGCCGCTTTTAATTAACATAACATGATAGAAAATGGGGGGCGCGCGTTATTCTTATTTTGGGCCGTGAAGGCCCGTAAACGGGCCCCGCCGTTTGTTATCATGGAAATTTTGCACGGGACTCGGTTTTTGTGTTTAAGGAGCGCTCAAGTATTCTATATCCACTCAATAAAGTTTAACTGACTATTTAGTTTTATGGCTAATTGTCAGTTTAAAACACACTCTTCGAATAATAATGAAAACCGAGCTGTGAATAGGAAATTGGCTGCAGAAAATGGGTCATAATTTTTAAAAACAACAAGAACTTCATGACGCCATTAAAATATATAAAAAATTAAATTGCTATTAAAAATGCTTCCTATTATATGGATAGAAATCCTTTGTTATCGTTTAAATCGTTTTAATTTAATGAACATAATGTATAATTTTCATCAGTACTAAATCATTTAATATAAATTTAATTTTAAGCCAGGGAAAAATTTAATTAACAATTACCCTTAAATGACTGATAACAAATTTACGAATTACATAGTTTAATTTTGGTATTAAATATTAATGAACATTGCAGGCAGCTATTTGTATTGGTGTGGTTTTGTGTATGTGATTGGATTAACTGATTTGAGTTATAAACTTTTCTTTATTCTTAATTCTTTCGATTACAAAGGACAATAATAAATTTTGTATTATATGTAAACTTGGTTGTCTACCGTTGTGGTCTTTCAATACTGCCCTCTACCGCGAGTGAATAATATAATTTTATTTGATTGCATATACAAAATTGAGGAAACGTTGTAATAAGAACAAGTTTGTATCTCTAATTGTATTAACTGATTTGGAACATAAACTTATTTATTCTTTCGATTACAAGAGACAATGACATATTTTGTAGTATGTGTAAACTTGGTTGTCTACCGTTGTGGCCTTTCAATACTGCCCTCTAACGCCAGTAAATAATATCATTTTATTTGGTTGCATATACAAAATTGGGGAAATGTTTTAATAAGAACAGTTTTCAATCTATGATTGTATTTACTGATTTGGAGCATAAACTAATTAATTCTTTGGATTACAAGGGACAATCGTAAATTTAGGTAGGAGAAACATTACACCACATAATAAGAACAATTTTGTATGTGTGATTGTATTAACTTGATTGGAACATCAACTTATGAATGCCTCCGATTACAAGAGACATTAATTAATCCTATATAGGGTGTAAATTTGGTTGTCTACTGTTGTGGCTTTCAATGCTGTCTAACGTCACAGATTAATGTCCCTTTATTGGGTTGCATACGTAAAATAGGGGAAACATTTTAATAAGATCATACCCTTAAACCACTAAACTCCATTTACAGTATCGACAGCAAATCCATTTCATTCACAATGTGCGGTTTAACGGAGATTTATCCATCGGTTCACCGTTCCTCTTTAAAAGTGCATCTCACCGACACCCCGAGAAAAGAAACCCCCATTCACGGCGCCGTGCCTTTGAACCGAATCAGCCGTAATAGGCCAAAGCGGAATTAAAATCGAAACGAAAGTGCAGTGACGTGAAATATTACAGTCGTACCGTCCGTGTCCCGGTTTCGGGAACTAAATCCGAACGATGGCACCGACGTCCCGTTGAATTAGGGCCCCAAGACGGGACTTAAATTAATCTCGGATTTCAGGTTGTACGGTTGTAACCGTTCGCCGTTTTAATTACGATAAAACGGAACGAGAGTCGAACAATGCGCACGTTTAATAACTGCATTTTTGCCGGATGCACTCGCCAAATGGAAACTTTCTGTTCACAAACAGTGGGACATGCATAATTGTTGTTTTTAATTCGGCTTAGTTGTTTCCCGTGTTATTGCAGTTTAACTACTGTTTTTTTTTTTATTATTTTATTTGTGGAAATGCAGACAATATTGCTCACAGTAACTCAATATTAAATAGTCAACAAATATACTTCTTTGTTTTTACTATCTCTTCGGCAAGTTTATCTAAGTTTTGCTAATAAATATTTTTTAGATGGGCCGCAGTTTGTTGTTGAAAGATGAAGTAGGCGAAAACACAGGATTAATTAAGATAGAGGGCGAGACGGTAGACAAAAAGAGGGGAGCGGACTAACCAGAATGGGCCAGATAAAGAGGCATCGGACATTGTTCAAAGGAGCATTGAAACGAAAGAGGCATTCGGGAATAGCACTAACACACTCCGCCGATAGTAAACTTTAAATCCTTCCACCCCTTGTTTCGTAATTACCAGAAATAAACTTTATATCAGTTGTAGTAAATTCATCGACACATTAAACTTCTCCAAAACAATAAAGGTGGCCGTGTTCACACTGGTAGAACTCCCACTCACACTCGCACACAAACCGAGAAATCCAAAGTTGGTAATTAATTGTCGGAATTCGCGGCAGACTTATCCGTTCGACTATTAGCGTCCTGTTTTGATTTAACTTCGGCTCTGTTAGTGTTACGTCCTCGTTCGCACGGAACGGAACTAACTGACTGGAGATAACGGCCCTTTGTACTCGGCTCGATCAATTTTATCAAGTGCAACTCCAATGAAACATTAAGATGATCTATGCCAGTTGGAATACTCACTTATATGTTTTCATGTAAGTTTAGTTGCCTACCTATTCAACTCATTCAGTGGTGCCCTCTAACAAGTTGAATAGTTGTGGGTGACACGTTAATAAATAATAAACTAAATTTATTTTTGTAAACAGTGATTATAGTTTATTGGTTAATGTTGTTCATTAAATATACTAAAATCAGTTCAAAGCAAATAATTGTAATTGCATTCGTAATCAATGTTTGATGCAACGGTCATGCATTTTGAAATCTGTGTTATTGGAAAAATAATTGCCTAGCTGTTAATTAAATTTTTCGAATGACAAATTTAATTTTATGTTAAACGATTCCCCATAATAGAAATAGTTAATGGAACAGTATTGTGCAATAATTTATTAGGAGCAACATGAGTGGTATTATCTCCTAGCAAGATAATAAACATTGTTTCTGTTGAGTTGGGTCATGGGTTACTTTTGAACAAGTTGATTTTTAATTAATGAGTCAAATCCAGGCGATAAAATTATTATGTCCTCCCGTTAAACATGGAGGCATTTTAGTTAAAACGCCCGTTAATCTTATCTATTCGTGTTTGGGCGCTTTAATATTATTACACAATTAAATCAAGTCCTGAACGCACCGCTTTAGATGACAGGATTAATTAACCGATGGTATTATGGCCATAAATTGACTTATTTCCTTGTATATCACTGAAAGGGGTATTACTAAATAAAAATGTTTGTTGTGAATATTTCATTGGGGCGCAATTTGGAATTTTCCCAGTTCGAACATTGGGACATTGAGTTTTCTTTTGTAGGAAGGCAATCAAAGAGGAGTGCAAGGTGGAAAACACGGTAATAATGCATGAAGCAGCAACAAAAAGGAAACACTGCAATGTTAGGTGTTAAATAATGGATGAAAAACTCGAGTGGGTTTATTGAAAAATCTGGAGTCAGCCGAGTTCTGAAAAAAATTAACTAATTAAGTTTTAACAAAACAAATGGAATAAAACTGTTTGCATCTATCATTGTTGGCTTTTTTGTTCTAATTTTGCACCGGGTTGAGTTTCAATTTTGTATGCATATTAATATTATTGAACTGGGTCAGTTTCGGTAGTTAAAACACGGTGTAATAAATAACGTAACTTTTTAAATGTATCATATAACAAAAATTTCGCAATTTATGGCACGGCGTTAGTTTAATTTTAGTGTATATTTTTTGAAAAACAACCACCCTTAAATGACTTTTATGCCACCTAATACGAAAAATATGCAAATAACTTTAATTTATGTACTTAGTTTATTCATATTTGTGGTTTACATGATTTACCACCCTGATATTTTCCGCGTTTTTTGTTGCTTGAAGGCTGACGTGCCATCCTTTCATGTACAAAACATACATACATGTATATGGCTGCAAGTTAACTATCGATTGACTCATCATCAATCCCCTCAATACAATCTGACTGACTTAATAATGCATATATATATCACAGGTCAATCCCTTTATTACAATTACTGCATAAGTCAATGTACAAACACTTTAATTTGAACAGGACACACAAAATGAGTATTTAAACAACTAATATTTCAAATATTCCATGTTTATTTATGTGAGTGAATCAAAATAACTATTGTATAACTAACATCTCATTAATTCACATTTATGAAACTTAGCCAGGTATTAATGCTAATGCAATTGTTGTGGTTCTGCATGTTCGACTGTATTAACTGAATTAACCATTTCAATTGCGTTTATTCATCCCATTACTAATTTGATAGCGTTTAATTAAAAACTCCAGTAAATCGCCTCATAAAAAAGCTTCAAAAGGTAAATAACTCCTTTTTATAATTCAAACAATAAAAAACGGGCACTTTAAAACGCCATTGTTTCGATTAAAAGACTTAATGGGGGTAAAAATAACGAGTCATTTTGTCTACGTCACGGCTTAATCAAAAACTAAAGAAAATCGTGTCATTCTTCAGGAGCGAAATTGATGGGGCGCTCAGATTTAAGCGACGTCTCAACTTCCATCCGTATTAGTCCCCAGACAAATTCTAACGCACAACAAAAATATTTATTACTGTTATTAATAATATTACTAATTAGGTGGTACAAACAAGTTAATGAGAACGTTACACCTTCCCATTTACAAACTGTTTTGTTTAATAAAGGTAAATATCTTTAGACGTACCAACTTCCTGTTTTATTATGAAAATATTTTAGTGACATGTTGCTTTGTATTAAGATGTGGGAATTATTTTCTGAACACAATGATGTTGTTATGCGATTTACTAATTAATCCGCAATATTACAAAGCAGAAATGTTTTAACAATCATCATTAACAAATTATTTCAGCGTTAAATGATTTAATTTTAATTAGTTATTATGAAATATGAAAAAAATAATTAACAATTACACTGAAACAATAACAATTACATTATACAAATTTGTACAAATGTAACATCCGTATTGTTTTCATTTAATATATACATTAAATACCATGAATTACATTATTGTGTCTTCAATCTGTTATTTCTGATTGTAATTAATTAATAACTTTGGTATTTGTGTTTGCAGCTAGTAATAGAACTGTAGCACCAATTTAATAGTTAATTAATACTAATTAATTCTAATTAAATATATGTGGAAAATTAACAAATTAATTTTATTAATTATTTTTAATTATAGAATAAAATAATTAATAATTATTATTAAATTAAATTAAATTAATATTCTTGTACTTTTGTTTCTACAGTACCAACTTAAGACATTATTCTAATTAAATAAAAGTGAAAAAGTATTTTTTATTAACAAATTGAATGAAACTCAAATGATATAATTTTAATAATTGTAGTGGTTCACAAAATAAAAATAATTAAATTAAAGTACACGTATAATAAAATTAAACAAATTTGTACATTTGTAATGATATCGTTATTATTTAATGTAGATGTGAAAAAAAGTGAATTATATTAATATTTTTTTAATATTATTGAAACTAATTATAAATTCCATTTTTGTATAAGTATAAGTATATATAAGTTGGCATTCATGTATGCAACCAGCAAAAGTAAATTTGTTTCTGTAGTATCAACTTCAGACATAAGAGTCATTATTCTAATTAAATAAAGGTGGAACAATAGTTTTACGAAGTTATTAACAGAATGCATGAGAATCAAATAATATAATTTTAATAATTGTAATGGATCACAACACATAAAATTGAAGAAACATAGGTATAATAAAATTATACAAATTAGTACATTTGTAATGATATTGTTATTGTTTAATACACATAATGAAATGAAGTGAATTATATTAATATTTTTTATATTATTGGGACTGATTATAATTTCCATTTTTTGTCTATTAGATTATATATTAATTTTTTAAGTTGGTATTCATGTATGCAATTAGCAAAGTAAATTCGTTTCTGTAGTATCAACTTCAGACATAAGAGTCATTATTATAATTAAATAGAGGTGTAAAAATTGCATGAGAATCAAATAATATAATTTTAATAATTACAGTGGATTACAAAACACAATAATTAAAATATACAGGTATAACAAAATTATATTAATATGTATATTTGTAATGATATTGTTGTTATTTAAAGTAGATAATAAAAGAAGTAAATTATATTAATATTTTTGATATTATTGGGACTGATTATAATTTCCATTTTTGTTTTATTATATTTTAATTTTTTTAAGTTGGTATTCTTGTGAGCAACTAGTAAAAGCAAATTTGTTTGTATAATAGCAACTTAAAACATACGAGCTTTTATTAATTATTAATCTAAATAAATAAAGGTAAAAAATAGTTTTTCTCATGAAGTTTAACAAATTGTATGAGACTTAATTGATTCCTAAATTATATAAATTTGTGTTACTTAATATAGGTAAATACTTACAGTGAATTACGTTAATATTTATTTCTTCATATTGGAGTGACGATTATAATTCCAAGTTGTCTTTAATATCTGATTTTAATTTTTTAAGTTGGTATTCGAGTATGTAACTAGTAAAAGTAAATATGTTTTTGGGATACCAACTTACATACATAAGCATTAACATTCTAATTTAAAAAAGTGGAAAAGCACTTTATTCTCACAAAATTTTTAACAAATTGAATGAGAATCAAATGATTTAACTACCATAATATTAGTGAATCACAAAACAAAATAATTAACAATATATACGTATAACAAAATTGTATAAATTTGTACATTTGTAGTAATACGGTTTATTTATTATAGGTAATTAATTAAAATTAATTAATCCATAATATAATTAATAAATGTTTGTTTATATTTTAATTTTCAAGAAAAAATAAATTTTCTTTTGAAGTTATTAATATGTGCATGTGAATCAAATAATTTAATTTTTATAATTATTACGGATCACAAAACAAAATAATTAACAAATACATGTATAACTAAATTATATTAATTTGTACATTTGTAATTATATTATTGTTTATTCATATTACTCTAAGTGATTATATATTCGACTTGTCTATAATATTTGTTTTTAATATTAATAAGTTGGTATTCGTGTATGCAAGTAAATATATTACCATAGAAAGCTTAAGAAGTACCAACCCAATGTTATAAACAAGAAACATTACTGGGCACGATCTCGGGATGCAGCGATGTTGCCATTTTGAACGCGGTGTTGCCATTTCTTATAGACTACAGATATCTTTTTGTCCATCTGTCATTTTCTATTTAAAATTTATATTTATAGGTTAGGTTTTTCTGATATATATGTAAATAAAACAATTATATATTTTGTACAATTTTATTATACATTCATGATAAAAATAAACAAATTAAAAATATATATATATATATATATATATATATATATATATATATATATATATTATATATAAATATAATATAATATAAATTTTATAATAATATAATATAATCATCATATCACTTCGACACTCATCCAAACTAAAATGTAATATAATAATTACAACTAATATAACTGCTGTAAAAGTAACTTTCTGTATTTTGCAATAACTAAGCAGGAAGCACGAAATGAATTAATACAAATGAATCTGTACTTCAAATTCAATTAATGAAAACAAACGAACATATTAATTAACTTTACGGTTTATAAAATAACAAACACAAACAATTAAATTAGGTAAGTTGGTAATATAAAAAGTTTCTTACCAGAAATATATTTTCTTAAAGCAAAAACATCATCCACCGTCTTCTATAACCTAAAATCTACCAAGTTATAGCGTCCATGACACACTATTCTGAAATCTAGTAATTATTTTCTCTAACTAAAGACACTAGATATTCCCTGCTCATCTCGACAATTTTGGGGATTTTCTATTACCAATTTATAAAATCAAATATTAAAATCCCTAACTCATCCCGAGACAAAAAGGTCGTGCCCTTTCGGCGATTCCGAACGTCTATGATCGGCTGTTGCCCCTCCGTCCCTATTCGCTTGGCCCCCCCTGTATATTACTGTGGTACCAACTTAAGATGCCAGTGGCTAATTATTCTAAATAAATAAGGACAGAAAAAGTAGTTTTTTCTTGTAATAGCGATGTATGATGTTAATGAAATTGTTGGCTTGCGTCTCCTCGACGGCAATTAATCGTCCGGCGTGCATTGAAAAGTGAGCACCCTCGAAATAATGTCGGCCGTAACCGTAAACTGGACATTGTTCGAGTGTATTTACGCCATTAGGACGGAGCGGCCACTCGAATGCACCGGCCACACTTAATTACAGGATGACACAAATGTGTCGCCGTTTGACAATTATTGCCCCGGCTACAGTTCGCCACCGGCAATAATTTATGTCGCGGCATAAGTCTTCGGAATTACCGCGGCCTTTTCACCGCGTCCATAACTCAAACGCCCCTTTCGGATTAATCGGAGATCGTCGCCGGATGAAAATCGCACGCGTCACGATGGAAGAATGCAATTTTAACGACGGCCAACGTCAACCGATGCACCACAATGATTTATCTTACCGTGGTGTGGTGTTTCAATTGGACGTCCGGAACAGTTCCGTTTCTCTAAAGGAATATCTAAGAATGTTGGAGGTCTTACAAGCCCTATTTCCTGGTGGCGCAGACTTGTACTCATCTCAGTCTTATAAATTTACGCCACTCGATCGTTTTATATTTAGATTAGGCCCTAAAAGAGTGATCCTTGAGGCCGTGGAGTAATTGTGCCTCGACAAATTTAAAGATCGAACAATGGAAGGCTAGTTGTTAGGGCCTCGCCATCGTACACATGAATGACACTAGAGAACACTGATGTAATGTATCGGCTTCATTGTTCGTTGCGGAGAAAGGCCCCTTTTTCCTTCGAGTGAATCGCTTGGCTTGAGAACCTTTTATGCAGCTTTTTCATGCTCCGCGTGTTGGGGGTGGAGTTTTTTTTTAAATATGCAAGGATTTGCGTTGCAGGAATTTTAGCAAATGGAATTATGACAGTTGGTCAATCGATGCGGGCGGATCTCGTGTCAGGCCGGGCTCATAAAACTTGTAATATTTGGAAAAACAACAGATGTCAAACAGATCGATCAGCATCTGTCACTGAATTGTGTGCATGGTTTTAAAATACTACCCTCCGGGAGCGCATATAAAATAAAATTTATAGGCAATAATTGAAAAATATCATAACATTTAAAACGTCTCGACAAGAAAAATACCGTTCGTGTTTTACTTCGGTGCATTTTTCATAATTACGGTTAAAAAATATATTCGGTCATGTTTTCTCCGAGCTGGAAAGTTCTTCTTGTGGTACGTGCAGCAATTTTGATAAACACATTTGCATGTTTCTTCCTCCGGTCTTTATCAAACATTTATTTTATATGACGATAAAATTGAAGTTACGGTTACGTTTCTCTCGTATAACCGACCTTATTTTTTAAAACCCTTTGTTTATTTTACTGTCTGTTTAGGGTTACTTTGCGGAATTGGTCATTGAACTGTTTTATGCATGTACACAATTCTTTGAAATTATGTGTGCAGTTTACTTTGCAATGTTTTAATTATGTAATGCACATTTAATAGCCGAATTTAATTATTCATAATTAACGTGCATTAATACCGGCAATTTAATTTTGCAAAGTGGTTTTGTATAACATAGCCCATTTTGTTAATTCAGTCTGACCAATATTTATTACTAATACGGAACAATTTAGTTTCCAAATTGTATATTTGTATATTTTAAACTCAGGGTTACAACAATAGGGGAGCAATCATAGCTTAATTCCAGTTAGTGCTCACCCTTTGACGCGGCGATTAAACCATTGATTTCAACTAACACATATATGACTGAAATAATAATTCTCTCTCTGTCAATGGAAAATAATCTTCTAATTCAGCAACGATCAAAACAATACAAAAGCGATTTGTAATTCATTTTCCGATCCCATTGTACATTTTCGAAGGCTTATTGCATGCACAGTATTATATTTAAACAATAGGTCTATGAAAATGGTAATTAGCGCCATTATGTTAATAAATATCAGCACAATATTTTTTAAATATTGATTGAATCACAGTAAAAGCGTTTGTTTTACACTTTTAGACAAGATTGAAATCTTCAGAACATCAAAAAAATGTCGAAATCGATTTTAAGTCAACTGTTTTTCAATCATTCTATATTTTTATGAAAACTTTTCAAGAAAGGAAAAACTGGTGTAGATTTCAATAAAATATGTTTTTTCATATCGAAATCAATAATTTCATCGAAACAAATACTTAACAGGCTTTATCCAATAAACAACTGACACTTGGTTCCAAAGAGTTTACAGAAAAACTTACAAACTAATATTTGAACTCTTTCAATTATTATCATTTTTTTATGAAAATCCTCTAAAAAAATGCGGCATAGATTTCAAGATAATATGTTATGTTGAAATCGATTTTAAACCAATAAAACAAGTTTTATAGAATAAAAAGTTTACATAATCGTCATAAATTAGTTCCAAAAACTTATAAATAAACTTCAAAATAATTGAATTGGTTCTCAATCACCTTTTGTATTTTCAGGAAAACTTTTGAGGATACAAAATTGTATATTTCAACCAAACACATAACTAACAGGTTTTATTCAATAAACAACTGCCAATTTTCATAACTTGGTTCCAAAAAGATTGCAGAGAAACGTCAAATTGCCAAAATATTTGAAATCTCTCAATCAATATCATTTTTTATCAAAATCCTTTAAGAAAAAAAAGTGGTGTAAATTTCATAGCCTGGCCATTTCGAAACCGATTTTAAGCTAAGATATATTTAACAATTTTCATAATTTTCATAAACTGGTACCAAAAAGCTTTGAAATGTCCCCAATCGCCTTCCCTTTTTTCATAAAAATTCTTCAGTAAATTAAAATACTGATGTATATTACAAGAATATTTATGTTACCATGTCAGAATCAATCATTTCAATAAAAGACATAATTTCCACAAAAATACATACAGACAAAATAATTGAACAGTTTCACAATCATCTCCACTTTTTTCATGAGAACCCTTCAGGAAACAAAAAAATGGTGTAGATTTCAAGCAAAGATATGTTTTGCCATGTCTAAAACGTTTCATATCGAAAGAGAAAAACGTAAGGAGAAGTAATGATAAGCTTTGCCTTAGTATCGGGTTCAGAGCCTCGTCTAATTGGGAAATAGAAATGATAAAGGTCTTTTGTAAGTAAAATTAATACCCCAAGCAAATTTATTTTAATAAGACGAACAAACAGAAATAAATATACTTTCTACGAAGATTAAGTGCCACGCACTGACGACCGAGTTTTAAATTACAATTGTCTGAAATATGAATCGGTTGTAATTATCATTTTTTACTGGTACTTTTTTGGAGGCAGCTCTTTTAATTCTTTTAGAATTATTGTTTCTTGATTAAATGTCAATATTATTATATTCATATTCCAGTTCGTAGTTGGAAAATGGAAATTTTTTGCTTATCCTCTTCGCCTATTGTTCTATAAAATGAAAAATAAATAGCCATAATTGATAATGATCAGTTATTATGTAAAATATTACACCGCAATTTACCAGTGCAGTTTTTTCGGCGCGGCGAATCAAACGCGGAATGAAGTCAACCAAATTATTTAGTGAAAGTTTTCGAAATTATGCAAACCGTATGGGCAAAAACAGCAAATCCGCCTCGTTTTTCGTCCGACCAATTGATATAAAACCGATTGGAAATCACAAATCAATCAGTATCAATTCGGCGATCGACCAAAAACAAAGTATGCGGGTCTTAGTTCTGCTGTTCGGTTTCTGCGCCCTCCTGGCTTTCGTCCAGGGTAGAATCGTACGAGAAGAGGACGAACATGATTTGGCGGTTGCCGAATCGAAACACTCGAGCCATCACGAAGAGGGTGGCGGTCACGAGCATCATGCCGACCACCACAGCGAACACGGTGAAAAGGGCGACAAGGGATACAAGTCGGGCCACCACCACGACAAAGGTGGACACGGGAAGCACGGCAAACACCACCACGTGAGCCATCACGGTGAAAAGGGTGGCCACCACAAAAGCCACCACGACGAGGGCGGCCATCACTCCGAGCACCACGAGGGTGGCAAAAAACACAAGGCTGGGAAGTTCGGCGAGAAGAAAGGTCACAAGAAGGGTCAAAAGACTACTGGTTACCATCACAAGTCCCATAAGGATGAGTACCACAAGGAGCACAAATTCTACGATGACCATCACAAGGGAGGTCATCACTCGAAACACGGTGAATTCCACGGACATCACGGCGGTAAATCGGGTCATCACAAGAAGGGAGGCAGCCACAAGAGCGGTTACCATGACGATCATCACGGCAAAAAGGGTCACTCCGACAAAGGACACTACGATGAGGACCACAAGGGTTACAAGGGACATGGTGGACACGAAAGTCATCATTCCCATCATTCGGATTACGGAAAGAAAGGAGGTCATTCCGGTGGAAAGGAATACGGATTCAGTGACAAACATTAGACCCTGTGATCGTGATGCGACTGATTTTTGGATATTGTTGATTGTTGTTTGTGTTGTTGATAGATGTAATGGTTGTTATTTAAATAAAAATATCTTAATTTAATTGGGTTTCTTTTAATTCTTGAATATTAAACAATAATAAAAAATAACAGAATGGCAATTATATTAGTACACAAAAGTAATAAATTTAAATAATAGAAAATTAGTTTAGGATAAATTTTAGAAATAGAGTATAGAATAGAAAGTGAAAAATTCCACAAAAATTTCACGTTTTACATAGATCATTCTTGACTTAATTAAAATTAGTAAATATAAATTAAAACTAAAATAACTAAAGAAGTAAATTTAAGAAATGTTATTGTCCAAGTACACATAAAAGTTATAACTTTAATAATAAATAATATAAAGAAATATGAACTAGTAAAATTTCTATAAATTAAAAATCTGTTTAACCGCTTTCGAAAAATAAATAAAGTAAGAAACTAATGTACCAAAAATCAAAAACATGTCAAAAAATTAATAAATTAGGAATAAAATATCTCCAGGTAAAAAAATAGGAAATTCTTAAAAATATTAAAAAATTGAGATAATACTAAATTCTTATTTTAATTGTCTCAATTAAAATGATTAAATAGAAATTAAAACTAAAATAACTAAAGAAATAAATTTAACAAATGTTATTGTCCAAATACACATAAAAGTTATAAATAAGTATATTGTCTAGATCATTCATTTTAAAGATAGTTAAAAATCGCTGGTTAAATTTTTGTTGAAATTAAAAAAAATTGAATTAGGAAAATTCCAATAAATTAAAAATCTGTTCAACAACTTCAAAAAATGAAAAAAGTAAGAAACTAATATACAAGAAATCAAAAATATGGCAAGAAATTAATAAATTAGGGGGAAATAAAAATGATCCTCAGGTAAAAAGGTGTTCCCTTAAAAAAACTGAGATAATATAATTAATTAATTAATTAATTAAAATCATTAAATATAAATTAAAACTAAAATAACTAAAGAAATAAATTTAAGAAATGTTACTATAAAAATATACAGAAGGATTTTATAAAAAAATAAAAAAAAAATTATTTAAAATATATAATGTTTGTAAATACATAGATACTTTTAACTCAATTTTACATTTTCATGAATTAATGAAATAGGAGGATTTACATATTTAAATTTTTTAATATTTTAAAGATTAACTGACAGAAACTTTTTATGTGAATATAAATTATAAATATTTTAAAATTTAATAATGTTAAAAATTAAAAAAATCTACACGTTTAAATATATATAAAATATTATTTATTAAATTTACTGTTGTAACATGACATGCAGATTTTATTTGTATTGTATGTTGAATATTAAACAATTTTATCATTTAAAAATAATGATAGTGAATTAAAATCAATAACAAACGTTTTTAATATTTTTCGAATCCTCTTTATAGAATTTATAAATGGAGTGATTATTTTATATTTTACGTTACCATATTCCTTTTTATTTAACATCTATGGCACTTAAACGAATGTTTACAACATCAAGATCTAGGACTTTTTCCGCAAACAAATGAACAAATTGCATAAAGACAAAATTTTAGATGTTAATGCAACGGATCCGTAAAAACGCGCAACTCTTGCGTGATTGGTGTCACAAACCACGATTGATTATTATGAAACTCACCTATTATAAATACCCAATACTTATCAGAAGAAATCAGTTCAGTGCAAACATTTTACAAAGAACAATGCGAATTCTAATACTTTGTGCCAGTGTATGTTTGCTGGTGGCCATTTGCCACAGTAGGCAAATCGAACACGAGGAGCAGTACGACTTGGAAATAGCTGAATCGAAACACTCCAGCCATCACGAATCGGGTGGCGGAAGCGAGCACCACGGCGACCACCACAGCAGTCACGGCGGCAAAGGCGACAAGGGTTACAAATCTGTACATCACCACGATAAAGGGGGACACGGAAAGCACGGCAAGCACCACCACGCCAGCCACTACGGAGAGAAGGGTGGTCACCACAAAGGCCACCACGAATCCGGCGGTCATTACGGTGAGCATCATTCCTCTGGTCACAAACACAAATCGGGCAAACACGGAGGGAAAAAGGGACACAAGAAAGGACAGAAGACTACCGGGTTCCATCACAAATCCCACAAGGATGAGTACCACAAGAACCACAAGTTCTACGACGATCATCATGTAGGCGGTCATCATTCTAAACACGGCAGTTTCCACGGCCATCACGGTGGCAAATCGGGTCATCACAAGAAGGGAGGCAGCCACAAGAGCGGCTACCACGACGACCACTTCGGAAAGTCCGGACATTCGGACAAGGGCCACTACGACGAAGATCACAAGGGGTACAAGGGACACGGTGGTCACGAGAGTCATCACTCCCATCATTCCGACTATGGAAAGAAAGGCGGTCATTCCGGCGGCGAGGAGCACGGTTTCAGCGAGAAACATTAGGTTGTTTGTTATTTTGGTTTGATATTGTTGGCTGTTATGGTTAATAAAATTAACGAAAATGTTCATAGTTGTTTATTTTGTAGTTTGGTACACAGTTGCAGTTTAAACTCTGCAAAATAACAATGACAAAGGTTATAATTATTGTAGTCAGTTTTTGGAGCGGTGTATTTATAACCGCAGGTTAATTACAGGGCTAGAAGTGAATTACGTTTACGTTAAAAGCTGGTCCATTATAATTATTAAAATTGGCGACATTAAGTTTTGCATGTGGTAAATAATCACCTTAATTTCCTTACTACTTTAATCTTCGACTTTTTTTGGACTTTTATCCTAGCTAATGGAGTCATTAACAAAAAAATATATATATTTTAACATATTTACTATCAAAAAAAAGTAAGTTTTGTCACTTAAAAAATAGTACATGCTGCACTGTAATTATTTAATTGAAGGTGTCGAAGCTTTACAAATATATCAAAATTATAAAAGAAATTTCTCCATAAAAATTTTATTTATTAAGATGTTTAACTAAATTATATTATGACTGTGGAATATCTTGGTGAAATAGTGGCCTCTGTGCCTAATCCTTCTGCGGATGTTACCGAGTTTGTAACTAGACTTTGAAAGATTGTGGGCAAATTATCCCCCAACGTTTTCTCATTACATTTCCAAATTCACCAGCGTCGTCAAATTACTTATAATTTTTTCTCTGTTTTTCACTTCCACAACGTTACAATGTATTTTTGTGTTTCTCCATTCTACAGTCCATCTCTAAATTAAATTAACCAGCATCTCCGAACTAAGAAAAAGTATATAATCTCCATCTTCTTCAAATTATTCATTTCTCAAGCTCTCTAACGTCTGTTCAATCGCCCACGTCACATATATTTATTCACTCTCACTAGAGTTTCTGAATATTTTCATTTCTAAACTAATAAACTTTTCCGATCCTCGAAGTCACCACACTTCGTAGAAGTAAGTCCATAACTTCTATACTCTCTAAAATTATTTTCCAAGCCCTACAACATCTCCCCAATCACTCGTATCTCATACAATTATCTCACTTTCATCGTTAAAATTATCCTTAGATTCTCTGAGTAGCAGCTACAGTACTGATCAGGTTCCCTAATTAGTAGCTACTCTTGTACTTCTCCACTCTATAATACTACATTTCTAAATTAAAAATATCTTTAAACTAGGAAGAAGATAATAATCGTCATCTTCTCCAAATTATTAATTCCCCGATCTCTCCAAAATTTATCGCTACAGTACTGGTCAGGTTCTCTGAGTAGCAGGTACTCTTATACTTCCCCACTCCACAATACTACATTTCTAAATTAAAAACGTCTTTAAACTAGGAAGATGATAATCATAATCCTCTCTACATTATTTATTATTTAAGCTTTCAAAAGTTCCTTCAGTCGCCCTTATCGTGTAGTTATCCACCTTTACCTCCACAGTACTCGCCAGCTTCTCCGACTAACTCTCGCACTTCTTCGTTCTACAATTCTATATTTCTAAATTAACAAACATCTCTAAACTAGGAAGAAGATCATAATTGTCATCCTCTCCACATTATTCATTCCCCGACCTTTCCAAAGTTTATTTAATTGCCCTCGTCTCATACAATTATTCACTTTTATCGCTACAGCTAATTTCAATCCTACATTTCCCGAAAAACACGATACTGAGCTTCATGTCTGTTTATGTTGACCAACACTCTAGACTATCGCTAGATTACTTGATATCAACGACCTTCTTACGTTGCTAGGTGGCTACACTCTCACTCGGATTCACATGAATTGCTGGCCACCACAAATTTTTTAATTGTAAAACTAAAAATTTAATAGATTTAATATGAAACTAACAAAAGTATTTAATTGAATTTATTGTTCGATGTATATTAATAATTCTTCTAAGGACCTGCAATGTCATGTGTTATCTTCAGTGTTTTATACTAAAGTTTCTTTTATAAAAAAATACTTTGTAATGTACAAAATTTATCGTCTGAATCTATACAAACAAACAAAGTAACTTTTTGCATCAATTCAAGAGAACAATGTCGAAATTGTCTAACCAAATAATGTTGGAGACAAAGTGGCGTTCAGCCTTGAACTCCCACAACATGTATTCTTACAAATGAACAAAGAACCACTCATGTAACATACAAAAAAAACCGGATTATTCAACGAACGGCAACGCCACAACATAATTACGTGTAACCAGACAGCGAAAAACTTTACGTATTTGTTGTGGCAAAGTTCCGCGGCAATCGATAATGCGATTATACGGACCGAAACAGAACTACAAGCCGGCACAGTTTTCGGTTTTGCCCTCCGCGAATCGAGAACGTACATATTAATTACGCCAGCGCCAAAACACAATGTGCTAAAATTTCCCTAATTGGGTTATTTAATGAACAGTGTATTAATCACGATGGTGAGCTCGACGCCTACATATTTATAATTATTTTAAATGCGCCCCATTTACCATAGCTATTACTGCGCCACCGGGAATTGTCAACTTAATCTCAAACATCAGTTCCAATCCTCAAACATTTGCATAAATCCCCTCAATAACTTCACAACAGTCGCAGTTTTTTGAAGATTCTGCTCGTCGATTCATCTTTTCCAACGAGTGGTTTCTGTGATTCCCCGAAGCCAGCATCGCCCTAATCAGCTTGTTAGACGCGAATCGGATATTTGCATCGTACCGAATAAATTCGTTCTTTGTAACGGAGCTTATTGGATGGAAGTTATGTATTCAGGACAGCGAATTGAATGGGTATCCCGAAGGAATAGAGAGCCTTAACTGGCGACCAACGACGTTCACGGCTCACCACGTAAACAATTGCCGTACTTTGTCCTGGGTGACTTTTTTACGGAGATTTATTTGCGCCTTTAATTAACTGGCACTTGCGGATGAAGCGCTGATGGAGTTTCGAAACCGCACATTTTAATTTTCTTTGTTCAAGGTTTTAAGCGTAAAACCCGATTAAATTTATCTAAAATAATTGACCTTTTCAACCCTGAACTGATTCACCAGTCAACAACCATCGTAATTAAAAACAACAAGGACCTCCCAAGTAGAACGGTTCGAAACAAAGTGCGGAGACGCAATTTGGTAGTCAGTTCAGGGAGTATAACAAGGGCTGCAGCGGAATATAAGTCGTGAACGGTGAAAGTGTGGAATTCGCAAAAGTAAGACATCAACTGATTATCTCTTGGCGTGAAACAAAACGAAACTAAAAGGAACATTCGCGGCACGCAAGCGGAATCCTGCAGGATAACGTGTAACGTATCCCATCGCGGTTTGAATGTCTTGGCCCATTAACGGTTTTATTTCGGCGTGCGGTAGAATAAAACCTACTTAAGAGGTTGGTAAAAAATGAAAATCGACAAGGGAAATGGTTGACTATAATTGAATTACCATTGTTTGGTTCTGTGGAACGTAAACTATTTCAATTAAATGCGTATTTTTAATTCGGTTCATTCGAATGTGAAATTTGAATATTTATTTTAACATTTGAGCATCAACAAAATTTAATAATGGATTAATATATTTGCTTTATTATTTTATAAAATAACATTTATGTGACTAATTCAATTAAACATGTAGATTTAATAACAACAAAATTCGATCATATTTGAATTTGATTAAAATAATATTTTAATCGAAAGGTTGAATATAATAATAAACCATTAGAGAAAACGATTTTGATGGCCAATTTATCCAATTAATAAATTGTTATAATAAAATTAATTACTAAATTTCAATGACATCGAAGCAATTCAAAGTTAGTACACAAAATAATAATTTGGGGGATTAAACATGAAATATGAAAATCTACGTAAAATTAAACAAATTATAAAATTATCGAAAAACTAATATTGAAAACAATAATTTAGGGATTAACTATGATTAATTGTAAGTCAAGTTACATAATTTAAAAAAATTACTAAATAAATCTCTGAAATTCGAAAACATCAGAATCACATTGAATAAAATTAATAAATACTTTATAACATTAAAGTAGAAAAAAAAAATTAAGTAATTAAAAATATTTAAAATAATAAACACATTAAAAATATATTAAAATAATTTTAAATAATAATAATAAAATTTTGATTATATCGAATCAATTTCAATAATTTTTAAAATTAGTATTGAAAATAATAACTTAGCAATTAATTCTGATTAAAAATTGTTAAAGTTAAATAAATTAATAAAATTATTAAATAAATCTCTGAAATTGGAAAATATGAGAATTACATTGAATAAAAACTAATATTGAAAACAATAATTTAGGGATTAACTATGATTAATTGTAAGTCAAGTTACATAATTTAAAAAAATTACTAAATAAATCTCTGAAATTCGAAAACATCAGAATCACATTGAATAAAATTAATAAATACTTTATAACATTAAAGTAGAAAAAAAAATTAAGTAATTAAAAATATTTAAAATAATAAACACATTAAAAATATATTAAAATAATTTTAAATAATAATAATAAAATTTTGATTATATCGAATCAATTTCAATAATTTTTAAAATTAGTATTGAAAATAATAACTTAGCAATTAATTCTGATTAAAAATTGTTAAAGTTAAATAAATTAATGAAATTATTAAATAAATCTCTGAAATTGGAAAATATGAGAATTACACTGAATAAAATTATTTAAATAATTTATTATAACATTAAACTAGAAAAAATAGGAATTAAAAATATTTAAAATTATAAAACATTATTATAAATACGTTAAAATAAAAAAATGTAATAATAAAAATCAACATAATAAGACAACAAAATTCAAAAATTAAAAAACTTAAATACTTTCATAAAACTCAGTTTAAAAAATATATGAGAAAATAAAAAGAACAAAGGGAAGCGAAAATAAGAAAAAGAAAATTCGTAATAAATAAATAAGTTGAGGTAAAAAAATTATAAAGAAATAATAAGGGATGTAAAACTTTCAAAATTCATAAAAGCTTTTAAATTTATTTAAGTGACTCCCATGTCCCCAACTAAATTCGTGACATTCCGATAAAACGCGTCGCCAAACTTCGACATCAAAGCGTCGTTGGGGGGCGTCGCGACGCGGGCGAACAACAAAGCGAAGTACGTCACTGTATAAAATAAGTAGCATAACGACTAATGAGTCTCTGCACCATCGTAAAGAATAATTTCGTTCGGGCTTCCAAGGCGACAGTCACCAAATGACATCCATCCTCGCGTCGAACTCGGGCCCCCCTTCCTGTGCCCCCCCGAAACGTTTGCTGGTCGCGTTTTATATGGAAATGTTGTCATGACATGCTTCGTTAAAGTCGTAAAATAGCGCCGCAACGCCGCTACAGGGCCGGCTTTTCGGTGCCCACCCCCCGAAACGTGGGGCGGACGAAAGAATAATGCGGTTTGCATGTTAAAGGAGATTAATTAATCTTTTTACCGTTGCTAAAACACCACTTCCTTGTGTTCTTTTTATGGGGACGGGCCTCATCTGCATTAAATTAATACCGACGAGTAACTTTATATGCGATTAGTTAAATTCCTTAATTAAAATTGACATCCAGAATAACCCCGGACTCGTTAAGTTTTTTATCGCGGTCATTAATTAGCTTTTTTAAGTGATCGTTTTATCGTCGCTTGCACGATTCGATGAAATTCCTATTTCGAATACTTACAATTTTAAGTAAAAGTTAGTTTGCTTTTCTTTTTTCGTACGACGGAAGTATAATGTAAAATATACTGCGTGAAAAGAAAAAAAAAACGCAACAACTGGATATAATTGATTTATTCCAAATTTTGTTTTAGACAAATATTAACATATTACAAAATAATAATTAAAAAATTAAACTGTGATAAAACATTCATTGACGTGTCGTAGCATCGATCTAATGGGATTATCGACATTTTATTGTGGTAGCTCATCCCATACGAACTGAATCTGACGTCTTAGTTCATTAAAAGTCCGTGGAGGTGGCTGTAAATTTCTTAAGCGTTGCCTCATCTTATCCCACACATGCTCGATTGGGGAAAGGTCTGAAAATCTGGGTGGCCAAGTCAGTAAATTCACATGGGAGGCTTCTAGGAAGTGTCTGTGAATTCACCACATTTGAAGCTGTGTCAGAACTTTTGCCATTTATACAAATGTACATTTTGTTAAATCTTTCAAATTATTTTTAGTACAATTTTGATATATAATTTTAAACATTTAATTGTTCAATATATATAATTGTTTGTGTAAATAATTAAATTAATTGAATTAAAAACACAATGGTGAAGATAACAGTATATAAGAATAACATATAGTTGATACAATATTACAATAACCATTCGTAGAAATGTCAAAACAGAAATTTTCATAGCATAGAAATCTCAGATTTTTTAGAGGCTGAGAAAAGCCCACTACAGGTAAATTTCAGATTGAATTTAAACAGTTGGATCTGTTGAATTCAAAGTTTTCACAGCACAGGAATGTCTGGTTTTATATGGAATAATCAAAAGTAAAAATATTGGGCTCAAGGGAGGAGTAACTTTATCTTAAAGTTAGACACCCTTACTAAGTCTCAATGTTTGGGTGTATTAAATTCCATATTTCTATATCACAGTAAAAAATAATAGTGAATCTTCCTAAGGTTAAATTTGAGGCTCTTCATTCTCTGAAAAAAAAACAAAAGCATACATTTTTAAGTAAATATTTTAACTGAAACCATGAAAATAAAAGTGTAAATTCATGATTATTTCTGGTATTATTGGTACTTTGCATGATGCAACTTAAGAACGGTCCAAAACACAACTGCTGCCCTTTGAATGTTTCATATCGGAAATAACGTTTCCTGATTCATCGCTGGAAACTCCAATATAAATATTTATGATGTCTAAAACAACAAACAAAAACGGCTGGTTCATATTTCCTTAATATTCGATGAATAAATATAAACATGAAATGTGAGGAATTTATATTGGCACAAGTATGGGCACTTGAAGTAATTTGATTTATTGGGTAAATGCATCTCAATTATCGTTTCAAGTTATGCCGTACCTTAAGTGCGGTAGCTTAATTTCGCATTCTAAATTTGGAAAATAAAATAAAATAGATTGATATTCCCATTCGTAAACGCAAAGTAAATTGATAAATAATTCGAAGAGGACGAAGCAGATTCGAGGACGAATAATAGTTTCCATTTATCGAATATAAATTCGTCTCATCTCTGGTACCGAGAACAATTTATATAGTCAACTTAACTTATGCCATGAGTTACGGCATTAACCTTTTCTATCACACTAAACTAACTTTATTCAATCTGAATTCGCAATTTATTGGCTCCTGAATATTTTCCATTTCCATTTTCCTGTTTGATTAACGCGGACGTGATTTTCTGACGGGTTGCGAAGCGGGGTAGTTCCGTTGCGGGACAATGTCGTCGAGTTTTAATAAAGTTTAATGAATTATTAAAGCAACACACTCATGAAATGAGAATACAAGTAATAAAGAGATGTAGTTTTATACGCGTCGCGACGCTCTCGGTAAAAGTGGCCTGCAAGTGTATAGAATATTCATTAAAATTACAGGGTTGATAACAGAGGACGCGCCTCCGTTGCGCGATGTTGCTTTTACTAAATTAGTTTCCGGCACGGCGACGCAACATAGAAAAAAACAAAAAAATACACCGGACCGTTAATACTTCAACAGGCAAAAGTCCAAACACCCGTTTTATTTTTATATTTAAATTAAACAATAGGTTCGTCTACGGGCTACTTTCGTCCTTCGTTATTTATGCGTCCAATTCCGTCCGCGCTTTTCAAATATTTAAAACAATTTAAAACCACGCTTCGGCAACCGAATTGAATAAACTCCAGATGTTTTATTTAATTCCAGTTTTGCACGGTTTATTTGTGTTCGATAAAGTACGCTTTTGAATAATTATAATCGCGTCGAGCACCCTTCTCAGTGGTTCAATTACGTCTTCATTAACACTACTAACAAAAACCGCCCAGCTAAATTCTAAATACCTTTATTTGTTTATTTATATCTATAATCAACTTATATAAAAAAATAGAAATAAATAAAAGTATTATTTGAGATAAAAATCAAAAATGTGAAGGCAATCCTTAAAATGTAAAAATTCATAACTTATCTGAATTTTTTTAACCAGATATGTACTTCTAAATAAGTCGATTTATTAAAAAAATTCTGATAAAGTTTCAACAGAAAACGAGATAAAAAATGTTAAAGTTTGTTACAAACTCTACAACAATTTCATGTAGTATTTATTTCTTAATATTTTCAATGTTTGTAACCCAAATAATTTGTATCTCATTGTTTATTGCTTCAATCGAAGATACAGAAGTACAAAATATCGGTAAATTGCGTAGACGGGTCATAACGGCTGCCTACAATCTCCCGGAACAGCAATAAGGAGGAACGTTGGTGCAACAAAATTGGATAAGGCGGACCTAAGTTTGCTTACAGGTCAATAGAGAAAATTTTGAACAGCTTTTGTAGAGTAAGGTTTGGTACAAACTTTAACATTTTTATTGTTTTCTGTTGGACAAATCCGGTAACTGAGAAAGTTTTTAAATTTGAAAAACTCAAGTTTTTAGTCATTTTCAAAAATTGGCAAAATTTTACCTGTTTTCAAAATGCTCTGATCTATTTTTCAAAAATCGGTATTTTTAGATGGCTGTAACTTTTTTCTAGGAATTTCGATTTGCTTCAAATTTTCAAGGAAGTTTGACTATTATGTTCCCAACTATGGTAACAAGCTTGGATCCGAGTTATAAAATTTCAAACATTATGGGATTTAATAAAATCGGTCTCAAATTTTCAACATCATCTTTATATCTGATGTAGTTTCAAGGAAAAAATCGATCAAAGACTTTTTTAATAATAAAAACTGGTTACTTATTGAGCCTAAAATGTTTAGTTTTTGAATTTATCTAAGATATAGATCACCCATTAGTCTTTAAATCATAAAGTATTAATTAAATCATAAAGTGTTCATTTATAAAAATAAAATAAATTATTTTTATACTTTTGACATTTTATAGAAATATATTTTATATACAAATCTTGAAACTTAGTGGTGATGTCCAGTTTTACGGTGTCACCCCTGTGTTCAAAATTTTTTACCTTTGGCCTTTTCCATTTAAAGCCCGAAATTCCCATACTGAGAAAAGCCGGTAAATCCAACTGTTTAAAATCTACGTGAAATTTATATCTATCTATCTACCTTTAGATTAAAATTTAAAACACAGCCATTTTATTGGCAATTAGTGAAGAATTTAAAAATACAAAAGTATATAAAGGGTATTTCATCAAGTTTCAAATCAATATCTCATTCTGTCTCCATAAATTTCTAATGAATGCGTTAATTGAATTATCCTGTATGCATATTCAATATTCAAATTTTAAAAATATATGGTTCAAATTGAATAAAATGAATTAAAATATATATAAGTAGGAAGAAACCATTAACCTAGGGAATTAAAAAGATTTAAACTTATAAAACACATTTAATTACTAAATAATAACAAAAATAATAATATAAACAAAGGCATAAAAAATGCGAGGGTAAAAATAATACCTCTATAAAATTTAAAAGTAAAAAAAACCTTTTAATTAAAAATGATTCACATAAACATGATTGTATACAGTTTTAGTTTTTTCCACAAACAATAAAGATTTTCTACACACTCTGAACGAAATTATAGAGAATTGCTGCGTATGAAATTCTATGGGGACAAAGTTACGATTCAGCGATACTCTGTGTGATTATAATTTAATTAACGTGAAACCTGTTTAATTTTCATCATTTACAAATACAGATGGAAAGACAAATTTAATTAACAAATGACATATCCATCAATTTTAGACTCGGTAATCATCGGGATGATTTATTGAAAATGACAATGTGATCCCGTCTATCCCAATGGATGTTGTTCGTTATTTATTTGGGCTTAATAAGTTTTTGGTGGGTTTTACGAATATTTATTTAAATCGTTGAATAAATAAGTTGGTTGGGAATTTTTATTAAAATCCTTTATGCCACAAACACGGGTCCATATCGTAAAACATTATGGGCAGCATTTAAACAAATTGGAGCCGAAATCGATAGTTCCAGACAGGAACAGTGTTCGCATTGCACATTTGTAAACATCACGTTGTAGAATAAGCTCGTAACAGTTAACAAAAGCCCGTACAACTGCCGGATTCCCGTTCGAAATGAACCCTCTATTAATGCAATATTCAAGAATATAGATGTTCAACTATTTTACGGTGTTTTACGCCGCCGTTATTTTAAATTTCATTTTCGGCCGGCCGGCAATTTGCGCACAGGTGGTTAATTTCGCTAAACCCCTTTTAAGAGACGCTCATGTGTTCCCGTTTTTAACAAATAAAATCATATTACAAATTAAGATGAACGTTTCTGTTGCAGGTGAGATTGGCGAACAAAAGGGCCTGGGACGGCCGTCGGTGAGTAATCGTCGTTGGGAATTTATTGCGATTTAAAATAAACCCCGCGGCGGATATAATTGAAAACATCCCCCTATAAATAATTCCGGGCCCCGAATTCCTAAATTCATATCCGGGCTATATGGTTTCGTGATAATTCGGTTCTTTGTGTTTCGACCGTATTCAACTTTTCATCTCATTAATTAACACCGGGGGTTGATAAGTTTTAAGCGAAACCGTACGAGCACGCTTTTGACACAAGTGTTAATTTAACGAATTCATTTATATTTCAGCACGGTTATTAATAATTGTGTGAGGATAAAATCTGGAAAACAACGCAAATAATACATTGCTACCGTTTTACATCTGGTGTAAACCGTTGACAGTTTCTCGTCCGCGGTTATTTTTACCCCAACGCGTCTTTATTGAGACACTTTAGGGGTCGGCGGCTTGTTTGCTTTTCCGCTTTATATAAATTAATTACCCACCCCCTCTTGTTTTTTCAGTAGCCGTAAATTTAATTTTTTTTATATTTAAACTCGCGGTCGGATGGGCAAACATAAATTTGTCTTACTTACAGGGAAATTTCTGAGGAACATTTATTTTTGTTACCTGTTTACGCACGTTGACTAATTGAAAATAAAACTACAACAGACTTTTTTTAATAACATTGCCGCAGGTTTGAGTACGAGAAAACAGACGATTTTTAAAATAAATAAGTCACCGGGATGATCCCTCCTCCCTGGAGAATCCGAAGATGCGGGGTATGACAGATATATGAGCGAGGTCCGCGGTTATTTTCATATGTTATTGCTGCAGCGCCCAAAGTTAAACGCCCGAATGATTTATTACTTTAATGGTGTAAAATAATACGAGTGGATTTGTCGTTGACTGTGATTTATACAGACAGTTTTTAATTAAATGCGAGTGGATCGTTGTTGCTACGAATAATAATCTTTGCCATATTTGATTTGTAAACACAACTAATAATGTTCAACAAAAACCAATTTTATTATTAATTAATAAAAAATAAAAAATGTACGGTAAACATTTTCTTTTGGTATCATTTAACTTAATTTATGTATTATATTCTGGATAATTTGAATTTCAATAAAATGCTGTTTATTTTTATAATATATAATTAATTTTTAAAGCTATTTAATGTATTCCAATCCAAATTATCCACTATATTAAGCTAATATAGAGATTAAAAATTAGTCATAACAAAAAAATTCATTTTGCATGAGCCACACTGTATATAAAACCATTATAACGTGGTGCAATCTGAGTTGTCTAATCATTGAATACACAAAGTGTCGCCCCACACTATCATTTTTATTAGAAATTAAAAGAAAATAAAAGATGTACTGTAAAAATTTTGTTTTAATGTCATTTAACTTATTATATTTTGGATAACTTGAATTCCAATGGTATGATGTTTATTTATATGTGTATTAGATATTTAAAAAGTAATATAAATTTAAAACTGCAAATATTCAATTAATATTACTCGTTAAAATAAAATATATTGAAAATATTTTTAAATTTATATACTGTAGGTAATTCAAATTATCCACTAGATTAAGCTAATACAAAACCATTATTCAATTAAAAAATAGCTATTATATTATAGTTAATAAATATTAACTTGAGCCACACTGTATATAAGACCATTATAACCTGGTGCATTCTGAGTTGTCTAATCATTGAGGACGTAAAGTGTCTCCATCACTCCATCATTTTTGGTACCAATAAATAACACGGTTTGCGTAAAATGTTAAACGATATGTTCACGTCAGAAGCTCGAGACAACTTTACAAAGTAACAGTCAGAATTTCAGTTACTGTCTATTGTAATTATGTCACGTTCCGTTTAACCAACGTAAGCCGTGCAACAATTGAACATGACAAATATCTCGTATTGAAAACAAAAACATTGTTTCGCACTTAAAAGCTTATTTGCTTTTTATTGTTCGACCGGAATTATTTTAGTTCTCGAGTGAAGCTGCATATTTTATGTATCATCATGAGGAACAAGTTGACAATCGAGTTAAAATCAATAGTTTACGCAAGTCTGTTTACAAAGTGAACACTTGATTATCTAATATACATGAATACGTCCCGTAATCTGGACTACCTATAATTGATGCCGATAGTTTGAATTGATTTTCACTAAACTCCTTACCGAACTGTGTACTTGTACAATTAATCGATTTGAGGAGTTACCCTTGTGATTCAATTAATTCAAGAAGATTGACGTGGTTTTAATGGTGAAAATTATTGTTTGGTATTCTTTTTTAATGAATCCATTAATCTGTGTAATTATTCGATGCGTGGTTGTTGTAATTGCAATTTTTCCTAGGCCGTAAGCTATTTAATGGACCAATTTCCGATTTTATTTATTGTGTATTACATTTATTGTGAATTCTCCGTGATATACGATCCGGAATATTGTATAATGGCAAAATAAACACAATATATATACCTTTATGCTTGCGTTTCGCAAAAATATTATGAATATAAATTTCGCCGTCCTGCACGGGAATATGGAAATAAGTTTTATGTGATACGATACTGTCATAACAATAAATTCACGTAAATAGTTTCGAATTTGAAACTAATGCTGTTACGCGTCGCGTTTTTCTCATTTTAAGCGCAAACCTTATAAATCCCATTCAAGTGAATCTATACCGTAATCCGGACGCATTAAGTCTCAATCTCTCATAAATTTAATTACAATCGGGGCTTCCGGTTTATTGCCGTTGCACCACCGTCGAATTGCACACTGAATTTTTTTCTGATTAACGACACTGTATACGTTTTAATGGCTCCGTTTCATCATAAAACAAAATTATTATTGCCCCCGGCATCTAGATGGCGACACCGTCCGATCGTGTCAATCACACAACCCGGTTTACGCGAAACTTTGTTAACGAACAAAATATCCTCCTTGGCCCAGTGGATTTATTATTCCGCAGGCAGCGGTCCCGAATTGAATAGAGAGACCGGCGCGAATAATTACTGACTTCTGTGCACGACCTTTCCGCGGCGACGTATAATTAGAAGGCGCCCCATAAATTACGCAAAGAACGGCGACCGACGGAATTACAATCGTTACGTGTACCGAATTACGTCGTCCGACCCTTTGTGTTGTTTGTATCACTCTGTATCTGTTCTGTTACTTACAGTCATCGATATAGACGGGAGCGTTTATGTTCCAGCGGTTGCGATAGGACACTGTTGACAAATTGTTGAACAGATTGAAATAATTCCGGTTGTCCGGACGGACGTTTATAATGCAGCGCCCATAAAATAGTTTCTTGTTTTGTAAATTAATTAATTGTTCAGAATTCCGGGGTGTTTAAACTGGGGAAAACCGGACTATAAAACTGTGGAGTCCGCATTGCATAGTTGTAGTTAAAAGTTGTGCGGGAGTTAGTTAAAGTTTAAATGGTTACAGTTGATTCTTGGAGTAGTTTTTATGTTGGGGGTTTGTCGGAGGGGATGGATCTTGGTCCCTCCTCCGCGCGACGAGATTGTCATTAATTAATGGACCGCGCCGCTTGTCAGCCCCCAAGAGGGGCGACTTTAATTGTTAAATACGACTAGAGAGTGTCACTCAAATATCAACCCTTAAACTTAATTTAAAAGTTTCACCTGAGGTGTTGTAACTCGGATGAAAATATGTCATTTTCTTACTTGCACTTCGCGCTTATATTAAAAACAATTTAACTTTTCAACTTTTAATACGGCCGCATTTATTTATGGTCGCCCCGCTCGCGCGGCCGCCGCCCTAAGTGCATTTCTGCGTTTCACATTATCTAATGCTCTTTGTTTGCCATTGCCGTCGAGAAACTTGTTACTTTCTTTGAATGGCGCGGCTACATAGTAATTAAGCACATTATGCGGGGATTACATGTTCGTCATAAAACGAAAAACTTGGCTATTGTCATACCGCCGCCTTCCATGAGGATTTCCAGCGATGTAGATGAAAAATCGATCTATTCTCTTCGTTTTGTTTCATTATGCCTTTTTTAAAACCTTTCTGGTTTGTTCTATTTGTAATAACTAGCTTTTCCACTTTAATTTCCCTCTTTATCTTTAACAGATACTTCTCATTCATTTTTATTTCACCTCTTTTGATGTGTCCTTTTGGGCTTGGCATTTTCCTTATTCATTACATTTCTGATTCGATTTGAACCAACATAAAATATTTTGTTCTTACAGGTTTTTTTAGTAGTGCAAATGATGTTTCATTATGTCCTTTCTGGTTTATTTTATTTGTAATAACTAGTTTTTCGACATTAATTTCTCTATTTATCTTTTGTAAATACTTCTTATTCCTTCTATTGTCTTTCTTTTGATCTGTCCCTCTTATTGGGATTGTCATTTTCAGTGATTCGGATTATATGTTATGCCTTTCTTAAATCTTTTTTGGTTTGTCATATGTGTAATAATAGATTTTAATTTCTTTCTTTTTCCTTAGGTGATATTTCTCATTCATTCTATTTTACTTCTTTGATGTGACGTTCCCTTTGGGTTTGTTGTCTTTGTCATTTATTTTATCACTGATTTGCTTTGAATCAACTGAGAATAACTCAGTTTTTCATAAGAATATGTAATAGTTCAGATGAAAAATTAATATATTCTCTTTATTTTCACATTAATTTACCTCTTTATCTTTAGTAGATACTTCTTAATTCTTTTATTTAACTTCTTTGGGTATTTTCTTCTTATTGGTAGTGTCATTTTCAAAGATGACAATAGAAAATTCTGTCGTTTTTAATTACTTTCTGGTTTGTTTCTCTGTTTAACCGACATTTCTCATTTTTTTTTTAATTTTCTTCATTCTCTGTGGTTTGTTTTATCTATAACAGGGATGGAGAAACAGTGGCACATGTGCCACAAGTGGGACCTTTGAAAATTTTGATGGCACGCACAAAAACAAAATTATTTATTTTTTATAAGTTATCTTTTTGATAGAGATGAATTGAAAGTTATTAATCTACACTTAATTTATTATTGAAATATTATTAAAATTGTTTAAAGAAGGATTGCTTTTATTTGTTCATTTAATTATACTTACGTATACTTTCACTACGCTAACATTTCGAATGAGATTTTATCGTGGCACGTTACATATTCAAAAAAGAATTTTTATGACTTTATGGAACGGATATCAAAAAAGGTTCGCCATTTCTTTTGGTCTGTCGTTTCTTTTGGGATTGTTACTTTTATCACTTTTTACATTTCTGATCTGATTTGAACAGATTTTGGTTTTCCTTCTATCTATCTTCTTCGTTTTATTTCATTATGTTCTCTGTTGTTTGTTTTTTTCTATAATAACTATATTTCTTTTTTTATCATATGTAGATACTTCTTATTCCTTTTATTCCATTTCTTTTGATCCGTCGTTCCTTTTGGGACTGTTATTTTTGTTACTCTTGACATTTCTGATTTGATTTAGACAGATTTTGATCTTTCTTTATCATTTATTGATACTTTATTATTTCTTTTATTCCATTTCTTTTGATCTGTCGTTTCTTTTGGAATTGTTACTTTTGTCACACTTTACATTTACGATTTGATTTGGACAGATTTTGGTCTTTTTTATATCTATATCGCTATATCTATCTTCTTCGTTTTATTTCATTATATTCTCTGTGATTTAAATAATAACTCTATTTCTTTATCATTTGTAGATACTCTTGTTTCTTTTATTCCATTTATTCTGATCTATCGTTCTTTTTGTGACTGTTACATTTGTCATCCATTTCTTTTGATCTGTCGTTCCTTATGAGGGTTGTTACTTTTGTCACTTTTTACATTCTTGATTTGATTTGGACAGAATTTGGTCTTTCTTCTATTTATATCGCTATGTCTATCTTCTTCGTTTTATTTCATTATATTCTCTGTGGTTTGTTTTATCTGAAATATCTATATTTCTTTCTTTATCATTTGTAAATACTTTGTAGTCTTTTTATTCCATTTCTTTTGATCTATATTTCCTTTTGGGACTGTTACTTTTGTCAGTCTTAACATTTCTGATTTGATTTGGACAGCTTTTGATCTATCTTCTATCTAATTTTCTATATCTAACTTCTTTATTTTATTTCATTATGTTCTCTGAGGTTTGTTTTATCTATAATGACTATATTTCTTACTTTATCATTTGTATATACTTCTTATTCCTTTTATTCCATTTCTTGTGGGATTGTTATTTTTGTCAGTCTTTACATTTCTGATTTCATTTAGATAGATTTTGCTCTTTCTTATATCTATATTGCATATATCTATCTACTTTATTTCATTAAGTTCCGTGTGATTCGTTCTATCTATAATAACTATATTTCTTTCTTTATCATTTGTTGATACTTCTTATTCCTTTAATTCATATTCTTTTGATCTGCCGTTCCTTTTGGATTGTTACTTTTCCCACTCTTTACATTTCTCATTTGATTTGGACAGATTTTGATCTTTCTATCTATATCGCTTCGTGTCATTTCACTAAGTTCTCTGTGGTTTGTTTTATCTAACATATAAATTTCTTTTATTCTTTTTATCTGTCTTTTCTATTAGGGTTATTTTGGATAGACTTTGGTCTTCCTTAAAGTCTTTTTAATTTGTTCTGTGTGTAGTAACTAACTTTCCCATTTTAATTTCTCCTTTTGTCTATGAATGATATGATCTAATTTTTTTTTATTTTACTTCTTTTGACTTGCCTTACTTCTTTGTGGACTTGTTATTTATATTTCCAATTCGTTTCGACCGTAAAATATTTCGGCCGGCTTGCACTTTATGCAACTTTCACCGGACCGTTTAGCGCCAGCGAAAAAAGTGATATCGAACTGCAGTTTCTCTATTAGCGGCAAATGAATGCGGCACGGGATGCGACCAATTCACGCTCCGTTGGTGCGGATCGCGGAACCGGCCCATCATAATTTCTCACGGCGCGATTTCGGTCCAGAGCGATTGTGTTTTAATTAAATCCCCTTTTGTCTATGTTATTAGGGGTTTAATTAATGTTGTTTTTCGCGTGGATTATTATCGACGGTCGCTGGCGCGGCACGAGTGCCCGATGAATTATAGAATTATTAGTTGGAAAACCGGAAGTCAGTAGATGAAATTGAATGGAAGCGCGGCGGAGTTTCTGCTTTCCGGATCCATCGGCGCCCTCGTGTGAATAACTTTACATGAGCGAGGGGTTGAACTTTTGATTAAGATGTTGAATTAACCGAAATTGTTAACAACATTCATTACGGACAGAAATGGCTGTTGGAACTTCACTTCTAATAACACGTCGCTCTATAACTTTTCCATTAATAAGAACAGGCTTTAGGTTATAATCTCCATGTTCGTTATTGAGTTTTGCAATTGACTTTTACATTTTTCATTGCTCGAGTAAAAATTAGGTCGGTGTCCCGTTCAATTTGAATAATGATGAGGCTTAAATTATTTAACGATTTGAAGATGAGCTGGTGCTTTTCGCGAAATTCTAATGCGGCCCATAAAAAATTCATCGACCTCGTGATTCATCGGTCAATTCAGAACCACGGTCTGAAATATTATTTCCAATATTCAGGCCTCGTAAAAACTAGATATTGATTTGAATTTTTAAAGTATTGAAACTTAAAGTAACGCATCAAAGTGCAAATTGCCAAAGGAACAAGATAAAAGAAATAAAAGAGTAACTTGGCGAAATTCCTTTGGAGAATAACCGTTCTGCAAATAAGCTGTTCCACTTCCCAGCGGAGCGGCATTTTGATGAGTGTTTATTCTGCGGTTATAAATACATATCCACTTCTGTTTTATTAACTCAAACTCTATTATACAGACTAGTGTAACATATATTGTTTTACAATTTTATGTAGGGCAAACCATTTAAATGAAAGTTTATAAACTAATGACTAATGATTGTTATTCTATGATTTTTAAAATTGTAAATGTATATTGTTTAATTGTTATGTATTCCTGATTACAATCGACATTTGAAACTGATATTAATTTAGTGCTCAACTTTATTCCGGTTCATTTACAGTAGTTAAAAATACAGCACAATGCTTAGGTAAATTATTTCATTTTAATAAAATCGAATTACAAATAATATTTCATTAAATTTTAAACGAGAATTGTTTTTAATAAAAGTACATTAATACTATATTTATACCATAAAATATAAAATATTAAATTTAAATAAAGGCACTTGAAATTAAACAATCGCTTTAATTAACAAAACATTGAAAGGAAATATTTAAAGCCATAAATTTAATAAAACTTATGAAATAAATTGAAAACCTTTTGATAAAACTGATTCAGATCAGGACGAGGTTAATTCCGGTCTCGAAAACGTACATCTAACATTTGAAAATTCTTCAACCCACAGCAAGAAAAAAACGTATCGAAGTTGATTGATGTGGAGACTTAAACTTAATTCCGGCCGTCATGAAACGGGAGAAATTTCCCGATATCCGATATTGTACTTAGCTCGGGCACAAAACAAGGAACTTTGCGGGATTGATTGGCATCGTGGGCGTGTTTGGTTATGATGTTTCCCGTGCTTCGATTTCTGGACTAACGAGAGAAATAATTCATGGATTCGTCTAGACTGTCGTTGCGTTTTGCCTGTGACAGTTTACGTGTTCTAAGAAAAACTAAACTGGAGATGTTTAAGTTGTTTCAACTGTTCCACCCTTGGGTAAACGTGCAGCAACTACAAGTCGTAGTTGTAACGATTATTGTTAGTTTTTGCGTTGTACCTGGGAACTAAAATAATAAATTTTATTTCAAATTGCACACACGCGGTTAACTAATTGGGTTTTATATAAACAAGCTTTTCGATTCGTGGCATAAATATTAACTTTTGCAATAATATAAACTTTTTATTTTAAGGCGCAGGTATTTTCATTCTATTAAATAAATAGTTCTTGAAGACCATTTTGTTGTGGCATTTTTGTAAATAAAACAATCCCAACATCAAAGCCATTATTTATTATACGCATCAATTTGTTTTATTTCGAAAGTAGATTCGTCAGGAGACTCAGAGGAACGCAATTAGGGTTGCCTACGGATATACAGTAGACAGTGCTGCCTTCTGTCGATTGCGGTGGAAATAAAACAACTGAAAACACAACAATAAACAAATATATTCGTTGATCCTCTCGGTATATTATACAAATAATGTTTTAGAGTTGTTTACGACGATTTCCCTCAGATATGTTTTAATTAAAATCAACCGGGCGCAAATAGTGTTCGTTGTTTGCGTACACGAAAATATTGTGTTATTTTAAGTGATCGGAAGTTCAAAGTAGACAAAATATTTACACACCGAGCAAATGGAACTTCAAAGTAACTTAATTAGGAAGTTTGTTTGCGTGGGTTCGGGGGACCCTGTGTAAATCCTGAGTAATTGATATGTGTTCAGAAACGAAGTTGTCGTCGAACTCGATCAACTGCTTTGATACCAATCAAGGATAATACAGGGATTTCGAGTATAAATAGAAAATTTAAATGATCTTACTTTATATAAAGCGATTCATACACAAATAAATTGCATAGACATTTTTATGAAAGACATTCTCGAGTGCTCTCTAGAGTGAATAATTCTCGGTGCTCCGAAAACTATCACGTTATAAGTTAAGGGGATCCATTCAGGATCGTGCGTCAATCAGGATTCGGGCTTTGTGGCATCGTCCGGACGTTGAAGCCGTCCTTTCAGGCGTGCGGTGCACATGCATAAATGGACACGGCGAAAAACCCGCTTGACCTACTCCCCGTCTATTCGGACATTTAAGACATACCTTTAATAACTCGCATATTGTTGTACACATGTCTGGGTTTTGACGAAAGTGGAAAACGGGGAATTTTAGCTTCATAATTCCCCCGTTGAAAATGAACCGGGGTTGTCTGGGCTGTCGCGGCGTGACGAACTAAGAGCACTGCTGAAAGATGCATGTGCGGTGAGTCAGCCATTACGCGAAAGCCTCTTTAGACACATAAGGCGATCTGTCAGCACTAACTCGCCGAGTCTATCGTGAATTTGTCATTCTTAAGGGGGACTATTATGGAGGCGCCTTTCGAACATTGCGCTAACTTAAAACAGTCATCAACCTTCGGGTATTAATATCGTGCCTTCAGGTGTTTGTCGGATGCTTTATTGTCATAATATGTGGGTCGGTTTAATGAATGTGGAGTGGCTTGCTGGTTGTCTACCGCTAGTATTTTGAAGACGGCGGTCTCTGGCGGATAAATCTGTAACTGTCTCTAAAATAGTTTGAATGAAGTATAGAGACAGCTCTATACTCTTATTGGTTAGTTCGTGTTCGAATCTACTTAAATTTTACAAATTTATTTAATTTATTTTTATTATCTACTTAAAATTATGTTAAATAATACCAATATAATATTCACTTACTCACTTATGCCAAGTATTGACTAATATTGAAAATATTACTTGGATATCTTTAGTTTCTGTCGACACTCATGTCTACTCTACGTAACTATTGTATTCTTCACTCCATATTCTCAGTATGAAGTTTAAGCAGTCCAAGCAGTTTATGTAACCGATTAAGAATTTACACTCCATATTTTATTAAAGAAGGGATTCAAGAGTAATAGACGTGTTATTTTTATATATAATATAATCACCTTGAAGAATTTGATCTGCAGAATTATTTTTGTCACTCTCATTACCATCCGTTTAGTCGAAATCTATCCAAATCAACAACAAGGTGACCAAGAGAAGCATTAACATTCAAGTTTAATTTAGTGTATTCAGGTGTTCGTCTTTTGTTTCATAGTCATTGAATTAAATGCACGTGTAATTTGTATCATGCATAACTGGTTGCCTAATGCTAGTGTATCGAAGGTGGCGGTCTCTGGCGACTGAAACCGCAGCCGTCCATTCAAATTGGTTTTCTCCAATTACACGGCCATACTAATATATTAACTGATCTGCAAAACATATTACTGGACGTGTCGTACGTGTTAGTTCTAAATCATCGAACATGGAATTAAACATCGAAAGCAATTAACATGTAACAAATTCGGTGTGTGCGTGCGAAGGGCAACAGTACAACTGACGCTGTATAAAATTACCAATTATAAATGCACGAAGCCCCAGTTTTTGGATCATTGTCACCGTCGGTTTTCACCCATGTCGGATTATCCACGGGTCAGATGACATTTTTATACGCCGTCTGTTTCTATCCGGAATCAACTCGAATTTTCTGGTGCAGAAACTAACTAAGAAATAATCAAAGTTTATAAGATGTTGGTCTTTTTGCTCGGATTCTTGACGCACACACCTCGATAACACCAAGATAAAGGTTCCCGGGGAAGCTGTGAAGCTGCGAATTTATTTATATCAAGATTCTCGGAGTCGAAACACGGTTTGAATAAAAACTGTTAATTTATTTCGCGCCTGCAAAGTTAAATCCGAAGTAATTGTTTTTCCGTTTTGTTTTCGTTCGATGGCGAAACTTTTCTATCGGCGACAAGTTTCGGGCGCGCGAAGTTGTCCCGGAATTTCGTAAATTATCGTCGAAATATCGACAATATTTATGTGCGAGCCGAGATGAAACCGCTGGCGTGTATTGCAAGGAAATCATTTCGGAATTAGCCAATCGGTGTGAAACAGACCGAAAATTAACTTTTCCTTTGCATTTGCATTTGTACGTGGCACGGACTGAATTTAACTTTAAACAAGATTGGTTTTTAGATGAGGGGCTGGATATTAGCGAGATAATATTGGGGTAAAATATGTCAGCCGCATCCGAAATATCATTCGCAGATCCGGCGAGTGAAAAAATTTTTATCGACATGCACCGTTATTAGGGGCGATGTATATTTTATCGCCGGGCTTAGAGTTCGGCAATGTGAATCTTTCGACGCGTTCCGTGCGACGATTTGAATCTTATAAATTATAAATGGGTATCTGGAACCGGGGGAGCAAAAGGTAGCGTTATCCTTTCGACGTGCGTGACGGCAATTTAGGCCCTTTTAGAGGAGATAAAGAACGGCAGACGCCGTTAACAAATATTTTAACACCGAAGTCGATTGTATCTAAAACACCTACTAAATTTTAACATTCGTTACCTTTTCGACTTGGGGAAAACGACGTCGAACGAAATTTATTCGGGATTTGCTTCGGAAAACTTAAATTTCAATTTAAAATGTCAAAGTAAAGTTTCCCTTGCTGAATCTTTGTTCTTTCCATTGTGCAAACAATAAAAAATAAAGTTGGCCGAGTTTATTAAGTAAATGCATGCCTTAGTATTGACAAAGTTTTAACGACAGACCGACTGCTTTGAATATTACAAATATTATGGAGTTTAATGGAACTTTCTAAAAAAATGCCCCGTAATTACATGCGGAAACTTGAATAATGAAAAATAAATAGGTTTTATTTAAAAAATATTTTTTAATTTAAATGTTTTATTCCCATGTAATTTTCATTCCTGTTTTTATAAAATTTAGTAAAATACACATTTTTGATGTGCACAAATATTCTTTATTTACTCTCTAAAATGCATTTTAAGCAGTATAATTTGAACAACGAACTATTGAACTCAAATACAAGTTACAATTAACAATGTAAATTTTATGCCAACGTGATTTGTTAATTATTTACTAAATCTGCTTATAATATTTTTTATTTAGTGACTCAACTATGGACTAAATGGATTTAAATTTGTTATTAGTTGAAAAGTTGTTACTTCGATTCCTTCGATTGAAACACCTTCAATTAAATTATTTAGAGCCTATTAGTTATGATATAAAATTAATAAACCTGTAAAGCACATTGCTTGTCAGAAATTTAACTATTTATGAATTAATTTATTATATATTCAATATGGATTTTTACGTTGGTTTCTACTAAAATTAGAAAAATAACAAAATTCAATAAATAAAACAAATATACCAACGAAAAGTTGAGTGATTATTTATGAAATAAAAATTTAATATATTAAATTTTTATTTTATTAATAATACCTGAAGTGAAATTTAACTCTTTAATGAATTAATTTATTACATATTTAATATAGATTTTTAAGTTGGTTTCTACTAAAATTAGAAAAATAACAAAATTCAATAAATAAAACCAAATATACAAAAATTGAATGTGTTAAGTGCAACTTTTATAATTTTAATTTAAAACCCCGATTTCTATTTTTGTTCGTGGGTAAGCGTAAAACAAAATTCCAACAACTACTTCAGCGCAAATCCACACCTTTATTTTAATTAAAGCTCCTTTCGCGGTAAATTTATTTAACAAAACTCGGCACATTAAAAAAAACCTTTTGCCTCAACCAAATCCGCTAGAATTTTAAGTCCTTTCACTACACCAAAAAAAATAAAAAAACGTTTTATCCCAAACGCGTATTCAACAAGTACACAAACACACACGGAACGACGGAATGAAAGAATAATTATGTTTCATGAATATTTGAGAGAAATGTTCGTCTGTCTACAGACATAGATACAAGGATAATTACAATTATAATTACAGGAACGTTCGTGCTAGACGAGAGGCCCACGTGGGAATAACTCTGCTTTTTTTGACGTGCCTTAAAAAATTGTGTTTTTAACTTTTGATTCTTGTTTTAGAATTTAATCAACAGCAGCAAACTGCTTTATCGACGCGATCGTATGCAACACAAATTGCGTGGCGTATTCATGGTGGTCTGTACCACAAAACTAACAATATAATCGTCGTGCATAACACGGAAAACAGTGTACGTTAATAAAGCGATAAAAATAGGCAATTACCTGGTCAATTATCGTCAGTTCGGGCAGAACATGCACATACACATTGGTGTATAATTATAATCGGCGTAACATAACGTTAAGTCCGGTCGGCAACGACTATGTAGTCACTTTTTCCCCCATAATTGCGAAACAATTCCCGACGAACTCGAAAAGCCCGGAGCATAAAGTTTAAGAACATAAGAGCAGTGTTTTCCTTTAATTAAATAATAGAATCGTTCCGGTTCGTACGTGTTCCGGCCAATATTAAATTCGTGGGCCATAAAAGTCCCGTGGAACATTCGAACGTCGGGAATTGCTGGGTAGAGTTCGACTTAAAAAGGGCCATAGATGTATAACGTAAAACTATGGAATGGTTCCACATAAAAATGTATTGGGGGGCGAGCAACAACGGCTCCCCCAACGCCGATACAACTCCGGCACAACTCCCATCTAAACACCCCCGATTAAAAAGTATTTCTCTAGTTTAAAATAATAATGCTGTCGTGAGACAAAGAAATCTTGTTGCATCGTATTGATTTAGAGTGGAGAAAAATAAATGTACCATTATTTCGTTGTTATTGATGTTGTTTGGCTCACCTCGAGATATAATGTGATCCCGAGGACAAATGTTATTCCCTCCAACATATATAAATCCCGTCGATGGTTTATCTATCCCGAACCGGTGACATATTGTTATTTATAAGCAGAGGGGCCCAAGGCGACGTTCGACCTGCCCTAAAGAACATTGAGGGATTTATCAGACATCACTCGGCAAAACACATCGACCATAAATTCAGTCATTTCCTGTTCGCCCACCAAAAATTGATACGAAATGTATTTCTTATTTCGCGTAATGCCGCCTAAACAACGGAACGTGTAAAAGTGCCGGTCCGGAAATGGTTCGGCGTCAAAGAGACGTCGTCCGTCAGCAGTCCATTGTCCCCATAAGGATTCATTTATTTCAACTCTTAGAAAAGTTTCAATTTGCGATAACAGCTCCATTGACAGACCTTCCGGATAAATCCGTGGGCCAAAGGATAAAAAGGTCCGCGACGTTGACCCGTCTCCTCCCTCACGGTTTTCGGTCAGCTTGGTTCCAGGCGTCGTGGCACCCTCATTGACAACTTGACAGCGATTGCCACTTTAAAGTGCTTGTTAAATAAAGTCTTCGAGTGACACTTCTAATGGCCCAGAATTTACACACAGACACCGTACCCACGTCCTTATTATCCACCCTCCTCTTTGTCTACCAAACATGGAAAAGACCAGAGTTAGAAAATTGAGTTGAAAATGATTCCTCCCAACTAATACTTAAAGGTATGGCTGTAAACGGCTACAAATGAACACAATCCCTTAGTATTATCTGACACATCGATACAATTCATCCCCATTCCGCAACCGCACGTGTTCCGACCCTCCAAATCACGAAAGGTAAAGACATCGGATAATAAAGTTTGATCTGTTCGCTGACGGTTTTCGATTACGAACATGTGTTTTGACATTTTTTTCGGGGGTACGCTTTTGAAACGGGATTTACGATTTACATGTTAACGGGTGCCGTAAAATTTTACGATGTGCATTTATATTTGTGCGGCGTGTGCTACCCATTCGCACAAGTAATGTGTGCGATGATTATTTTATACTTTGCGCTGATATTTCGGGAGGAATTTCTAAAATATAGCCACAGTATAATCAGAATTTGTATAAAATGTATAATTTTAGTCAAATACTACAAAAACAAACAGTGCCATTATTATTTAATTTGATTTTAAAGTTTAGTCAATTTTCTAGATGGATGTGGAAGATTGCCCAAAATTATCCTGTTTTAAATCAGGAAATTCAGATAACATCCAGAGCTACAAACCAATTTCCATTCTATTCAGCTTTTCAAATACACGTATATTTGAAATAGCAGTCTATACGTCATTGTGATCTGTTTCCCCACCAACACGGATTCATTCAATGTCGTTCAACATTAACTAACTTAACATTGTTTACTGAGTATGTGTTAAGTGAAATGGATAAAGGTGGTCAAGTCGACATTATTTATACATATTTGTCGACAGCGTTCGACAGAATTTACAACTTTATAATTGTCAACTATTTAAACTACTTTAGACTTAACAATTCCACTATTCAACTACAGCTTTCGTACCTCAATGAGTGAGAACAATATGTAAGCTACAATGGATTTAAGTCGAAAATCTACTTGACATCCTGTGAGTTGCCACAATTAGGGCCCTTAATTTCCTTATATTCATTAATTATTTACCATTTTCTATTAATTGTAAAAACTTGCTTTCACTTACACCATGTATACTTCTTTTCTTTAGTGTAACTATATTACCAAAGAGTCTGTTCGATGATAAATTAATTTGAATAGACATAATACAAAGATATCTAGTGCTGTATATAAATGTCACTTGTGTACAATAAGACTATATGGATTGTACACATCTTATATTGTTTAATAAAATAAAATATAACAGAAAATAATTTGAATTTTGAAAAATCCTCTTGAGGATAAATGCTAGATTACTCCTTTAATATTGAATAATTACTCAAAGAATATATAAAAAATAACTTTACAATTTTTGAATGTGTGTTAATTGAAATAATTATGAATAACATAAATATAATTAAAAATATATGCTGGATAAATTAATTAATCGTGAATTTATTTCGTTGAAATAAAAAGTTTAAAGTGTATACTACATATTTTGTCACAATTTTATGAACATAACTAATTAAATTAATCTGTTTAATTATATTTATAATCCCTAATAAATAATAAATTTTATTTAATACATGTTTGGCCTGGTTACGCACATCAGTAGCTTTAATATTTAGTTGATAGTAATATTGTAGCTACACTTAATGCTAAGTGGACTTGGTTACTATCAAATAATTCCATAGTTTCCATCAGTAATATTGAGGTGTTAAGGAACGAATAAAAGCCGTCTAATTATATGGTAGTTTCGAATTCGATTATTACATAGTCAACAGAAATAGTAACTACTTTTTGTTTGTGTTAAGATAAGCAGGGAATGAAATGAAGTAAAATCACACTTTTGTATTTATTCAATAATTCTACATTTATTTAAATTAAATTAAAATTAACATGTATTTATTTAAGTTTTATCGACAGAAATGGTAATGAACAAAATTGTTGAAATTAATTGATTAACCACATAGAAGTTATCCGATAAATATGCTCACAAATATTAAGTTAAGTAAATTACTAGAAAAGTATTTGTAATAGAAACTTCCTGGTTACAGATGCAGCTAGGTGGTTTTTGCACGCCATAATTGATAGTTCGCTTAACATCCAACATCATCAACAACATCCAAAACGTGCCAACGTGGAAAATAGCAAAATGCATTGTTTTTATTCAGCCGGCGAAATTCCTTGAATTTCCCTCGTGTGCGGGGCCGTTTCCCTCCTTCTGGTGAATTGCCGGGCAATATTATAATGTCGTCCGGCGTCGCGACGTCACATTTTGATGGATTATGATCCACCCTGTTCCTTTTATCATTATTATATTTATTTATGGACGGCCTTTGATTCCCCGTCTAATTCAATTACACATGTAAACGAACGAATTAAAGCGTGCAAAGGGGCTTTTCACACCCTCGTTAACAATCGCCGCTGGCGCTTTCCAATTTCAATTTGCATTCGCAGGTGGAAAAGTGTTCTCTCAAATACATTCGGGCACTTCATGCTTTAGTATTAATTGTATGTAGGCATGTGAAAGGAAATTGAAATTGAATTGTGCGATTTATTGTTCTGACTACTTTAGTTCCGGTATTTACTGATGCGGTGGAATATCGGATTGAATATTATTGGATAAAATAAGTTTTCATCGGGTAAACCGAACAAAATCTCGATGCATTTCATCACGTACATATCAATTTCAGAAGCAAAATGGAAGGCAACCTTTCGTAGTCGGTTGTTTAGGTGAGTTTCGGATCTGATTACGCTCCATTGTCCGATGGGGCTTCCGTTAATTTTCAAGTGGGGTTTCGGCCGCTCTTTTTATTAACAACATTTTTCTGGCTGTACAAAAACCCCTCCGACCAGTCGATACAGACGTTCGCCCAGGCAAATTCAATTACGGTCGAAACACTGTCGACTTTTTCCACATTTGTTTTGCCAATCGGTGCAACCTCCGCAATATTTTATATTAAAATAATATTTGGAAATATATAAAGCTGATTAAATATTATAACTGAAATGAATGAAACCTTAAAATAAATTTATGTATTCTAATTTTAAAGCCAATTAAAACGAATACAATTTGATGCCCCATCATTTTCATAATTCTAAAGTTACACCGTAATAAAAAATCGAAATAAATCTGTGTTTCCAATTAACTTATTCCAGCCCTTCTTGAAATAATAATGTGTACAATAACCCCGACTTCCTTGCATTTAAATCATCGGATGTAAAAACGAAATCCCACCCTAATCATCAAACTGACATCTTATCAGAATAAAAACACCCCACCGACTATATATAGGTATAGTTTTACGGCCGTCGAGATTTTGACATTGAAGTGAGTGGCTTTAATGCCCCAAGTTGTAAAAGTTTTATTGTTCCGGTTAAGTGTGAGTAAAATATAGCCGTGGTATTATTCGCCACTATGAATAACTAATTTATTTTGGCTGCAATCTCGCTTATTGTAAATTAGATGTTCTAATTGCCACAGGATGATCACACTGTTGTGAACTAATTTTACTAGCTTTGCCGCTAAACTACCAACAAAGGCGTTTAATCGGTTACTTTGTCTCTTTCCAACTACTAAATTACAAAAGGTAATTTCAAGATTTTAAATTTTTAATTATTTTCTACATTTTATAGTATTTTATGGTGCTTTTTATTAGATTACATATTTTACTACATTCTGCATTTTTATTGTGTGTCTATTTTAATATTAAATTTATTTATTTATTAATATTACGTACCGGAAAAAGTAATTTATGTTTATTCAACAAAATACTCACCAATTTAGTCAAAATTTTTGGACAACGTTTTACAAAGGATTGAAGAAAAAATTAGCTTCTATTTTGAACATCTATCCCGAAGTATTACATGAATATCTGGATTATATGGAGAAAGAGGTAAACTGTCCATATTGAAGCTTCATTTTTTTAACCCATTAATCTTTCGTTGTCATAAAGAAACACATCGTTTCTTCTATTGAAGAAAGAAGCTCATCTTTGAGTTTTTTATGAAAATAATCGTTCAGCTTTTTCTTGAATAAAGACGTTTTTAATCAGACCGCTGACTGGCTTGATTCCAAACATGTTACACGAAGATTTTGCATCAGAAATTACTTAATTTCTTCATTGGCAAGGGGTTTATAACAGCTTCAATGTTGTCTATTTTCATTCATTGTCAGTTTTAACTGAACAAACTATTTATAGAATCTTCTCCAAGCTTTAAGCTTCATTCGGATAGCTGTAACTTTTTCTCGGAACTAAGATTTGCTTCAAATTTTCAGGGAAGTTATTCTATTATGTTCCCAGCAAGTTCAGAAAATTTCAACTATTGTTCCGAGCTTATATATACATATACAACTCAGATCCAAGCTCGATATCATAGTTGAAATTTTCAGAGCTTGTTGGGAACATAATAGAGTAACTTCCCTGAAAATTTCACTTTCATCGAAAAGTAACTTTGGTTTATTGTACTATTTATTATTAATACTCACAATTTTTTATTTAGTTTTTATTAGAATTTATGAATTGTGTAATATAAAATGTTTTGCTCCTTGAAGAGTTTTATAAAAAAATAATAAAACCCTGTATTTTTTTATTTATTTTGATACCAGCTTCAAAATCAGTACTAGACGTGACCACTTAATGAATGGCCTTAACCAATATGGCCAAAATCCGCATTTTATCCAGTCCCATAATTTAATTTAAATTAACGACTAAATGAAACATGCACTCTGCAGTTTTATTAAAATTTATTAATTATTGAAAACAAACTTCCACACAGCAGATATCGATGGCCAAAGTATTTAATAATTACGGAATGATCGATGTTATTGCCGATAATCTCGTACACCGAAATAATATACACGATAAATTTATGTTCGACTTAACACTGATTAATTTTATTTTATTATTTCAGCCGCAACAAATTCAGTGCTGCTTTTAAATTTACGAGAACTACCAGACACAACCCTCTTATAAATATACATAAAATGGGGGTACCAGTGTTTACCAATATCAATTGACCGAATTAAAAACGAGACATAACTTTATCCGCATCGGTTCGTTCTGTGTGGGACGCGTGGCCATTAAATAAAAATAACGTGTGTTTTCGTTCGGGGGGTGGACTAATTCGTCTGGTGCGTTAAGCACACACGCCACACGCCATTGCTTCATTTAATGCGGCTCGAGGAAGGTTATGGTTAGCCGTTCAAGTTAACTGCGTATTTTTCTTGTCGGGTGGTTCTGATCGCAATAAAAATTTGTACCGTTTTCGGGGTGGGACGATTGTTAATATGCACCTTCGTGACCTAGGGGTGAAAATAGATACTAAATACTTTATGAATTCTAATTTAAACTAAAAAGTAAATATTTTTTATTATATGAAAAATTGAAAAATATTTTATTATATATTTTTTTAAGAATATAATACTAATAATAAGTTATTTTTGTTACATAAAAAAATAAAATTATTAATTAAACAAATAAATAATAATAATAATTTGTTTGTCCAGTTGATAACCAATAACTGGTCAAAATACAAAATGTAAATAGGGTAGCTGTAAAATATATAAAACTATAGTGTATAGCGAAGCCGAGGAAGGTTCTATGTATAAAGCAGGAATGGCAGATTGAATAAATGTAAGTATAAAATCACTTTGTGACTTTTTTATTTTTTCATTTCACTTTTTTTGATAAATATCTTTTTAAATATTGGATAGTAAAAATATTTAATAAGGATTTTGCATCAAAATGTATCTTATGAATTAAAATTTATAATTATCATATATATTAAATAAAAATATATTAAAAATTAATCAATAAAAAATAATACAAGTTAAAAATATAAAAATATTTCAAGATTATGTAAATAAAAATAGAATAAAAATGAATATAAATAAATATGTTGATTTTAAGTTTCGACTTCACTTTTAATAACTCACAACAAAATCAATAATTGTAAACGAGCGAATGTTCGTCGAACAGTGTGTTCCTGAAATGAGAAAACTTCCGCCTAAACTTAGGGCCAACTAAAAAAACTTATTCACCAAAACGCAGAAATCCTTCAGCTTCCCCATATTTATGTTTTAAAGCTACATCAAATACATAAACTTACTCCTGCAAGTTCGTGTACAAACCGTACTTCATTCGGGTTCATTATGGCTCTGCTTATATATATATATAAATAATTTTCATCCCCCATTGATTAATAAACAATGCAGCGAGTGTGGTGGTGACTTATAATTTCTCACGTCGTTTCCCACACGTTTTGTCGCCGTTCGTGTCGCGGCAGCGTCACTTTTCATTATCTTATCTCACCTCCATTGTTCGACAATACACCGCGAAAATCACACACATTTAAAATGTTTGCGTGGCACGAAACTTGTCGCTGATAACCGGCAGAAACACCTTTGTTATCCCCTCTTTAACATACGGCCACTTTTAATAACTTTAAATATTGTAATTAGTCAGTTTTTTCATAATTTTAGCGGAGATTTGTCTTCGTGTTATGCTAATGTCGGACTTTTCAAAGGAAATGTATTTTCCATCGTCCGGGTATGAAAACGGACTGCTGCAATTATTTTAATTAACATATTCATAAATCCCTCGAGTAATTTTTTTATCTCGGCGATGGTGGATGAATTTGCGTGCATCGTATGAAAAAAAACACACCCACAATTATGGAGATAAAACGTGTGGAAAATCTAAATTGAGGATGTCTGTGTAAATAACATGGTCGCTTTTATAGTTGGGTAGGTTTGTTTTTGTCTTTTACTTTTTTGAAAAGGGACAACGTGTCGGAAGATTTGAAAAATTCACCCGCATATGCAGATGCATAAGATGAGATGAATTTTATTATTAATTTCATAGTACAATTTTCAATATGTAGATATAATGTAAAAAATAAAAATTTAGTAGAATTTTGAAGCAAGGAAATTAAAACCCAAAAGGAAAAATTTAAAAGACAGAAATATTATAATATTAAATAAATAAATGTATAAAATATTATATTATAATTTAATTTTCATAAATTAAGAAAAAGTAGTAGAAAGTCTTAAAATTATTTTAATATTAAGTTGTAAAAAAGGTAATAAAAAGAAAAATATAAAACTTTTATTAATATACAAGAATTACATAAAATTAAAATGTATAAAGTTATAAAGTAAATAAAGTTTAAAAAGCCCAAAAAATACAAAATTTAAAAATTCTTGAAGCTTTAATATATTAAAACACTTAAAAATACCATAATTTTACAAAAAGAAATTTAACCTCCACAATTTAATTATGCAACATGAACTCAGGTTGGCATTTTGTACTTTCTAAACGATTTGGTTTCTGTTGTTGTTTATTAGGCATGGGTAAAATTACAATCAGCACAACAGGGAACTTAAAACTTAAAACAAGGCAAACCTTTCATTACGCACCGGTCTTACAACAAAACGTCATTGTTTCCAGTAGATCTCGATAACGGTTCCTTCGGCAATAATTGAAAAAGTTTCCAATGTTTAAACAAAGTCCAGGAACTCCGGCACAATATACCATTGATTACGTCAATATTTAATTAGCATGTCTAGTATCGATTTCCGGATGCTTTCAAGTTTCTTAGATTTTCAACGGTCGGACACTAATTATTTTATGACAAACTTGCGTGCAAACTGTAAAATATTGACGTCAAGATTTCGTGTCGTTAACTTCCTTAATACGTCAGTGTAAGTACGGTCCTGTGTTGTTATTATTATTGAAAAATACCAAAGGGTGCATTTTAAATTTAAAATTTGACAATACGTTCCTGGAGTTAGTTAACTGATTCAAAGGTGACACGCTAATTTATCATGATAGGACAGATGGTAAAAAAATACAGCTGGCTTGACCAAAAGGAATTCATAATTTATGAATTGTAATTAGCGAAATGAATATTTCCAACTAAATTTATCATTGAACTCGATCTAATGGGCTCCGAGAATTTCGGTGGTCTCATTCACGTAAAAATGTTTTTAAGCGTCACCTGAGAATTCGTACTCATTTGATACGTTGATATTAAATGTTTTCCTACATAAACTGGAACAAAGAGAACACAATTTATTATGTTTCATGCATTTTTTGATAAGAATTTATGAATATTTCATGTTTTCATTGATATTAAGTTTTCATAAAGATTTGTTATTCTCTTATTACAGTTCTTGAGCTTTGTGTATAGAAAGCAAAGGATAAATTAAAGCAAATAATAACAATTGAGAATAGACTTTGGCTTGACCCAAATTCTCCCTTTAAAACACAGCCAATTACCTAAAGCATAATAAATTGTACAAATCCAGCAATTTAAAAATTTCTCATCGACCGGTTGCAGTCCATTATTAGAATTAAAAGCAACCGGGGTACAAAGAATGGGGCGCATCCCTCTGTCCCCCCCCCCCCTTGGACGAATGATATTTGAATATTTTTCGGCCGCAACGGACAAAAGACGAAAAACATCCCGGATTGAATGTTGTGTTTTTTTGCTTCTATTCAGCTTGAAAAGTTTCCCAAGCACCTCTCACAGTAATTACCGCAAATGCATTGTCCAAATACGAAAACGTCTCCGTTTTGAGTAACGAGAAACGTCCCCATTTTTTTCGACGATCAATAAAATGTCTCAGAAGTCTAATAAGGAACAACTCAACCAAAACTTTTGATTTTTAGATGTTTACCTGCTGCACTAGTGCCCCTGACACAGTTTTAAAGTTTCCAACACAAAAATTTAGAGTGATTTGTATTCAGGTTATGTACGGCCACGTTCGCAGGGGGTGCGTGTGTGCGAATTGTCCGCTCGGGGGATTATTAAATCGGTGTCCGTGTATTTATAGATTTGGAACGGGTTCTGCACCGCACGGAGGCCTGTTATTGTTTAATCAATACAAACTATTTAAAGTGTGTAAACACACGTATAATCACGGTCCCACCGATATCCGGATCAGTGATGGCTTTTCGTGATCAGCGACGCGGTAATCGATCATTTGTTAATGATCACAATCGTATTTTGAAGATGGAATTAATGTGTCATTGCTATTATATCGATACCCTTTTTCATATATTCTCAATTGAGGGACAGGGAATTAAAAAGTTTAACAGCATTTTTTTAGTTCTGTGGTGAACAGCTTAAAGTCCCTTTAAATAATAAATATAATGTTTGAAGAAAAGTAAAATAAGCATTAAAACTGAAATATCTCAAATATTTGCGGCACAAAAGATAATTCCTTGTCAAATAAAACGCCCAGATCTCTACTGCAATCCTTCCTCACCAGCACTCATACATTTATGTTGTATGAAAACTGGCAAACTGACAATTTACGTTTGGTGTAACAATAAAGCATTTCTTTACATTTGGCTGGAGGTTGTTATTTTGAGATCATACCATTATTACTTTGTAGAGTAAGGACTTGTACAATATTGTCGACTTGATAATATATCTTCAAATCTTTAGCATAGGCTAGATTACTGCAAAAAACAAACTCAACAAGTCATTGATGAATAAAGGAATAATAGGGGTCCCAAGTTAGACCCTTGCGGTATGCTAGAGTAAGTAAGAGATCTAAATCCGTTGTAGTTCTGTTTCGCACATAACTTTCAATTAAATTAATAAGACTATCACTAAAACCAAAAGTATCCAGTTTGTTTAACAGTATAGGATAGTCAACGGTATCGAATACACGTCTAAAGTCTTTATAAATGACCATGTGACTACGATCTATTGACGAACTAATATCATGAGTCATACCTATCAAATTAGTGATGGTGGACTTGCCTAACATAAAACCATACTGATTAGGAGAAATTTTATAATGAACACTTTGATAAATGACTGAATATAACACCTGCTCAAATATTTTAGAAAAATTACTTAATATAGAGATAGGTCTGTAATTATTAAATTTAAACTTATCACCTTTTTTGAATACTGGGGTAATTTTGGCAGTTTTCCATATAGATGGGAAGGTTTTCTGGATAAATTGAAAATAATTTTTAATGGTTTCAAAAAAGTAAATTTGCAATCCTTGATCAAAAATGTTGGTATCTGATCATCCCCCGCAGTTTTTTTGTTGGCCAGCTTGTCGATACTGTACTGTACTGAGCTGTAACGACAACAATATGAGTTTTTCTCATAGAAAGAACATTTACTAGATCTTTAAATAATGACAAAAAATACCTAGAAGCCTTTTTCATAAAGAATAATTCATTATATTAAACAGAATGAAATATTTTGTTGCTAGCAATTGTTTGTGATGTTTGATTACAGCAACAAATTTCTAATGCAAAACACATAAATTGCAACCCTTGAAAACCGTAATCCCCTCAAGTTATAAACATATCTTGTGGCCCCTAAACATGTCTAATTAGTGATTAAATTTTACAGCATAATACGTTTCGGTGAGTCTTAATATAGGGATGCTGGTTCGTTTCAGTGGTAATCAAAAGCACTTCTGGTTCCCCTTAAGAAATGCTCGACGTCTAAAAGTGTTCGCGTTCATTCAACCTTCCCCCGTGTCTTAACTCCGTTCGTTTTTTTAATTCCCCAACCTCAACAGGTGATACGTCTAATACGCAATAACGCAAATTCCTTTGGTTGCAGCAATAAAACGGGGCCGCTTAATATTTTAGCATGCGGAAGGTCCGTGCGTGCACATAAACACACCGGCCTTATCTAATATTGATGCATCGAGGGATTTCGGGATCCAGAAAACGGAACTTATTAATAACTGTCCGGCCCAATAACACAATGGCCTCATATTTTAATAACGGCCCATTCAAAAGCGGGCATCTCCCCGTGGAACCCGCAGCTACCCGAGTTAATTCCTTCAAATTTGACGCCGTGAAAAATACGGTTTTATAAATACTTCGTCGAGTACGGTTCTGTTTGCGGCAGCATTCGAAAGTTCCGGTCTGCGGCAACTGCAGTAAGGCCCGTAAATAATTGAGGTGTCACAAGTGAATGGCGAGCGGAAAAAACGTCGCCACTTCTTTGGCAAATGTTATATGTAAACAAGGAATTAGGTACAGTTTGTGTGGAGTGTCGTAAATAAAACGGACGAAGACACAATCAATCATAGAGTCGTTATGGGTCCGTACCGGAGTCGTTTAATAAGGCGACGTCTCAATTTATGGTGTACTTGCTGCAGAAATTGGTGCGGACGCCGGTGTCGGTCGCAGCCGTCCGGTTAGTTATACGGACCGATCGAAACTGTCGTAGTGTATTAATAGGTAGTAAAAGTCCATATATATCGGGACCGGAGGAAGATGGTCTCGAGTGTTGTTCAACTATGTTAGTGTCGGTCAACGAGAGCCTGTAAGGACGGTTATTCGGTCTATTAAACCGCATAAAGTATGGGCCGCATGCCCCCGAATACGGATGCCGCGTTAGGATCAGCACTTTAGTCGTCGGGCCCTCCGGCCAACAGTTTTCAGAATAATCTTCGTATAAACGATGTCTGTGCCACGGATACAAATTTTAATATGTTTTATTAAGAACCCGACATGATTAGGCCACGTTTATGGGCTCATAACCTGGACTGGAACATGCTACTACCCAATGCAATTTATAACTCGTAACTACCACGGCCTCGCGCACTAATATTATTCCGGCTATTTTATTGTTGTATTATTCCACTTGGAAAATATGAGCTGGGGTTTCTGATGAATTATTGCCCGGTTGGAATATACAATATGCACGTCATGGAATTCACTCCTGGACGCCTCGCTCCATCGTCAATCATTGCCTGAATTATTTAACGACACGGTCACCATAAATGCAACCGCAAACGAAACCTCTGTCCGTTTAAGACCGTAAAACTCTATCTTTCTAAATTTTTACTACTATCTGACATCTTAAAACAGGACACCTAATTCGATTTAAACACCACCAGTCAAAAAATAAATCTATCTTCCAAGACACTAAAGAGAAAGCTTCAGATTTAATTTACAAAATTCATTCAACAGGGCTCATTTTTGGCCCAAATCAAAATGAGTTTATCAGCCATAATAAGTTTCGAAATCATAAATTAAAATGGGCAGTATTACATAATTAATTTAACACCATTAAAGGTAGAAGTTTATATTATAATTAATTCGTAAACCGGGTAATCATTTTATTCATTACAAAATCCATTATTCGACCTGTTTATGTTTATATAGAGACTCGATTCCAGTTAGGTCGTTTGAATTTATAACGCGGCCGCACTTATATTAATTGAAACGGCATTTGTCGGCGACCGAACTCATTTCATTTTCTAATTAATTGTCTGAAAGTGTCGGTTATTGTTGCCGATTTTAATCAATGCCCAAGAAATAAATACGTCGGAATGGAACCCCTGCAAATCGAATCCGCTAATTATTTAATAGCTTTCTAAAATTCTGGTTTACGGTTTAATTGTGTCGAATGAAATTGGGACCAATTTTTCGGCGTTGCGACTTTTGGTCCACTAATTGTCAAGTGGCTAATCGATTGTGAAAAAGCTGTCGGGTGTGAGCGTCCGATAACGTATTTTATTTGGGGGTGTTGTTTTAGATCAAAGATAAAATTAAGTGGTCAGGGAACTTAATAGTAATCAGGACCGGATTTCAACCCCATATGGTCGATTTGTTTCGTTTTAAACACTGCTTTGTGGAGTTTTAGTGCTAAAATACTTTCTGGAAGGCGGCCAAGCGAATACTGTGCAATATCGTGCGGGTCGAATTGCAATAATTACTAATATCGCATTAATTACGTTTTAGGGGGTAGGCTTAGTCATCGTTTCGTCGGCCGGCTGCTGACCGAATTCAAGGGGTGAATAAAAATCCCACGCAACTGACGGATGTTAATTTGTGACTGGGTGTTTCACAAATTGTGTGGGCTCTAATGTAATCGATCGTACTTCGTAATATTAGCAATGGCTAAGAAGTTACTAAAAGAATGTGTGGGCGTCCGACTATTCAATTTTGCCCTGAGAGTTCGTTCAGAGAAATACTATATTTTACAGGGAAACTTAAGTCGGTTGAAAAAAAATCAAGAGATCGAATTTGCTTTGATGTAAATAAGAATTAGAAAAAAAATTTTTGTTACAAAAATTGCAGTTGACTGACTAAAGTATAGAGCATCAAAATAAAATCTTACAAAAAACTCATGACTCCCTCTACAGGATGTTTGTCTATACAAGTTCGGTGAAAATCCCATCAAATAACTGAAAACTAGACATAATATAAACTTAATATTTAAATCTTTTCAAGCCTTAATAATTTTGTTACCAAACTGATTTCAACATCTGAAGCACTAAAAAAATCTTACATTTCAACATTCACCATTATTTGTGTGATTTCACAAGAAATGTTTGTTGATGTTATACACATGTTAGTATATTACAAATTAATCAAAATCTTAAACAAATAACTTAAAATCTATTATTGCCAGACTTATTTATATTACTTTTTACAAATGTATAATATTTAAAATTCACTTAATTTAAATCTTATTGGAAAATTAATAAAATAAACCATTTCTTAATACTCAATAAATTTGATCTTTCAAAATCATATACTTTGCTCCAACAAATCAACACCTACATCAATAATAATTGATTATTATTAATATTTTCTAAAAATGGGAAAAATATTTGAATATTTATTTTAAAATGGGTTTTTATTTATAATTGTTACAAAAAATCTTAAAAAATATTGTTTTTCAATTAACACGTTCCAGGTATTTTCTATTGGGTTAAGGTCTGAACTACGAGCTGGCCAGATCATAGTATTAAGTCATATATAGGGGTTTTTCAAAGTTAATACAAACAATGTACCATTTACTTAAATTAATATCTTGTAGTAGTGTATTTAATTTTAATTAACATTTTGTTATTGTTACTGCAACTGTACGCCAAATTTAGTATCAGGATTGCTATTATGGGTATTATAAAAAATTTAATAATAATAATTTTTTGGAAATTTTACCACAACGTGTTTCAAAATTTTAGTTTAGTTTACGTCACACGTTCATATGAAATGAAGCGCCTTTAAATATTTATCTTAGTTTTGAAACCCCACGTATACAAGTGACACCATTCAAAAACACTTGACACGTATCCAAAATTAAATTTAATTAATATTTCCCACTCAAAAGTAGCATACCTCACAGAAGCATCCTCACGAATCTTTGACACTGGCAGAAGGTTGGTGCAAATAAAGAAAGTTAGAAAGACTGGCAACCAATGGAATTTGCATTATTTCGTTTGTGAAATGTTTTATGTTCCCCGTAATAACATTTGGTTCGGTGCGCTAATGGAGCGCCAGACCACACAAGAAACATATCTAAACGGAAATTTATAGAGTGGAGCGGGGGCCGAGGGTTTCTGTCGCTGACTAACGAGGAATGGATTGCGTTTTGCTAGGTTCCCGGGTTAATTGCTTATTATGGGATTACAAGTGGAGAAAATCGGGGGATAATAACTGTAAATGTTTATATTTTAGCTGCATAAACGTTTACACCGTCACTAATACTAATGGTTTTCGTTTGAAGCTAAATTGGTACGGAATTACTCCGCTATGCAGTTCCTTTGTATTACTCACGGATTTAAGTGACTCTTTGTATATTCTGCATTTCTTTATGTCATGATAACTGTAATAAGGGTCTTGAAATTACCGCTTTACCGCTTATTTCGTTTGCTCCACTTCAGATAATATGGTATCATTTTTATGACCCATCAAAAAGTTCGAGTGCCGAAATGTGCACCGCCTTTGTCTTGAATAATTGCACTTCAACATCTACCCGCACTAAGAAAACCGCGGAACTCCGTAGATTAAGTAATTTCCGCAGTTCCACCTGAACAAAGTCAAACTTCATCCGAACACTGTCGCCGTGTATCCAAAGGATTTCCAGTTAACACTCCCATTGTTCCAGGCCGCACTCCCCGGTGCAGAATCACAGCCGAGTCATATGTTAAAAGAAAAACTGATAAAAACCCAGAAAATCCCCGCGAAGAAACAAAGCGAGGAGCTGAATGGACTTGCGGCCCGATTGTTTGTGTCTAAATTAAAAACCGCATTTCCTCGACGGGGCAATAAAAGCGTCAGATTCGTCTCTGCACCTTGTAAAATTCGCCCGAGTCTTTGATTCACTTTTCTGCGGTTTCGGTCGCAAAACTTTTACGACTGGTGTTTTGCGTGGGCGCGAATCTGTGTAGTTCACGTTTAAAACGAAATTGGTCAACCATTCCGCTTTTTTTTACTGCTTAATTTATTTGAAATCCTGATTGATGATTTGTTTTAGGTGTGCGAAAGTTGTTGCGGCTATTTTTGGTTTCTATCACTGTTAAAGTTGAACAGTATTTATCCAGCGGTGTGTATTTACGTTACAGGTATTTTTAGAAGGGTGTTTAGTGTTGCAAGTCGACTTTATACAATTTCATGTTACGCCAACCAATAATCATCTATGTACAAGTTTAGTTTTATATTCGCGTGCGAATTTTTTACGTGCATCAATCAAACCAGGCCACTTTTTTCAATGATATTTAAGATGTTTTACATAAATAAGTTATTACTTTAATAATTCAATCTTGGAAATACCATCAGATTTGTGTACTAGATCGAACTACTCATGTAATATGGCTTCTTATCACGCCATTCTCATTCAGGTCCGTATTCTAGACCTTTCACACACATAATTTCCTAGGTATAAACACATTTCTACTGTTTTACTACTTTGTTCTTTCTGTTGTATCCATAAATTATTAGGTGTGCAACTAAGTTTCCGAGTTTGACACATATCTCTAGGGACACATATACTGATATGAATTGTTTGTGTAAACACTAGAATACAAGATATTAAAGATACATTCAATTTTAATCAAACATTTAATAAAGAAATTCTAAAAATGCCAAGATTTCCATTAACTAGTAAAATTCGTTTACAAATAATCTTTCTTCGCGAGGCCAACTGCTCAAAGAATGAACATTCATTAGAGTACAGTTAGGAAGAACATTCAATGGCATAATTAATTGGGTTCCGTAGAAGCTAGGCTTTGAAGAAGTCGTCCAAGGGTCACAACTGTCATACTAGACATATATGACACAAATGGTTAAGAGACATAGGTCATAGCAAGCTTCATGGTACCATGCAATCATGACTAGACGGATTGTTGTTAGTCGAGGATGTGATTAGTGTGTTGAGGAGTTTCATATGCGGGCGGAATTGTCATGTTTTGGAATGGAATCATATATGGAAAAAGAACTCTTTTGGTATTACATGTTCCTGTCACAATGACTCGACAGGTTTACATAGATCTTATAATTGTACCTATTGTAGCACCAGTATGGACTATAAGGCTGATCCACATCGAATCCAAGCCGTTCATAGAGATGCAATTGAAAGTAAGGGAGGCTTTTGGTGTTTATCATTTAACATTTAATAAAATGTGCTAAGGTCTCCATTAACTAATGAAATTCATTTACAAATAATTTTTCTTCACGAGGCAAACTGCTCAAAGAATGAACATTTGTCATGGCGCAGTTCCCAGGAACATTTTGAAGATGCTCTAAGGTGGCAACTGTCATGTGAGACAGATATATAATCCAAATGGTTAAGAGACATAGGTGAATGACTGCCAGCTGACTTAGGAGTCATTATCAAGCTTCATGGTACCATCTCCAATGCAGTCATGACCAGACGTATTGTTGGTAGTCGAGTATGTGATTAGTGTGGTAAGGACGTTTCATATGAGGGCAAAATTGTCATATTTTGGGATGGAATCATATATGGAAAAAGAACTGTTTTAGTACGTGTTCCTGTCACAACGACTGGACAGTTTTGCATTGATCTTATAATCCTACTTATTGTGGAACCAATTTGGATGACAATAATAGCCCACATCGAACCCAAGCGGTTCTTAGAGAAGATGTCATAGAAAGAATTGATGTAGTCTCGTTTAAATAATCCCATGAGTGTTCCAGCCTGCAGTTGAAGAATGGAATATATCCCTTAAAAATTTATTGATAATATAATACGAGGCATGCACAGGCGTGTAAAAACTTTATTACAAAGCAGGGGTGGAAATATGAGGTACTAAATTAAATTGTTTGATAATAAAGTTCTTTAAGGTGCTTTTACTACTATTTCTTCTTTTTAACTTAATTACTCTAATAAATTAATCTGGTAAGTGTTGAAACTCTTTAGAGATCCTTTAAAGATCTAAAGATAGTCAAAAAAAAGACTAGAAAATAACAATTCAAAATAGTTTCGGTTGTTCTTTCTCCTGCTGTAAACTCATAAAGTTTCTTGTAAACTTTCTTACATATCATTTTTATTTGTTTTACATTGCGGCTTCCCCTAAACCATGTTTATGACCAATTATTTCCGATAGTTGTTTTCGTTGTGGTTTGACATGCAAAATGCGCTCCACCCACTTTCCTGAAAGTTACAGTGCAAACTGTTGGCCTACATTGTATTTCAATTAGATTTAATTTAGCGATTCGTCACAAAACGGCGTTTGTTCTAGGAAAAAGTAATTAAACGATTGCGCCACCTATGACTGGGGACTGTTGAAATACGAGCCCCACTTTTGGGCAATTGTGTACGGATTTTAAATTCGTAATTAGTTCTTTGTTTTGTCTAGACCAGCGCGACTAATTTTAAAACGGGTCGTCGGCTAAAAAAGTGTAAAAAACCCGGTCTCGTGTGAATGTGTGTCGGCAGCCATTCGTCGCAGCTACATGGTAAATTCATTAGAAACGTAACCGTATGTAATTCCATTTGTTATTGAAGACGTGGAGCGAGGCAGGAAAAATATAGAAACTAGAAGAGAAATTCCAACAATTTAATTAACATTGTCGACGAGGGAGCAAAATTTATTCGAGTCTCAGATACGCTGCGGCATATTTCATCGATTTCATTCTATTAGGCAACCACCATCGCCAACTGTATACTAGGTTGCTTTACTTTACAAAATTTGGAATTAATTATTGCTAGGAATTGTTTGGGGGACAACGAAAATTGAGACTGAGCCAATCAGTTAGTGCATCTGGTTATGGTCTAACAGATACCCCTTTGTCTGTGGCTCCGGTTCGCGTTCGGCTTTGTAAAATCAGATGCGCCATAAAATCCGACAATCCGGCCGACATAAACCAATAACAATTAAACAATTCCATATTTAGCCGAGTCGAAATTAGCCGACCCATAAGGAGATAAGTTCGCGTATTCCGGGACGTACACATTCGACGTAATTGCACCCGGGCGACATAATTTGCCCATGTTCCACGAACAAATTGGGAGGGAATATTAAATTATCGCGGAATCATCTCCTTTAAGACGCCCCCCAGTAAACACTTTAGTTTGCTCAGTCACTTTGCCTAATCTTGGCGGGAATGTTTATTAATTGGGGGCACCCCCGGGTACCGCCGACACCGGATAATCCGGTCAATATTTGATTTCGCTTTTTTCTGTTTGTCCACCAGCTCGGGCGCAATCTGTTGAATCTCTTGCGTTCCCGCCGCGATTGTTTTTATATTGCTGTTCAAATGTTCCTGTTTAATGCATAGTTGATCATAATCCTTGATCAATAAATAAATATTAAATTTAAATTCTAAACCATAAATAATAAATAATTATTTAAAAACTTTATAAATGACGACATACTTGGTATAATTTAGATTATTTATTGAAATTTTTGAATATTTTTATATTAATATTTTTTTATAATACTCTGTAATTCTAATAGTATATATCATATATGCTTTGATTTATTTTATTATTTTAAAAAAATATATTAAAAAACTTAATGATCTAAATACTGATTTTCTTGAAAATTTTGAATATTTTTATTTTCCTATAATACACATTCACATATAAATAAAATTAGGAGATGCAATATTCAACTGTTTCAACTGATAATTTTAAATTAATTTTTGAAATTTTTGAATATTTTATATATGCACTTTGAAAGGTTGTTAATTTTTTATAGTTTTATTTAATTTATCAAATTAGAAAATATCAAAAAACCTGAAGAATTGTATATTGCTTTGAATAATTTAGATTACTTTTTGGGATTTTTATTTTTTATATTTCTATTTTTTTATAATACATATTCAAATACAAAATAATTTTAATAAAACTGAGAACTGTTATTAGTTTTTTTATATCCTTTTATTCATTCTATTATATTGAAAAAATAATTATTAATTAATTAGTTTTTGAATATAAACATAAATAAACAAACTGTTATTATTGAAAAATAAAAATTGGATGAATTGTATGTTGTTTTGAATAATAAAAAATATCTAAAAATTTTTTAAATTTTTAATCTTTTATATTTTTATTATATTAAAAAATATGATGAATTGTAAACTGTAAATATTTTAGAATATTTTTTAAAATTTATGATTTTTTTATATTTTTATTTTTTTATAATACACATTTACAAAAAAAAATAATTTAAAAAATTTTGAAAACTATTGAAAAATGTAAAAAATTCAATGAATTGTATACTTCTTTGAGAATTTTAGATTATTTTTTGAAAATTTTGTCTTTGTCTTTTATATTTTTATTATATATTTTCACAAATTCTACTGTTTTATTAGATTTTTTGTAAATTTTTATATATTTTATTATATTGAAAAATAAAAAATTGAAATAATTGTATATTGCTTTGGAAATAATTTTTAAAAATTTTTAAATATTTATATTTTATTATTATTTTATCATACACATTCACATAAAAAATTATTAAAAAAAACTATCAACTATTTTATTTTACTTTTTATATAAGCTTTTATTTATTTTATTACGTTAAAAAATATCAAAAAACTTAAAAAATTGTATATGGCTTTGAAAATTATAAAATTACATTTTGAAATTTTTGAATATTTTTTATATTTTATATATGCTTTTTTAAATTTATATTAGAAAATATCAAAAAACTTTAGAGAATTATATATTGGTTTGAAAATATATAAAAAATTTTTTTATTATTTTTTTATAATACTCATTCACAACAATAATTTTATTGCATTTTAAATATTAAAAAACTAGAAATATTATGTATTGCTTTGAACATTTTAGATTCCTTTTTTATTAATTTTTTTACTCTTATTTATTTGATTATATAGGAAAATATAAATGAAAAAAATGGTAATAATAAAAAATTATATTGTTCTCCTAATGTTAATCTGACTAAATAAATAAACAAATAAAAAATTAAGAATAAAACAATTAAATAAGTTAGTTAATTGAGTTTTCTACGACTGATAGTTTTTATATTTATTTCTCAGACTAATAACTCAAATCTATAAATACATAAACGACATCGTTAGAAATTAATCGAATACTGTGTCGTGTATGCGTTAAAAACACGCCTTTGTTATCGTCAAGCCCGTTCAAAATTAGCCACGATTTGTTTGTTTGTCGCTATAGAATTTCAGTCTGGAAGAATCAGTAAACAGTATTGATTATCCGAAGTTGGGCTCGTATCAAAATACATGTATTTACTTGTCTCGGTCTGTTCGTCAAAGTGAACGTCAGACGGTGGAACGTAGTCTGAAGTCAAACTAGCGCTTCGCCATAGTTTCTGGGTAAACAAGATTTTATTACAAAGACTCCTTGCCACCACTCTCGTAACCGAATCTTTCCGGAGACAATAAAACGGAACGGGGAGCAATTATTCAAAACGGCGACGATCCAACACGCGATACAACGGGAATAACATGTCCCCCCTGTGATTTAGACGACGTTGAGCCCCCGCTGGTGAATTGCGACGTGTTTCAGTTTCAGAAGTTTAAAACTAATCTTAATATAATAAAGTCGGCCCATCGCACGATTCGTATTCATCCGCTCGGACATTATAAATTATAGATAGTGGGGTTGAGGGTGGCGCTGCCAGGTGTCGACCGTCAGATGTCCCGAATAACAGATGCCCGTGGCACGCGCTCCATCCCCCCATATAATGGTTATATAAATGTTTGCTTCTGTCCTACCTTGAGTGTTGACTTTTCCGTCCACCTCCGACTATATTGGATTCTCGAGGACAAATTGATGTATGCTTTTTATTCTCGGGGTGAGGTAATTTTTGTGGATCATGCGAAGTATATTTATAACCATTACAAGTACGCAGAACTACCCCGAAATGTCATGATGAAATATGCAACTAATTAACAAAGACATGCGAAGGAAACATAATGAAACGTGGAGGGTAAAAATTAGGATGGTAATGCTGTGTGGATGCAGTGTTTAAGGACGCTTTATGCGGTCAGTTCAATAAGTTGCAAAAGCAATTATCCGTAAAATATCGGCGGCCGGCGCTAAATTGGTGTCCGGCTGCACTAACGGCACCCTCGCCCCGTGTTCACTTTATTCCGGCGACATGCTCTCTAATTTTGGTCCGGCATTATCGGGCACTTTATCCGGAAAAATTGATATTGAAACTTCAACCATCTAATTTATACTAATAGAACATAATGCTTTTAATAGGTCTAACTAAAATGCATGTTTAAATAGAAATTTTAAAAACTTGGAGCTGTACAACATCCAGTTTTTAAATTCTTGTGATAAATTTCTTCTAATACCTTAAACACTTATTTATTTATATTTTATGTATCTATGATAATTTGAGTACCCTAAAAGATAAAAAGAATAGAAATAAATAAATTAAAAAATTCTAAGAATAATTAATTTGTTAAAAATTTATTTAACATTTACTTAATATAAATAAGTAAAATATATTTTATATATATCTGTGACAATCTAAGCATCCAAAAAATAATAAAAATAATAAATACATTAACAAATTCAATTACTAATAAGTTGTTACAGATTTATATAATTTTTATATGATAAGAATTATTAAAATATATGTATCTATAAAAATCCAAGAATCCAAAAAAAGATAAAAATATAAATAAAATAAATATTTAATATTTAAATTGATTCAAATTTATATAATTTTAATATAAAGAAACTAAGTAAAATGTATTTTTATGATAATAAATAAATAAATAAATAAAAATATAAATAAAATAAAAAAATGTTAAATTAATTATAATATAATAGATTTATATAATTTTAGTATAATGTAATTAGAAAAATATTTTATAATCTAAAAATTTAGAAATTTTGAGATTATTTAAATTGTTACTAGATTTATGTAATGTTAATTATATAAAAAAATAATAAAAATATAAACAAATTAAATAATTATCTAAATTATCAAAAATTAGAATTTTCCTTGAGGAATAATTGGAGTTGGAACATAAAATCTACGATAATCCAAAGATTCAAAATAAATAAATAAAAATATAGAAAAATTCTAAGAATAATTAATAACAATAAACTATTTAACACATTTATATAATATTAATATATTGTAATTAATAAAATATTTTATGCATTTATGTCAATATTTAAAATTTAAGATTATTTAAACTGTTACAGATTTATATAATATTAATACAAGATAAATATAATACTAAAAATAGAAACAAATTAAATAATTCTAGGGAAAATTAATTAAAATTAGTAAAAATTATGAAAAAATTTAGAAGAATTTAAATCTTTTAACAAAAACTGAATATCTGAAAATTCCGAAAAGACAAAAATAATAAAAATAGAAACAAATTAAATAATCCTAAGAAAAATTAATTACGACTACGTTATTGAAAATTGAAATTTTTTTTCAGCAATTAAAATAATTAAAGCGCCTAAAATATATAAAAATGAAAAATAGGATAAAAAAATAGCATGTTTATTTCTGACATATTCTGAATATTTTAATAAATTATATGTCAATGGTAACCAAATAAAAATATTAAGAGATTCAAAGATCATAAATATATAATACATAAATAATTTAACAAAATCCTAAAATATCTGAAATAAAAAATTAAATAAATAAATGTAAAAATAAAAAGGGAAATAAGGATCAAGGAACGAAGAAAATAATATTTCCCGTTTTTGTAAATTCGATAGATAAATCTGTATTAGGTTATTGAAAACATAATTGCAACATCCCAGTCATCCCCATTGACATTACTCAATTTCTGTCTGTCACCACCTCACACTCATAAACACCGGCCCTCGAACCAGGTGACCAGACTCAGCTCCCGTTCCTAACCTAATGATGACATCTCCCCCTTCCACCCCCTCGAAACGATACACTGCCAAAGGTTACATTAGGCCACTGTGTTTTAATAGGCATATAAATAGAAGGAAAAGCTCACCGCCGCTACGGCCAATGGTGGCGGCCGCTGCGACGTCGATGGGAGGGATCACAGGGCCCCGAACACGTGGGTCGCTCAGTCAACCTGCGTCCGTCGTGGTGGTTGTTTCGCGACGTCGCGACGCCACAACTCGTCCAAATCTGCATCTTGGTACACTTCTAACATCTCTTTGGTGCGGTGCCGGTTTATCACCACTATTTTTGTGACATGTGTGGAGTTTAAGGTGTTTGCACGGTTTTTTTTTTTGGTGATTCGATTGTATTCAATTTTACGATGGGCTGTGGTGGTGTTAAAATGATGCTGTGGAGGTTGTTCGTGACGCTGTGCCTGTTGGATTTGGAGCGATCAGGTGATGACCCAGTTTTATAAGGGTTGTTGTTTCAGGTTGTGGTAGATTGACTGGGATGGGTTCGTTACTGGTCGTAAGGGCATATTATATTTTTTTAATTTTTCTAGTGTTTGAAGATTTTAAGGGTTGAATTTGTAGTATTTTTAAAATACATATTTATAATTTAAATTTGTTCATAAACTAAAATAATTGACTTAATTAGATATTATTTTAGAATAAACAAAAAATCTTTGAATTTAATTATTATTAAAATATTTTTTATATGTTTTGTTTTCTAAATAAAAAATGCTTAAATTAATTTTTATTATTTAATAGCAATCTAAAATGTCTAAATTTTTAAAAAATTAAAATTGTGAGAAATAAAATTCAATTACGTAATTATCTACATTATAATTTTATTTATTGAAATATTAAATAATAGTTTTAAATAAATAAAATTTATATATTTAACTACAACAAATTATATTTTATTATCTTCATAAGTAATTAAATATATAAAAATACATAAAATATTTTGTAAACCATTGAACAAAATTTTACATAAAAATTGAGGTATATAAAAAGGTATTTAAAAATGTTTTAGAATAATAAAGAAATAAATTTATACAAAATAATTAACACATTTTTTTGAAGATTTAAGGGTTGAATTTGTGGTATTTTTAAAATTCATATTTATAATTTAAATTTGTTCATAAGCTAAAATAATTGATTTAATTTGGTTTTATTGTACTGTAAAATTAATTTTTTTAATATACAATATTTTTTTTTAAAACTGCATAAATTAAATTTTATTATTTAATACCAATCTAAAATATTATTTTTTATAATACTTAATTTTTAAACAATTAAAATTGAGAGAAATAAAATTGAATGTAATGTAAATCTACACTATAATTTTATTTATTGTAATATTAAATAAGTTTTAAATAAGCAATATTTATATATTTAACTACAATAATTTATATTTTATTATATTCATAAGTAATTAAGTAATTAAATAAAAATAAATAAAATATTTTGAACGAAATATTAAACAAAATACATAAAAATTGAGATATAACACATAAAGAAGATATTTAAACTTTGATTTCATCAAAAAAATTTCATAAAACAGCAATATTTTCATACAATAAATTGATTATAATGAATGGATACACTAAAACTCATAAATGTCGACCAATTTTATCGGGATTTCCCCCAAACGATCCCGGCGATAAAAATCATCAGAACCGCCAAAAGAATCGGACTGATTGAGTTTCCGGTTTTTGTTTACAGTTCATTTATCAATCAGCATCCACACGAAATCCATCCGGAAAAATAAACACACATACAATACCGGACTCAAATATTGACCCCTTGATTCAATTCGCGATAAATACGTAAATTTTTCCATTTAATTTGGCCCTTTATTTTTGTTGACGTTTCGTAACGTGAGATTATGCTGAAAGTTTCGGAAGTTAATCTTAAATTTTAGACCACGATTCGAGTTTCAGGTGTCTAATAATTATCAAAGTTTGGTCTTGTTAATAATTTTATGTAAGTATTAGGGTTTCGTGTAACGAAATAGCAATAAATAATACTTTAATTTTGCTTACTGCGGGAAATCCAATTTATGGGAATTTATTACAATAGTTTGTACTTGACAGACTATTTGGTGGAGAAACTTTTTGATTGGTACAGTGATTTTTATGTGGAATGATTGATTGAATTAAAAGAAAGAAATCTTGTTATTTTTACTTTTCCCAAGTTCTAATTGGCTGTAAATCAACAGAACGTAAATATTTTCCAAGGGCGAAAACTCTAATTACAAATTAAATGTTTTATCTCTTCTTAATTCTCTCTATTATTATACGAGATCCTTTTGACCGTTGTCTGTGAAACACGAAAAAACCTTTTAATTAGAAATTATATTAGTTAACTTTAAATTCACTCCTTTGCAAAAAATAAATACATATTGTTGTAGGACGAAGTTACAACTTTAATTTTAAACAGTGTTCATTGTGCGACCATTGCACGAATTATTTCACAACTAAAACTCGGTCCGTTTGTTTGTAATTACATTGAAAGCATTCTCGAACTTACAAAAGGCCGTTTGCCGTAAAAATCAACCGTTTTTAATTTCGCCCTCCCCCCTTTTTTTTACTCTGAACTGCAACACTAATTAAATTATTCTCCTTGATGCACTTGCAATTTTCAAAACAACGATTCAGACAAATGTGATTGGGCCTTAAATGAATTTCACGTCTGGTGCATTACTGCTAATGAGACCGTTCTTTTTTCAAGTTGGCACGACTTTAAACGTTTTAACGACGCCACACCCACAAAACATTCCGGATGAAGGATGGCGAAGAAATAAATATTTGAAAATCTTCGACGGTTTAAATCCGGTGTGGGATTATTAAATCAATCTACCCTCCTATAAAGCGTTAATCCTCCAAAACTAATTCCTCTCTGATAATAACTGGAGAATTATCCTCTCGGAGTTCCGAGAGTTTGTCAACAGTGGTTAAACACAACCGAACGTGTTTTGTCAAACAACACCCTTTATTATTCAGGAGTGTTTTTGCCTTTTGTGTTAATATTTGGTTTCGATGGTCTTATTAGTTTTAATGGTTCCTCGAATAACTGTTTAATGTTTAATCGACACGCACGATTTTTAATAACTCAATAAAATAATATTCATTCTTACGTTTTATGGGCAAGATTAAAATGTAACATTGAAACCTAAATCACCTTTAGAAAGGGGGATATATGTTCGTAAAATTGAATTTAATCGATAAGCAATCTAAAATATTATTTTTATTTTGTAATACTTACAAAATTTTCAAGCAGTTAAAATTGTGGGAAATAAAATTATGTAAAATTATCTACATTATAATTTTAATTATTGAAATATTAAATAATAGTCTGTAATAACCTATATTTATATATTTAACTACAACAATATATATTTTATTATGTTCATAAGTAATTAAATATGTAAAAATAAATAAAATATTTTGTAAAGCATTGAACAAAATTTTACATAAAAATTAAGGGATATAAAAATGTTTAAAATGTTTTAGAATCATAGAAAAATAAATTTATACAAAATAATTAAAATAATTTTAAACCCCATTTATTGGCGTAAGAGAATATTTTATGTTTTTAATTTCAAATGTTTGAAGAAATAATGGTTGAATTTGTGGTATTTTTAAAATTCATATTTGTAATTTAAATTTGTTCATAAACTAAAATAATTAATTTTGAATAATATTTTTTCTTTTTTAAATACGAGTTCTGAGAGTTTGTCCATAGTAGTTAAATACAACACCCTTTATTATTTAGGAGTGTTTTTCCCTTTTGTGTTAATATTTGACTTCGATGGTCTTATTAATTTTAATGGTTCCTCGAATAACGGTTTAATGTTTAATCGACACGCACGATTTTTAATAACTCAATAAAATAATATTAATTCTTAAGTTTTACGGGCAAGATTAAAATTTAACATTGGAACGTAAATCACCTTTAGAAATGGGGATATATGTTCGTAAAATTGAGTTTAATCGATAAGCAATTTAGTGCTGTTTACAGATAGAAGGTAAAACGGCTTTAATAACTTCAGTATAAACTTATAAGTTTAATAAAATCGTTTTAATATATGGAGTTAGATATAAAACGTTTACTGGAAACAATTCATTCCGGAAGTAGGTCGATTTGATTTATTTCATTGAAGTACGTATATTTTCATGAGGAATGTTAGAGGAAGTTATTATCAATTGGCGTATTTATTTAATATTTATATTAAATTTTATGGAATAGTTTGAAGTATATTGAAATGCAGGAAATTAAATATTTTATGAAGCCTGCTTTTGAAATTAAACGCTTATGTAATTCGACTACAATTATTTATTAATGCTGCAATATCTAGTTTTAAATTTTATTTAGTTGCATGCAAACGTCCTTGTAAATACTTTGTTCGTAGACACGACATTCCCCAATGATTACCTATTGAAATTCCCACCCCATAGTTCTCACGATTATAGCCCGCTTCGGTGAAAACTCCCTTAAAAACCTCCACGTTTTCAGACGCAACCGATATGAAAAAAAAAAAAACAGTGTGACCTAATTATGTGAACAAAAAGTCAATATTAATGAATCCCAACATGCGATACCGACAAATTATCGAACAACGGCGTCTGTATTTTAACTGGAAAAGCCGACACGACATTTCAAAATTGTTAACAAACATACTCCATTGTCAAACTACAAATTAACCATTGATGCCGTTTCATTTGCTTGGTTAGAAATCGATCTATGTGGATGAATGTTTATTTACGTTCTTGAAAATTAACCTAATGGATGGCGCTGAAGCAGATACTGATTTGTGCGCAAACTCTAGCGCATGCACAATAATGTTACAAGGTGGGAATTTTAAATTTAGATCAGTTAAAGATACTATAACAGACAAAATTAACGTATTAAAATAGTGTGATCTAATTACAACAACTATAAACTGATCTTAATGAGCTCCAACACGCGATACTAATACGTTTCCGTTTTTTGCTGGACATTTTTACAGTTTAACAGGTAATGAACCTAATATCTGATAACAAATTAGTTGAATCTCATAAATTTCTAATCGCCTTTCCTATTTAAACTTAATTAGTTTCGAAATTATTAGTAATTTATTTATTGATTTCAACCAATATTAAACTTACGAGTACTCATTATCTAAACAAAAAAAGAAATGAGTGGTCCGTTAATTAATATACAGATGTTTTCGTAAATAGTCGGCAATTATGGTATTTTTGAAACGCGTTTGGAAATTTAAAACAGCGGGGGATGTTTATTGTGGTAATAAGAGTAAAAAAATATGGGCGGGTAAATCTTTATTTTCAGGGTGGAGCCAGCAAAACACAAACCGCATAAATATACATGATACATCATACAGAAAGTTTTTATTCCTTCATAAATATTGACTCGAGCTAATGTAAAAATATATGATGCGTGCGAGACTGGGGCGAAAGTTTTAGAACTTCCCGAAAACTCCCATCTTTTATATTTATAAGATTTTCTCTTAGCGAAGCTCGCCATGTCTTTAATTAAATCAAAAACTCGCCCGAATTTTCTTTGTTTTAACGTTAGAGAAAACTTCTATTGAATTAGATAACCGGGTACTTTTAAAATTTTGTGGGCATGTTTGAGAAAATTCCAGGCATACTACCAATATTTATTCAGCCAACTCCCGAACGAACAATAGCGCCTTTCAAATATCAAGGTAACTGTGTTATTATTCACGAAAGAGAAGCAATTTTCTTGATGAACATCAAACACTTTACTCAACCAACATTAAATTTTAACTTTAATCAGAACCCTTCAAGCATTCTCTTTGCCGCTGATTTCCACCTATCGGCGCGCGACTCTTAAATCACATCGGCACAATCCAATTTTACCCCTTTCGCATTCTAAATACCGCCAATCAATTTCATCATAAAACGTTGCAAACAACGAGGTGTGCAATAAAGATGAAGACACAAAACCCACTTAACAAGACAAACGTAATTAACCAGATAATACAATAAAATCTAACGAGGACAGTTTTGCAAGTCCGCGTAATGAAGCAGTCCTGGACCCGTGGAAGGGTTGTTGTTTCAAAACCCGGACCGAAGATTCGCCCCGTATCTTTGAACGTTATGTCTGGATCGTGACCGCACGGAATCGCGTGAGGTGTAACTTAGTGGCCTTCGCGCCTCCGGCTTTTCTCACACACACACATACACACCAACCCTCACAAACGGTGGCACAGTAAATTCAGCCCGTGCACACTTCGACGAAGTATTTTGTTATCGATGGCCGGCATTAATTAACCATTCCGATGCGACGGTAATTTAATAAGGGCTTATTAATATATTAAGGGACGCGCGTGTCGGGTCCTTTAACGTGTGCCGATTACGGGCTGGTTGGTATTAATTAAAGTTTCGTGTTGCTCGCAACGGATATTTCAGCTTGATCTTTGACTGAAACTGATAAGCTTAACAGATTGCTTCGATCCGGAGGTTTGGAAACCGTCAACAGGGCTAATAAAGAGGTTGAACAGGAAAGAGGAAGTTCCTTCAACTACGTACCAATTTATAAAAATAATTATTGAAACAATTAATTAAAAAGAATATATATACAGTTTAAGAAAATACAGTTTCGTGTTGACTGAAATGAATGTTTTAACTAGGTCTTGGACTATAATTGATAAGCTGTAAATGTTTAAAAATCAACAAATCCACTAAAAAGATTAAATAGAAGAAAAAAGAAGGTCTTTAGACTTCGTGCCAAGTGGATGCCATTTATAAATTTAACATTTATGTTACCTGCAACCGGATATTTCAACTTAATCTCTGACTAAAACAGATAAGTTTAACAGATTGATTCAATCTGGAGGTTAGAAAACTTTCAACAAGTCTAATAAAGAGATTAACGAGAGAGTTCCTTAAACGTCGTACCAAGTTATAAAATATTATTGGGGCAATTAATTATATATACCGATTTGGACTCCGATCAAACCCGACCACCGAAATTTGAAAAAAGTTAATTTTTTAGTCATTTTCAAAAATTTGTATCTCGGCTTCTATATAACTTAAAGACTCCATCCATTCAAACGACATTCTTCTCTGAAGCCTCTACTTTTAAGACAAAAATATATATTAGCGTTAAACTTATTTCCGGCTTAGCTGGAAGCTTCCAACTAAACAACTGCATTAGCAAAATTTTAAAGTATGGGGTTAAATAACTGCTGACAGTTTTTGTGGAGGTGTATTCTGTCGATTTTGTTATTATGGGGCCATCCAAACAAATCAGTTTTCAAAAATGGCTATTTTTAGATGGATGTAACCTATATATAGTAAGATTAAACAGTGGAGAAGAAAAAGCTTTTAGCCTTCTTGCCAAGTTGGTAAAATCAATAAAAATATATTTATATTACTTGTAACGAATATTCCAGTTTGATTTTTGACTGAAACTGATAAATTGAATAGATTGGTTCAATTTGTACGTTTATATATAAGAAATTTAATTTATAATGAATTATTTAATATATAATGTAATTTTTTTTAATTTCTCTCCTTTCATTATATTATTAAAAAAACTTTAAAATTGAAGCATCTTCCTTAAAGAAACTCGCCCGTTGTAAAATGTCAAGAGATTAATTTCTCGACTATTATATTTATAAAAAACGTTAATTATGCATTTTCACCACGTCAAAGAAAATTAATTTCATTAAAACTTCTTTGACGTTTCGAACAATCGGGTGGATTTCAGCTTGTTAATAAGATGTACTTGGAACATTTTTAATTGGAAAGAAATCAAACACACGCTTCGGAATTATTAATTTTCCAACCACGTCAACACATCAACAGAATTAAACAAAACTCCTCCTGTTCATCAATGCAGGAAACAAACTGAGGAAGTTACACCTCCTCTAGCTCAACTACATTTACCCAAATTACCCATAAATGCACTTGTCAATTTAAAATACCTTCATGTTTGCGGCGCATTTGGGCCGATTGCAATTAAACTCGGGTATAATTTAGAGTCCATAAACGTACCAGCATGAAAACCCGGAGACCGAGAAAAAGTGCGTAATGAATTTATGATTCGGGCAATTAGTAATTGAAAAACAATAGACTGAAAATTACTGCAGTCATGTGGGGATGATTCAAATTAATTCAATTTCATGGTTCATGTTGGCCGTTTAATTAAGTGCACGATTTTATATTCGGTCATAAATTTAATAATAACTAACTTTTGTTAGACGTGTTAAGCATAAATTGATTTATCCGAGGTGTCTAATCCAGTTGTTCTTTTTCAGGTGGGTAATTCCGGCGCACAATTATCATCCCCCACGTAAAGAAGGGCAAGGTTTTTTAGATACGGTAAGCTCTGAAAAATAAGACAAGTAAATCTTCCCCCTACGCTTTGACATTAGCCTTGTTTTTATTCGTTTTTACGAGCCCTCCGAGATCTATTAATAACGTGACGTTTGCCGTTACGTTCTGCCATTTAAACCAAAATATTCCAGTAAATATCAAACGAAAAACCGATATGGTTTTAAAACGAATCTTGGAACAATCGAAGTAGAAACACGAACACGAAATTTGATTGCTTGTCAATTAAAACGAAGGCATTTCGACGATAATATTGTTGTGCGCCCCTAAATTTTGCCGGGGGATAAATATTTAATTAATTGATACAAAACACCGGGCGCGGAAAATTGGAAAAAGCCGACTATTGTGTTTATGTAATTATGGTCCGGAATTAGAATTAGACGTGGACGGTTGCGCCGAAATGGATTTATGAGCTGCTCCTTCGTTAACGGTCCGGGACCCTTTGTTCTTCGGGACGCCGCACGTAAAAATAACGATAATCGTCTTTTTATAGTCCCCGGAAATTCCGGGAAGCTCCTTCAACTTTCCCTCTCTGTGTGTGTGCGACTCTCTGTTTACTTCTTTTTGTATGACTGTCCACCGATAATAAACTCTTGTAGTGAAGCCAATGAAATCCCCCCCAATTTTCTAGTACTCCAAATAAATATTTGTTTTGTTGGGAGGGTTTTAGCCTTGCAGTTTCCAATTAAGAAATTGATCGTTCAAGAATTGCACTTGCGTCTATACGTACTTGAAAGTAGGAGCCATGTCACTAAGATGATGGAAGAGGATAAAACCTCTTCTTAAATAATATTTCTCTCTCACTGATCACCATTGATTGGTGAAATTAGAAAATTAGAGTATTTCTCTTGCTTTTTGTCTAATTGAAATTAATGATTATTTTTCCACTTGACCTAAAACTAAAACTATAATCGGCTTAAAGAAGTACAAGTTTATCTTTAATATTTTCTTAGACTTGATTGCTCTCCTCGACTTGATAATTGTTAAAAAACAAATATTTTAACTTGATGTTTCACTGTAATTGTGAAGCTTAAAAGGTTTCTTCAATTTATAGGTTTATAAATCATTAACAAGGCAAGAAAAGAATGGAGAAGAAAAATGACTTTATTCTTCGTACGAAGTGTGAAATTCATATCTCAATAATACTTAAAGGTACAAATCAAATCACTAAGGACAAGGAAGAGGATTACATCTTTTCACATATCTCTTGATATTGATCATCATTGGTGTGAAAAGGTGACAAATAACCCTGTTCTTATCTATTTAACACTAATAATAATTTAAAAAGCTTAAAGTTTTTGCTTATAATAACTAAGAACTTTAGAAGATTGGTTTAATTTGAAGGTCTAGAAACCAATGTCTAACAGAAAGAGATATAAAAGAATAAAGTTTTTAAACATTTTATTAATAATGTTCTTCCCCTTGTATCTGTACACACTCATACCTAGAAACCAGTTCTTTAAAGAGAATGAAGAGAATAAAACTATATATATATATCTTGTTACTGATCATTACTGATGCAAAAATATGATAAATTAGTGTGTTCTTATCTACTTAAGACTAATAATAATTTAAGAAACTTAAAGCTCATGCTTGCAGTTGACCTAAAAGTAATTATAGTCGGCTTAAAAGCACGCTAATCTATAATTTTTCCTTAAACTTGATTGCCATCTTCGACTACGCAGTTGTTAAAGTGAAGAATGCTTTTTTGCCCCCGTTTTCATTTAAAGGGCGCCGATGTAGACGATGATAACGTCCAGGAAATTAATTTTTAATGTTCGGCGTAGTTTTGTTCGTTCCGATCGATTTTTAACCTTCCTACAAGTATTATTGAGTTATTGAATGAGTTTTGTTGTGTAATTTAATAATTTTATAGGTCGTGATTATAGATTATGAATGAATTTGAATTATTTAATTTGCATGCAAAGTTCAAAGTCAGATCAATTAATAATTTAAATGGGACTTAAAATTGTAACATAAAATTATCGTGTGTGATTTTGATGCAATATAATTGCCAATTCAAAACGGAGTTTGTTACTCTGCATCACAAATTAAGTTAACATTCCGATAGTTCCGTAAAGTGTGATGTATAGCTCTTGTTTGTCTGTAGTAATGAGCCTGTACATTCACGTCGACTTTTATGACGACAAAAGTACACAATTTAATGAGTTTCCGCACCAATAAACTTATCTATCTCGTTCCGTCGTTTTATTTCTACTCCTGTTGTTTCAGTGCCGTTGAGCTTTTGTATCGAAATAAAATAATTAAAACAACCGCATAGCACCGACGATGCGTCTTCAGGAAGCAAGTATGACTAATAGACGGGTCTCCCATGATCATAAATTTGTCTCGGGTCCTTATTTACCAAACATAACGGATGATCGCGTATTTATCTAACTAGATTGGCCGAGCTCGGTGCTAGGAATCTGCTCGGATTTCCTTTGGAAAAAAATACACACGACGCCAAAGTTCATATCAGTCTGGTCGGATAAATGGCCGTCGTAAATCTTTCGGGTCCTTAGATTTTTCTTTTCGCGGAGGGGCGACTTATTATTTTTCCCCGGGAAACTCTCCGAAGACCGCGATTCGACTCCACCTGTATGCATATTTAAAGCGTCACGATGATAAACGATGGCGCATATTTATGCGTGAGCCTCCCCAGGCGCGAAACGCCTTCAACCCTTCATCTGTTTTTTCGACGTTTATTAAAAAATTGTATAAAACGGCCGGTCTGTGAGAAAAATGTTGCATAATTTGTAGGCAACGAGTGCAGTTATTGTTTTTTATTTTAGTGATTTTACGCCAACACTTCGGGGTTTACGACATAATAAACTAAAAATTTCCCTATAAAACTTTTATTAACTCTGAAGTATTAATTCGGAATTCCTCTTACCTGTCGGGAACGGTAACACCGGAAGATTTATGCCGCCCGAAAAATCAAACGAATGGGGGCGTTAAAATTTTAATTTCACCCATTCCTAATCACAGTAAAAAAGAAAACACCGCGTAGTCCCCCAGAAGTTTTATTGCTCATCAGGCGACTGAAGTTCAGCAACCGGAGTCTTTACGTTTTATCGACCCCCGTTAACAGTTTCTAGTTAACGGCGACATAAATAATTTTACATATTTTATTGTGGATTATTACTGAGCCCGACAATGATTCATAATAAAATATTTACGACCCTTTTTTACGTTTCCACATCGTAATTTTTTTAATCAGCGATCTTATTTGTGCTATCTCAACGTAAAATTTCCTCCCATCAAAGGGCTTTCATATTTCACCGGATTAACGGACAGCGTTTGTTTCGGGGGTCCGGGTTTTTTTTCAAAACTGTCCGTTTTGGTTTTGATGTGACTTCGGCTGGCCGAATATGTAACGTGTGTTTCCATTTTCAGCGATTTGTGAGTGATATATGAGACAGGATGATTAATCGCGTGCGCTACGTCGATCCTGGTTTTCGCTTGCAGACAGAAAATTTTATAATTGTGTCACCCATATCTCCTGTTTAGTTAAGTGAAAATATTAATTGAATTATCAAAACATGTGATCTTATGTGTACAAAATTGCTTCAACAATAGAACTTTTAAACCAGTATTAAAACTAATGTCAACAAATTCATCAAACTTAATTAATGCAAATAAAATATAGCTCTGTTGCTTCATGAACAGCTTCTTCACTCCTTGCCACACATTCTCCATCCATAGCTCGCCATTCTTCTCTAAGAGCATTAACAAGCTCCTTCAAATTTTGTGGGTGGTGGTTTCGACAACCACCGTATACACCTGTTATAGCTTCTGGCTATTCGTTAAACTCAAAATGCGGCTATGGGGATATCGTTTTAAGTCGACTAAGGATGTAATAGGGGAATCCAAATAAATATGGATAAATAAGATTAGGCAAGTAAATTCATTACCATTATCTTCATCAAAATTATACCCATGGTATAAACATACAAATTAATCCAATCAAGTAATTATTTATTTTATGTAAAAAATAATTTTTAATATCTAAAAAAGCTACAAGCAGGCAATTTATTTGCAATTAAAATCCCATTACGATATCTTCATTTAACCCCCCTCACCTTTAATTGATTTTAATGGAGCTCCCGCGCGATCTAATCTCCTTCCTGTTTACATTATATTCAATTATTATTATAAGTAGCGAAATATGATAGATAGATCTAATGGTGTTTTTTCCACTAATTTCATCGTGGCACGCACCGACAATCAAAGGAATCAGCGGAACGATTAAAATAAAGTGAAAATGCATGTAATGCGTTTAGCGAAATCTGACTGTTGTAAATTGTGCACGACGCGCAGATTACTACAATTGAAATGCATTCAATAATAAAAAGCGAACTGAACATGGTTAAACGAATTTTTCTTATGCGATTCGTAGTTTTTGGCTGGATTTTTATCCTTTCAGGAACTATCGGATAAATGCAAGAGGATAATCCACTGAAAACAAAAAAGGCAACAGTCGATAGAATTCGAAGTTTCAAAAGATTAAGGAAAGAAGGATAAAATCCGAATCGCGGATTTACTCCGGAGGTATTATTGACATTAATTAAGGGTGAAACATATTCCGGGTACCTGGTAAAGTGAATAATGCGTGGAAGACCCGCAGGTGTCACCTTGCGGCCGTTGCGGACACTTGGCGACTCCCTTTCGAGAAGTTTCGGAGACAGGCACAAAACCGCCGCCCGAAATTAATGAATCCGAACGGTCATACAGTTATGTCCGTCCCCTACCTCATCCGCAATTTCACATCCCCCTGTATTCTAGATTAAAACGTATACGTCAAAATTCTCACTGTTGCCACATCCTTATATATGGTAGTTATTGTTTCATAGGTGGCAGCATATTATGTGGGCTTACTGTATGCAACCCACGTTGGCATTAAGTGCAATAGTTTATTGGGTAAATGGTATGGAGTTTAGTTGTGGTGCTGCTGGTAAATTGATTTCGGTTACAGTCGCAGGAGTCACGTTAAAAAGTGCATCGGAAACGTTGGATATTTATTCTCTCGTTTAGCAGGGTTTGTATCGTGAAAAATTTAGATTTTCCCATCTAATAAATCAGCCGGGTACAATTCGGGACGCATAAATCTCCCGGCGTTTCCGAGGCCCGAGCTAAGCCATTTAACGCCTTTTTGAATATACCTGGACGGGATCCGGTTCCCTATGAAATAAAAATAACTGCTAAACAATAAAATAGTCACTGCGGCTCAGTACATAAATCAACCTCGTGCAACACACGCCGGATTTTATACGGTTTGAGAACAGATAAATTATATTATACTTCAGGTGTATTTGAAATTTATCGGGGCTTTTTCGAGTTCTAAGCGCTCCCGCTACATTTTCATTCCTGCGGAGCAACCGGCAACGGACATTGTCATAACTGATTTATCTTTCACTTAGTTTACAATTTTATTTCGTACCACATTTTAAATCCTACTTAAAGAAATCATGCGAGGACAGGAATCACATAACATTCTTGTAAGATTGGTTGCCTAACATTCAATATATTTTATATCCTCACCTATTGCTAGTAATTAACAGTATTGACAAATTAAATATTTGTAGATGGTAAGCAACTGTCATCTTAAAGTATTATCGAAAATATTATAAACTACATTTATTTTTCTTCCAATCACATTTTAAATCCTGCTTAACGAAATCATGTGAGGTTAGGAGTTGGGCTGCCTAACATTTATTTTATTTTGTGTCCCCATCTATTGCTTGTAATTAACAGTATTTGTAAATTAAATATTTGTAGACGATAAGCAACTGAAGAAAAATATAAAATATTAAACGAGACAAACGAGAAACAATGTCTTCTAAAAGTAATATTGAAAACAATGTAAAATATATTTACTTTACATATTTTAAATCATGCTTAACGAAATCATGTGAGATTAGGAGGCACATAACATTCTTGCAAGTTGGGTTGCCTAGCATTCAATTTATTTCATATCCCCATCTGTTGCTGATAATTGAAAATATTGATAAATTAAAAATTTGTAGAAGATAAGCAACCCAGGAAAAATTGAAATATTAAACGAGACAAAAGAGAAACAATGCCATCTAAAAGTATTATCGAAAAGGTTGTAAAATACATTTAACTGAGCTTCAAAAGCAGATAAACCGATTGTCTAAGTTGGGAGCTAAACGAAATTAAAATGAAAATGCCGAAAACATGAAAGTGATTTATTTACTGGATATTTTCCTCGAAGTTGTCAAAGTTTTATTTGCGTAAATTCACTGGTAATTAAGAACCAAAGTGATCCACAAATAGGATGAATAATTAGTAGTGATTAAATCAATAAATCCGTCGCGCGACATGGCGAAAACAAACAGCGGCGAACAAGACAAACAAAAACCGGTAATTTTAATCCACGTAATTATGTTTAGTCCCGCTGATACATAAATTACTTTGTGATTCGGCAATGGAAATTAAGTGATTTTAATAAGGAAAGTTGTCGCGGAGAAACTGGAGTACGAATAATCATCCACCTGGAGCGCTTTTCAGATCGATACGGGCTCTGGGAAAACATTAACTGTTGTTTCCCTAAATGAAATCGGCGAAAAATCAACCTACGCTAGTCTTGACTCCGTGCACCAGGTATTTACTTTGCGCCGCAATTTCCGCCTCCGCCAGACATAGGGAACACTATCGATTCAGAATAAAAGTCGTGCTGAGAAAATTTTAAACAATTCCTCTATAATTACGTCCGCCGCCGTATATAATCATCTAATCCATCAAATGAATCAGTCACCCTTTAGTTAAAATTGCAATCCGTTGTTGTTTTAAGGTTTAACTGTCGGATGAAACAGTCGTCTGATTAATTATTAAATTATAATCTAACCCGTTCGCGAAGCGCCCAACTTGTGGGACTTCCACGAGCCCAACAAATTAAATAAGTTGAATTGTTAGATTGCACCCGAATTCGTCTACGACTCGCGCGTATTAATATTAAAATACCCAATTTGTTTTATTTGTTTCGCGAGGATGTTTAAGCAAGACGGGTTGCCTGGCTCCGAGTTGCGAAATATGCTGCCACCTGCCAGCGATTACTCGTATTTTAATATTTTATCATGTCAACGTGTACATACAAATATATATATTTGTGTTCCTCGAGCTCAACTGTATTATTTATAAGTAGATGACTTGAATATGTAAATGGATTTCTGTAACTCCTGAAATGAATTTACTGGAACTGTACGAATATAATCCAAGGAGCTTTTGAAATGTCGGGAAGTTCAAGGAATTCGACGTAATATTCACATATAAAACTTTAACTCGGAAAGAAACGAAAACTAACTCAATTGAAAGAACTGAAATCTCGTGTTCGGGACGTATCTTTACGTTATTAGATAAATTGGCTTACTTGAGAAACGATTTGTTTTAAAATTCCTTTGCGATAAATCAAGTAATATTAGCTACTTAATAATATACGGAGGTCGTTAGTATAAACTACAATCGTTTGTTGAAGTCCGTTCAGGAACGAAAGTGAAATAACAATTACCGACGATAAGGGAGAACGCATAAACATAACCATCGATAGAACATCTTGCGGATTATCGGCAAATCACCGTCGAAATTTTATCTTAATTCGTCCCGTTCAACCGTTCTCAACTTTTCCTGCAGGTTCTTAAACACGTCGCCGTTAGTGTGAGAGCCTTTTAAACTTTTCCGCCCGACCAGATTAAATTATCTGATCTCAGCTCTGATATAAACCGTTAAATAAATCAGCCGGTCTTTTGCTCCCCACGTTCCCGCAACCCTTTAGTTTAATTTGTGTACCGTGTTATTCATAGCCAAACACGATGTTGTAAACATTGAACGGAATCGTTGTTTGATCAGTAGGTAATTATTATTAATAGCCATTTAAAACGGTTGCCAATTTTTCAAGTGTTAAATGAGTTACAATTGTATTAAATTTGTTTATACTGTCCTTAACAAAGTATGTAACGTGTTTGTAGTAGATTAATGAACGCATGCATGGTGGGTTGCCTAGTATTGTGTACATTTTATGGTGCCATCTATTGGTGTTAATAAATTAATATTAGATGGGCAGAACCATTACTTTTCGACGAAAGAGGGCGCGCTTGTATTTGCTCATATAACATATAATATAATATAATAAAATTTTATTAATATTTTAGCACTATCTCATAGAAATAAATATGCAAATAAATGTCAACACGTTAAACCGGCAGGTTTTGCAACTCCTGTTAAACTTTAAACACTTACTAATCTGTGAATTGTGCGAATCGTGTAAATCCATAAATTTAACGGGCGAAAGTTAATTATTGTCATAAAACGCCAGTCCCCACATAACAACGTATAATACGTATCCCGGAATTCATAGCAGTCCCGCTATAAAACATGTAAAGACTTATTAACCAGTTGGTGATTCGGAATCGTCACGCAAAACTATGGTGGTTTTTACTGGTCATAAAAATTTATATCCAATTTATAGTAAATTTTAGTTAAAGCCCGGTTGCAGGCTATTCCCCAACGGGCTGCAGCAACGGGATAAATCCTCGGAGCGTCGTATTTCGCCTGGAACCCGTGAGCTTATTGAATGCCGTTATTGCGGCGAATTGTTAATTGCCTTGCATCGCCCGAACCACCATCCTGTTTATGTCCTTTCGCAATCTAAATAAGTGCCGACCTGGCGGAACACTTGTAACCACGCCTCTTTTTCACCGAAAATCTTATCCCATTCCACTTTCGGTCTCGTATTCTTTACGGTTTTTTCCAGGGTGCTGATTAACAACGGGCGAGGCGGTAATTAAAACGCCGGAAAAATCCGTGTTTGTGTTGGTCCCGGGGGCAAATGAAATTTTAACAACGCACACCTACGGACAATTGGTCCATTCGTAATCGGATTTTATTATTAATTGACGGTTATCACTTTTCATTCAAGTGCGTAATTGTCCGTGTTCAATCGCATCGCGTCAATTATCATCCGACTAAATCGAATTGTACGTAAATATTCCCCCGGTGTATCAACGATTAGTGTTTCAGTCATTCGGTCTTTTTCATATTTGTTTAGTTTTTTATATTACTTACCTTAGTTAGATGTCGTAAATTGGAGCACAATTTTAATATTGTTTTGGTAAAACTTAGATGTTATACAAAGAGTAAACGATTAAAATTTGGAAACAAAATACCAAAGATTTTAGATTAATTTTAATAATTTAGTTAATTATTATATGAGATAATCTATACGAAACATCACCAAATTTTAGTCTTTATTCCTTGCTATAACATATATGTTTTACCAAAAAATATTAAATTTGAACACCCCCTTCTTGGTGATCTTTGTCACTAAGTATATATTTAAAAATTAATTAATCAACCAACGGTTTATTTAAAGTTTAAAACAAAGGACCGAAAATAAATTAAGGGGAAGAAGGTGGAGCAAAAGACCGTCTGATTTATTTAACAGTTTATTTCAGAACTGAGATCAGATAATTTAATCTGTCCGGGCGAAAAAGTTTAAAAGGCTCTCACGCTAACGGGCGACGTGTTTAAGAACCTGCAGGAGAAGTTGTGGTGGTGTTTTCTATTTTACTTTCTCCGGAATTCCACTCATGATTGAAAGAATGTCTTATAAATTATGCACTCCTTTTGTCGCGGACAAATTCGTTATTTATTAAACAGGTAATTCACCTAACGTTTCATTGAATAATTCAAAAATAAATTGTTTTTCGGCAAATACACTTAGGACAATTTATTTAATCATACTAAGATACCGATTGGTCATGAGAATTTCAATTGAGTTTTCGTTTTTTCTCGAAGTTGTATGAATAATATGTGGAAATTTCAGACTTTCCTAAGCTTTCAATGCAGTTCCGGGAAGTTTTAGAAATCGAATTATTCAAATCATATATTCAAACTGTAAAAGAGTACAAATATGTCACTTGAACGAGTTCCATTATATTAAACTAGAATAGTTTTCGTCAACAGATGGAGACAAGATCTGTCCTCCAAGTTATGCAACCTAGTTTACTCATAAGAGTAGATTTTAATAAAATTATGCATAAACATGAAATTGTGCCAAGAAAGGTCGACTTTCCCCACTCGCAAAGTTAAATTCATTTATTCAGTCGCGGCAGGTTGAAAATTGCATTAGCGGCCGGTGGAAAATCGGAATGGCTGATGTGACCGTAAAACTGCATGCATAAATCCCCCGGTTGCATTTAATAAAGCCAAAGGAATCCGTACATCTATTTACACAAACTGTAAGTTTAACATGTGTCCGCGGCGAGTCTAATCTCGCCTCAGCGCCTGAAAAACTGAAAAACATCCACTACCCCACACCACTAAAACCGGGGCAGCCAAGCCGGACTAAATCTTGATTCAACATCGGTTTTACAACTGTAGCACTTTAATCTACAAAACGGGCTGGCTGTTTTTCTCCCGCTTTTCGCCACCGGAGAACGTTTGTTCATTAAAAGGATTTGTACTTCGCCTTCATAATAAGAAATAGTGGTGTGTCATCCCTTGTTTAGATTAGATTCCCGGGATTAATTTATGGTGGGCCAACGAAAATAAATAAACTGCGGCCTGGATGCCTACAATGAGGATCTATTGTGCTGAACCGTGAGTGATTTACCACGTTTCTACAATGGATTAAGTTGTATGCAGGTAATTATTTCGTTTGCGATTATTATTGAGCAGTTTTGGTTTAAAGTGTTTTAGCATAAAATGTTGGAAAACTTGCAGCCCATAAATTATGTGGCAAACATTTTCTCTTCGGTATTCTTCAGTCCATTAAATCCGGTTTCACTCGTCGTTAATTAGGCGGAATTAAGTAAACAGCATTAAAATTCCTAGGGCAACAATATAAATAGGTTGCAGTCTATTTTTGAGCGAGGAATTAACTTTTAACCGATAATAAATGAGGTTTCTTTTCGTCCTTTATGCAGTCAAAATAATTTAAAATGTGAAAGAATTGTCCGGACATAAATAGTGCGAATGCAGCGGTGCTATTTATAAACTTTGGACTTGATAAATCTGATCCGTTATTCGAGTGGCGAAAAATTAAGTAAATGTCTGGAGGAGGGATTTTTTTCCGGACGATTTCGCTCATTATAGTTATAACTAGATAGTGGCAATCTGAAAGAATAAGAATTGGCGCAGGAAAAATCCGGACGCAATAAAATCACGAGGAATTTTAATATATCGCCCTGCTAAAGCATAAAAGAATTTATTTGAGAGATTAATATGGTTTTTCTATCGTTATTAATTGTCCTCGTATATTTTTTTAGTTTCACATATTCACCTGACTTTTCCGATTCTCCTTTTTTCCGTCGATAACGCGTGAAGTTACGTCTTGTCCCGGTCATAAAACATTTGTATCGGCGCTTTTACATTCAATTCTCGACGCTCGCGAGGGCAGGAAAAAAAAGGCGCGTTCGAGAGCGAATTATATATAGCTTTCACGATTAAAATGTGTCTACCTAAAATATACGGGCAGATATATTTTACAAATCTATCTGACATATCAGCCGGCACTATAAATTCATGGTTTTTTTTTTCGGGGCCGCGTCGGGATGGAAGATTTTCATATATTCACCCCCCTCCGTATTTACATATCTCATAAAGCGACTTGCGATATGAACGAGATGAGATATTACCGGAGATATGCGTTGATCTAGCACGGTCTATTATTGCCCCCCTTGCAACCCCCCTCGCTTGGAACCGTGGTTATATTAAAAATAAACTTTTTCATATCAGATTTCTCGGATTCTGTGTATTTTTCATATTTTTCGTTTATTTGTACGCCAGACGGATGGGTCTTCTTCGTTGCGATTTATGTTATTAAATCAAATGATGCCGCCTCCTTTTTGTCGCATTCAAATGTTTCGCTGTTGGTACTAAAACAGTTGGTTTATGGTGAATTCTATGGTCAATTTGTACTAAAAATACCAAAAATGTAATGTTTAATCATTTTTAATGGGAGGCAGATGGCATCAACTAGGCAGCTGCTTTTAGCAAACATTATGTTTGTGAAGTTTATTAAGTATAAGGAATTATGATCTTATTAAACTAAATTAATGTTACTATAAATGCTAATTATCGAATTTATAAGTAATAATTTAGGGTTTCATAAAAATATTATCACCAAATAATTATTTATTTAAATATTATATATGGAGTAGGACCATGCTAATACAATAAATAAATAATATTGTGGGTGTCTGATTTAAAAAAAACTTCATTTATTTTTCAGGTGGTTTACTTTCGAATAAAAATGAACTTTTCAGGATCAAAATTAATGGCTGTAAAGATATTTTAGTCAAACTAACAATATGTCAAAAAAAAAACATTAACTCAATTAATTAACTCAAAAATAGTGATCATTTTGTATACAATTAAATGCAGAATTTAAAAATTTAAATATATTCCACTGAAAATAACAAAGCTGATGTCACTTCTAGTGGAACCGGAAATGAAATTTTATTCAAAATAAGTTATAAAACTAGTTCAATTCAAGTTATAACTACTATAAATAATTTTAAATCAATACTCTTCTTTTCGTTCTCCTTAAATTTCTAATGAATAACTGAGATAAATCATTTATAATAAAATAAAGTTTGTTAAAAAAATAAAACTATTTTAAAGTACTACAAGGATATCAAATGATAATTTTAGACTAAAAAATATCCTCAGTGACAAAGGAATTATAACCCCAAGAAGGGTGTGCTCAAATTAAATATTCTTTATTTTCTACCACAATTCAACTTCTTGGTGTTGCAATTTCTTTGTCAGTGTGTATACATTTCTACACCTAAGTTCAATAATTTATATTTATTTTTTTCCCAAAAATATTCGTACATTGATAATTTATGTCAAATATCTGTAAAGCCATTGATTGATGCTAAAAATGAATATAAAACCTTTATGAAAATTCTCTATATAGAAAAAATAAACTGCATTAAATTTCACATTGAAATTATATTATTTTACAATATTGTTAATTAAACCGTATTTCCAATTAGTTTAATTCAAAATCAATACGTTCCAAAAAATAATAAAACTTGATTTTATAGCATAAAGGAAATTATTTACTATGTTAAAAATAACAAATGCATTTATTAATTTATCATGAAACATGAAAGTTGTAATTAAACATTGGAAACTAACATTTAGCTGTAATATTAAACGTTATATATATTATTCTTGTTCAAAAGTATATTACTTTATAATGTTAATTAGATCATATTTCCCATTAGTTTAATTCAACAGAAAATCAACACGGCCTACTAAATAACAAAACAAATATGGATGGAAGATCAATTAGAAACACTAGAACGAAAATTATTAAATTTATTCACAATTAATTCACCTGTAAAATATAATTATAGCTTTTTACCTGAATAACATAGAGGAAGTATTCGTACGTATACATTTTGTATTTCCTGTTTAATGCACTGCATAAAATGCAATTGCTAGCGTTATTTTATTGCTGTGCGAAAAACTGTGTGTCTGGAATTATTTACTATGTACATTTTTGTGTTTTAACATTAATTATTGAAAGTTATGGTTCATTAATTAATAAACGGTTTATTTCATCAACATTTTGTTTTAGTTTTGAACAATTTGGACCGGTAGATAAATGCGTGATAATAAGTTTATGATGGAAAACTGAAACTAATTTGCCGTGAAATATGGCAATTAGGGCGGATGTTTTAATGAAGAGTGCGCTAGTATTATTTGATAAATACGAATTATCTCATGTGAATCGTTTCGGAGGGCATAATTTATGTTATCTGGTGATATTGACACCGAATTAATAACGAATCGCCAGTATATTTGACAAACGATTTTAAAATTGATATGGACTTTATGAATATTGCTCAATTTAATTATCGCAACGAAAATTTATCGTGGAAAATATGTCTTTGACAATTCCTGATTTATTATTACGTTAATACACCCATGCGTTTGTGTACCGTTTATGGGTTTAAAACATTTTTATTGCTTGTTAATTAAACAAAACGACGGTAAATTGAAACCGCCATATATTTCATTCGTGTACACAAACAACAATTACACTCTGTAAAAACAACAATTACCCATTGTAAAAAAACAAAAACACCCTTCGACAAATTGAATGTAATGATTAATGGTCGTCCCGGACAAAAATTATTGGGGCGCGATCGTTGTTTTTTCGCCACCAGTACGTTGTGTATCGCAAGATAAAAATTGACAGGGACCGCATGAGGGATAGTTATTGCACGTCAAAAATGCAGAATTTACACGTGCCATCCACTGATAAAAAACATGATTTTTGCGTACATGCATTTCGTACATAATCTCTATCCAATAACACTTCCATTTTTGTTTTTTCACCGTGTAAACAAATTTTAATTGGATTTGACTTTTAAAATTTACGGAATAAATATGTACAATTCGGCTTAAATGCAAATGCAGCAGGAAAATATGTTGATAACTGAGAAAATCGACCCTAACAAAAGTAAATTTGTTTAATTTTTAATGATGTATTGATTGTTTTAACAAATTAACTTATATGTTGCTTTAAAGTTAATGGGTTAAATTAATATTATCTCAGTTATTATTTTTAAATAAGGAAAATAAAATTAAAATATATTAATATTTTAATTAGTTGTTAGTTATATAATATATTATTAGTTAATGAGATATATTAAACAAATAAATATTTGTGTAAGCACATTAAAATTAATATGTTATTAATTAATATTTAAAAACAAACACACATTTAATCAATATTTTGAGTCAGTTCTCATTTATGCATGCTATCTCAAAACACAATTTTGAAACATAAATATAAACATAAACCGAAACAAATACATAAAATTAATGCGTCACATTCTTGTGAGGGTTGTAAAAATGTACCCCGGCTTTGTAACGTAGCCGTGTTTATTTGGATACGAGGTCGATGTAATCATGTAAGTAATCCCCTTTTGGCTTTTGTACTCGACGCTTTTGTGCATGTTTAAGTTGGTTCAAATGGGCAAAACGAGAAAAACCAATTGGAAAAATGCCTCAGGATAATTTTGTACTAAAGATTTATGTTTGTCTCGAATTAATAAATAAAAGATACAATTTAAATATTGAAATATAATAAAAATTAAGAGAAACTTAATTAAAATATTTTAAATGATTTAAAAGGAAAATCTGGAAAAATGCCTCAGAAGATTTATGTTTGACACGAATATAATAAAAATCAAGACAAAACTTAATTAAAATAATTTAAACGATTTAAAATGAAAGTCTGCAAAAATGCCTCAGAATACGTTTGTACTAAAGATTTGTTTGACACGAATTAATAAATAAAGACCCACTTTAAATATTGAAATATTAAAAATTTAGAGAAAAATTAATTAAAATAATTTAAACGATTTAAAAGTAAAATATTTATAAAAAAGCAATTATATTAAATTAAAATAAATTTCTTACTAACTATAATAATAAAACAACCAAACAGAAGATGATTAAATTTATATATTATTAATAATAATTAATTTTGTTTTAATGAAAAAATTAAAAAATCTAAGAATCATCAAAGTATGTTTATTATAAATGAATACAATTAAATTTAGAAATTAATAATATAATAAATAAAAAAAATTATTTCTGTAAAATATTTAAGAATTTAAACGTAAGATTAAAAAGAAATAACAATTTAAAATAAAATGAATAAATTCATAAATTATTTATGAAAGAATTTGACAATGGAAAAATAAAAATCCATCGAAGAATTATATATAATGTAAAGAATTATATATATTGTAAATTTGTAAATTTCGAAGAGTTTAATAAATCAAACGTTAAATTAAAAACTAAACAATCAATTTAATAAATAAATGAATTCATAAATTAATTACAGAGAATTTGTGTAATAAAAAATAAAAATCCATCAAAAAATTAAAAATAATGTATATTAAAAATCAACTAAGTTTAGAAATATAATAAATAAATAATTTCACTGAAATATAATGAATGAATTTAATTAATGATTAAAAATAATTTAGTTAATAAAAAATTAAAATCCATCGAAGATTTAAATATGAATGTAGTTAAATTTAGAAATTAATAATAATAATTTTATTTTCTGTAAAATATAAAATTAAAAAGATATTAAGCGAACAATTTAAAAATATAATGAATGAATTCATAAATTTATGATAAAATATGGTAATTCCCATTTTTTGGGACAAACATTCGGTGGATCCTAATGATTAATGTCTGGTATTAATGATGGAAGTAAATTAATTATGAATCGGTTCGAAATCCTTGATGGGGGTATTTAATATTGCGGCAGAACGTTCCAAAAAGTGTCTAAACTTGGCAAATAAATACGTACGCGTCGTGCCCCTTTGTTTTGGTTAACTACAAATGCCAGTATTTAGTAATTTAGTTTCCCGTATTAATTCGCACATTTAAGTCATCCAATTTAATGCCTGTCTTACATAACTTGTTATTCCAACTTGGAACAACTATTCAATACAACTTAAATAATTCATTTAAAGTTAGACAAAGTGCCATGCATCTAATTGTGAAACGGGTCTTAAGTGGCTTTACTGTCTCCTCGTATCGTTCATAATGCATTATTTCGTTGAAAAGTCCTCCTATTCTATCAGACAAATCCTCCGTACAACTAACTTTACTTTTCCCAAGAACATAGCACAAATATATTTATTTATTTTAGCGACGCCATTCGAACGGCGCATAAATAAATTGCACACGCATACAGAACTGAATCTGGAAGCGGAAGAAATAATTCGGTAAGCAAAATAGGTCGTCCGGGCCTCGAAGTTGTGTAATTAACGTAACCGAATGTATTTCGTTGAAATATGGCGTTGTAAATGGGAAACTATTAAAATTTGTCGATTTTCGTTTTCGACCGAGCCAACAGAAATTTTCCGCGCTGAATTGAAATCCATTTGCGTGGAAAGCTTTTGAGGTCGCACGTTGCATTTTATGATAACCGCCCACTCCGTCCCACCGATAATCACTTTAATCTCCGTGACACACAACTACAAAATGTAGTTAGTCCACTAATTATTGGTACGGGGTGTGAAAGAAGTGGCCCAAATTTTGAAGGGATGTGGTATGGTTTAATGTATGATCAAAATGAACTTGCGTTCATAAATAATGCATTTTGGGGACGAGAATTATTTTGTTTTGTGAGATCAATTTACTCTTTTTGATTCTCTTTAGCTTTTATTGGCATTACCAAATAATATAATAAAGGAAACATTGTTTTTTCCATCTGAGCTACTCTACTATTACATGTTTTTAAACAAGTGTCAAGTTTTAAAGGCAAGGTGTTAATGAACTTCGACTCCCAAATAACGATTTTCAAGATAATGAGGATTATTTTTTCTGAAGTATTAGTACAATTTTCTTTAATATAAATGGGTGTGGTATGATCTAAAATATGACAAAAAGTTTTCATGAATGTAGGTCTGTAAATGTCTATTTTCAAAGATATTGAAGACTATTTTGTTTTGTTTGGAGGCATCTTTCATTTTATACACCACTATGATTTCCAAAATTTTACTCACTAAACGAGAAAATCAGTCATCAAATTAACTATAACAAATATTAAAATGTGTGGCTAAATTTAGAAATTAATAATATAACAATTTTAATAAAGATATATAAAGATAGATAATTAAATGTAGAATTAAAAAAAAAAACAATTTAAAAATGTAATAAATGAATTCATAAATTAATTACAAATATTTTGAGTAAGAAAAGATAAAAATCATCCATAGAAGAATTAACAATACCATATATTAAAAATATATGCAGTTAAATTTAGAAATTAATAATATAATAAATAAGTAATAATAATTTTAATAAAATAGTTAAATAACCAAACTAAAAATTAAAAAGTACTGTAATGGTTTCATAAATTATTTACAAACAATTCAAAAATAAAAAAATAAAAATCAGCCATCGATAAAATAATAATAACGTATATTAAAAATGTGTGTTGCTAAATTTAGAAATTAATAATATAATAAATACGTAATAATAATTTTAAAAAAATCCATCGAAGAATTAAAAATAATGTATATTAAAAATAAGGATAGCTAAATTTAGAAATTAATAATGTAATAAATAAATAATAATTTCTGTGAAATACTAAAAAAATTGAACGTAAAATTAAAAATACAATGTAACGAAATAATACATAAATTAATGATTAAATAATTGGGTCAATAAAAAATAAAAATCCTTCGAAGAATTAAAAATAAGGGTAGCTAAATTTAGAAATTAGTAATTGTAATAAATAAGTAATAATTTCAGTGGAATACGAAAAAAATTGAACGTAAAATTAAAAATAAATTATGCAAACACTTTAACAATATAATGTATTAATTCATAAATTAATGATTAAATAATTGGGGCTATAAAAATTAAACTCCATCGAGAAAATAGGTGTTTTAGTTTAATTCATGTCTCATATTGGGAGTAAGAAAAATCACCACTTTATCACATGTGTGAAAAAGAAAATCGAAAGACAAATTATGAAGCTTTTTTTATACAAGAAACAGATTGCGGGGACAGTAATGAACAAAAATGACGTCTGATTTAATTTAAATTGTTTCACTAAAATTCGTAAAAAGCTTAATTTTAGTTCACCACTGTAAAATTGTAGAATATTACATTCAGTTTTTCATTCGAAAATAATAACAAAAAAGAGCCAGAATTTTTTATAATACAATTTTATTTCATGAAAAAGTAGATTTAACTTGAATTGTTTCAATAAAAGGGAGAAAAAACGTAAACATAATTTTGGCAGGCCACTCTAAAATTCATACATTCATAATATGTCGTTCGATTTTTATTTTCAGTAGCTTATTTTTTTTTTTTTTCGTAAAACTATTTTCATGTAAAAAAATTCAAAGTAGACTTAACTTCTGTGATTTCCATTACTCCCAGGATGTAAATTTTTAACGCCGATTTTTACCCGAAAAATCAACTTTCTCAGGCATCTGAACTATTGGACTAATTTCAAAACTGTATAAATGAAATTTGTAGAATGTTTATTTGTCATAAATTTGAATGCTTGTCTAGCCAAATCGGCAAATTAGATCTGGAGTTATATTCAAAATTTCATGAATAAATTTTTATTGTAAATTGTAAAGGTAAAACTTTTTCCCAGTTTATAAACTAGTGTAATATTCGATTCTGAAAATATTCGCATGTCTCCGGCTAGAAAAGTCTACTTAACCCCGGGATTCCTGGGCCGGGAAGTATTAGAATATTGTGTCGTTGTTAACCGTGTAATCCGAGCGCGGCTTTATTACCATAAAAATGGGGATGAAGGCGTTACAACCGGTGACCCGCACCATGAAAATCCACTTAGCCGCGCGCACGAAAGCCGACCAAACTTTAATTTAATAAAAAAAAAAACAGAAAACAACGACGCAAGGAAAACAAGCAACAGCAACACGCCGTAAATCTTGCATTATTCCGTAATTTGGTCCGAGATCACGTTGATCATCCGACTATGCTTTCCCAGATCCGTTCCCGATGGGATTCGATCGGGAATTTATTCGGGAATCGCCCGGGGGCATTTTTAAACGCATCGTATCCGAGCAAAACGTAGGAATTCAATTTTTTTCGTCACCGGAAAGTTGTGTGCAGCTTCGTCCGCATCGAAGTTTATTTGCATCTCCTTAATCCGTAATAAATCACACGTTAAAAGGGTTAATTTGTGTGCCGTTATTATTTGGGATTTCCCCTCTATTCAACGAATTTGTTGTAGGTCCGAAAATTATTTCACCTTCATTTAGAAAATAATCCGAACCTAATTCCCATTCTATTTACATTCGGCCGTGTTTTCTGGACGGCTAATTGCGTAAATCATGTAAATCCTGCCGGTTAATTATCCGTTTGGGCATTGTGCTCGTAAACAAATAAAAGACCGCCGCATCCATTCGCGTGGAACCGGAAACACTTGTAAAAAAAACGGAAGCGGTACGTTAAATTAAGTTTTTCCGATGAAAACAAATCAATGGGGGCCCGGTCAAGTTGATGATTTCGCTTCTGGGTGATTTACGTTTTTGAGGGCGGCCGGAAACGATACAGTAATGAAGATGGGACACGAACCGATGGTCGGAGAAAATGCGGAGGATGTGAATGGTATCGGGTTATGTGGATGGCGCGCGACGGAAACACATTTCGACTGCAAATTGTTCCAAGTGCACCTCCTATTGTCCGATTCGACCGCAAATTAATTCATTTTGAGAGCATGTCCGTTTTCAAAGCGGTTTGGTTTTGTTGCTGGTGATCAAAGGCGACTTTTTCAAAATCAATGGCCCTTTTGTGACGTTACATTATCGTTGGGGGCAGTAAGCTGTTTAAATAATTTTTTCATCTGTTGTACAAAACACATACGATTGAAGAATGCATGTGTGTAAACAAAATTACTAATCAATCGCCGAAAAATACTGTGTACTTCCGTACACATTGAAATTTATGGACCAGAAACAAACTAAATATTTACTCAAAGCAATTTATTTTAGATAAGTGAATGTTTCGCGCCCGCCGCAACCGTTTAAAACATATATTGTGTGTCAGACTTACTAAAGCCCATATTTATTTACCCACTCATTTCCGTCAACAAGCGCCACGCTTACGGAACAAGCTTTTAAATCCATTCGAATCCACCGGTGCGACCCGTTAAGTGGTGCATTGTCATCGGTTACCATTTCAAATAGTAAACCGATATTCTAATAATATTTCGTGCACATGTAAAAACGTAACTAATAACGCCAATTAGAATGACATTATCGGTGCGCAGTTGCAGTTCAATGCACGGTAATACTTGTGTTCGATATGTAATGGAACATGTCATACATATGCAGTGCACGGCATGCGGTTTTTTTATTGTCATGTTAATTGGCCGGATAAAAATCCTACACGAAAAATTTCACGCATTACAACGATACAGTGCAGCTATTTTTGCGGCCGCGAACTTTATGAATGGAATTTAATGCGGTTTTTTGGTTCTGGTTTTGCATATATTGTATAATTAGTTTGTGATTGTGTGTTGTTATTTTTAAATAATCCGTTTTTAACAAAGGCAAATGTTAAGCCACTGATTTTCAAGCAGTACTATGTCTTGTTCCAATTAGTAAGTTTTGTATTGTGAAATCAAACTTCAAACACAAATTATTAATACAAATGAAACTTTATTGATGCGTAATTATTTTGGTTACTCTTTTTGTTTCGTTATGTTTCTAAATTGTATGTAGTTCAGAATAACATTACTTTTATGTTATACTAATTTAACTTCTTGTAACAGTAATAAATATGTAATATGAGAACTATTGATTTAAAGGCTTATATTACATTATGCTCTTAATAAAATTGCCTTGCATGATGCAATATTTTATGACAATATTTCCTTTGTTACATACACAAAATAAGCGGTGCAATAAAAATACTATTGACAGTACATTACAGTAATTTCTGTTTTAATTGGCTAAAACATTGTCTAGTTTAATATTCTTTTATTGACATAGATACATTGTATTCCTAATGTTTCCATTATTTTATCAAATTTACAAAAAGTTATAAGTCCATTAAATGTAATTTAAACACGAACTAGAATTTATAATTTTTAAATGTTACTTTAAGGCAACTAACTAATGGCACAAGCATGATCCATTAAATATATATTAAACACGATCTGATTAAAATAACAAAGTAATCACAGTTCCTTAATCGAACTGACAAATTGAGCCCCCATCTATTGTAATGAAACATCTCTAATTGATTAAAACTATGTTCTTTTTCTTGCTTAACTGTATAAAAAGGTACATAATTCATTTTTTGATTAATTGAACAATATTAGTTAAATAATATAGTTCATATTCATCGTGTTTTTTTTTAAATATTACTTATGATTTTTTTTATCTATCTATACCCTTTATGTATATTCTATATTGGACAAAAAATAAACATTTAATAGATCAAGATAATTTAATGCTTAATTGAATAATTCATTGTTTTCCTATATACTTTTTTAGTTGCGAAAAGGTTAAATAAATCGTTCAAATATGAATATAATGTAAACATGAAGTCCAATTTTGTAAATAACTAATTGAGGGTTATTTGTAAGAAATTAATTATACTAAGTAATCATAGTTACTTAAAAATATTCTTAAAAAGAACTAACAAATTCCATTGATTAGAAGATCGTGTTGTAGGGCATAACGATTTTTTGCTCTAATAAATTATTAAAAATTCGTAATAAATCTTACAATAGTTGTAGGCAACTAATCACAGAAACAAATCATTATTAAGAAATTACAATTCTTTAATGGTATTTTTAAAATAATTCCTCATCTCTATAGTTGATTGAAACTAACATATGTTGTCTTTGTTCACTAGAATAAACAAAATACATTTGCATAGACCAAAACAATTCTGCCAAATGATACATGTATAATTTAATATTATTTTTATTTTAATTATTAAAAATTCATAATTAATTTTTAAAGATAATTAAACATTATATTCAATAATCATTAATAGACTTTAATTAATGGCGACTAATTGTAGAAAGAAAGTAATCGAGTATTTTTATAATAAGACTCTGTAGTCGGTCAAGAAAGAAATTGATTAATAGATTAAAGGTGTATAATTTAATTTATTTGTTAATACATTTTTAAGAGTTTTTTCAGTATATTAAAAGAAAAAAAAAGAACATTAAAAGACAATGTATATTTGTCTTTTAATGTACTTTTTAAAAATAATATTTTGAAACTTCAAACAATTAATATATATTAGTATTATTATGTATTATATTATGTAAAGTTTATATTTTAATACAAAAAAGTCAATAACTTGTGTTTAACGAAAGGATTTCTACTTTCATTTTCATAAAAAAAACTACGATTAAACCATTGCAGAATAGCTTTGTCAAAATTTGATTAATAGGTTTCCTCACACGAAGCCTAGTAGCAAAATATAACCATTACCATTGTGGAGGTTGTCTTTAAGATTTTATTAGAAATACCCTTAGTAAAATGTACTTCCATTTAGAATTTAGGATGTTGTATTCATATAAACAGCATAAAGTAAATTGTAGGAATTTCTGACATTATTCTAATCAATCGATAATTGGTCTTAGAATTGGTACCGACAGGGAGGAGTTTACCTGAGGCAGGAGAAATTCGACTTATCAAAGATTATTCCAAATATTAGGTTCAAGTTACCAAAATATTCATGTAATGGAGTAAAAAATACACTTAATTTTTTGTACGCAACTAACAGTATAACATATTAAGAGTTGCCTAATAGCATTTTAAAATAAGCCCCCATTTATTGAGAGAGAGAATCCCTAATTGATTGAAACAGTTTTTTTGTCCTCTGGCATAAAAAAAAATTAATTTGAATGGATGATGTTAATTCTGCCATTAATTGAATAAGACATGGAACCACTGATCGGCTTAATATCCTGCGCCGCTTATGAATTTAAACCGAATCGTTCGGGACGCATGGCGAGGACATGTTTAGAGTTTCCCCTCGACCTTTTCGCGCGACGTCTGTCTGTTCGGGCACATCGGGCATAATAGCGGCAACATAATAAAATAAATATCAGGCCGGGTATTATGGCGCACACAAGGATATTAAATTTAACGATATGGGCAAATGGAGTGGCAACCATGCCCGTTTTCATACATGACATGAATACATTCCGAGGGTGAATTGATTGAATTCGACTGTGCCAATTCGCATCGAAAGTTAAACCGGAGTATGAAAATAAAGCGGGAAATTCACTGGAAATTGTTCCTTTGGCGGACGCCGTTTTTACATCCGCATATACATGCGAGACGCGCCCTTCCTCCGCCACCCTCTTTCTTCACGCCAACGCTAATGTTTGCATTCGATTTGTTGTTTGTCGGTGTTCCTCTCCGCAACCGATAAACAGAATTGATACAGCTTTTATCACTAACGGGAACTTGAGCGTTACATACAAATAAAAAATTGAATTAAAAAGCTTGCTCTATGATATTTTTTTAATAATATACCCTGTGTCGCCTTTCGCATCCAGTCGGAATATTAAAATATCAAATTTATGGGATCATATATCTAAATTTGTGCGCATCGCTGAAACAAATATTCAAACATGTGTGTGCTTTTAAATTCGGGCGAACAAATGTGAAGTATGCAGTGTCGGAATCTTGTCAGCTCCTGTATTAAGATAAACCGTACGCTCATGGCGGTAGTTGCACCACCTAATAGACTTCGTACACGTCCTCCCACTTTCCTAGTCGCAGTTTTTTTTTTAATAAAATTACTCCCGCACCCATTCGTTTTCATTAGCCCGTCTCCACATGCTTAATTCATATAATAAATATGCGACGGCCCCGAAAAATATGCGGACACAATATATCTCTATAACATAATATTGTGTACGGCAAAAACCACCCCAAAGGAAATTTAATGCGGTGGGTTGAACGAACCTCGGGACGTGTATTATGAAAAATGGTCGGTGCATAATGTGTACAACACTAGAGTGTTTTCTCGTCGACTTAATTAAATGGATTGATATGGAAATGAATAACTAACATAAGGATGGTGTGAAAATACAAATACGATTAGTTAATGAATAATGTGTATACAAACAAATAATTTATTTCAGGCGTTTAATATATTTTACTGTCATTATTTAGATTTGTGATTAAAATGTTCATTTATTATAACTGTTGTTGTTTATTGCTGAAAGGTCAAAAGTTCAAAGTTTTATTACCTAAAGCTTACTTTAAATTACAATGTAACGTTGGTTGTATAATGTAATCGTCCGAATTGTGGCTCCATCTTTAGGCATCAACTGTTCCTAATAAATTAAAACGTTCACATAGCATTTAATGTTTACTAATTTGAAAGTTACAGACCGTTTAATCCAATTAATCAACTGACAGTATATTTCAACAAGGGATTTCAGCGGTCGCGGTAAAGTGATGGGTCCATTTGCAAACAATAAAATTATGATAGATCAACTAGGATATATAAATGACGAGTGATGCGCATCTCAATTAAAATAATCCGGTCCGAACGTTTCGTTAAATCCGTGCCGGGCACTAAACTGAGATAATTATAGGCCGGCTCGAACCGCAGTCCAGTAATTTTAGTGTAAAGCACATAAGGTTAAAGGTGAATAACAAGGATGATCAATCCAATCCACTTTCAATTAAGTGAGATTACTTGTTATCCAATCAATGTTCGGGTTCGGGAATAACTGTGCGCCGATCCGCTCCCTGGGTGATTCTAACTTCTCAGTTCGAGAAACGATTGTTGTTCGAAAACAAACTTCATCAAATGTTCTCTGTGTGTATATCTGTTGGACCCTGTTGTGCCGGTCGCGCCGGCTACTTTTTCGTACGGCGTCGAAATTGATTGCCTCATAATTGGGTTATACGTTTTTGATAGTAAATGAAAAGCTACTGGGTCGCTTGGGGATTCCCCTGTCCGTCGACATTTTGATCTGCCATCACTCGACTGGAAAATAAATTATTTTGTCTTTTACAAAATAAATAAACACACTAACATGTTCCAGTTTGTATTATTTATCAGTAGATGGCAGCACAACTCGACGACGTTCACTAGGCAACCAAGACGGCTCATTTTATTCTACTGGGTTGAAACTTGAATACTTCGGTAGTTGCAATAAAATAGACCAGTGCGAACAAATACAGTCAATTATCGAGCATTCCCAGTTTCTTGTTTCGCATTTTCGGCGGCAAAAGCTGGGAGTTTCGGTCGGCTAATACCAGCGACATCCGCACAAACAGTTTAAAGCGCAAAAGTTGCCGGGTCCGGCGTTTAGTTCCTTGGATACGTAATCCGCGTAATCTGGCTTGGAAGTACGATCAACCGGGCTCAAGATAAGACCGGTTTTAGCCAGTTGCCGCCGCACGAATATGCTCAACTCACTCCGGAACACACCTACACAAGTTGCGCGCAGTTTTAAGATGACAATTAGCGATATCAATTGGCTGCACGGGTAGTTTGTTGGCCCGATTCCGCACGGAAGTTAACTGCGGACTGATCCGAGGTCGTTAATGTATGTGCCACAGTCCGACAGGGTAATCCTATTGGAACCTTGTTTATGTGCCGATGTATTGTTAGTACTGGAACTTTGTGAACTTTCGAACCGATAATTATCCATAAAATTGGCAAAAACTTATCTTATGTAATGGTGGTTGTCCAACATTAACACATAGATCCTGCTTCCATCTATTGCTATGTCACAGTGAGAATCAGATGTTATATTATTATTCATTACATTGAATAAATACGAGTCTGGCGTTTGTCAAGTTTTAATTACAAGAGCTTGTTCAAACGAGCGGAGTTTTATATAATTATTCCTACCTCAATACAAATAAATCCCAGTAGTAATTCATTAGTGGTTTTAAAAAATTTTCCTCCCCAGTAATAATTCAATAAATCCTTGGTTAGTGGCGAAACTATTTGTGCAATATTATGGGGGTGATTTATTTCGGTTTGGCCTGGAGCGTTTTAAAAATTTAATAAGTTTCACAATATCGTCCAATAAATATCCCCCTTAGAACCACAGGTATCTGTTAAGATAAATAGCACGAGTTGGTTAGAAATTTATCCCTCTATGGCATCTAAGCATAATATATTGCTGTTGTGCGGTTAATTATTGCAGATTACGGAGAGCAATTGCCAAAAATTCGTCGCTGTTAATTATCCATATAATTCAGTAAAGTAAAACGTAATTTAAACGCGTTGCAAGTTAATAGTTTGAAGCGCGATTAAATCCACTTTCAATTCGAGAACCGTTACGGAATTATTTTTAACTTTGGTTTTGTCTGTTTTAACGTCTAATCGATACCAGGTAACTGATTTAAACTTTTACGGCCCTCGATAAATGTCAATTCGAGAAATAAATTCGCTTAAGCCCGCGGGAACGAGTATCATTTTTCAATTCAAATACAAATTGAAGGAATTATTAAAATATGTCCAAAATAACTGATTTAATTTAGTTAAGCATTTTATTTAATGAAAAGTGTACAAGATAATTTTGAACAATTCTTACATAATAATTTAAAATTAGTGAACAAAAATTATGACGCTATGTACAGCATTGTATTGACTACAAATATATAAATATTACGCTTCCGAACTTATTTAGCAATATCATTTATTTATACGTTGATCAAAACAGGCCCCAGCACTGTTCCTTGTGGAACACCGATTTGTTGCTTGTTGTAATTCTTAACTTCTCTAAGTTATACTAATTAAGGAATGATCACACATCTTAGGTGTTAAAAGTATCTTTGTCATCAAGTGCTTTTGGTTGGAAATTACATAATCGATCAGGTTGTTATTATATTGTGTTGGATTTTTTATTAATTGGTACGATTTATTTTAATAAAAAATATCCATAAAATTATTATTAAACAACTGGTAACATGAAATGGTTTTCTGATTTTCTTTTTTAATTGATGCAACAATTATAAACATCAATTTCATCACCAGACCTAAAAATTTTAAACATTTGTAAATATTTGATGATTTCGGTTATGAATGTTCGGCGCACACCATAAAACTCTATTTAATTTCTCGTTGCGGCCGTGCCCATTACCATTGGCCACCGAGATCGGTATAAATTACAGCAATAAAACATATAATTTAACTGTGCAATTTTGGCTTTCCAAATTGTGTTGAATCTCCGAACGCAAATGCAAAATTGACTCAATCAATCATGTAAATTTTATTGCTTTACATATACCTTCCGTCGAACAAATATTGAACATCCAAAATAAGCAGAACCGACGAAACTACCAGCCATTTGTTGTCTGGCGGTTCAGCGTTTTTTTTTTCGCGACGTCCTTTTTCGACGCCGCATTCAATCGTGTAGAGAAAATCCGAGAAAATAATCAGCTGTGTCTTGTACGTATTATCGCCACTGTGATTTTCGGCAACAAGAGCGTAAAATTTATTCGAAAAATTTGTAAATTAGATAGAAACCAGACTTGAGCATTTTTTTGTCTAACTTCGAAGTTTCCTTTTATCACGTAAATACTTCGGCGAACACAAGCAAAATCTTAATTACATGATTTTCAATCTGGCTCCCGCTCCGGTTCAACATCCTCACCCATAAACTATGCCTCAATCAATCCGTTGTAAAACATTAATCATCCCGACACACAAATCGATAAAATCTATTAGAAACATTGTCGCAAGAGAACGCAGCAAGAAAATTGCTTCATTCCATGCGACAGTCAGCATATAAAACCGACCAACATAGAGGGATGCCACAGGGCGGCACAGCCGGATGGGAACACCACCGAAAAAATGCGGCCAGATATCGACGCGATACGTAATAGTTTCGCGGGCTGGGCAAGGGGGATGAATGTATGGCGTGTACCAGAAGCAACCGGTGTAATTTCCATCCGGGCGCTCGCCCCTAATTTGTAGCGTCATAAATAAGTGCAGCGTCGGGCTGATAATAAACGGTCGCGGGGCTTTTTGCAGACGCCGCGACGCTGCCGTAATTTCGATCTGTTTTAAAATCGCACAGAAAAAAACTCGCTGGAGTTTTCCGCTATTTATGGGGGGTGTTAAAGCTAAATATGATTATTGCCGGTTTGAGTTACGCCGATCGGTTCGGTGTGGGTTCATTTGGTTTTATGGCGGATTAAAAAACAACTTCGGGTGTTAAAGGATGATGGACGTTTATTGTTCTTTATGGAAGTTTGCTTGGAAACTGTTTTCGAGAGATTTTTTAACATAGGTTTAACTTCCGGGGAAGGAATGAATAAATTTATTGATGCGGCCATCATTTTCTATTACCACCACATAGTTTATTCCACGTGGGACATGGATCGAAGTATAAAAAGAGCCGCGGGTGAAAATTCTTTCGTTCACCCTCCGCCAATTCTGGTGTGTTTCGCGGTGGTAAATTCAAAGTTCGCCGATCGATTTTCTGTTACTGGTCCGAATTTCTCCATCCAGAAGATGTCTCGAGACGCTTATTTAAATATGTATTGCGGAGACGCGAGTTTTTATTTCAATGCTGTATGTGCCGCTTGTTCGGAGACGTTTCGAATTTTATGGCCGTGGTTTCCTGTAATATTTACTTTTATATGGTTTGTGGCATACTTTTGACCCAATATTGTTCCTTAAAACCGGGATGTTTCACATAAATTACATATAATTTACAGGAGATGGCAGCACGTTGCATTTACAACGGTTAGGCAACAAACGTTTCTTTTAATTTATTCAGTAGCTTCAAGATAGGGATGCAGTATAATTACAAAACATGCAACCATGTTGTTATTTTGTAAAACATGTTGAAACTATGAATATTGAGTTGTGTGTTACAAAGTGAATGGATTCAAAAGATTTTCCAGTAGAAAATGAAGTTTTTTCGTTTATCACCTCGTCAACGGGTAGAAAAAGTTGGGCGCTTTGAACAAAACAGCGGCTATACGTCCGTAAGCCCGCTTGAATATTCATAGAATATTAAATAGCAGAATCCGATCAAACGTTCCGAATTACGGCGCGCCGCCCCGGCAACAGTGGCGATATGATAAATAGGGTAATTTGTGTCGGGACCGCGCCCCCGAAAAAGTCAATTTATATGCCATCGGCACCCTCTGTTACATCACGGTAACGTCGTGTTGTCTTTGTGTGTTGCGCCATTATTGTGAGCTTAAGATGTTCGGATGGAGCGGGACGCGATGCGTGCATGGGAGTGAACGCGAAGTCCCGGAAAGTCATTCAACTTTTTAGTGCCGGGCCAGTTGGCAGCCCTGATTACAACGCACCACTTTGCGACCCCCAACCGACAGATTCTTGTCGTTCCCCGGCAAATTCCCCACATAACCCTGTTCCTTGTTCTTTCTGGGTTTTTGAATTTGAGAAATGACGCCGACAGTGATTATTATTGGTTGATGGAGGAAATTGGGGTGGGTGATTTTTAATAATGAACCGGGGTTAGGAGTGATTAAACGGGTCGCATATTTATTTTGCTGTTGACTATCCCTTAATTTCATCTCTGGCTATAATAAGAATTTATGGGAGATCTTAAATATTCTGCCGGAGCTAAGATTAAAATTTAAGTGAAATTTAAATAAAATTCATCGGGAATTTCTCTAATTAACAGCGGAGGGCGTATAATAAAGCACAATCTGCCATACTCGATAATTCCCTCTAATATCCTGTGTGAGAAAACCTAATTTTATAAAGTTCGTGCTAAATTAAAGAAGTAATGTATAAAGATTCGGGAATTACGGTTCCGAATATTCGATATCTTTCATCTGCGATATCCTTTCCGCGCTCAGAAATTTCCATTCTCCATCGAATCCGACGGTAAATTTTTATTAAACTCTTCGACCGTCTATTATAATATTTATTGAGTTTTCAGCCCTTCTGTTTGTGTCGATGGCTATGAATGAATTAAACTTTTCATCTCCTCCATAAAATTCATAATAACAATTTTAACCACCACTGCAGGCAACTAAGATTATACACTGTAAACTGGGTTGCATAATATTACTACACGTAACGTGTTGCCATCTATTGTTCAAAAAGCTTGAAGCGACAAGTTTCTGCATCGACGATTATAATGCAGTGCAGAATCGATAAAATAACGGCATTAATTCTTGGTTCATTGTCCGTAAATGCGAAAGTTGACAGCCTTAGGAAAGAACTCTCCTCAAAACTCGTGTTTTATTATGTATTTAGTGTGGCTCGCCATAAAGTTATGTAATATTCAATTTTGTCAGGGCCCGAGGAAATTTTATATTTTCAGGACAGGAGAAGCAACAAACGAGAGGGAAGTTTACAACCGCCGAGTGTTTACCAGACTTAAAATTTATTTCATAATCCTCTTTTTTCCACGCTAATTAGAGAATTTTGGATCGAGGGTGTTTTTTTAAACATATTACAATGTTTTGATATCCATGTAATAGTTTTGTATTGTGGTTTGAAATAAAATTTAAGGCTTGTTTCAATTCGTTTGAAATAATCTGATATTCGCAGTTACTTAAGTATATCGGACAGTTAACTTGCACAGAGACATCCCACAACATTACTGTGAAATTGACTACAAACTGTTCGTCGAATCTTCAATCCAACCCGGTCGTAGTTCTTCCACGAAATTAGAAAATATCGTCGGGAGAAAATAGCAGCCGGGATAGTAGACTAAATAAATAAAACCGAGTAAATAAATGATGCACAATTCCCCCCAATTTATATTGGATAGATTACTCCGGTTATTCCGGCTGTTTCTTTTTGCCAAACGTACGTTATTAACTCGGCAAATAAACAATTTTGCAATTAATTAAACAAAAGGGAAACGTGCCACCGAAGCTCTATTCGGATTTGTTTATTGCCTTGCCTCAGGCGTTTGTTTCCTTTTTTAGGTTTGTCATTGATTGAGCCTTATTGTTTTTCTTTTCGTTTTTCATTCTTTTTTGCTTCTTTAAGCAACGATACCAAAGTCTGTGTCTAATGAGCATGGCGCACATTTGTTTATCTCAATTAGTGAAATAAATGTGCGGCAATAAAATGATGCGGGTAAAAGGCAAAAGTCTCGAGCAACATATTGTTCGAATAGGAAAACTTTGTGTCAGCCCAGACAAAGAGACGTAAAAATTACAATCGGCAGTAATACTAAAATTCATCAAGTGGGGGAGCGACAGTAAAAAAATAAGGGGCGCCTCCAAGTTTTAATAGTTGTATTTCAGGAGCCACCCCAGTGGAAGTAATACTAATCAAAATGCTCAATTAAAGCAAAAGTCATAACCTGAAAACCCGGAAAGTCGCTTCTCGGTGCTTTGAAATTATAACGTCTTGCTCTTGTTCCGTACTTTGTTGTCGTATGCTTCGCCATAAATTATTACATGGCGGAATTGTTGGGGGCTCTTATTATTTATAATATTTGATACGACTTGTATGATCGTAATTTTGCGCTCTCTCAGTTTTACGGTCTGGCGCAGCAACGCGTTTTAATGCTACAAGAATTATGAACCCAACTCTGTCAGATGCACTTTGCCACCAACCTTGTTTTCCCCAAAATAAGTCCCTTAAAAAAATAAAATAATTAACCGGAGGGTAAAATAATCTGGTCTTAACTAAAACATTATTGAATGTGTCATGAAAAACTAAAGCGACTTTAAAAAATTGCCCCGAGCAATTACCTGTGACCAATCTACCATAAAACTGTGCCGCCCCCAGTTAATAAAAACCCCAGAGATTGAAGTCGTTTCCTTCTTGTACACGCTGGCAAAAAAATCACGGCTTTATCGTGGACCTTTATCCCATCACGACCATCGAACATATTCGTCTTCCGATCGGGAATTCCTTTTACGGCTATAATATTCACTATCGCCGTCGTATTTATGTTTTTCCTCTCCGGCCCCGGGAATAATGTCGGGGCACGCCCACAACAACACGTATTGACAGCCAAAAGATTTCAGATTTCATCCCCTAAATTGGGACGTTTTTCAAGCGTGTTTCCTCCAGTGTTTCGCCCTCGTGTATTGGCAGGGGATCTAGTCAAAGTTCGGGAATTAAGACATGTAAGTTATTAAATTCATGAAATATAAATCGAAAACCCGACAAAAGATTAGAAAATTGCGGTGGCATTATGTGGTGGATGAGTGTGGATATTTCTAATAAAAACTGCCACCGGGGGGTAGAAAATCCGATATATCGGAGGGCGCTTTTCTGCTCTTAATAGGAAAACTGAGCAAGAAAAGCGCGAGCGGACGGATACAATGGCGGTCCCCGGGCGGTAATTCCGACTGAAATCGATTAATAAGAGAGTGCGGTGCCAACACACTCACACATGACGACGTACCCGATAGTCCCCGAAGTCATAGGCTGTCATCTGTTGATATGCCGCTGATTGTGCTGGGACTTCCCCGAATTGCAGTCAAGATAAGAAATCTGTGAGTTAAAAAAACCCGAAGGACGAATCGCGACGTTTTGTATCGCCCATTGCTACACACTTGACAAGTTTTAAAAGAAGTGAAAAGTTGTTTTTAGTTGCTACACTTTATTGCCTTGTATCCACCATTTTCTTTTAATAAACCTTAGAGACTTAACTACGGTTTATTAACTGTAACTTGAAACGCTGCTGACTCAGATTACACTTGAAAGAAATATAATCAAAAACTCGGATTAGAGACCTAAACCATGGAAGTAAACCGTCCCGAACGACAAATCAACATAATTCCCGTGCCTTGAAAAGGAGTGGAGCGTCATTGAGAAGAAATATTCATGCTGAAAATAGGGTTACACAGATAGAGGACGTTTCGCTTTAATCTCCTTACAAGGAACCCTTTTTTCCAGACCCTCTCACATCCTACGGCATCGTCTCGCGTCTGAAACGATTTACATGTCCCGTTGATTGTAAGCTTTTACTTCTTTCTAGGACCCGGAAATTGATCGAGTTCCGTTCACGCTCTTCCAGAAACAAGATTTCTAATAGTTATTGAAACTCCCAGCAAAACAAACAAGCCGAATCAATTGACATGACCAGATAACTACCCCTTCAATATTCTCACACATCGAAATCAATCGGAGTAAATGTTCCTTAACGGTCCTCGTATGTGAATGTGTGGTGGATCTGTTCGTGTGGATCTCGATCAGGTGAGGCTGTTAAATTAAATAATGGAGGTGAAATAGAGTGGCAACGGGTTATTCCACCGCTCCTGACATGAATACCGGACCAGTTCCGGGCTGATTGCGTTCAAGAGGAGTCTTCACGTGTCGGATTTTCCTCGGCAACCACCACCATCGCTACAATTTTATGGAAATTTATGAATTTGAATCACTGCAAGTTGGGAAGACGATAACTGTAGGATTTATTTATATATTTCCTGTATTCAACATTATTACAATATAGTACGATTGACTTATTCTAAACTTTCTATCTTCAGTGATATATTTGTTGATATATCTAACTCCTTTGCTTACCATAGTCTATGTGACTAAATTACAAATTATTTTTAATTAGTCAAGAAATTCTTCCGTTACAATTTTATTAGAATTTAGAAAGATTGGAAATAATAATTGTTTTCACAAATGTTTCTCACAGTGGAGTTAATACATAGAAGTTATCTTCAATGGTTTATTTGTCATTCGTTTTACCGAAGTTTATGTGACTAAGTTAAAGATTATAAATTATAATTGGTTTTACAAATCTCTTTTACAATAAAGTTGATACATAGAAGATATATTTCATTAATATTATATGTTAATTGTTTTCTAGTTTAACTTTACTTAAAAAAGGAAGATAATAAATTATTCAACAAATTTAGAAAGAATGAATTCAAATATGTCTCTCAATAGAATCGATATACAAAATTTCCGTACCCAAAGATAGATTTGTTGATATTTTCCTTTTCATCATAGTTTGTGCCATTGAAGTTTGAAGTACCTTCTCAAAAGTTTCAAGTAATTTTGAAGAAAACAAATAAACCTTGTTGATCTGGAACTGTACCAGCGTATATTTGCATAACAGTAAAAGTTGTTGTTCTTTACTTCTTTAATAGATAAAAAACAAAACAAACGACGTCAAATAACGAGAAATGGAATTCATAATACATTCTGGACGTTTGCGAGGCTCATATCTTTAACGACCGACCGTTTTATTTGTGTTTGCGTTCCGGGACATAATGCAAAGCTACTTATTTAATTTCGTATTCTTTATTGTACGTCTAATAAATGAACATTTTCCAACTCTACGTAGTAGTCGAATTAAATCTTTTCGCAAGCGTCACGTTCCATGACTCGAATTCATGTCTTTATCTTTATTTACACTCCACTGCTTATTTCCTGTTTGTAGTATCTTTTCGCATGTTTAACACGGTTTTTAACTTTACACAGTATTTTGTTTCTTATTCAGTGCAACGGGGAAACGAACTATTTTTATAGTCGTATCGGGAACTTGAGGATTCCTACAAGAGATATTTGGTTACGCTTCCTACAAATACTCTAGGTGTTCGTTCACACAAAAAACTCTATTTACTTTTCTATTATCGACGTTTCTTGTCACGGAGGCACGATTCATGTTCTCTTAAAAGCTTTGATGTGCCCGATTATTTTTAATGTCATAATGATCATTAGTGTTGAAAATGTATAGATTTTTTAACTGCTTTGTGGTATTGTGGCAATTAAACGTTTTCCAATAATAACATTAATGAGACACACGGTTGATTAAAAGACATAAAACTGCGCCGGAATTTCGATTCAGGTCATTTAGTTTAGTTTGTTTGTAGCCAAAGCGTACATTGTAATCCATTGTGTGCGGGCCTAATTATAAAAGTCATGTAATGGAAATTCCCGTTCCGTGTCTCATAATAAATCATCCCCCCGATCAACCGTACCGAAATTTATTTATATATTCACGTACATTTGTCGCGGGTTTCAGACAATTTTATCAGATGTGCAATAAAAATTTGTGCCGATTAGATCGGACACCCCGCATAGTAGAACCGAGGCCGGGGTTGAAATTTTCGTATTTTTCGCCGGCACAAATCAAGCGAAATGTATGCATCGCATTTAGATAAATTACATTTCTGCCCCGGTTCGCAAAACGTTCCGGGGGTTATTTGTTTCGACGGCATTTGCATCGGCTTTACATTTTTCATAAAAATCTGTTCGATTCGGTGGAGGGGATTACATATTAAAATTGCGGCCTGATCCATTGCGAAATTGATTAAACAATTTTGCATGGAAATTGGACGGCTGCATCCGATGAAAAATAATTGCTTTATGCTTGTTTACCACCCACGTTCATTCGTTTTTGCGTTGTGACTTTCTTAAATGGACGGTGTTTCGTGACACTGTGCGGTTCGTTCGCGTTGTAGTATTTGGAATTCGCGTAGCAGCGAATTACCGAGTTAATAATAATGACCGAAAACCGATTTGTATAAACGATCCTGGAACGTCGAGTCGCACTCCAACTGTTCCTGCACACTAAAATCAAACGTCCCACTCCAGCTACGTAGCAGCAAAGCGAACAATCTCCACATTCAACTTCCATAACCCATAATCGTCGATGCACTAATAAAAAGTCTTATTGAACCGATCCCGTGCCACGTTAACGGAAATGTTTCCGAGTTTTCTTCCAACTTCCACTCGCAATTTACTACGTACGGTCGGCAACTATTAAAAGGCATTATATTTTACCGACAACCGGCAAAAATATTCTTTTCAAAACAATAGTAATGGACGTGCCTAATTTTTTTATATATTGTTGTTTCTTAAAATAAATACCAATTCACTTCAAAAAGGAACTTTTTATTTGAATAAAATATGTTGAAATGACATTTTGATCATTTATAGATAGTTCCCATATACAGCAAATTAATAATAAATTTCATAGAAGAGGGCGAAACAAAAATGAAAATATGCGCTAATATTCAAATTAATATAAATGTTCGGCGCATCATTGAGGCAATGTTATTCGCGAATTAAACGAGTCAGTTCTAAAGAATTTTATGATAAATTTTATATATTAGTTTTTCTACAGATATTGAAAAAAAATAAAATTTTTTGTTACATTAATATGTAATATATTGTGTAAATAATGCGTACAAGACTACATTTTCGGTCAAAAATCGATACTTTAAATTCATATATCAATCAGGAGATAATATCACAGAATTAAGTTTGAATTTCTTTCCGGCCAATTTGGGCGACGTGAATGTCCAACACGGAGAACGTCTTCACCAACAAACGAAAGCTATAAAGCAACGGTTACATGGGATTTTAGGATACAGTCGACATGGGAGGTTACATTTGATTTTTCATACGAGAAGCAAATTACAGGAGCAATCATAGACAAGAAAAGAGCGAGAATTTTTTACAATACAATTTTATTATATCAAAGGTAGATTCAATTTCAACTATTTCAATAAATGAGAGAAAATATGTTCAACTGTAAAATTCATAACTTCATAATTTGTCGTTGGATTTTCATTATCAGTAGCTTATTATTTTTTTGTAAAAGTGATATCTTTACATAAAAAAATTCAAAATGGGCTTTTATTATTCCCAGCCCGATATGTAAATTTTTATCATCGATTTTTGTCAAGTAAGCCGCCTTTACCAAATTATTAAAATCATTGGCATTTGAACTTCTGGATCAATATTAAAACTATATAAATAAAAATTGTAGTAAATGTAATCTTTAATTTGAATGTTAATTTATCCAAATTAGTGAATTAGATTTCGAATTATATTTATGAAATTGAAAATAAAAAAATGTGTAAATTTAATTGTTTGGAAATGCTTCAATAAAAAAATTTGAGAATGATTTGTGCACCAAAATTTATAGAAAAATCATTCGAATCATTAAAGTTTGAGGTTTTTAGTTGAAATTACTTTCAATTCTAACTCTTGACACTATCGCCAACCAATTTTATTCAAATAATGGAAGTTCTATACATTCTTTATATACTCAGTGTTAAATGTTATAGCAAGAAGTTGACGTGGTGCGACATATTTACCCAACAATGGGCGTTATGGTTTTAGGTTCTATTGCTCATGACAACGCAACGTTATCTTCAGGAAGTAGTAGAGCCGACTGTTCGTCCTTGCCTTAATCGGTCCAGGGATCCAATATTTCAGCAATATAATGCTCTGTCCCATGTTGCCAGGGTTAGTTTAACCTTTTTTGAACAGATCTATGTAAATTTGATTCCATGGCTAACCAGATCCTCAGATCTTTTTTCACTTATTGAACATATTTGGGATATGATGAGTAGAAAGCTATGAAATTAGTACGAGTAGCTTAGGATACTATACTTCAAGACAACCTCAGTGAATCAGTGCTAAGACCTATTGGGGAGTACTTCTTTGTCATTTGACTTGAACTTTCGGACTTCAATAAATTCAGTGAAATCAGCCAAAAAACAAAAGTAATTTGTAAACTAGCGTTAGAGTAAGATTTAAGTTTGCAAGGTGGAAAAAGCAACCCCCGATTTAAATCTAGCGATTGCCACCTCGCGAGTGGCGAACACACAACCTGGAAACGGTGCTGCAATAAAACACTGCGGTTAATACGTTCCTTCGGGGTGATTAGCATATTCCGTGACGTTTCTGACACTCGAGCTATGCGGAAATGAGTATTCGTATCAAGAATATAGTTGTAAATTCCTATGAGTTACATAAGTCACGCGTCTACTGTTTATGCATTCGTTTTTTAGCCGGTTCTCCGGTATATTTATGTTGTCGTGGCGGTAATTAACATATGGTTAATTACAGTACATGTAATGAGATGTCCGGTTAGTAAGATAGTGCTGTGGTGGACAAACATGTGTTGTTGTTTGTAGGATGTTTAATTAATTAGAGGGTGGTTAGCGGTTTGGGCAAATTTGTAATTATGTTATAACATGTTTACATTGTAAATAAAACAGACACGTTACCGTAAAAGACGTTGCGAAGTCGATATTTTATGCGGAATAGCCGCTAAAATCATTACAATATTCAAATACGGGAGAGGAAAGCGGTCGGAAAATAAGTACACACTCGAGCCTCGCAACCACACATTTACATTTCATCACGGAACTTCGCCGACTGTATTTATATAAATTGTAGAAAACTTAATTAAGATCTTGTCCCCCCTTCAGAAAATTTGAGTCGCGAAACGTTCGCCCCATGAATATTCAGACTCGATCGTTTTCAAAGAAAATTTTAATGGCTTCAATAACGCACACGGACCGCAATTTATTCGGTTACTGCGCGTCTGTCTCATTTAATCAGCAACGTTCTTTGCAAAAATAACCGTTTCATTTACTTTTCCAGTGTTTGCACTGCAAAAAAACAACGATGCTGTTTAATTAGAGGGACTTCCATTAATTATATGTTTTGCAGATTCATTGCCAAATCAGGAATGTTTACGTTGTCGGATACATTCACTAAGTCAAATATTAAATTTGATATATTTGTATTTACAGCCAGATAAAATTATAACAAAAAAACATCAGTGAGGTAGACGTATATATTTTTTCCTCCTCTATCATCAAAAATTAATCAGTTGCTTTTAATCCTTTGACTGTCTATATGTAGTTTTGTGTTTTGTTTATTTAAGAGATTCTTTAACAAACCAGAAATTTTTGTTAAGTATGGTAACTAACTCAAATATTAATTTTTAAGAAGCTGAAATTGTTTGAGCAATGCAAAAAACATATTATACATTTATTGGAATTATTTCCTGACGATTTGCTAGTACGAGTGGCCACCATTTTCATGAAGGTGATATACAAAATATTCTGAAGGATAATCCTTCCTGAAAGAAAATATTCAAAGCTCCTGAAATAATTGATGTTTTCTGTTGCACGTAATATTCGTATTAATGATTCATTATGACAAATATTTATTTTATTTTCGTATCTTTATTTGCATTTCAAGATTTCAAAACACAATAAAGGACGTTAATAAATAGGACAGACGTACATTTTTTCATAAAGCGCCCCAAAAAGTAATCAGTAATCCTTTTTATAATCCTTTTACCACATCTCTGTTTCGAATTTTATTTTATATTTTATGTTTCGCATATTCATTATTAGATCAAGAATGTTTATTTTGTTGGATACGAACAGCAATGCAAATATTAATTTTTATACATCTGTATTTGCTGCCTCCTGAAATAAAAAACCTTAATAGGATAAACATATTTTTTGTCTGTTATTAAATAAAATACATACATAGAAAGTTATAAATGTGTATAATTATTTTTACTTTAGTAAATTATTAAAAATTCATAATTACTTCATCATTAGTATAAGTTGTAGGCAACTAATGGTAGAAACATAGTAATAATTGCAGAAATTACAAATGCAGGTATTTTGGTATTTTTAAAATAAATCACCATCTATTAAGAAATGTAATTTATGGAAACTATATTGTCCACTGGAATAAAAAAATGCATTTGAATAGACTAAAATAATTATGCCATTAATTGAAGGAGACATAAATATTGTAGTTTAATATTTTTATTGATACAATATAGATCGTGTTCATAAAACATTTATTTTAATTATTATTATTATTATGTCTAATAGTATTTTTATAAAATAAGACTCTTGTCGGTTAAAATAAAAATTTTGCATAAATATGTATAATTTAATATTTTTATTGTTGATATAATATAATAAGTCCTAATATATGATTTCAAATTCAAATAATAAATGTATTTGAATAGCCAAAAATAATTCAACCATTAATTAAATGTTTCGTTGAATTTAACATTTTTGTTGACATTCTACAGACTGTATTCATAATAAATTATTAAAAAATTACAATTAATTCATTCATACATTAAAGCAAATATTCTGTTTTTGCAGCTTCACGAAATAAAATGATGTTAAAAAACGTTAATGGTATAGATGTACGATTGAAAACTAATCCGCTTTAGATCCTCTGTTCGCCTCTATAATACAATTTTAATTTTTTATTTTTATGGCATTTACATTGTTTTACATGTTCATTATCACAACAGGAATGTTTATATTGTTGGACGAACATGAGGCAAATATTAATTTATTTTTAGCATCATAAAATAAAAAAACCTTAATTGGATAGACGGCATTTTTTCGTCTGGTTTCCTGAAAAGTAATCAGTCTCTTTTAATCCTTTGACCGTGTCTTTATGTCCAGTTATATCTCATATTTCATTTAACATGGAATTAACAATAATCTGTCACTTACACACGGTAATTCATATTACACATTAATTTCATGCTCTCATCTGTTACGTTTTATTCGTTTGCATGAGGGAAATTATTTTTCAATTAATTTGTCTGCACTGTTTTAGTGAAATTGATAATTACAATTGAAACAGTATTTTTGTATACAAGAATTTTTTATTGGTTGTTTATTGGTATGAAAAAGGGTGCAACTTTAATTAATATTCTTGTGGTTTACGTCCAAGTAAATAAGAAATGTTTTTGAGTTCTGTGGTTAACTTTGTCGAAATAACACTTGCGGAATCAATAAAGGAGCGTTGGCAGTGAATAAAAGATTGTGAACGATGCAAAGTGTAAGAAATTCGTGGCATTGATCTCCACCCCGGATAATCATATATTTATCCAAAACCGTCGATTCACAGGTCATTTCGAATTCCCATCATCGAACCCAAATTGGCAATAAAGCACCGAACAGACAGTGCGGGGCGTACGTCTTCGACGGCCGATACTCCCGAAAAGTTGTAAAAGCTCTCAGAGGGCCGATGATAAGTGAAAAAGAGATCGGGAATGAAGTTCCGCAGCAGCAGTTACACGTGACACGGCGACAGTGTCGCATTTGACTCGGGCGACGGTTTTTGGCGAGTTTGGTCACGTCGCCGGGGCCCGAGTCACGACGGGTCACCGTTTTTCGGTGGGGGAGACGCCTCAAGGATGCCTCAATTTGTACGCAGAACAATGTCATTTCTCTTTAAATATTCCTCCAGGTCGGGACCCGCCCGTTATTTCACGACCCTCGCATTTATTTTTACTTTTATCTCGGCGTCAGGGGCCCACACTCACGCCGCCATGATAAATCGCGATACCAACTCTAATTGGGGCCGCGTTTTATTGTTTTGCCACTCATATTTTCACTACAACTTTTGCTGTTTATGTTACTATTATTTTTATAGACGCATTCCTTCAGATAAATTGAAACTTGGCCAACAATTAGAACTTGAAATTACACATTTTAGCTGTTGATAGTTTTAAGATAAATTTTATTGTGATCTTAGAGTCAAAATCAGCAATTGTCATATTTGTACCCTTGTTAACATTGGAAAATTTTTACTTATTCCTTAACCTCAAATTATTTTATTTAATTTTTTAATTAAGCTGAAAAAGATTGGAAACTGAAAATTCTTTAAATTTGAGCATGCCACTTCAGCGTATTTCTAATTACACCGTAAATTAAAAAAAATATTCTAATTTCACTTTAAACTTTTATTAAAAACTTGACTCAAAAGTCATTGGTTATAATAATTTAATCATTCTGAACTTCTGAAAAATTTCAATGAACCTTGTTTTAGACTCAAAATCAATAATCAAAATCAAATATTTTTTTTATTTTTCTTCTCTTTTGTCTTCAAAGTGTTTCAACATTAAAACATCAAATCAAAAACTTTGAAACTTGAAGTCAGTTGTTACAATTTTGTACAATTTATCATCTTGAACATGCGAAGAGGCCACAATTAAACACAGCAACCTCCCCCTGAATCTATCCCATTCAGACACCAATAAAATGCGTTTTAACAACCAGTGCATCGACTTTTATGATCACCATCAATTAACTGAATTAAACCCGCGAAATTCGCGTCCTTGGAAAGGCGATTCAACCGTCTGCATCCGAACCGACACAAACCGATGGAAAGAAAAACGGAAACAACAAATTAATCGTCTGCGCGAAAACCGCGGAACCCAAAGTCGTGTGGGATTCAATTTTACTTTTAATGATTGGATTGGATCAATTGATGTTGCCATGGTGACTGGTTTTTTTTATTTGTCCTTCATTTGCGTTCGCACTTACCAAATCAAATATTTGCCGGAGGAAAATATGTCCCGGTTAAAAAAAAAAACATATCCACTTAATGTTTTTTCCTTTCCTTTGGATCCCGGCAACGATTAAAATGTTTAAATTCGTCCCGGGTTTTTTTTAAGGAGAGTTGATTAATGTTTGGATGATTGAAGCGCGGTGGAAAAATAAAACTACGTAATAAAACGGAGATGAAAATAATTTCAATTTAAATGAAACCAAATAGAATTTATTAAAGGAATATTCCCCGAGAATGCACTTTATTATTTATATATAACTGTTGAGTCGGATAAAAATCGTACCATTAATAATACAAAATTGTCTCGTTGTTGAAGCGGTGAATTAGGTTCGTGCATTTCCAGTCGAAAATTCATTTTATCCGGCGGCACGTAAATTTTATTTAAAATTAACAAAACTCGAGGTGTTTTAAAATGGAATTCCTATTACATTGAAATTGAAATATAAATGTGTAATGGAGCCGTTTTAATTCAGTAAGAGATACGTTTTAAAGTTAATCGCGAACCCCACATGGAAAATCTTAATTAAGATCAGACGATCCGGTTTCATTTATAAAACAGTTCCGGCTTTTTCAGACTTAGTCTAATTGGATGAACTTTTTCAAATATATTATTTTTAATTTTACTCTGTAAATTTACAAAATGCTTTGTTTAAATAGTTCATGTTAACCCAAAATGATTCACGGAATATTGTCTTATAAAAAACCATCCCTTAAGAATTTTGCCCGTTTCTTGTACACCATTCGTAATATAACGTTTATATTATTGTTTCACCACCCAGGTTGTATAATAAGTGAAAATTTGGCCATTATAACTTTCGAAACTTTTAGAATGTCTGTACTTTTAAATTTGCGCATAATTTTGTGCGTCATGACACGTTTAGTAGTACATATCCACTCATATAATTTGAAAATGACTCACAGGATATTGAATCATAAAAGGATGTGGACAACTCAAATCAACCCCTAAAAATGATGTCAGTTTCCCCCATTTACACCCTCTGTATGTTATATTTATGTTATCTTTATTTCTACACCCAAGATTGTTTAGATAGAGAAATTTTTGGCATATGACATATAAATGTTGAGAACTTTTTGTTGTTGCTTGTTCAGTTGGTCTTTATATTCTTAAGTATTAGAGAGCTCAAATTTTGTCATCTGAACTTTCTTATGTAATTAATATAATAATTAAAAAGCAATTTATCAAGCTACTTCAAGCGTTTAATAGTTCCACCCTCGTAATTAAAAAATAAGAGAGATAATTATTAAGGAATGCAATTAAGTCAAATCCACCACTAAGAATTCTTGCCGGTTTTTTCAGTTTTTAATTTTTTACTGTTTTTAATTTTAAATGCAAATTTTTTGTATTTATACATGTCCTCATTGGTGACATGACATGTTTAACAGTTCACATCCATCCATATTATTTAATTTAAATATTAACGTTTAATAGGTTCGACCCCATAATTCGAAACTAACCTACAGGATATTCAATTCTTAAGGAATGTATACAAGTCAAATTCACATATAAAAATTCTTGTTACTTTCCTTTACTCCTTCGGTAATATAATGTTTATGTTGATATTATTTCTGTATGTACATGTTCTCATTGGTTACGTGATATTTTTAATAGTTCGTATCCAGTCATATAATTTGAAAATAACTCTCTGGATATTAAATCATACAAGGATCTGTATCACTCAAAAGTTGTGTATATCCCTTAGATTATATATATATATATATATATATATATATATATATATATATATATATATATATATATATATATATATATATATATATATTTATATAATGTTTATATTATTTTTATTTATTCAGCTTATCTGAGCAGTAAAATTTTTAACATTATACATCATCTTTTAAAGTTCTTCATGTTTAGTTAAATTCTGATGTAACAGAGATCTGAAATTTTGTTATTTTAACATTGTTATGTGTTACTGTTAATATGATAATTTAAAAGCAATTTATCTCTTGATCGGTTTCCTGAAGCGTTTAATAGTTGATCCCCCATAATTCAAAAATGACTCACACGATACTGAATCAGTAGAGGATGTGAATAACTCGACCCCCTCGTTGTCTCCCCTTTTCCCCGATAAGAAATTACATCAGATGCGTGTTCAAGGAATGCCATTTTTATGATAATTTATACACGACGAGGGTTGAGTAATCGGAAGTGATTCATATAGATCTCATCAACTGATGAACCGGCCGAAAAATTGCAAAATTGCAAGTCGTGTCTTGTTATATTGGCAATTTTCTTCCATAATAAGAACCGATTAAAATCCGAACGGGCAACATTTGTTTAGGTTTTCTTTTCGGCGGCAGAAGCAATTTGTACGGATGTGTCTAGACCTATTCAGCACATAATTCATTTTTCTCGTCGAAAACAGCCCCCATACATTATCCCGTAAAAATAATAAACACCCCCAAGTGTTATTTATAAAAGCAACGATAAATTACGCTGCGGTTATAAAAAGGCCCTATAAAATTTTTTTAGTGGAACATGTATTCTACATGTAAAATTGAACGGATAAATCGCGATTAAGGGATGATCTATTGAAGGGAGAGGATATTCTGCAATGTGGAAATTGAAATAATAAAATTGGAGGTGGATTTCTGGATTTTATTTAATGGTAATTATGAAGTAAATAACTGCATCTAAACGTCGTAAATATTTATGAGGACGTATTGTTCGTAATTAATTTTATGTTTGCCGCACAAAGCAGTTTTATTTTAATCTAATTGGAGCAAGACGACTTAAATAAATGGAATTATGAATGTGACATAAAAATCATTACGTTTTACGAGAAAAATATGTTTTTAACGAGCGTGGGTAGTAAAATTTTAACGTGACAAGATTTGAAGGTTTTATTTTCAAAGATTAAAAATTCAATTGTATCATCCACCGCCAATTTTATCTTAACGGCTCATAATAAATGGGGCTCTCCCATTTCGCTGTGACGCACACAAAAAGATTTCTGTACCGTTTTTATTTCAGGGGTGACGTCCCTTCACATAGTCGATTTCCGGGTGCCGTCGCTGGTCGTCCGGAATCAGAACGTCCGGCTGGAGTGCACGTACGACATGGACGGCGAGATACTCTACTCGGTCAAATGGTACAAGGACGGTCAGGAGTTTTATCGTTTCGTTCCGAGGGATCATCCCCAGACCCAATGGTTTTCGCAAATGGGAGTCACTGTTGACGTAAGTTTCCTTTTTTTTGTCCCCCTTTTTAACAAGGGTGTTTTATTAAGGTCTTTACATTTTTTTACAATGGACTTTTAATTAAATGTGTATGTTTTATGACAATGTGTGAAAGTTTTGGCTCTCCCATTTTGTTACTTTACTTTAATCCGCTTTGTTCAACTCCTTAAAAATACATTTAGCAGCCTTAAAAACTTTGCTTCCGCTTGAAATAATTCGTTATATAAAAATTAGTTATAGAACGCGGTGAATTCCCGGGAGATTCTGAAGCACAGATGAAAATTATATCAGTATAAAATTCCACTTTTCGTTTTATAATTGCGGAATCGATAGTCGCATCACGTACAATAACGTTTTATCTTTCGCACGAGAAGATATCTATGACAGATTTCAGAAACCATATATAACACGGTGATTTAACCCTCCCCATTCCAATTATAAACCTATCGCGGAACAGTTTTGCATCATGCATAAATGATTCGCCTCACTTTTCTGTTTTCGTTTCAAGAAATTATACAATCCGACACATTTCTCTATAAAAATTATGCACATTTCCACCGATTTTACTGTGCACTTTTATAACTTCTGCGACCGAATAAAATAACAGCAACAATGTAAACCCAATTTTATTTTTATTCCTCGTAAAGTTCGATGATTTATTCGGTAATATACGTAAAAACATTCCGGTGAGCATTTATGGTATTGTTTTGCATATAACAAAACGGAGGAAACCCGGTTTTTGATTCGACAATAAAGATTTGACTGTGCCGTTTTCGGTGGTGAAGATGCTGATTGAAAAGAAATTGGATTGCGCGACGTTTGATGATCGAGAACACAGGACGTAAATATTTTAAACAACTTTATTTGTTTATACACATGAAATTAAAACAAAAATGATAAAATTTAACTAAATTCGAAATAAATGAGTTAATAGAATATTTTTAAAATTGAAATCAAATTGCAAAAAGTTTCTAGGTTATTAACAACGAATTGTAATCAAATATTGGACATTTTTATCTTTTATACTATTTGAACGAAATTAATTGAAACCGTATCACAAACACATTTTACTTCAACATTTGTTTCGGAACTTTTTCAGCGCGAAATAAAAATATCAACGTGTATTATTAATTGGCAGTTTCGAAGTAACAAATTTTTACGCTACTGTTTTATTTCATTTTATGGAAAATTACGTATATAAAAGAAATTCGCCAATATTTTTTACCAAAGTGAAACTCAGTTTTTCCATGAATATTTTGTTACAAATTTAATAAATTCTATCGTTTTTATTTCATCGTTTTTGTTTGCATAAATTCGCATTAAAAATTGCATATATTTTTATTAATTTTGTGCAAGTCAATACTAGATTGTTTAACGTCCTGATGGAAACGTTAAATGTTGAAATTGAATTCCAGTTTCACACGTTTTTCATAAACCTTAATATTTTTTCATTTTAACATACTTTTCATATTATTTTATGTTCATCTAATCATCTAAGTTAATATTTACATGTAATTTCAAAAATATGAACGACTTTCAAGTGTAATTACATAAATACTATTTTAAATTAAATTTATACAGTTTCTTTGTTTATATATGGTAATTAACTTGTTTCAATTTAGTTCTGACTGAATTTAAAATATTACATTCTATTCACATAAATATTAAATAAAAATGTAGAAAGAAATTAAGATTAAATATTTGTCTTTTATATATTTTCAAATAGGATTTTATTTATAACTGGACATTTAAATATATTTTGACGTTCTGCTTTTCTCAATGTACTGTAATTTTTTAATTAGTTTCAGTAAAATGTATCTATTTGCACTTTAGTGCTTTTTGATTTTTAAAAGGTTATTAATAAATTCACGTTTAATAAGAATTGTCTATAATTATAAGTTATAACTTAAACTCAAATTTTGCCAGTTTTTTTTAGTTTATCGTTACATTCTCGAATACAATTTTATTTAAATCAAAGTATTTAAATACATATAACGTTCTGATATTTTTTATGTGCTTTTTTATTTAATTTAGTAAAATTTAATTCATTTTCACTTCAGTGATTATTGATTTTTTTTGACAATTAGCAAATAACATATTCTTCATTATTTATGTTTCAAAAGGTTAAGATAAAAGAAAAATAAAAGCACACTGAATACTTAGTATATTTTACAACACAACAAGTATAGAAAATATTCTCAAACATTAGTTTTTAATAGTAATAAAAAATAAGAATAATAAAATAAAAACTATTTATGTGTATATTTATTTTTTGTGTTATCAAAGTTGTATGGAAACATGTACACTGCAGAATGATTAAAGTTCTTAGAAGAAGAAATTATAAAAAAGTAATTCACCTGATAGTAATTTCATCAACTTGGAAAAACGTATTATTATATATTATTTATTATGTTTTATAATCATATACAACAATAATACATAATGACAATAATGCTATTTGTCCAATTTACATATAATTCTTTAATATACTCTCTTACCTTAGTTTTTTGTATAGTTTTACTTTCATTTCAAAATGAACCTTCCCTTTATTTGTTTAATTTCCTTTAATATAGACTTTATTACAAATGTTGTATCTCGTAAGTTATATTAAAACTTTAATAATGAAGTATGTTTACATTTTTTCCTTACAAAAATGAAAAAGTCAATTTGTCGTAAATTGCATCGGATTATATTCGACATATCAGATTAAGTGCGAGCGACATTTAATTTTCGCCGGTAATAAAATCAATATCATCGTGCAATATTCGGCGGTAATTTGTTGCGCCGCGACGCCTAGCAAATGAATGGGGGTGCCGATCCGTCCTCGTCGTCGTTGTCGTCGTCGTTGTAGTCGGGCGGCTTTCGCATTCCGTCCTGTCATGCCTGATGTAAGTTCTTTACGTATTGTTTTAGTTCTAGGTCAATTTGATCATCAACTTTATATGCCAGCGAACACGACCGAAACTTCGCCCGTTTATTGGCGCAGTCGGGGGTGGGCTGAAGGGACGCGGCGCGGGGAGATCGGCTACGATCCGTTTCGTTCGACAATAAAATTTCTGCTGAATCTCTAATGGTATTATGTCATTCTGTTGCGAGATGTTTTTCCTAAAGCGGAAAAAGGATACGCGCATGGATTTACACGACGTTCTGGATTCCTTACAGGACGGTCTGCTGTCGGAAAAACTTATTTAAGATACAGCGCATAAATAATATTTCCCCCCCGTTTTTTTTCCTGGCGCTATTTTGTTCAATCGGCTCGATAACAAGATAAACTTTTTATTCGGTCGACCGAAATGAAATACGTATTGGATTCCATTCAATTTTCGATCAAACAATTTACTGTTAAAGTGAATATAAAAAATTACAACAGAAAAATAGTTGGGAAAATGGTTAGTGGGAATGTTTATAAAATTAAATCACATTGCATTTAACATTTTTAATGAACTGTCAGTTATTTTTTAGTGAACCATGAACATTTTCATTATGATTTTAATTAATTTATTTTTAATATATTTATTTACCATTCAATTTTATGATTTTTGTTCGAGAATTTGATTTCAAATACCAGATAAAAACACTACAAATAATACATTAATGGAATTATTTAAACGATAATAAAAGTTAAAACTTTTATCATATAACATATATTGATATAATAATTATAAATTCATATAAATTGGCTAATAATATTTTGATAACTGCTAGTTTAACGATTTGGTTTCAATAACAATTGAATATAAACAGTTATATGTAAACATAAATTAGCAAATCTTCGGAATTAAACATAATCAAGTTTTATTTTTTTAGATACTTTTTTTGGTTAATCTATTTTTTCAAAGATCTTCACTTTTAATATACTTTATAAAATCTTAAAAACAATAAATATTTTTTAAATTTACACAGTTTAATGTAACAATTTAGTTTCAATAACAACAGAATATAAACAATTATTTGTAACTTTGGGAATCTTTGGAATGAGAAATATTCAATATATATATATATATATATATATATATATATATATATATATATATATATATATATTTTGGGTACAATTTTTTGTATAAGCCATTTTACAGGAACTTTCAGGTTCATGAAACTTTAGACGATCTTATTAGAATTATGAAGAATAATACAGATATTCCAAAAATCTTAATAAAAATAAATATCTTATTAAATTTACAGATTTTAATTTAACAATTTAGTTTCAATAACAACAGAATATAATTAATGCGATTTGATAATGTATGTAGGGACTTTCAGGTTTATCAATCTCTAGAAGATCTTATCAATTTACAATTTAGTCTCAATAAAAACAGAATATAATTAATACGATTTTGATAATACATAAGTTTTTCAGGGACTTTCAGGTTTATCAAGCTCTAGAAGAACTTATCAAAAGAATAAAAATATTCGAAAAATGTTAAAAATGATATATATATTTTTGTGATTTACATTTTTTCAGAACTTCGAAAAAGTAGTAAAAGATCAAACACTTTATTAAAACTTAAAGTTTTCATAGTTTCGAAGTAAATAAGTTTTGATGTTAAAAATAAGTACAAAGAAAAAGCGGAGAGAAATAAAAAAAAAGAACAAGCAGGCAAGATAATGAAAGAGGATAAATATTAAATGAAGTTGTTGTTTAATCCCGGACGAATCTAATAAGAAAGGCTGAATGATGTTTGTGCAGTGTTGCAGTGTTGGTGTGTCGCATAAAAGCGGCGATAAACATCTCCTAAAGCAGGTTTTAAGTAAATCCGGCGGCAAATCCAATTTAATTAAATCATTATCAAATGCAGTTTGGAGTTTTAAGATGCCCGCCCGACCAGAGTGCCGGTAAGAAGTACAATAACTCTTGTTAACAGCCCCCCGTTTAGCATAATGCAAGGCGCTTAAGCGTCGCTACGGGCAGATCCGAGATATAATTTTTTCACCAAACAAAATTAGAATGTCAGATTTCAATTTAACATTTTCCTACGTAAACTGATTATGTTTTCACCTTGTTTGTCCCCGCCAAATATTGACTGGGACTAGGGGCACTGCGCTTAATTGTATGGAAATGAACCGGATTACGACGTCTTTTTCATCCGACCCGTTTTGTCACATGTGCTTTACAACTGGAAATTTACATACTTTCACCAGGACCACGCATAATATTTTAATTTAGGCGCGCGCGGCGCCAAAAAAATAGCCCTCTTCCGAAAATTAAATACATAAAAATAGATTGTCATCGGACTCGAGTGGATAAAACAGGAGTAATAACATGGGGACCCGTACGAACCTACGAACATGATGTATTGTTATCCTCGAGTAACGCACGGATATTAGCGTCGTAATTCTTCTTTACTACCTACGCGTTATCATAATGTTGCGCCGAACCGGCGCATAACTCATTTAGGGGGGCGTTTTAAAAGCGCCTCAGACGTTCCCCCGTTCCAATTTTAATTTGCACTTTTTCAACCGCGAATCACACAAGTGGTTCCAATTTGTATTCACTAATTAATTCGCTTTTAAATTAATGTTATTTCTTTAAAACAAAATTATTAAATATCATAATTATTAAAATAAAAAAAGAAAGTAAATCGATATCTTTTTAATTTTAAATTGATAGTTTAAAAAAGGAAGTGTATAAATTCAAAATCTGGAAATTTTGTTCTTATAAATAATGAAATTTAACATTCAGTTAATAATATGTAAACCAAATTTATAAAATAATATTAATTAATAAAGTAAAAAATTCTAAAATTATTAAATTAAAGTATTCATTTTAAAAATACAAGATTTTTGAGGTAAAATGAAAAAATCAAAAGCATACTTATACATACAAAAACAATCCAATGAAATAAAGATAAAAAACTGGAATTATTCAGAATTTTAATAATAAAATCAAATAATAATAACATAAAATGCATCTAATAAACTGCTAATTGACCTAAAAATGTATATTGTATGAAAATATCTAAATTTTAAATCTTAATTAATAATAACTAAAAAGACCTAAGTTTTAAAATATTTTAAAGATCGTATAAAATAAGAATATTAAAAATAGTTATTTATTATATGTATTATTTGTTATTATTTAATTGATAAAATAAGAAATTTAAAAATATTAGTCAAAAATTTTAAGGTAACAAAATATAAAAAACATATCTAAAATTAAAATTTTTCAATCAATAAAAACTTTAAGATTATTCAGACTATTATTTAGTCGACAAATTGAAAAATTGTAATTCTTAAATTTACATAATATGGATTTTAAAAATGTATAATTTTTAATAGTAAAAGTTTTGAGATAAAATGAAAGTAAAATATTCCTATAATTAAATTGTTCCAAATAATAAAATGAGGATTGTTCATAATTTTAATATTAAAATAAAATAGTAATATTGTATAATATGCATTTAACAATTTAAATGAATAATTTTATAAAATTTTAAAGGTTGAGTAAAATTAAAATTCCTTTATTATTTAAAAAATATGTACTTTATATTCATATTACAACATATAAAATAGCATCGTAATTAAAATATTTTTTAAAAACTACCATAAACAAAGCATAATTTAAAAACGATCTATCTTGAGCATGAATAAAATCGTGGCATTCGTTAATTAGTCGCGATGTAAAATTATGCATCTTTCCATGGTTTAGTAGTTTCAAGCTCAGCCCGGATTTATTACTCGAAACCTTTAACCGCATGCCTCGCAGTTTCTTGCCAGTTTCGGTTTAAGTAATGCACTAATTAACTTTACAAAAGCTGCATGCTCCACGGTACTTTGTTGCGTATGGTTAATGATCAAACTAAAGTTATTCACGATTTATTAAAAAAATAACACGTTCTTTTCGTTCGGGAAGTTTTGCTATTACGGGGAACGTTGCAGAAATTTATCGCCGTTTTCATTGCGCACGTTAAAACGTTCATGTGGGACCATAAAATTATAACTGTTATTGTGGGTTTGTCTGACTGATGTCTGTCAATGCTGATAAAACTACTCGACGGTTCGTTAACTGTGGATTTCGTATTAAGGTTCGGAGAAAGGGGTGAATTGGAGCAAACCGTAAAGATTATTGATAAAAATATGTGGGACAAGTTGTTAAGGGGGACTGGGAACCTGATGAACTGAGCTAAAACTGTAGTAAACTCATTGCATTATTGTGCTTTTGAATTATTGCAGCTTACAAAATCTCTTACGGTGTCTTATCTCCAAGTGACCGTTTTATAACTTTCAAAATTTATTTTATATACTTTTTATATTTTATCATGATATTAATTGTTTAATATTGTTTTTAATATTCTTCTTTCATTAAATTGAAAATTGGGATTATTTGAATATATATATATACTCAATGACAAAGAAATTGTAACACCAAGCTGGGGGTGTTATGGCAAGGAGTTCCAAAAGAAAGAAGAAGAATTTCTTTGCCATTTAGAATATATTTTATTAAAAAAAAAATTAAAAAAATTTTAATACATGGTATATATTTTTTATAATAAATATAACATTTTGTATCTTAAACATACTAGCTCTTAATGTTGTTAATAAATTTATTGTAGTATGAAGTAAAAGCAAATAAACAAATTTGTCGGCAAGTTGGGAAACATAAACAATAAAGTAGAGAGTAAGTAAAATAACGAAAAGTTCGAATACGGCATCACGCCCATACAAGTTTGCAGACAATTACGGTGAATATTTCGACTGCGAAAAGAAACAAGAAAAGTTAAAACGTCAACAGTGAACCAAAGTAAAAGTTTATTCAGAACTCGCTCTCGCTTTAAACAACCAATTTAACTGATAACTTTGATAAAAGCTTCTGAATATGTAATGCCGGCAGTGTTTGATAAAAGATCGATATTCAATCTATTTCCAATTTCTGTCAGTTGTGTCTGGGCGGTGGAGCCGGTTGGGGGGGGGGGGGTTTCTTCGCCAGCCATCCCAGGTGATACATCACCGCGAGCGCCCGAAAACCCCAAGCTCCCAGCTCTAAGCTGTAAACGCCTTCCAACAAATTGATTATGTTATGTCGTTGCATACACAATACACGACATCCATTTCTTTCGATTGTCGAACGCTTAACTCCCGACACGAGATCAATTCGAAACGTTTTACGGATCGCATTCGCATCATTTCCATATTTCATCGCGATTTATATTAAACTAATCGATTTTTTTTTTTTTTTTTTTTTTTTTTTTTATTATAAATTAAATAACTTGTTAAAGTGTTTCTTTAATTTTAATTACGAACAAAATAATCAAAACTCTCTTGCCTCTTTGTTTTTATGAAAGTGAAAATTAAATTATAAATAATTGGTAAATTTTGTTAAAAATTTGGGATAGCATAGAATTAGTTGTTAATTAAAATATACTCAGTGACATTAAATTTAATATTGTTTTGGTAAAACATAGATCAAACAAAATATAAACATGTCTTGGCATTGATTCAATGGGTGGTCTATTTCCTCTTGAGGTATATTATTCCAAACTAACTGTACTTCATGTCAGAACATAGAACTAGCTTTTTACTCATCATTACCAAAAGAATATTAAATTGAACACATTTGAATTATACATTGAGTGGTATCATAAGTATTATATATATAAAAAAAATATTTTAAAAACTTTAGACACATTGTATAAAATGTAAGACATTTAGAACATTCATATGAACTTGTTTTCTTAAAATAAAACCAAAAATCGCCTCCTTAAATATTTTACTTTATTCACCTTGTATAACATAATTCTAAAAGCTTTCTATTAATAAGATTTTTGGCGTTTCTGTTCGAAACTATAATATTTTATTCTATTCTATTTATAAAACAGACATGCTCTCTGTTTTCACATGTCAAATGTTGAATAAAATATTGTGGGGCTAATTTAAGTATTAAAAATTCACTAGTTTACTAGAAGTAGTAGTTTGAGTCCTGACAACAAAGCGATAAAATTAATTGATAATCATTTTCAGATGCATAATTCAACGGACACCGCCGTCGTTTTGCAATCGGTCCAGCTCACAACAACCGGAACCTACAAGTGCGAAGTATCCGGTGAGGCACCGTTTTTCGAGACCGTCGCCGAACGCTCCCAAATGGTGGTCGTTGGTAAGAACAAACTGGCTCCTTTTACTTTGTCCTTATTTTTGATAAAATCCAGAAATTTGCTTTTGTCAAAGGATCTGATAACGTAAAGTATCGATTACCGAAACAAAAAGGGCGTCGCTACGAGACCTTTCGATTATCCGCCGAATGAAATCAAGAAAATTGGATAAAAAAGACGTAACACCCGGGCTGCGGCAAGGCGCGAACGTAATTACGTCCCGTTCGTACAACTAATTCGGCTGGCCTGTTTTATTTGTTTCCTATTTTCCCAATGAAATAATGGCGGAAATTTGCATATTCAAGGGTGGAATCTTAGCGACAGAAATTGGATAGCCCCGAGCTGCGAGGAAGCCACTTTGCAGACACTGGCGTATATATATACACTCTTTCAGTTTTCGTAAATAACTTTCGGCTTTCATTATGCGGGATAATGAAGGTTGGGCCCGGCGACAAAGAAACTCTGCCGCACAGATTAATTAACAAAAACCCATTTTAATTCTGGGTCAGATTCGCATTATTTAAATACGTCGATGGTTGTATATAAATATTAAATACATATATTATTTTGTACTTTCTAAAGTCTATAAAATTGTTTAAAAATATAGTAATTATTTAGTTATTTTATTATTAAATAAATATTAAATTGAAACACAAATAATCTAAAATACTGAAAGAGATATAAAAAAACAGTTGTAAAAACGACGGATACTGAAAATTAAATGTATATTTTAATTTTAATTTATTAGTTTATGAAATAAATACTAAAATATAAAAATAAAATAAAAGTAATATCAAAATGTTTTTTTTGTAAAAATACTAAAAACTTGCGGGAGTAGTTGGATAATGTTTAAATTATATTAATTATTTAATTTTGTAAAATGGCATAAACTCAACAATGGTTGGAACAACGACCTTTGTAGATAATAATAAATAATCGTAAATATATATCAAAATTCATAGTAAATAGGCATAATGGATGCATCAAAGGTTGAATAAATTCTACATTTATAAATTTAGTACTGAACTAATTAGTTAATATTTTGCTTCTTAAATAGATCTCAAAATTGTGCTAAAAACAATCTGAAAGTATATTCAAATATTTAAAATTATATTAATTATTTAGTTTATTAAACATTAAATATATTAAAACTGACAAAGATTCTGATACAGTTTCAGAAATGGTTATTTTTCAGTCAGTCATAGATATTGTACAATTAAATGTTTAAAATTTTCTTAATTATTTGTTTTTTTTTCTTCTTAATAAAAATAAAAATTGCAATTAAAATTATTTGAAATATATATTAAAATGAACAGCATTAAAAATAGCAAAAACTCTGCTACAACTTCAATAACGATGGTAATGCAGAAAGTTGTACATTTAGATGTTTAAAATTGCAACAATTATTAGATACACTAAATTAATAATAAAATTGTGATAAAAATAACACAATAACGATAGTACATAGAAAGTTATATATCCAAATATGTAAAATTATACTAAATATTTGGTTCATTCTACATTAAATAAATATTAAAATTAAAAATTTTAGAACCGGCAAAAGTTTTAATACAGTAGAAAGTTCAACATATTGTACAATTAAATATTTATAATTGCATTCATTATTTGTTTTTTTTGTTTTTTAAATAAACAACAGAATTGTATTTGATAATGTGTAAGTTATAAAAATGGCGAATGCGTCCAAAGTTTCACAATTGGTGAATGCGTGGCATATTAAAATAATGGCGAATACTCTTTATTATACATTAAAGAAAAAATAAAATTATAGTAAAAATTATGTTTAAAATAATATTTCAAAAACGTGAATTCACAGAAAATTGTATACAATATTGTACAATTAAACGTTGAAAATTGTATTAATTACTTGATTTTATTCTTAATAAATATCGAAGTTTTAATACAGCTTTAAAAACAGGAGAAAGCTCCACATATTGTAATAATCAGTAAGTTGCAAAAATGGCGAATGCGCGACCTGTTGAAATAATAGCGGATGCGTGGTTTTTGTCATGTATTTTTCCGAACCATTTTAATGAAAATATATAAACATACAATATATTTAATAATGAAATCATTTTCAGCATTCATTTACGGCCGGAGCTCACACCGGTGCGCATCGAACTCCGCACGACGTCATGCAAATTCGCCCAGAAAATATCAGTTTGCATTTTAATGCGAAAATAATGTAATTTTTGTGTAACCGCTGCGCGGCATGAACGAACGGCAGTCGCGGAACGGGCGGACGGGGCGAGGGCAGACGGTGCGGGGGCCGGGCGCCCCAAAAATAACAACAACAACACAACAACCGCACCGCAGCGGACTAATATTAAAAAACTTTATTGCCGGTCGCGATTCAGATGTAGAAATAAAAATCCGTCGGCGTTATCAAAAAAGCCCCGCGAGTTTGGCCGCGGAAAATAATGGACACGAAACGGGCCCGCAACATAAATACACTTCCATTATACGTAATGCACACTTGACTCGCTCTTTTTTTTTGCGGCTATGCAAATTTTTTTAATACCGGGACGCGATTTATGCGCTTCGAAATGTTTACGTTGGTCTTGCTTAGCATTTTAATGGGCCCGATGCCGGATTGCATTTTATGGAATCGTTAAAGTCGACGTTTACATGTTAATAATAATTTATTTTGTTCTGAAACATTCGATTTTAGTATTTTTAAATGGAAATGTTCGAATTAAATCAAATAATTTTAATATTTATCGTGATAATATATTATTTTGTACAATTTAGTTTGATTAATTTAAATTTTAAATTTAGTTTCATCATAATGTACTTACAATTAGTAGATATGAAATTTTAAACTGTAAAAGGTTTTTAATGAAACAGTATTACCAATATTTGTTTCGTAATTATATTCATCATTTTAAAATATGTGGTTTGAGTTTAAATTACATGATAACAAGCTTTTATTTATTGTATATTTGTTTTAAAATTTAAAAACATTAACTGAAATTGTAAAAATGTACATAAATCCCCCTTTTTAATTTAAAAAGTTTCTAATATTAGTATTTCGGTAAATTAAATGATACTGAATTAGACAATCAACCGACGATTAACGGTAAAACCCTCCTTTAAAACCTAATCGACCGTATTTTTCATCCACGAACGCAGGTGCATCAAGTTTTAATTAACCACCCCCTGGAATAAAATAATAAGCATCCATTTTCGTAAAGTTTCGTGAATTCGGAAGTTTCCCATCGAATTTAACGAGTGTTTTGCAAGTCGTATTGATTTAGTTCTGTATGTACTCGATACGGTCTTATTATGAACCCGGGGCGATTTTATAAACAAAACGGAGATAGGAAAATGGTTAATAAGGGTGAAGTTTGCCCATAGATTGGATCTATTGCCATTTTATCTACGAGGAGTGATCGAATTAACAGTTTCCGGTATTGTCAATTAATTTCGTTCCGTAAAACAACTAAAAAGCGTAAATAGTTCACTTCGTTAATTACTTGTGCTGCGAACGTTGCCAGGTTTTTGAAATTGATGGATGCGAAAACATGGGAACATGGGGGAGTCATAAAATTGACAAAATTAGTTGGCAACGTGCACACGAAAATAGTGGAAGCCGTCGCGAAACCTGCGAGAAGATAAATATCTGTCCGAAAATCGCTTTAGAGTGTGTCTGCGCTTTAACGGCGCGGCCAATTATCTTTAAAATGAGAATAATTATTTAAGGCTTCAGCGAAAATTTCACTACGTTAATTTCGAGGCGAATGCTCAAATTATATTTTAAATTGCTTTCGCTCTATATAATTAATTTCTTCTAAACACTCAACGAAGACCGTGTAAAAATAAAAATCGAACCAAGCAACGAGCAATTCGCCACTTTGATATTCCGATAATGGAACGGGCGTGAATCGGTGTTTTCATTATCAAGGTCGCAAAAATAAAAAACCAGATAATTGCCGAAAAAATGCCGCGTTTTTCCAGCGGATTTCCCAGCGCCGAACAAAAGGTTTCTTTTTATTGAACAGCATAACGAAAATATTTGTGTTTATGGGCAATTTTAAATGGATCTAACACTGTTATTTCAGTTTCGTCTTTTTAGATTTATAGAGAACAAGTTTTAAATGTAAAATTAATCACACTAATAATTGTTAATAAATTAATTAAATAAATTAGAAAATTAAAAACATTAATTGGTTGTTAATTTAATAAAATAATTGAGCGAATTTAAACAAACAATCAAATATAAATTATTAAAATAAACAACTTTTTAGTCACTATCAAAATATATAAATTTAAATCACACATTAGTTCTTTGAAAGTTTAATTAAAAAAGAAATGTTTCAACATGTACCCAGGCATAAAATATCTATTATTTTATCTTTGAGAAGAAAAAGTGTTCTCCAGAAATATTAAACTAAGCGATAAATTAATATCCCAAAAAATGTTAGGAAGAACATTTTAATAGTTTTAGGTATAAATTTATAAAAAACTAATGATTACCACTTTAATAAAATATAAAAATTATTACAGTTTTATTTTTATTCAAATATAAATCTAACCAAATTAAAAAGAAAATATTACTTATTAAATTAATAAAATATAAAAATTAATTCGTAGTCTTATCCTCATAATAAAAAATCACGTCAATTTTTAAGAAATTTAAAAATATAATGAAACAATTAAACTTAAACTGTAAAAATAAACATGTAATGTATAACAAATGTTGAATTTAAAGAAGATTAAATAAATTTAATCCCATTTAAAAAGTGTACGTCGGAGCATGGCATTAATGTCAAAGTTCTTCGAAAGATAAATTTAAGAAAAAATGTATGTAAAAAAATATTTTTCCAATATGTTCCAGACATAAAATATCTAATATTTATATTAAATTAAATATTTAATTCCTCTCAAAAATGTAAATCTTCTTAGAAAACACATTTTTTAATAGTTTCAGGCATAAAATACCTAAATAATTAAATTTTAAATTAAACACGTAAATTTAAATAAAATAAATCATTAATTACCAGTTTAATAAATTATAAAAAATTAACTAATATTTACTAATCAAATTAAAAAGGAAATATTACTTGTTAAATTAATAAAATATAAAAACGAATCTCTTATTTTAAAGAAATATAAAAATTTAATGAACCAATTAACAACTTGAATTATAAAAATAAGTAATATATATGTAAAAGTCATCCGAAAAATTAGTTTAAAAAATTATATGTCACTCATAAATACGAAAAAATATATATTGTTATCTATTTTAAATTTTAAATACATATAAAACTAGAATTTTGCTTTATTGTTAGGATAATTTTAAGGGATGTAGAAATTATATAAACGTGAACTGTTAAAATATACAAAGAAAGCGTATGCTTGAATCGAAGGGAATTAAATAAATTCAACTGCCGACAAAAAATGTAAATCGAAGCGACACATTAACGTCAAAGTTCTTCGAAAGCTCCTCCTTCTTGAGAAAAAAAACTACCCCGGCAACTAAGTGGAAAGTTGTCTCGACGAAAGTTTAAACAAAACACCGATAGCCGATCCGCCGAAATCGTGGAAAAACTCGCATCAAAATCTACAATTAAAATAAACGCCGGGCGAAGATTACCATTGAAAAAATGGTTGGTGCGCGGCCGGATGAAAAACCGTCGCGTAATTACTCAATGCCACGGCAACGTTAAGCGGCGCTGTGTCTTATGTTAATCCCGCATAATCCTGTCTGGTTGGCTCCTGCTATCCCGCCATCCCGCCGCCATTATTCACCGTGCGGGCCTGTCCCAACCCGCCACCCCCCGTTTATTAATGTCGCGACTTGACTGAACGTGTTCCTTCCACGCGTTCCACTCGTTCCACTCTTTCCGCTCATCCGTCATAGACGTTTCCAGCCATCTTTGTTCCTAAGGCCGCTTAATTATTTACAAATATTCGTAGCGCAGCAAAGATTACGGGCAACGCCTCCTAATTGCATTATCTTTCAGATACCGGGACCCGACGTTTAACTACACTTTCGTCAGGTGTAATCCAATTTCGTTGTTAACGTTGGATCGGCTTTGTTTACGGAACAAAACTCGACCAGGGAAACTGGCAGGATTTGTCCTGCAATTTCGGTTATTAACTGAATGAGTCCTGTTTTCATCAGATACATTATTCTGATTAATCTATTAATTTCAACGCCAACATTTTTAGCAAAATCCCAAATGACTAAATTTTGTTGCCCTGATATCAAAAATTGTAATTTTTTTTTATTATTGGATACTCTTTTGAAATAGTTTAAAAAATTGTAAAAATCTATATTTAATTGACCCAAGTACAAGAAAATCAAATTTTTAAAATAACGAAACATTATTATTACTACTATTATTATTATTTGAATATTATGATAAAGTAAATATACTAAATGACAAAGAAATTGCAACACCAAGAAGGGGGTGTTCAAATTAATAATTAATATAGGTAGATAAAAGTAAAAGTATGTTGATCCAATCAACAATAATTACACTGAAAAAACAAATTTTGTTGCTGTAAATATTAACAAAATAATAAAATTTAGCTTAACTTCAGTAAAAAATATGAATATACAAACAATTATTTGACACAGTATAATTATTGTAAAAATTGAATCAATACTCACAAAATTAAACTGTTTTAAAAAACGAGTAGCATAAAGATAATGATATTTTTATTCTTTTAACTTGAACGTTTGTTTCGATAAACTCCCAGTTCGACAAAAACACTATCAAAAATACCGAGTCGAATGTCCGTAATAACGTTCAGGCATTGTGGACATTGTTGGTTGGTTCATGTTTATTTTTTGCTCCCGAATAGATTTGCAGCCTCGCTATTATGATTTTTTTTCCAGGTCGGCGAAAATTTGCATTTAAAAGTGCCTTTGATATTATAATCACCTCGCACTAAACAAAAGGCAACATTGTTACATTTTAAAATTTTGATTGATACGAGTTTTATTATTTTTGTGAAAACTCTAAAAGAGAACGATAATTGAAACTCATAAAAACATTAATGCATTTTAATATATTGCTTATAATACGAAAAATTAACATGTGAATTAAAAATGTACGTTTATTTTATTTCAAATGTTAAATGAATATTTAAAAATAAAACAATGAAAACGTACAGAATTATTTTAATACATATAGTTGAATTGCACCCCAGTGTATAATTCAACAGTCCGACCTGCGACAAAATGACCGATTTATTTATCAAAAAGTCACCCCTAAAACTGAACAACGGGAACGGCGGAAATGAGCGCCGGTTCCCTGGATCCAGGCGCAGATTTCGCTTTTAACAATAAACGAATTTCGTCGGTGGCGGAATTTCGTCATGGAAATTGTTCCAGTTTCTATTGAAAATTGATCATTGCGCTCGCGATTGGGTCTTATATCAGATCAAGAGTTCAGATAGCAAATGCATAAAACTCGTACCCCATTAGAATTTTTATTGGCCTTAATTTGTGTGCACGCCGTTCGGTTCCTGTCCCCGTCTTTTTTTTTACGGTTTGCCAACTGATTGATTTAAACTTTTATCCAATGAAAATTCGAAACCGTTTCGATTAACAGATGAACTAGACGCAGAAACTCAAGATGCGATTGAAGGGGCTCGAACTCTTTCGAAGGCGACGTCAAAGGACGAGTAACATGATAACACCTATTCAAATTTCCCCTTGAAATATCCGGTCGCGTTGATTTATTTCCTCGACGGTTCCTTGCCTCTCTAGTAAAAAGCACAATCGCCGTTTTTTCTATTATATTCCCTTTTCACTGGCTCTCGATCGATTATCTAGCAAAAAAAAATATACCGCCAGTTCGTGCTCATTAATTATTACGGGGGCGGAATGAAGAAAAAAATGAAAGCTTTTATGTTCTGACACATTATTTGTAATATTAAGAGGTTCCCATCGATTCTGGTTGTTTTATTGCGGCCGGGTCGACGGATTTTCGGCCATTGTTGTCATTCCGCACTGTCAAAACGAATGAATTCTTAAAAGGTTTAATTCTTATCGCCCGTCGCTTCGCTTTTTTGTGTCGCACCGACAAAAAAATGACAATATTCCAGATAAGATAAGTAGGAACCAATTAATTTTAGTTTTTTTCATCGCGTGAAATCTGTTTGTTAACAATGGAGGTTTTTGTAATATCGCACTTTCGGGGTGGTGATACATAAAAAACGCAGGAATGTTTTTAAATTGTTATTTAAAATTTAATTAAATTTCTATTGGATGCTTTGATTTAATTCGATGAAGGTATTTTTAATATTTACAAATATTTGAATTAATACGTTGTAGTTGAAAAAATGGGGATAATTTAATAAATTTGTATGAAACATTTTAAATATTTATTTTTATTTACAAAAACCATCAAAAAATTCAATACTCAGTTAACGTGCAAAAACATTAAATTAATTAATTTAAAAAATTAATTTAATTTGAAAAATATTAGTTTTGTTTAAAATTAAAATATATATATTAAGATTATATAAAATAATGTTGTGTTAAAACACAAAATAATTACAAAATATATAAATTATATCATGATATATGATGTAATTATTATATAATTACATTATTTGTATAATTAATAAACAAAATAAAATATGTATAAAATTAAGAGAATGAAAATTGTTATTTTATTTCATTAAATTAATTAATTAAAATTTGAAAAATTAAATTATTTCAATAACCTTAAAAAAAAAGTATTTTAAAAAATATTAGACAATGAAAATTTTACAAAAATATATTTTAGGTATAAGAAATTATTAATTGAAATTAATATAAAATTGGTCGCAAAGTGTTTTTAAATTTTTGAATCTCGACACAAATATCATGCACGATAGTGACAGTAAAAGTTTGTCCCATACTGAGAGAATTTTAGTATCTCTGACGAGCATATTTTCACTCAAAATTCAGACCATTTTCGATCCATACATTCATACATATTTTATATGATTCAATTTATTTAATATAATTAAAAACTAATAGGATAAATAAAGCATGTATAACATAAAAAAAATAGAATTGTCTCAAGTTAAATTTAAAAATAATTTAAAAAGTAGATAAATTATAATTTGATAATCTAAACGCCACGACGTGCAAAATCCAGATTGTTAGAATATCGTGGCAGTAAATAAAACAGCCGAACAACGTTGTGTTTCTTTTCATACGAGATTATTCAATTATTCTAAAAAGGACTGTTCATCCCCAATTCAATCTTTGCGGTTTTTTCGCCCTCCTACCTGACTTATTTTCCCGTGCGCCCGTTATCCGACTTTTATCTTCGGGAACGGCCCGGATAAGTGGGGACACACGAACGTCGGAATGGGAAAGTTCCACCGAACCTTTTGCGGATTAAATAAAGCACAGAAACAATATCGTTCCGAGGGCACGGCCGAGAATTCCTTTAACTGCGGACGATCTAATAATCTAAGTTCCCGCTTCATATCGTGGCCGCAATAAACTTATTTCAATTTTCCTTCGGCCCGACTCACCCACCAGGATCAGGTACAACTGCAGGGATGTGTTTGCAGTGGATTAGACGCACTGCGTCAACTGATCCTCCTGCTCGAACTCGAACTTCCGGGTTATTAGCTCTAGCTACGCCGTTGTTTATGTATGAAGTGCTATTCATGTACCTCTCAACTTCTCAACAAAGGAATATTATGCATTTAATATATATTATATACGTGTTAGTTTAGACCTGTTTTAACAAAGATACTGTTTGTAAGGAGCACTACAAAATAGAACCAAGAAAATTAACTAAATAAATATACTTAACATTCAGCTAAATGAGGAAGCTAAAGAATTACAATTAGAAAGTTGTAAGAAATAGTCCAAAAAAATTCTTGTGCATTTAGTATATCTAATAAATCTTAAAGACGATTTATAATTTTCTGATTTTTGATTGCTTGTCGGAGCATCTAATAATTACTATTAAGGTTTGTTGCTGCTCAAGTGCACGTAACGTAATTAATAACGTCCTCAATCATAATCTTGTTGCCGTGATGCCAATTACACCACTAAGAACAATAATCGCTCCATCGCCACCCCATTTCCACCCCCGTGCTATCGACTCAACTCTTATTGCTTGCACTCGATTTCCAATGAAAACTAGACAGAAAATGTCGATATCTACCTTTGAATGTTCAGGTTTAAATTAAACTTAAGCACTTAAATTAATTATCTGTCTTTATGTATTTATTTGAAGTGAATATAAACGAACGCACCGGCATTTATTTTATAATTGACAATCAATTATAATAAATTACAGCACAAACTAAAAATATTGTACTGCTTGTTAATATTTCCAAGAGAGACCTTATTATAAATAGATACTAAAGAATGTGCAAATCCTTTGAATGGTGCTGACTTAATAATGCGCTTAGAAGCCTTTGCAGTTGAAATAGGCTCTAGCAAAAAATCGACTGTTGTCAAAGAAGAATTGCACGGATTAAAATCAGTTTTTGATCTGCAACTAGCAGCACAAGCTCGTTTCTCTATATTTCCACTTTAAATTTTAAAGACTCCGCTTAACATCATCGAAATGCCATTATTATTCATACGAAGAGATAAAGGTAATCGGTAATGGGGAGCGACTGAATTTCTTCCTTTTTTCCCCGTCGCTCGTTTTCCGGCTCCTGGATGCATACATACATATATATACTCGTATATACTGTGGACGAAATCGGAGAGGATTTCGAAAGCAGTGCCGAACGTAAATCATTCGGTTTTCGAATTGTTCGGCCCATTTGCTGTTCGGTAATATTAGGGAAGTTGGCGGTGCGGATTTTCGAGGGCATTTTTACCCCTTTCGTCGCGACACGACACTAATTCCGGCTACGGTGCTTTAAATGAAACGACCGGGCTTCTGGTTTGCGAACGATATCGCTTTTATGTGATCCGTATACGGAATTAAATGAATAGAAAAGCGATTAGTATTTATTTTGGCGTGTTGATTTTTTAAACAATGGCGAAGGGAGAAATGACGCCTTTGATGTTTCCATTTGTCCCGGGCGCGGTTCCCGTTTGTTCAACATAAAACACGGTTGCACATAAAAATGTTGGAGACTTGGCGAATTAAAATTTTACATGCGGTTTTATTTTGCTGGTGGCACGTAAAATATTTTATATTATATTTGTTGGGGCGAACACGAATTTGTAAATTAAAACGTTTACAAAATAAATTAATAGAAATTATTTTTGTCCCAGAAAAAGGAGGGTTATCAAAATTTTGTGGAACTCGCTTATAATGAATTGCAACTGATAATTAATCCATTATATATTATTGCAATAATACGTAGTTAGTATAGAAATATTGAATTTTAAACACGGTAGTTTTTTTAGTACTTCTTATTTATTCAAAAAATATCTCAGAACTTTGTACTTATTTTAGCGAGAAAAATAGCATTGAAGAAAGAATAAAACTGCATTTCAAACGAGTATCATAATATCATCGTGGTTGATGGTATCTATATAGTACACCAAAACTTAATTGGCCTGACATATTACATAGTTATATTCGAGGTCAATTAACTTGCTCCATCCTAAAGTTATCAAGGGAGACGATCTCATCGAATAAATGTCATTTGACAAAGGATTCCACTATACCTTTGCAGGGAAACTTGGAAAGTCCACCCAATGAAATTCCTATATGTGCATTTTGATTCATTAATAGTTCATTACCCCTATTTTCCTGGTGTGAATTTTCCGACAGTATTTATAAAAAAGTAAATATGAAAATAAAAATCAATGTATAAAAAAAGAATTAAAATGAATTCAGTAAAATCTATATAAAAAATCAATACAAAATATTCCTTAAAATATCTATAAGTAATTCAGTAAAATTTCTGTAAAATTTTTACAAGAAAATCAGTAAAGAATTTATAAGAAATTTAGTAAAATCTTTATAAGTAATTCAGTAAAATTTCTAAAAGAAATTCTAAAAGAATCTTTACATCTAAAAAATATTCAGTAAAATTTCTATAAAAATACAGTAAATCTATATCTCTATAAAAATACTGTAAAATTTCTATTAGAAATTCAGTAAAATCTGCACAAGCAATTCAGTAACATATCTAAAAAATATTTAGTAAAATCTCTATAATAAATTCTTGTAAAATCTAAAAGAAATTTCATAAAATTTCTATAAGCTCTAAACGAAGAGCCAAAAACTATAAATGTAATATAATCATTCTCTATCATTACTTATTATTATTTTTGTAAAATCAAACCTACGAAATAAACCATTCCTTGAAATCAATAATTTTAACTTGAAATAAATGTTTAAACAATTTATTTTTCTATTGTGACAGGATAAGAGTATTCAATTTTTTTATAAAACTTAGTTATAATGAAATTATGATTCATTAATAGTCAATTTAATGGAATTGCCTTTAGACTTGTCCATAATAGCTCGAAATTATTCATAATAAATAAGTGACTTACAAATAAGTTCTACCGTATTTTAATTTGAAGAGACCTTTAAAGAATATACATAAAGTCATTTGAATTCTTTGCAAAGAGACGGTGAAGAAACTTTTCTTCAGAGTACGTGAATTTTTATTCAAAAAACGCAACATAAAAACGTATCGAAGTTTGTTTGAGTTAATGCAGAACGAGTGGTTATTTTAAATATTCATCCGAAGTGAAAAACAAGACAAATCTCGGGTAAATATTTTATGCGTTCCGCGAATTTCTATGTCTCACGCGCTCCGGAATACGTCTTGTTGGATGCGCCCTCTTCTGCAGAGCATAAATATAAATTACGTCGGAATCCAATATTCGAGCCATTACGACCTCCTTCCCGGCATCTGCTTCCCATCGTTATTTGTTTAAAATTATTACATTTGTCAATGGTAAATATTTAATATTTACTATTTATATTTATGATGTCTGTATGCCTAAATCCATAAGAGATTGTTGGTTTACAAATAAGATAAAAAATTATTTAATATTAATGGAAACTAAAGCCTTTCCCTCGTACTTAATAAACGTCAAAAGAGTTGTAAACTTACGGGAAGAAAAAGGATCTATTTAACAGTGAGGAGTTTTATTACATCTTACTCTCACCCCAATTGATCCTCCTTTGTGACATAAACGTGCTCCGCTCCGATATCCCCAAACAACATATTGATCAGACGATAACTCAGTTAAAAACAATACTTCAGCTCGTCGCCCCATCTAATGCCAGGGCAATAACCTTAAACTTTTACTATTTTAGACCCGCTTCAGCGGATTTTTACGGTCCCCCATTACTTTTAACAACCACCCATTGTTTTTTTTTCGGCCTTCAATTCGGTATCGATCAACAAGTTGCCCGACAAAAATTACATCTAAAATTTTGCGTTTGATTGCAGCACTGCCGGACGAGGGTCCGAAAATAACTGGCGGCAAGGTGAGGTATCAGATCGGGGACATGGTGAGGGTGAACTGCACGTCCGGCAGGTCCAAGCCTGCCGTCCAGCTCAATTGGATGATCAACGGCGAGCCGGCCGATCCCAAGTTTTTGCGGGGACCCGAAACGATAACAACCGGCAGGGAAGGACTCGAAACCACCATCTTAGGTAAGGCGGACACGACGAGCGAAATCTTTTTGTCAATATTTTCTTTAAGGGTGTCCACAATCTATAAAATAACCTTCCAATCCCTTAAATTTCAACTTCAGTCATTAAACATTTAACTAAATATAAAAACATCAAACGTTGAATCAATTGATTGAAAAGACCCAACCAAATAATTTACAAGACTCTGTTAATCAAGACGAATACACCAAACAAAAAACACCGTCCCCAAGTTGTTATCCTTTAACCCTGAAACTTGAAATCCCGCAAACACGTCTCGTCCTAATTAAACATCAACCCTGGTGTTTTTTTTCGTCCGCCCCAAACTCAAATGAAGCAAACATTGGTTTATTAATAAACAAAGTTATAATTTGAATTTTTTTCTCTGAAAGGATTGGAGTTCGCGGCAAAGCACAAGCACTTCAAGAAGGGCAACATGAAGCTGAAGTGTTTGGCGACGATATCATCTCTATATTTGGTCAGCAACGAAGAGAGCGCGGAGGGTGAGAGGCCGCAGAAGGCGTCGGTGTTAGAGAGTCGTGGCACCGTTGCTCCCTCCGGCTCGCGGGCGGACAGAGTACAAGGTAAACACTGTTTTGTTGTTTGTTTTATATATTTTTAATGTTCTAAATTAATTATTAACTTCAAAGCGAATTAAAGCGTGTACTTAAACATTAAGATGTTGCCAGTAGAATGAGCAATTTAAAAGGAATATTTACTCACTTTTTAAATTTAATCCGTCTCGTAGTTATAATTTTAAATTGATTAAAGCTAATTATTGAAAACATTTAAAGTTTCCTGCTGCCGGTCATTTGATTAATTAAATGGGTCCGGCTTTTATTAACTAATGGACAAGCCCAAACAAGATGATAATTAAATTAAAACCAAAGGTCCAAATGAACGAATTAACAAAAATTAAATGACGTAACGAGCTTTAAAAGAAGCGTAACACGAAAGTTTCTTTAGCAATAATCCAGATTTTTCTTTCGGGATCTCCGGTGTTTGCTCTGAGTTCAGCGAGAGATAAAAATAAGTTCCCGTGCCGCGGGAAGCGTCCCCAAAGGCGTTCTTAAGCGCGCGTTTCTTTGTTAGACCAATATAAAAGTCTTAATCCAAATTTATGGCAATAAGAAATTTATATATATCCCACCGCCCCGACAGATTTATTGTCCGTCCGGCAAAAAGCGAAATAACCCCGATGGACCATTGTCGCTCTCTGTGTGTGTGTGTGGAGGGAAAAAAAGCGCGGCCGATTTAAGAAAATACGACGGTAATAGTATTAAAGTCCGGGGGTTGATAACATTGTGTCCGGTGTTTGAGTAACACACGTCGGCGTCGCGATGCCATCGCGAATAAAACCTGATAAAACTTAACGGGCGTTTTTTTCTCTCCTTCCCTTCTTTCTTTGCCGTTTTTTCGCAGTTTTCCCGGCACCAGATTTCGGACATGGGTGCTAATTGGAACGGATGAATATTGACTGACACTTTTACAAACCACCTTTTAAAAAAATAGCCAGGAGAAAAAACAGTGTGGGCCGTCAAAACACTAAAATTGTAAACAACCAACCGTGCAAACGCATTTCCCTAATAAAACATAAAGCCATCCCCACGGCACGTTGTTTACATTAAAACGGAAAACTGCATCACCCCGAACACACGCGCACGTGCAACCCGTTTACGCAAACATAATCATTTCCGATTTTTATGAATTTCATTTCCACCGCGCGAAATTTAATTCCGATTTTTCATGTTTATTTATTTATTTTTTTGCCTCCATGTATAATGGGGTGGAAAATGCGACGGGAATTACGCCGGAATTGCACGACCAAATGCACCGGGCGAAAATTACATTCTACTTGTGTGTAATCAAAGTGTATTTATCTTTCGGCGCAATTTTCTTCGTATTTGTTCCGGTTTTTATTGATCCGGGTTTTTAACTCACATATATGAAGCCACCAAACATCATCGTCGTCTAATAGACAGGCGGACAGAGTATCTGGTAGAAACGGATCGAACATGATGCAACAGGACGGAGATACACAAATCAAATAATACCGGTCGGCACTTTATTTTATTTTTAATGTCGACACTGATACGTAACCGGTGACAGCTTGAAAATCTTCCAGTGGATATGTGCACAAGAGAACAGGATACGAACGGTCGATATGTCCCGGACGAGAGGAGCGGAATCCTTCCTGTAAGAACATGTTTTATTGGATTCCGTATACAGAAAATATGCATAAATAAATTTCCTGCGAACCCGAATTATATTCCACGTTCGTGATGTTCCGTTAGCAACCATGTTTACGAAATGTTTGTCCACGGATTTGCACTCTTCAAGTAATCGACTTTCGTCCTGTAATAACTGCAATAACGGTCCGACGGTGATTTTATATTTTTTCCTTCGTTTTGCCACGGATTTTCCGATAAATTCTTGTTCGGCCCCGAAAACTTCTTATCGCCGGGCTTTTATGAATATAGTTAAATTTGCTCCTCGTATTCGGCCCCCATTCGAACAATTTAACAGCATAAAAGGACCGTTCGGATGCACAAAAAATCCGCCCATAAACTGACGTGGAATAAATTTATTTCGCGAATGTGGATATATTTATTTCGTGTCGTTGGATTATGTCGAAAAATCGCCTGGATTTTTCACGGGAATTGCGACTTTACATCGAGCTCCTCGAATACATGCATACTTTAATATTTTCAACATAACTAAAATGTATCAAGATTTAAAGGTTATTTTTATTGGATATTGAATACGTCTAAAACATTCATATAACTAAAAGTTAATTTCCATGTTGTGAATGATCTTTATATTTGAAATAAATACGATGGGAAGAGATCATTACATTTTTAAAAAAGGAAACAATATTTATCAAAACTAAAATGTAATAAAGTTTATTTCTTATTCGATATTGAAAATGTGATTAACATTCATATGATTAATAATTAATATCCAAGATATATATATATATATATATATATATATATATATATATATATATATATATATATATATACGTAAGTATTTTTAACTGAAATGTATCAAGATTTAATCATTATTTTTATTGAATATTGAAAATGTCTGAAATTATTTCCTATGTTGAGAATATATCTTTGTCCTTTAATTAAGTACATGAGAGAACAGATAATTCTATTTTTAAAAAGTAAATATAGAAAAATTGCATGTTTAAATCTTTTACAGAACTAAATTATGTATCAAAGTTTGAAGAATATTTTTATTATGTACACTTTAGTATTTCTAATATATATTAAAATGTATGAATATTTAAAAGCCATTAAAGTACACAAAATTAATTTTCATGTTCCTAAAATAGGTGCATGGGGAAACCAATAATTTCAATTTTAAAGAGTAAACATAGAAAATTTGCGTAGGAAAATATTTCTTTCACAACTGAAATATGTACCAAAGTTTATTGGGTATTAAAAATGTTACTAATATTTATATATTCAATAATAAATTCTCAAATTGCCTTTTTTTAATTTCTAAAATGAATACCGAGTGAAAAATATTTCTTTTCTTAAATGAAGCTTAAAACAGCATAGTAAAATATTTTTTACACAACTGAAACATACACTAAAGTTTAAAGGATATTTTTATTGGGTATTAAGAACATTGGTAATATTCATATATTCAGTAATTAATTCCCAAGTTATTTTTTTTTATTTCTAAAATATGTACAGAGTGTAAAAATATTTCTTTTCTTAAATAAAAACACAAAAATATGCGCACTAAGTAAGTATTTCTAATATAACTTAAAATGTATAAATATTTAAAAGATATTAAAAGTGCCTAAAACATTCATATAACTGAAAATTAATTTCCATGTTCCTAAAATGGGTTCATGAGAAGGCGGACAATTTCACTTAAAATTTAGAAAATTTACATTGTTAAATATTTTTTTCACAACAGACAATTCTAGTTTTGTTTAAAACACAATTAATATGTATTAAAGCTTATTGAAACTTTTTATAACAAGTACATATGGAAAGAGACAATTACATTCTTTAATGGAAACAAAGAAAATATGCATACTTAAATATATGTATCAAGGATTTAGAATTTTTTTTCTTTGTAGATATTGATAAACATTAATATCTTTATTTAACAAAAAAATAATACCCATGTTGTGAATCAACTTTGTTCCTGAAACTGGTACCTAAGGAAATAAACAATTCCATTTTTAAAGGGAAAGAAAGAAAATATACAAACTTAAATATTTATAATAAATATAAAATGTATCAGGAATTTAGAATTTCTCTTATAAATGTTTAATACATCAAAAAATGTATAGTATATATAAAGTTTATATTTGATTCCTAAATCAAGTAAGGAATATATTTGTAGTATAATTGAAATATATCAATGTTTAACGAATTATTTTGTTAGGTATTGAAAATGTCTAAAACATACATGTCTGTGTCCATTTTTTTTATTCGTGTAACATCGGAACTAAACAATTTTTTAAATTACAACATTCAAAACTATTTAAAATAATACACAGAAAAAATTTCTAACTAAAAATTGTTTATATTTTCCAGCTGCCAACAGTCCTGCAAACCTGCTTCCACATCTCTCATTGGTGCTGGTGAGTTACTGCCTAGTTCTCCTGACAACGAGCTAAGCGATCGGCTCCACCGATCCAGCAGCAAAGATGTAAAAGCCAAAGACACTTAGTGAGTGACGACAAAAATCTATAATAGGTTTTCATCCTTTTTTCATAACCTAAAAAAAAAGTAACTTAAAAAGTTTAATCCCGATACTTAAAACGCTATTTTACAAATATTTTTCGAGACGTGCGCATCGCGATGCTGCCAGCTTTGTACATTCCCGCCTGTAAATTTTAATCGGTGTTTTCGGTTTTTTACGGTTCATTGTGAACGTAGTTTCGAATGGCACTAATTTGTTGTAATATCGATCATTTGGCCGAACGTTTCGATCGTCCGAACGGCGAACAACGTATCAATTGAATCAGTTCGAGAATATATTTTTGTATATAAGGCACATTTTTCCGGTTTTGGGTTCCGACGATCGAAATCCTAACGGCAGTTCGATTAACTGAGTTGCATTTATTAAATAAAACTGAGTTTAAGACGTGTTTTTTCCATTAGCATTTGTCCCAAATAGTATAATTAATGCTTGAACCTATCCGAGATTCCGATCGTGCGTTAAAATTTTTATTGATAAATATTGTAGATATATCGATTGTTTGAAACATTTTTATAGTCTATTATGAATACGTGATTTTGTTCAGGCGGTCGGAATATTCGGGTCGACGATCCTTCATATTTCTCATGTACATATCTACATTTTTCAATGTTATAACAATCATATAATTCTAGTCGTCAATTTGGGACTTAGAACATTTCTAATCTAATGATGTATTATGTATACATAGAATATTATGCGTGTTTATAAGCTTGGTTATCCTGTAATAATGAAAAAATAGTCAATTCGGTGATGAAATTTATTGAAAAATTCACATATTCGCAGTTTCATTCTTGAGTAAATCAATAAAATATAAATATCGTCTCATAAATTATTTCATCCCCGAGCCATCAATAACAAACAGGAACACACATATATCGCATTCATATCGTGACATTATCACTCACCATATCATTCATCAGTACAAATCAAACGAAAATCAAGCTTATAAATTATTTAAGCACTGACTGTATTTTATAAATTTTAATGAGAACCTAATCATATATTAATGTACTATACCAGATATAAAGCTAGTCTATTTATTTAAAAAAAAATGAACGTTTTAAATCCAAACTTGTTGGTTGAATTTTGAAATATTTTAGATATTAGGTATAAAAAAGGCTTGACGATAATTTTATTATTGTGAAATATTTCTGTTAATCGGTTTAATACAACATCATTGATTTTACTGTAGCAATTTTTGTACATTATTCGAACGATATGATTGTATTAGATAGATTAAAGATTTAAAGAAGTCCCTGTGATCAAACATAACAAAAAAAAAATGAGGAGTATTGGCGTGTTAAAGAGAGGATTAGATATTAAGAATAAATGTGTAATTACGACGACGTAATAAAATACGGCATCTCAATCTTCCATTCATTGCTGTTGAGGTGTTCTGTTTTATTTAGCCAAGGACTTTCATGTGAATAAAAAATGTGCTGAAACTGTGAAAACTGTAGAAGAAAACTGTTCGGATTTGTTGTGGACGTTTTTTTAAATAGTTGTGACAGTTTCAGGTTTAAATTAAATGTATATATTGAAATTGTATAATTGCTGTAGTACTAATTACGACAGTTGTTTGGCTCAAATCGATCTGGCAGACGTTCGATTTGGGTCTGCTCCTACTTTACATTAAATGTACTTTATTTTATGAAAATAAATAAAAAGTGACTCACATAAACTTTGTTTTATTATTAAATTCAGTTTCTAGGTCAGTTGTGTCCTATAATTGGGTAATAAATACATAAATGTGCTTTCAGGGCGGTTTAAAAACTGGTGAATGCGCATCAAAATAAATCATACTATAAAATGGTGAATGCGCCTTTTAAAATATTTTTCAGGTGAATTTGGTTGTTTAATTCTAATGTCATTAATTAATTTTAATTAGTTTGTTGTTATGATCTAAACTTAATTAAATATATAAATTGTATAAATTCCGTTAAAATAAGCAAAACAATTTTCAACGTTAAAGGTATGTAGTGACTTGTACTTACTTCGCAATTATATATTTAATTTTTTTGTACTTGGCAAAAGTTAAATTGCGGTCTTGCTTATTAAAATTTAAAAATAGCATCTGCAACGCTCCAAACGAGAACCAATTTTCAGTAGCTTACTCGAAACTATTGTTGGTCTTCAATTACAACTCACTTAAATAAACTCATAAAGTAATTTTCGTAATTACTGTATCATTCAATAAAAATTTGCTTGAATTTCCACTTTAATAAACCAGATTGGAAACAAATGTCGTTTTGAGGAACTATTTGGGTTAAGCGTAACAATTTATAGACATTACGAGACGTAATTTAGTTGAAATATTATATTTTTTTATGTTACAAGACATTACGAGGTAAGTAAGTGGTGATTTATTACAAGTAATGTATTTAAAAAATGTGTCCTTTATTATAGTCACTTCTCATAGTTTTTGTAACTCAATTATCGTATCGATCGATGTTTCTTAATACGGATTTTCTTTGTGTTTGTCTTTAAAAAAAGAGAATTCATTAAAAACAAGTTTATAATTACATCGTGCATAATTTATTTCTTTTTACAATGATTGATTACACAAAAAACTAACCACAAACAAACATTACACAAATACATAATTATAGAGTCGTTCATTTTAATAAATAATGATCTGATTGACTTGAAACACTGTATTAGTTTATTGATAAATTTCTTACTTTACAGCTGCTACAATTTATTTAAATTGTCTAACGTAATTGTTATTGTAATAAATAAAACAAGTGATTTATTGCCTATTTAATGAAGTTCTTGAATTATCATGCTTCGATTTCCATTAATACATTTTTCAAGTTTTGTTTCGTTAGTATAATTCAAATTCGAACCGGAACGATTTCAATTTATTCCTCCGTTGAAATAGAGAAATTTTACGTTTAATAACAACCATGAATGGTTCAATGGGTCCGATAATTGACTAATATTCGGTCGATTGTAATTATTTTGCATCTATAGAATGGCTAAAAGCACGATTAATCAACTGCAAGATTCGAAATTATTTGATATCAATATACCGTTCCTTTATTCCAATTGCATTGCATTTAATTCGACCGTATTGTAAACGCAACAGTAATTAATAGTTAAATTGACTTTGTGCAAAAACAAGTTGGCGAATTTAAGTTAGGACCTTTCCACTTTAAGGGCACAGCTCACTTTTTATATGTTCACGTATTGCGGAAATTAATTGTAAATGTCTCTGTGCGTGTTTCTGGTTTTTGTTCAAAAACACAATGTGTCCTTTAAATCGCGAATGCGCCTTTAACGGGGAAAGATTCGTTCCTAGTTGACGTGTCTTTGAAAGGGACTTTTTCCGCCGCTGCGTAAAAAAGTCATACAGGTAGACGCTTTGATGTATTCGACAGAAAGTTAAGTTTATGCATTGCAACAAAGCCTTTCATCTTTCGCACAACCGTTTCGATACGTTGCTCTGCGGTAATCCCGTCCTCGATCTCTGTGCTTGCGATCCTGGGCAATTGTGATGCTTTTTCATAAAATAAATACTGATTTGTTACCAGTTCTATTGTTGTTATTCAAACGAACATACTTAGAGTTAAATTGTTTGGGAGGATTATCCAGGAAATGCGTTAGTGACTTTATTATTTTCATTTATCTTGGAGCAAGTTAAGTCAGGAGATAGAAGAGCCTGCCGATAGACTTAATGGCACTTTAATACAGCGTAAAAGTTAATGATGTGTACGAAAAAGTCTGAAAATCACAACGCCTAAGAAGCACACATAAAATAAATTAATAACTTTGTACCTCCTTTTAGTCAGTTACGTATTTTAACCGAAATTAATTAAAATGTATACTAAATTTGTTGGAAACGGTTGGTATTTTTATTGGTCACACCTCTTATATATACTAAATGACAAAGAAATTGTCTCACCAATTTTTTTTATTAATATTAATATAATTTGTATTTACTAATTACAGTATTTTAATGACTTAAATATTAATTATTATTTTAATTAGAAGATTATTTGAAACAAAAACATCCAAGAGATTTGTTAAAAAATTGAATTTGTATGTGTAAATTATGTAGAAAATCCCCAAAGATAAATGGGGATTAAATCAACTGATCCTTATATTTAAAACCGTTGTGTTGTCCTGTTAAATCCCATTGTTCATCGACTGATAAACAAACAAGATCCGTATCCAGAAGACCGCTTAAAAATGGGTAATCACCAAGACAAACAAAAAGCAAGAGACACACAGTGCAAATAAATCGCAAATATTTATCCATGCCTCTTCCGCAGCTCGAGCATCGGTATAAATTATTTAAAAGTTCGCCCACATCAAAAAGGAACGAGTGAAACGCATGCAAATATTGAAAAAGTTCGGAAACAAATCGGCGAAAAGGACAATTTAAAAATCAATACAAACATTAGAGTTGCAAGTCTGTTTTATGCGGGCGTTCCGATTCGAAATGAATTTTTGTGCGGATGCATTTCGTTAAGCAACAACACTGGGGTCAGTCCGTCAGTTCTTTTCACACCTTTCGTGTCGTTTGTGATTATAATTATAATTGAGTTGTTCGCGGCTGGTTTTAACCGTTTAATATGATTGATAAGGGTGTTAACAGATTGGCGTTGTTCATTAAATGTAACCTTGAACACTTTTATAATTAACGGGTGACTTGCTTTTTCTGTGTGACTGGAGTCATAATTTTCCACAAACAAGAATGCGTCATTGTAGATCCGCCTTTATTGTTTTAGATAGAATATCATATCGATAATGTTAGGTTTGGATCTGGCGTTTTCCCGCCCTGTATTTTCCCCTAATCGTATTCCGGGTGGCTCGAGCTTTGATTAAGGATTAATAATTGCTTGCATAATGCCGGATTCCGTTTTCCCAATAACCATGAACGGAATCACGAACGGATTATTGGGAGAAAACAGTGCCGCTGCAAACGATGCAGCTACAATCAAAATATAAAATTTAAAATAATGGTGTATTATTTTAATATACGTCCTTTAAAAATGCCTATTTACTGTATTTATCTTTAATATTTTGGAATATTTTAAACTACATTCTGTCAAGCTATACTATACATCCTCTTAAAAAGTTAGATTAAAAAGTAATTTTTAGTATATGACTCCAATTTGTGGGACAATGAATTTCAAAGTTAAATTTTCCTGCTACCCTCGAAAGAGATTAAAAATAGTGTCCCAGGATATGCTTTATTCTACTTTTACTTGATTAAATATTAAGTCACACTGTACACCACAGTGATCTAGTTTTGAATTCAAAATTCTCTTCAAAAAGTTCTTATTTTTTATAAAATTCTTCAACTTTATTTTTTCATAAAGGTCCTTAAATTTGGACATTTTATAAATTTCTTGATTCTTGACGATTATCTTAAAAATTAACAAACATCAGCTAATTTTTTAATTAAATCTTATCTACATTTCTTTATTGTCCCTTTTCAAAATTTTATGAATTCTTTTAATTAAGAAAATTATTTATAATTTTTTCATAAAATTGTATAATTTGTGAAATATTCATAATTTCATGAATTCTGAATACAAATTGACAAATATTAGCTAATTTTTGTTATTAAATATATGAACATTTGCTCCCAGAATGTCTAAATTGTGAAATTTTCTAACATCAGATAATTTTTGTCAACATTTCTGTATAAAATTGTCTAATTATCAAAATTTCATTCAATTCTAAATTCAAATTTCTAACGATGTTAAATTTGAACACCTTCTGGATGTTGGAATTTCTGACTAACTGTCTCAACTGTTATATTTTATTATAATATTGTTAAAGTAAAGTGTAAACTGATGTATGTAATCAACGTAGTGACGTTATCAGTGCGAGACCAGAATGACCAGTGATCATGAGCAATTACTAAATTAATTTGATTATTATTAATTATTATTTTATTGGCAATTCTAAAAATGTAAATAAATCATTTTTATTAATTTAGTTTGTGATATTTTTGCAGTTGCAGTACAAAAAAACAGACGGAAATCGATGATGAAGTTAAAATTGCCATTAATAAAACATTAAGGAGCTGAACTTTGAAATATTAGGGTTTATTATAAACAAATAAATAACGTTGAACGGCTCGGTATTGGGAATGCGTATAAAAAAGTCATTTTGGAAGGCAATATATCTTCCTTAGGTTAGGTGAAAGTTTTCTAACGCTGACGTACCGACTAAGTTTAAGTTTTTGAATATCATCTTTTTGATATATTGCTGGAAAGTAAACCGAGGCGAACTCCTAAAACTGACTTTTGCACTAAATTTCATGCAAATGTATTTTAATAAAATTGGTTTGAAATATATACGTGAACGCAACGCCGCGGCAACTATGAATCACTTCGGAATATTGTTTGAGTATAATTTTCATCGCCCCGTAAAATATAGGACGTTATTTACAATTATAATGTAATTCAATATAAAATTAATGCTAATTTCATTTTACCTTCCCCGTTTATAATCGAAAAAATCGAGCTTTAATTTCCTTATGCAAACACCGCTTGAATTATAACGTTTGTGTGTTTTAAATTAGACATGCCCAACTAAAATTATACACATAAATTCCCAACTCCATACAAAATTACATCAATTGGACCCGTCCATCAATTTTATTATTGAGTGGTTCCTTTTTTGTGCCCACACAAGGGTCGTCTAATTCGAAAAGGTCGATCCGAATAAGATCTAAGTGATGAAAGATTCCTATTTCGCAACACCCCAACCGACAGTTATGGATGTAAAACTACCCCATATCAAATGTTTCATTTTTATCCACTCAAAGAGAATTCATGAATATTTTTTCTATTGTAATTAGCTTTTTTTCGGGTGATTTATACAGCTAACTACATTTCAGTGTATTCCTTTTGTAATACTTTCCATTCAGGCTGCACACAGCAGAAAAGTTACAGTAAGTGTGTCACTAAGAGAATTTTCAATTGTCTAGTTTATAATTCTCTCAGGGTTCACGGGACAACCTGAAAAAGGCAAGAATTGGATTATTTCATTTGTTTTATGTATCGGTGTTATTTTTCTCTGTTACGTTTGCCAACTTTCAGATATTCGCAAATCGTGTTACGGAAACTTTGTGTCATTGATCATCCGGTCGTGTTTAATATTCTTCAAAGCTACAAAAACAACTACTGAATTTTCTCTGTTTAAAAAATCCAGTTATTTATTGTAACGAGAGTCTCAAAGTGAATTGGAACAAAGTCCAGTTGAGGAATTAGCATTGCAAATCAAAAACTTATTTTTGTTGATGTTGTTCAAAATTTGGTACTGACGTAACTGCAGAATAGCCTTGTCGACAAGTTAAAATCAAAAACCACATCAACAATTTGAATACATTTAATGAATTTTTATAAAATTGTTAGATTAAATTAGATTTTCCACTAAAATTCTTACTATATATGAAAATTTCATTTTGTATTTCCCCAAATTTAATATTACTAATCAGTTTTAATTCCACAAAAAATAATAAAAAATTGAGATTCTCTATAATATAAAAAAATTAACTTAATTAATATGGAATTGATAAATTTAAATATGCCTTAACACGAATTTTGAAAAAAGAGGAAAATTAGGCAATACTTATAATTTAATATGAATAATTCAGCTAATATTTGTTATTTTTTATTCGAAAAATTGGAGAACCAATTTTCAATTAAGATAGTTTCAGGAGAAAATGTTCACAAATTTACTGAAAAAATCAGCTAATATTTGTCAAAGTTTTTAAATTGTTTTTGGAATTCATGAACCTTTGAAAATTATACAAATGTTGGCAAATTTAATGAAAAATTTGCTAAAATATGTACTAGAATTTTTTTAATAATTAAATTACCATATTGGGTTTTAAGAACCCATGAAATTATGTATGTTTCACAAATTAGACAATTCTATGAAAAAATTATGACAAAAATTAATGAACATTTCCGTAATGTTTTATTTTTAAGATTAAGGTTATAAAAAATTGAGAATTTAGCGAAAAAAAAGTACACGAATATTATAAAAAATGAATGCTCCCTTCACATAGAATTGCCCATTGCATATGATCTTTTGATATCATTATTAAAGTTAAATGTAAGTAAAATCCAACATAAATTTCTAAAAGGGCCCTGTGTTTTTATACGTATAGATAATATCTCAATAATGTACAATATTGTAAAACTTATAATGATTTATACACAATAAACAAGTCTATCTATGTTGTATTTCATTTTTTAAAGCAAAAGATTGGCAAGTTTCGACATGAAATGGGCCACACAGTGTTGTATAATGTAGACCATAAATTTTTAAACTGCTCAAATTGAGTATGGCAAACATTTGCAAACACCATCTTCGCAACATCATTGTGGTGTCCGTCACCAGCAAGATCCATTAAACGTGCAAACATCCCCTCGACAAAGAAAAAACCTCGAAGTTATAATGGCCGTAATGGAGTCGTGAAAGGGAATGATTGTGGTATTTTATTGCAGTCGCAGTTGCCGGTGAGTTAATGCCATCGAACGGCCGAGTAGCAGGTATTGGCAATATGTTAGACTACTCCTGTCAAACGCACACACACACGGACATTACGCCGCGTGTGCGGATTCCTGCTCCTCCAACAATTCCGGGCTTACGAGTCGCAAAGTGTTACACAAGAGTGCTTGTTGTACTGATGTTGTGTCGGCATGTTAACGCCGTCCGTGTTAATTGCACTCCAATTTACATCTATCGTTTGCAACCTGTGCGGAATGACAAATGCGCCTTGTTGCTCCTGAATGTTTCGATAAAAGCAATATCAATTGGAAATTTAACAGAAGAAACAATCAAGGAGATATTTAAACCCGCAGCTGTAAATCTATCAAATTTTCTGGGCAATTCGGAAACTTAACATAAGCAAAATATTCAATTTAATGTAAAAATCTACTTTAATAAATTGAAAGATTAATATCCTTCGCATGCAAATCACCTCGGATCTGCCTCCATTACCGAAAGGTTCCCGACCAAACCTGCACATGCAACCGACATTTTTTGTTTTCCCCCTTCAAGTTAATTTCGAAACGTAATAAATCCCCGCGCATAATTCGTACCCATTTAAAAACGGGATCGATACGATTTATATTACGCCACAGTACGCTCCGAAATTTAAATTTCTACCCGCACGAACGACGATTATATTGTACCTACGAAACGGGCGGCGGGCATAAACAACAATTACGAATTGTGTATTTTTACAAAAGGCGCCGTCTTAATTGTTCGTCGTTAGACAAATAAAATATTTCAATGGGACGGAGGCGATAGCAACAATTCTTCCGGGGGTGCAATAAAACCGCAGAGAAAAACATCGAGTCGGTTGTAAACTTTCATTACTCGGGAACCGGAATGCCGCATGGACATATTTTAACTTTATTTTTACTTTGGCCGACGGTTCTTTCTGTGTATTTTGCGGTCCCATCGATGACTTTTAAAACTGTTTTAGTATCACGGAAACATGGGAATATCTCATTCATTCCATTTCATAAACCCAAAAAGTGTTTTGAGTTAATGTTTTTCTCAAAAACATACATAATTTTTGCCGACATGCCGACAATCAATATTGTAATTTTCGTGCATCCACCATTTTTCTTACTCACATTTTATTGGTTTTCTAAGATATATAAAACACATTTCCGACTTTAAAAAGGCAGACAATAATCAGTTTTCTTATGTCTGTTTTGAAGATAATCGACAAAATTAATAAATTTGCGACACTGTGCAATTTAAATAATTTATCCTTTTTAGGCTTTAATGAAAATCACAAATGTATTATAAATATTTTAAATATTTCCCATAAAACATATACAATTTATTGTATATCCACACAATAAAAAATATTTTGGTTTAAAATTTAATCAAATTATAATATAATAAAAGCATTATTGGAAGTAAATGTTAAAATTTATACAACATGTTATAAAACTGTGTTTTCAAATATTACTGCCTTTTATTGTTAAAATGGATCATTATAATTTTACTTATATGGTTAACCATTAAAAAAGAAATTATCTCTTGCTCTAATGTTTCCAGGAAGATGTAAATTATTGTTGAGAGCTTTATTACAAATATCATCACATCGCAAATGCACGCAAATCACCCCGGGTTATTTGTTATTAATTACAAAGAAGCCCATTGAATTAGATTTTAATTGGAAACATGTATTTTCTCAATCCAACGATTTAATCCTTCGCCCGTCAAAAAGACTTTATCCCTAATCAATTCCGACGTGAAAAAAATTTCCAATTTCATACATACCGCACCCACGAAAATACTCGGAGAGTCGACTAGGTGTTTTTGAAAATTAAAAAAATAATTCAGTCATTTTTAGAGTGTAAACAGAACAGGATGCGGGCAAATTATAAAATAATCCCTTTTTCCATTATCGGTGACGGTGGCTTTATCTAAGGGTTGTTACGGTTTCCCCCGCGCTAAAAATTACGATCCCTCCGGCGTAACGGCGATATTTGCGAAACACACACATATTTTTAAATTTTATTTTAAATTACAAACCCGTAACTTTGTCTAACCGTCGCGTTTCGGCGATAAAAATTCAAATGATGCAGATAAATTGAATCGAATCTCTTCTTGTTTATAACACCCGACAAAGTTGCATGAAAAATATTTTAATTCAAGGTAAAGTTGCATGAAAAATATTTTAATTCAAGGTAAAGTTGAGTGTAATAACAGTTTTTGGAGGCGCCTATGTAAAATACGTCTTAAACACAACATAACGTGGCTCTTTCGTGGGAAAAAAACGACCGCTTACTGTATAAAACAAACATTGTTAGCGACTTGCGGTGCCTCATCCAGCAAACAGTCTAGACCAACTTTTTAGATGTTTTTAGAAAGTCTACAAAAAGTTTTCCTTTATAATTGATGATGCCGCGGATGAAATAGGCCCAGATGTAAATTTATTTTTGGGGGATTTAAAAATAATCAATCCGTAAATTGCAACAAAGTCCTAAGAAAAAACGACGAAGTAAAATTTATAACTGCGGCCAAAGTATACAAAGTACATAAATCGAAATCCGCGCAAATCCACTAAACAATAAATTGATTAAGCGCTCATGAAATTTTGCATAGTCAGATGCCCGGGCTTTATAGACAGTACGTTCGGTTGGCGAACGGCCCGGGCAAATATTAAAAGACTTGATAACCAGACATCGGATGCCGTCTTTACGGCTTTATAAGACGGGACATAAAAATCGCTTGAGTAGCTCGCTTCTAAAATCACAACAGGAAAAAGAGCCAACTACTGAAAATACCTTTGCACTTTATACTCGGCAGCAAGCAGTTCGTTTCCATGCGCGGTTTTATTTCGTTCGGCGCCTGAGATCGTCGTAAAATCCACTTTAATCAATTATAAGTGCAATCTTATTATTATTTTAGTACGAGATTAGACAAGAAAGGCTGATGAGTGAAGGAGATGCGCCATCAAATATTTATTATTTATTTAGACAAAACACTATAACAATGCAATGCAATATCAATTTTCTTATATACACCACTTTTTACTTAGCATTTGCTATTTTAATGATTATTTGGAATTGCTTTACTTAATATCTGTAAATATCAAAAAGATTTTTTAATATTTAACAATTAATACATTATTAATAATTTATTTTTTGTGTTTACTATATTATTTTCATATATATCGCATCCACCATTTTTATTTGACCACTATTTTAATAAATTTATAATATTCGGATTTGCTTTACTTAGTAACATATTTGTAAATATTATAAAGAGTTTTTAATATTTGACAATTAATACACTATTAATAATTTATTCTTTGTTTTTACTACATTCGTCATTTTCATATACAGCGCATCCACCATTTTTTATAGTGGACCATTTACAATTTTAATAATTTTAACATATTCGGAGTTGTTTTACTTAATATTTGTAAATATTATAAAGATTTTTTAATATTTCATAATTAATACATTATTAATAATTTATTCTTTGTGTTTACCACATTCGTCATTTTCATATATACGCGCATCCTCCATTTTTATTAGACCATTTACCATGTCATTCAAACACAATTACACCTCACTTCCAAGCGTGGTTATACAAGAAATAAAACATATCTCGTCGAGTCGAGTAATGATATCGATGAAAAATTAAAAAAAAAAAGAACTTGAGTGAGATACCTAGATAAGCTCATAATCTAAAAGAATCTGCCTGAATTTATTGTTTCAGATGACTCAGTCATTAGTTCTGACGTCTACTGCAAAACACCTTTTTTATGATTTGGAATTGCTGCCACTGCCGCAATTTTGGATATTTTCTTTTAAAAATTTCAGAAAATACTCTTTAAATGTGACAAAACAATACCGCATTATATTTATTTTATTTATGTTGACTGGTTCAAGTCCCTATCTACATCATCCTTTTCAGAGGCTGAGTTCATACTGAATTTCTGTTTAGATTAGTTTCTTTTTATATTTTGGTTATAGATCTTTAGAAGTAAAGGTTGATATTAATGAAAAAATTCAATAATATATAGTCGAGCTCCATTAATATATTGTAAAAAAGCTTTCAAAAAAACTTCAGGTGCTGTTGGTAATTAAAATTCCCCTTTATAATTAATTAATTTTACTACATGTAGCACATTGGTCAACTTTGTCATACAATTACAATAATCTTTTTTGCTCAGTTAAACATAAAATTAATAAACGAGGTTTTAATTAGAGTTGCTTTAATTAATATTTACAAATTTTAAAAAGGTTTTTTACATATTTCACACTGACTGCACAATTAATTCTTTGTATTTACTATTTGCATGTTGTTTTATTTTGTTATATACTATTCTCCGCTCCTCTTACTTCTTATTCACAGTTTTAATAAATGAAATTTTAATTGGAGTGTTTTAATTTAATACTTGTAAACTTGTAGGTTTTCTAAATGTTTACCATTAAAAGAATGTATATTCAATGACAAATAAATTGCAACACCATGAACGGGGTGTCCAAATTTAATATTGTTTTGGTAAAAACATAGAAGTTAATAAGCGAGTACAAACAAATTATCAAAGATATTTTAAAATAATTTAGTTAATACTATCGAGGTTATCTAAACACTCGCCAACAGATCTTGGCATTGATCCAATGAGGTAGTCTATTTGCTCTATATTACCCAAGCTACCTGTACTTCATGTCTTAGAACCTCCAAAGTCCGTGGGGACTGGGGTAAATTATATTCCAAACATATTCTGTGTTGTGTTGTGTAAAACATCTATGGTTTACCAAAAGAATATTAAATTTGAACACCTCCTTCTAGGTGTTGCAATTTCTTTTTCACTGAGTATATTTACATTAATGCAAAGATCTGTTGGCGAGTGTGTAGATGAGATAGACAAATACATAATTAAATTATTAAAATTAATCTAAAATCTTTAATATTTTGTTTCTAAATTTTAATCATTTGTTCCTTGGTGTAACATTCATGTTTATCAAAAGAATATTAAATTTGAACATCTCCTGCTTGGTGTTGTATTTACTACTTAAACATTTGTCAATTTTGTTGGTCCCCAACACATTCTCCTTTTTTCTTAATTACGCATTAAAAATTTAATAATTTAAGATAATATTTGAGGTACTTTAATTGATATTTGTAAAAACCGTCCGCAAATATAGAAAGAATGAATGATATTATGCATAGTCCATCTGCGATTTGAATTTATTAGACAAATAACAATGAGGGAATCAACAAACATGATTAGTATCATTGGCACATAGCACGCATATTAAATGTTTGTTTAAAAAATACGCATACTATGTAAACAGTAGGTCGGTATCAACCGGGAACACAACATCGTAAATCAATAGCCACGACTAATATTACTCGACAAACATCATTGCGAAATGCGCCGTTCCAATCGATAACCGACAAATACTAATAAAGAGAATTAATTGCAGTTAATCATATTCGATGTTTATAATTGTCCGAAATTATTATTAGTTGTAATAAATATAATGGCAATTCATGAACTTCGTAATTCCACTGATGAAATACCATTTCGTGCACATGCAAATGTCACACCGCTTTTATTGTGCACCGATAATGCTGAATGTGACAAATCAAGTGCTGCTATAATTTCGGCTTTATTTAAATTAATCGATGTTGTTTCTGCATAATCTATACGCAAATACACGGCCGATTGTTTATATAGACTTTAAAACATATTCAAATCAAATTGTGCGCATCTGTATAGTGCTATGATTAAGACTATGTCATTATTTCCCCGCCTCTAACAAAACACAAATTAAACTTGGATGTTCCTTCTTAAAATAATTGATGAAGAAACTTCTTTAACCGAGGATCCCTTCAATTATATCATAATCCGTTCGCGTCGAGGTGGAAAGTTGCAGGCCGTTCATTAGCGTCCCCCAACCCCCACGTCGTAGGGAAACGGTAGCAGGAACGGAAGGACCGGTGGAAGCTGTTAAGCGCACATCTCTTGATCCGGACGGAGATTATCTGGATGCTTTCCGGGTGTCCGAGTGTGTCCCAGCTGTGCGTCGGGACATAAGCCCGAACGGACCGTGTTGTCCCGCATTGTTTACCGCTCCCCACCGCACCGCCATAGCGCCCTGTTTCGTCCCGTTTTGATCTCTTGTTGTGTTTAAGCTCGGCGTTTTATAATTGCTCAGCCTGTTGGAAGACCTAACGGTGTCCTTGTTTTAACGCCATGCCCGATTTATAAGAGGTTGTTATTTGATGTATTTGACAAAGTAGGTTTTTTTTTATTTTTCACCTACATTTTTTCTAAAGGTATATTATATATATATATATATATATATATATATATATATATATATATATATATATATATAAAATAAATATAAAATAAATAAAATAAATATATTTAATTATGTGTTTGTTTTTTTATGGAACACGACTTTTGAAAAATAAAAATAAAAAATTCAATAATTTCCAAAATGTTTTCAAAAAAGTGATTTTCGTGTTTAGTTAGCCTAAATTTATACGAAAATCAAAGCGTTAATGAAAGGCAAAACCAGTGCTACCATTCTTTTTTCTTTTGAATCGCAATAAATTAAAATTGTTAATTATTCCTTTGAACTTTTCTAACGAACAAAAAACATTCCTTTTTGTGAACCTTAATATTTTTTATGAATAAGAATATTTAATTTTATCCATCTTTTTTGCCCATTAATCAAAATTTCTCAATGAAATTTCCGTGCGGGGGCGTGAGCGTTAAACAAATAAATTTCCTGATCGGAATGGAACGTGTCAGTGGAGTGAACGGTGGATATGACAAAAGTTAGATGTGGCGTCGGCGGTATTAAATTTCTTTTTGTCAAGCGGCACCGAAGCGAAAGGATGTTAGATGCGATTGGTTTAATAAAATGTGATGTGTGTCGATACATCGAATGAATTCGGTATAGAGAAATGAACTCGTTCGCTATTCCGTCGGCAGATCTGTTAGTGTGAAGATAACGACATTTTCAACATGATGATGGAAAACTAAGAGACGTATCGACAAGAAAACTCCAGAGGGTGAATTTAATCTAGAGTCGCGTGTGTTTGTGGATTTTCAAGTAGTGTTTAGGTATTCTTCGTAAGTGTAAGGTGGCTCGGGTGGTTCGGTCGGTCCGCCCGTCCTCATCTTCTCCATTCTCTCCCCGGCTCTCTGGCTTTTTGCCCTCGCTGCAGATAAAAATTGACCCTGGCCCCGATTCTCAATACACCATCGACCCCCGTGCATAAAAAAAATACACGTTGCCGCAAACACGCGAAACTTTATTAATATTATGCAACACGTGGTTCGGCACTTCGACAATCGATATTGCACCAGCGAACTGCTAATTAAATGCACACATAAAAAACTTGTAGGGTAACACCACCATACATTTTTAACACATTCTTAATATTTTTCAAAAATTCTTCTGAGATACAAGAATTAATTAATGTTTTAAAAGCGTTTTGTTGTAGCTTAGTGAGTAATTTTCTAAGGCTCCACTAAAAAACAAAATACCCAAGACAATAATTGATCCACCCCGCGGACCTAATAAAACCCCGCTGAATATTTAACCTAGTCGGGGTGTGCAACAAAAAAAGCGCTTAATAAACAAATAATGAAATCCGTCTACGGAGCCCCGCGCCTAACGAATAATTCACGTCCTTCGATTTACATAAAAAAATTATAAGAATTAAAAATTTAGTGGGCCCAAATAAAAAATGCCGAAAAGGGAACCGTAAACGTCAGTTCGGGCCGGGCCACGAAATATCTTGGAAGATGTATGAACGCAGATATGAAAGGAGAATTGCCACATAAAGGGAAACAAAGGGGGAGGCGTGACCACGCTCCAATTCCCCGCGGGGAAGTCCCTAAAGTCATGCTGAAACTCTCAAACATTAATTTAAATATAAATATTAAATAATTAAAACAGTTCTAAATAACCTAATTTTTGTTTCCTAATAAATAAATTGTAATTAACCTTTATTTTGTTATAAATTTTGGTTTACTAAACACGAAAATCCCATTTAAAATTTATTTAGAAAACTCTATTCTAAAAATAATGTTTTGAATTAAAAAACAAAATGTAAAAAAATCAAAATTAATTATATAAATGGAAGTTTATCTTTAATTTGAATACTTGTTTTGCTAAATTAATCAATTAGATCTCGAGTCAAACAAAAGAAAAAAGCAGAGCAAATCCATTGCTCGAAAAAATTAAGTTCAATGTGTCGAAGTTTATAGAAAATTCATAGTGGGACATAGAAGATAGATTTTTTTCCAATTTATAATTAAACGTTATAAAGGATCTGAAATTAAACGTATACGTTTGTCACAGGCCATCCAAATATTATTTATAGTTTAATGGCATTAATGGAAAGGATTGCAGAAAATCTTTATTAGTGTAAATTAAGCTTGAACATCGGGTTGGAATTCCCGTTTGGAAGATAATCGAAGCGTGATCAAGAATTTCGCTTAATTAAAAAAGTTCCCGGGGGTGGAGGTGAATAGTGGATGCTCCGTCGGTGCTAAAAACAAGGGGGCAGAAGACCCATTATATTCCTAATATCGTCATCGCTAATATATTTAAAATCAGCTAGGTAGGTATTTTTCAATTACCTAATTACGAAGTTTTAACAAGTTCCAAAAGTAATTTCGAAGGCTTTAAAAAGATATTATTCATTTAACGAAGTTGCGGCCGACTTCACCGAACCATTCATTAATAAGAAAAAGCAAAATATTCATACACTTCCGCTGACATACTTTCGAAACTTTCCAAATGATTTTTCTCGCATTCGCCCCGTTAATTTTGGCAGATGTACTTATTATTCCCGACACGGGATTTCTCGGCCAACTTTCAAATTAACGACGAGAAAGAAACCGTTAAATAGACGTTATTCTCGGCTGCCTGAAACAATTTCGAACACAATCAAAAGTCGATTTTTAATTACCTTGTTTTTATTCACTTTAAATGTGTTATTTTCTAATTAAAAGCGACGAATTTACGGCCAGTTTAAACGATTGTGACCATAAGTAATAAAAAAGGCGGTGATTTTGTGGACGTCGTTGACAAATTTTATGTGCCGTTATAAATCAGCGGTATCCTCAATACAATAATTTTTTCCGTTCAAGTAACATACGTCGGCGACGTAAGATGTATAAAACAAATCTACGACGCCGGCCGGAATGGAAAAGTCGGCCATAAAATCAAAATATAGGTTGACCAATGTGGGAAAACAGTCTTAAATTCTGTCTGCGGCAATAATATATTTGCCGTTGGTTCGGGACTGTGTCCGTAATGAAATTGGAATTTTTCCGTTTCAATATTGCATCCTGGTAAAAAAGCCCTTTCAACTAACCGAATTAAATTTATTTCACGTCGATTTTAATTTCGCGGGACTGTTTTATACCCCGATTTATTGGCTAACTATTATTGTTCGCTCAACTAACGCCATTTTAATATTTGATGGTTCGGTTTTAAATTTATTACACGCCGTGCTCAAAATCTTTTTGCAGTCACTTCGTTTATTGCCTATAACTCTTACCGACTTTAATAAATTTTATAAGATAAATTACAATTGAATTGAAATATTTTTTAGCAATTTTATTTCTGTTTATATCTTTTAAGGCTTGTAGTTACGTAAACCGGGGTGAGTTTTAGGCTTACAGAACATAATTGCCGAAACATCCAGTAACGAGTCTGTGATCAAAGTGTGGCCAAACTAAATTTGACTGGCGCAGACCCGGGGCGTTTCACAAACATTTCAAATTAAATTATGGTGGAGGCTTTTGGCAATATGAATAATCGTTACCTTTAATTGCCCTCTTGTTATAAATTAGAAAAATTGTATTCACATTTGTATAAATAGTTCTTTAATTTAATGTAAAATCATTTTCTGCTATCATATCATGAATTATATTAGGCAATTAATTAATTATAAAAATTTAAAAATTTCTCTAAACAAATAATTTTATAAAAGCTCTAAATTAACAATTAATAAACATGTGTTTTATTGATATTTCTATTGAAGTAGTTTATTTTATTACTTAAAAATAGAATTTTTGAAAAAATAATAATATAATATATAAAATACGAAATATCATTTTAATTATATGGTAAACATAAACAGATATAAAACAATAATAATTTTACAATTTTTATTTCTAATTTTCATTATTCAAAATATCTTTATGAATTTAGTGAATTCTAACATTTTTAATGTTGAACATGTTGCAATGATTATTTAAAATTTATTTTTGTTGGGCAACATTAAATGTTAATAGGAAAATATTAAAATTATATTAATAGTTTTTAATAAGTAATTATTTTTAAATTGTATGATTTTTCAGACAATTTTTATTTATGGATATTTATGTATGTTGAAACCAGTAGAAACATTTTTAAAAATTAAAAAAATATTAACAGATAATTTTTAATGACTATTTATTTTTTTTTGCATAATTAAATAAAGTTGAGAGAGATTTTTGGTATTTTGTTCCTCATATTTATAAAATAATAAACATTTTAATAAAGTTTAAAAAAACTAAATAATAAAAAATTTTGAGTTTTTTTGTTTTTAAATCTCCAACAAAACTATTATTTTTTAAAAAACACGGATAGTTTCGACTGAATAAAAGGAGTTCTCTCGCGGTCTTCTGGGGCTTAAAATCCCGGAATAAATGAAATGGAATGTAAGTGGCGAGAGGGATGACGATTAGGCCTCGGAATGATAACAAGGTCGACGGAGTATAAACCCCCCGAACGGCGAACAATGGCGGTTTCCACAAACAGAGCAGTCCTTAATACAAGAAGCATTGTTTCTTTGATAAATGAATGTTTCCACAAACCGTAGATAAAACCGTCAAAGAAGAAAGAAGTAAAAAGTTTGATAAACTTCTTAGTTGTGGGCAACAGCCGCAAAACCGACGGATCAAACAAAAAGGGAGCCGCGCCGTTTGTGTTATGATAACTGACGAGTGCAACCCCCTAAAACGGGACCGCGGTCGTGGGGTGCGGGAGGTCAGAACGCGGACCACGTTTCCATTAATACTTTTTCACTTTGTAGCAAGTTCGGAACGGCGCCGGCTCGTTCAAAGTATCGAAAGTCAGTACGCCAAACGTGTCACCGTTCGCACAAAAGCTGTCGATTGTTTCCTTTCGTATTGCAATTTTTTTCTTCATGCACGCCACTTTGATTCGAATGTGAACTTTGCATGGTGTTTTAATAACGGTTTGAAAGAATGGGTGCACTCACAGGACTGCCGCAGAAATGAAACTATAATACTTCTTGCAGTTCAGAATAGTTCATATGGTTTAGGGAATAGTTCTGCAAACTTCGTAATGCTAATAATAGTTTTAAAAGTTAAATGCTTGAAATTCAGATGATAAAACAGTGGAGTTTGCTTTAGAATATTTAAAAATTCCACTGCAAACTAACAACTTCTCACTTCTGACGTACCTTCTCAACTCTGTTTAATTTTATGATTTTTCAGGCGATTTAAAAACACTTCTGAAAAGTTTAATTATGCTTTTAAAGAGTTTATAATTTTATATAATGAGCTAAAGTATAACTCAAACTAATTTATGATATAAATTTATAATTTTTGTCTACCTTTTGTGAATTAATTTTTATATGGTAATATAATTTTGATCTGACCTAACTTATCTAAAACCAATTAGACTTAAGATATTCGCATACACTGGATTGCAGTCTGATAAACGTGGAGGCTACTTTCGGATAATGTCAAGATTTTGCAATGCCAAATTTGAGGTTGGGCAGTGAGTGAAGGTTGAGCATTGTCGTCTATAAAAACGAAATCTGGGCCAAGTTCTTGAGCAAATGGAACAATATTGGTTGAGTAACCACGTCGTAATATCCTCGTGTTTCTCGGTTTAATATGAGCAACTCAGTGCTTGTATCTAAACAAATTCCACCCCACACAATTACAAAGCCACCTCCAAAAACAAACAGTTGGGGCCATGTTCTGGCCATGATATCCCTCACCATGTTCACGCCATGTCCAAATACGGTTATCCGATTGATATAATGTGTACCTAGAATCATCAGTGAACAAACAATTACGACATTCGACTGCATACCACAGGCAGTGATTGTTGGCCCATACTCTGCGGGCAATCCGATACTCCCTGTTTAACAGGGGTCTCCAAAACCTTTTCTGTTTCTAAGACCAGCTTCATTAGATACTAGATGGCCTTACAATGATTCCAACATCTGCACGAAGCCTGGATGTAGAAAATGTGCTATTTTGAGAGAAATCCAAGATGTCAAGAGCGTTCTGATACTACCCAAAATTGGAGAAGAATAGGCACCGGGCATCGAAGGGACACATACATGTATGTGGTTCAAGATCGACGTCCAAGACTCATGGCCTTAAGAGACCAATTTTTCGACAAGTAGATCTTTGGATGAAAAGTGGTTAGGAGAATAAGGGCATGCCGTAAATGTTTACCTCCGTATAAGGTCGTTTGGACTGCATCTGCAATCTAATACCATAGCTAGTCACATCCCCTGATCTTTCACCCATAGAACATGTTTGGGATATGATGAGTAGAAAGCTATGAATTTTACCCCATTCTAAGACATGAAGTACAGGTAGATTGGGAAATATATTACCTCACTGAATCAATGCCCAGACATGTTGAAAAGTGTTTAGATAACATCGACAGACAAACTCATAATGAACTAAATTATTAAAAATAATCTAAAATCTTTGATATTTTGTTTCCAAATTTTAATGGTTTTCTCCTTGGTAATATATCTATGTTTTAAAAAAAGTATTTTATACATGAAGTTCTTTACCAAAAAACAAGAAACGCATTTGAAATGAACTATTGTTGGTAATTCAGTATCTAATTTAACAGAAAACATTCCGGCATGTATTTTGGTGACCAAAACAATAAAATGAAGTTTCGCATTTTAGTTTTTCGGAACAACAAGAAGCGAGACGGTTTAATTTGGTTGGCGGCGAAAAACCAAAACTCAAAACTAAGTCACCGAACGCAGGGCGTGGTTTCCACAACTTTTATTTAGCGAATGAATTAGTAATTTATGCAGCGGTAAACCTAACAACGCAACTGCTGTCGAAAGCAAACTTAACCGTTGATTTATTGCAAGTTGGTCCCGGAATCCGGCCAAGTTTATACCTATTGCTAAACTTTACACTCGCAAACTGACGGAATAAAGATATATAAACTCTTGAATATTAATTATGTCGTGTTACAGTCGATATTCACTTCCTCGTGCCGCAGAACAATGCATCTTGTCTCGGTGCAAATCAATATTAACGCCACAAATCACGCTCACTCTTAAACACCAAACCGTATATCATTTACACACAATTAAATTATTAATACTGCGCCACTCGGAACTGTGGAAAAGTTCATTCAAAATTCCTCACAATTTTTCCCGTTTTTAAAAGCGACTTCCTTGAACAGTGTATTAGACAGTGGAGTGGATATCATAATGCGGGTCCGAAATTTAATGCATAGTTGAAGTAACTGGTTCATTAAACCGAAATTGAGTTAAATCCACGTATAAATAAGTTTTGTCGTGGGTTGAGTTTCAAATTATGTGTTGAATGAAAAGTGGACTCGGTGTTACCGCATTTCTCTGGCGCTGCTTCGTTAGTGCTAATGAAAATAAATCAGGTTTAAAATTTCCTTATCTGTGCTCCCGTTGTTACCCGTCAAATTTCTAATATTATTTAACTTTGTTTTTGTTTGTTTATCAACTAAATAACAAAAACAATAGAGGATTAATGAGGTACTTCACTGCTTTAAAATTTACAGACGATAAGTTGAATTATTTATAAATTTAACAAATGACTCCAGATAACTCATTTAAAATAGACTAAATAAATTGGATAAAACATTGAAAATACAACAGATGTGAAGATGATCTTAAAAATTTGAGCCCAATTCTATCAAATCCGACTACTGGAGAATTTTTTGAAATTTGAAAAGATTCAATTTTTTATTCTTTTCAAAAATTTGTATCTCAGCTTCTATATAACTTCATACGACATTCTTTCTCTGTGAACCCTCTACTTTCAAAACAAATAATATATATTAGCGTTAAAGTTATTTCCGGCTTAGCTGGAAACTTCTATCTAAACCACTGTATTAGCAAAATTTTACCTGTTTTCAAATCTACAGCTTCCAAAGTATAAAGTTAAATATATATATATATATATATATATATATATATATATATACAAAGGAGAATGTCGTTTAAATGGAACCTCTAAGTTATATAGAAATTGAGATACAAATTTTTGAAAATGACTAAAAAATTGATTTTTTTCACATTTTTCACATTTAAAAAATATTTATATATCATAATCATAAAGAGATTGTAAACAAAAATAAATTTTACCATACTTTGATTATGACTTGTTTTAAAAATGTGTTTTCCTACATTTCCATACAACTCAAAATAACATAGTTGTTAGAAGCATTTTTTTAAATATTTTTAGCTAATTTTTAAAGTTTATTTTTTTTTTTGTGCAACATTAAATTGTAATTAGAAAATATTAAAATTATATTGTCAAAGCAAAATTATTTGCTGAATTAACCCCATGTAATTCGTTTATTATTAGTTTAAAAATATGATTTTATTTTATATGAAAACATATCGTTTTGAGGGTTGGAAGGAGGAACCAAACCAAGGCACTCCTTAACTCACCTCGATTTACCTCGTTGGAGATAACCACCCTATCAAGATGTTATAAACTAGTCTCCACCATCAGAAATAACTATACATTTTTAACTATACTTAATAATTTAAGTGTATTTAGAATATTTGCCGCAATCTGCATTTTTAAAGTGTTTTAAAATTTGCAAAGAAATGTTTAAATAATTCATAAATCCACTAACACCTTTTACATGTGACACGAATAAATAAATTCGTGCCGCAATTTTTTACGTCCGCAACGCCTATAAATTAGAGTTTTTATTACACCGGTAAAAAAAACACTCTAATATCTTGACTAACATTAATTAACATGTAAAATAAGTCCATAGTCGTTTGATTATTTTAAAAAAGTTAATTGCACACCCGACCCGACAAACTCGAATTCGAGGAGGTCGTCGTCGAGGGGTTTTGAAAAAGCCTAACATGCATCCGGCTCGTATTAAATTAGCGTGCCATTTTATAAATATTTAAAAAGGTCTTTTTCGAGTAGATGCCACACGTAAACGACCCCATTTGCATATTATATTTGGTATTGCTTGTGAAAGAATTTCGAAATTTATGTGATGCACAAAAAAAAGCTAAATTCGAAAATAATTAATTTCTCCTATGATTAAGGTCCGGGACCTAATTAAGGTGAACTTTTCGCGCTGACGGCATTATTAAAGCGACGGCGATGGAGAAAATGCCTTCTTTGTTTTTTTTTCTATTTCTTTTTATACGCTAGACTTTAATTATTTTAATAATGATCCAGGACGGTGTAAAGTAATAAAACATGAAAATAAGTATAAATAATGATAAGTTCGAAAAAAGATCAAAGCAATTGAAGCAAATCATCATTAACTGAAATTGATGTATTTCCCCATATATATTATATTTTTATAAACTATTTTTAAATGATTGTAGCAATATTCTAATTTTGCAATAAAAATCCTAATTTTATGAATAAAATTTTTGTTTATTTACTTTTAAAATATGCTGCTGTACAAATTTTGATTTTTATAATATAAAAAAATTCGAAAAATAAGTTTTTTTACATTAGCCAAACTGCAATATTTTTATTGTACAAAACACAAAGGGCACAGTCACAAATATCCGAAAACAAATGTAGTCCGGTTAATAGTTAAAAATTTAAGCCATAATTTTAGCGCAGCGCGAAATTTTTATGGCGCCAAGTTAAATTTAATGCCCGAAAAACGTAACATGAACGCCGGTATTATAATACCATTAACAGATAAACAAAAACGACGGCCATAAAATGTGCACGCTGTACATTTCGCATCCAAGTTCGGTTCATATTAAACGAAACATTTAAATACCGTAAATTTCGACGTAATCAGTTAATTACAGTTAATGCATCTAACAATAGTTGAACCTATTTCGTTGCTCGTTAGCAAACGTCGCGGATGCATTAAATAGTTTTAATTGGGGACACGCATTCATTTCGGTGTTCCGGTGTGTATGTTTGTCATTTGATTAAAAAGGGACAAATGGATTAGTGAATATGGGTTTGAAATAGGTCGAGTTGTCAAGGTAGTTGCTGTTAGTTCCACACAAACAACGTTGCTGTTGTCTGAATAATTAATTTGACCTTTTAACCCTTAAACAAATGTTAGTTTTTTTTAATGGGACAGTTTTATGACACGTTATAACGAAAAATCTGGATGAAATATGAGGAAAACAACAAGAAAAATGTGAAATCTCGGCGACGAAAAGTCGGCAAGTTTATCGACGGATGTTTTGTCGTCTGTTACGATCCATGTTTGGACGCGATCCAGGCGCCGAAACCCAGACCGAGTCGTCTGGAACCCCGAAATCCGCGTCATCGCTTTAATTTATTATTTAACAACGGATTGCCGCAGAATCTCGACGCACCACGCTTTTTTTCTCCCATCTCCAGACGTGTTTACAGGACTGGAATTAAGGGCGCGAACAGATGCTGCAGTATTTATCATTTTCTACAGTCTAGTGATCGTTACCGGTTCTTATTTTACTTGCACGGCAAAGGATTAGGGACGATATTTATTGCGAGGAGAAAAAAGTGGAGTGTGTTGGTTTAGAGCGTACCTTAAGTACGTTTACAGTGTCCGAAGTGGATGATCGATAGACAAACAGAGAGCCGGATCAAAGAATCTTCGGGGTCCTTTGTCCATTAACGTCCGTCGGTCTCGGATCGTAACCGGGGATGAGGGGGCGGCGGGGCGCCTCCGGAATATCAAACAATGTCGGTCCGGGTGCGGAGTATCGCGCGGCGAAACCGCATTGTCGGATCAATTAAGACAGCTCTGTCCCTCGATTAGAGGGTGAGGGGCCCGAGGGCGGCATGAATGGCCGAATGCAATTACTGCGACTTTGTTGTGTTTGTGTAGTGTTCATCAGCGGCTCCGTCGGGACACCGCCGTTGTCGCCGACGCTCTCTCGCTTCGGGTCCTGCGTCAGGACGCGCAGCCGGCCACTCTTAATCAGGACGATGAATAAATAAATAATCAAGCGCTTCCATTCTCTCTTTCACAACAAAACTATTTTCATGTTTATATATGTTATAATAAACGGTGACCCACTTTAACTTACGCCAAATATTGAAACTGAAAAACTAAACCGTTCTAAACTGATTTGAAAATTATTTATGACATATTACAATTACATATTTGTTGGGTTTATTAGTCCACGTTTTTTGGAATTATTTCCTGACGTTTCGCTACCACAAGTGGCTAGCATCTCCAGAGGTGTGATTTGGTTCGTCTCTCTAAATGTTCACTAACTCTTTTTACTAGGACATCCAAAAAAGGTATTTGGTTCTCCAATTCCATGGTGAATTTGATATTACCCGGTTGAGAAATTTTAAGGCAGCCACTATATAGTCCAGATATAGCACTTTCTCACTATTACATGTTCCGATTTCTGCAGAACTCTCTCTATGAAATTAAGCTGCTTTCAAATGAAGTAAGTGGAAACCATTTGACTCAGTTACTCTACCAGAAATTTTTCATCGATGGCAACATGGCTCTACTCGAAAAAATACCGATATATTATCAATAATAATAATATTTTTGGTTTAAAAAACAAAAATTTTAATAATATAAGAAAACAAGCTGAATTTTACCAATTTAAATCTATCATATCTAATTTTTATGGATATTCTTTTGATTGTCTAAAACATATCTTTTGATGCGTGATAGATTTAAACTCAAGAAATTCGTTTTTTTTTTTTTTTTCGATTTATCTTACTGAAATATTCAGATAGGCACACTTCTCGGAACACCATTTGAAAGATGATGACAGAGAGAGGACTCATGTTAATCAACCATTCTGAAAGTAGGGATTTCACAGTTCTTTGCAAATTAAGAAATTTATGAAAGCATGGTATATTTATTTATTAGATCGTATGTGTAGACTGTCAGTAGTAGTAATAAAGTCCAAATTTTTAGCCCCAAAATTCGAATTTACATTAAAAATAGGGATTTCTATTTAAATATCTCAAGTTATTTGAAAAATTCAGATTAAATGAATTATCCTGAATGTTAAAATTTGTTACAAATAAAAATACATCAGGGGTGATTTCACTGTAGGTATATTTTTTCCCTATTTCGTTTTGTGGGAAAGTCAGGTGAATTGTTGAGCCGAAACGTGGCGCTTTATGAGGGAGTTTTCAAAACGGATTTATCACAGATTACGGAACAAACATACAATGTCTTTGGGAGGTATTACCGTCGAATCCCGAACGTGACGCTTCAATGGAACGGAAAATTGAATGCCAAACTCGAACGCCCCAATCTTTTCATGTTTATATTTATTTGTGCCTGCAATTATTATAATTAACCCATGAATAAAACAAAGAACTCGAACATGCCACGTCGATACGTTCTGAGCGAACACATGTAATGGGTAAAGTGTTTTGGGGAGTTCGGGGTATGGAAACATTGGCGAAATAATTGATGCACACTTAAAGTATTTTCATGTGTGCGCGGCGGATTCATGTAAAGTTGGAAAGCCAATTTATCCGCACGGGGAGCATTTTATGTAGCCATAAAGGCCGTTTACGTTTTTTTTCCTTCGCCCACGTCTTCGTTTCCATGCACATTTTTATTAAACGTACCACATCTTCGGGGCCGACAAAAGAAAATTTCTTATAAATATTCCGGCTGCAGTGCGGGCTCAACTTGGAACATTCATCAGAGGGAGGCGTAATTAACTTGTTACTAGGAGAAATACATACTTCGGGACGTGTTTTCGGTTTCAAGTGGGAATTACAATACTCGGGGGCATTGTTTTGGTCTTGTCTTTCTTACGAACTGCTCAAAGTATGGAAGGTGAACATAAAATTTTAGCTGCGACGAGCACAAAATGTAAATTACAAACGCCACTTTATAGTTTAATAACCGCATTAAATTACAAATTTACACTGTGTACGTTTTGTTTTTTAACTGTTTAAGATCTCATCTTGCTCTTATTAAGGTTTTGAATAAGTTGTTAAAAAAGATTTAGATTACAAAGGATCGACATTATTAATTTATTTAAAAGAAATGTTTCTTTTTGTTTTTATTACTGTTTTTGGCTCGAACCAATTTGTTTCCCAAGCTAATCTTCCTGTAAATGGCACGGTCGCAAAAATGATGAAGTGTTGCAGGATATTGTAATAAAACCTGATTGTCTTGGTTAAAGAAAGAACATAAACAGGTGGATGTTTCGCTTTTATGTCGCTCTTTGATTTAATAACCCATCTTAACAATGTAAACAAGCGATGTCATCAATTTTATTAGAAATCACAAAAGCAGTCCATGTTTATATTTTATTTGCATTTTAATATGTCGGTTATTTCGAACGGAGATCATCTTGTGTTAACTAAATTACATGTATCCGGCCCCGGAGTCTTTGTTCCGTTGAAACTGCAGATGCCAAGATTGCCAACACCGAAATATTCAACGTCAAAATCTAACTATAGCACTGGCGCCAAGAAATTCCAGGCCAGGGCGCGATTTAATAGTCGGATTATTTGCGGTAACTGACCAAGAAATTACACTTGTTTATAAAACCCTATCAATGAAAGTAAGTACCTTTAAAATAATGACTGGTTGAAATCTGAATTTATCTTTTCGACAATTTATAAATTCTGATTTTGAGAAAAAAGAAGAAACTACCACTAAATTTAATATTCTTACTTCGAAACAATTAGATTTAAAGTTATAAATTTTTAAATTTATAATTATGGTGTATATCTCTTATTCATAATTTCATTATTATTAATGACGTTTAAAATTACATTAGTTCACAAATTGGAAAAAAGTAAACGATTTTTGATTTCAATATACACACAGTGACAAAGAAATTGCAACTCCAAGAAGGGGGTGTTCAAATTTAATATGGTTTTGGTAAAACATTAATGTTATAGAAAGGAGTAACTGATTAAAATTTGGAAACAAAAGGTCAAAGATTTTAGATTATTTTTAATAATTTATTTAATTATGTGTTTGTCTATGGGTATTATCTAAACACTCCCCAACAGATCTTGGCATTGATTCAATGAAGTAGTCCATTTTCTCTTGAGGTACAGTAACCCAAGCTACCTGTACTTCATGTCTTAAAACCTCCAAACTCCGCGGGGCCTGAGGCAAATTTCATAGCTTTCTACTCATCATATCTCAAGTATGTTCTATGGGTGAAAGGTCGAGGGATCTAGATAGTTATGGCATCAGATTCATATGGGTCTCCACAAAAAAAGTTTAAACAAACACTGGCAACATGAGTTAGAACATTATATTACTGAAAAATTGGATTCCCGGGTCGATTAAGGTAAGGAAGAATATTCGATTCCACTACATCCTGAAGATAATGAAGTGCTGTCATATTGCCTCTAATAAAGATTAAAGAGACTCACTTCCATGAGCAATAGCACCCCATACCGTCCTTGCTCTATGTTTTACCGAAAGAATATTAAATTTATATATAATATATATTATCTGAGTATAAACATAAAATTTCTTCATCTGTGATTGAATGTATCAAAGTTCGAACGTCATTCAACAATAAATTTGAATATATACAAACAAAATTTACAAGCGGTGACATTTTAACACAGGCTCACAAAAACGTAGAAAATTCCCATCTTATGGATTCGAGAACGTTGTGTGCGTCTCGCAAATTGAAATACATACATATATTTGAATACCCGTAAGCAGTTCCATTGAGTCCTGAATTGAACACACTCAGAAATCCTTTTGCTGATTTATGCAAGGTTGCAATTTAAATTTGTTTATTTCATGAACAGAGGGAGAGCGAAATATCCGGGACGAACATGAGCGAAATGCAGTCTGAAATATTTAGAAGGCAAATTTCTCCGGTGCAAAATTTATGTCGCACTTACAAAATACATATCTGACCTCAATTTTTCAAATGTTCCGGGGAACAATGGAATTTTATATCGGGGTGGATTTTTTCCCCAAATGAATCCGATTTATTCATGATGCGAAGAAAATTTGTCGCTTTTTGAGTTATGGACAGTTGTTGTCCTTGTGCGATTTGCGGACGTGAAATCTGCCATGTATCTTGCCAGCGGAAAATAAACCACTCGTGTCGAAGCCTGTCATTTTTGGAGATGATCCATCAGACGATACAAAAAACTCTTTGCGGACCAGTGATGGATTATTTTATATTTTATTGGCCCCTAATCCGACTATGCAATAAACTAAACGAGTGATCTAAAATAAATGTGCGGAGGAAACATATTAATTAGACTTTGTTGCATGCATGTATTTACGAGATAGTCAGCATCCGCGCGCATACTTCGGTAAAGTTTAAATTTTTACACACAATTAATTTTATACACTGGTTCAATTTAACTTACTCAACTTTATTGCACTCCATTATCTTTACGATCGAGATAATTTTTAACTTTCTCATTTAAAAGTTCGTAAGCGCCGATGTACTTTCAAGTCCCAGTGACATTGTTAATGTTTCTTGGGGGCTTAATTAAACATTTTTTTTTCGCTGCACTTCAAACTTACAGTGTGCATTGATGAATTTTTCAGCTCCCATGAATTTCTAAAGTCAGTTTCTTTACAATGTAAATTAATAGAGGGTAACATAATTACAATGGGGGTAAACAGGGATTGGCGTAAACAAATTCCCATACAATAGTTTGCGCAACAGCATGCATGTTGTATTCAAAAACTGATAATTAAAATTTAATATTTTACACAGGAAATAAACATAAACATGCACCGTTTGGTAAAATTTACCATTATTATGTTACCTGCAACGTTTGAGTTAACAAAGCAGTCGTACACACAACTCATTTAAACAAATTGCATATCCCTTCTAAAATATACTCAGTGACAAAGAAATTGCAACACCGAGAAGAGGGTGTGTTTTGGTAGAACATAGAATTTACAGCAAAGAGTAAACGATTAAAATTTGGAAACAAAATTTATTTGAATTGTGTTAAAAAATAAGTTTACCAAATTTTAATCGTTTACTCCTTACTATAACATCCATGTTTCACTAAAGGAATATTAAATTTGAACACCCTTTCTTAGTGTTGCCATTTCTTTGTAACTGAATATATTAAAATAACTGTGACAAATAATTAGAATATCCAACATTAATTTTAATTTAATTTTTAAGATTATATTTATTCAAACCAAAATCTTTTCAGAAAGACTTCAACATGATATTTTCCCCATTTAATTGATTCTGTTTATTGTCTCGTGCATATTTTATAACCATTAGACCGAAATTAATAATCCGCACTCAGAAAACGACATTAAACCCCGTTCCCAGAAGGCTGTTCCGCCAAAACGACGCTTTTAACTTATTACAATCTGAATAAAGAAGTTCTGTTATCAAGGACAATACGCATTACCACCTAATATCCAGAAGGCTTCGTAATTTATAACATCTAAACTGTTTAATTGTTAATTGTCAACGGTGCAAAAAGATACAACAAGACAAAATAATTCTCGACGAGGACAATTAAATTTTATGGGGCCGTTTTCTCCTGTTGCCTTCGCCATAATTAAAATAAGTGCCGAGAAGCTGAGCGAAATATAATGCTCGTGTTCAGGTGTTAATTGTTATCATTTATTACCATTTTGGATTTGTCAGATGTTTAATTGACTTTTTGTCGTCATTAATAATACATTTGTGGCTGGCGCTGAAGTTGTTCTGTTGTAGTTCTTCAGGAACGAACGATAAAATAATAGTCCGACTAAATAATTTCATAAAAGTTGGTGAAAAGTTGCGCGGGATCACCTAAAGCTATTTTGCTTCTAATACCGCATTATTCTGAAAGGAAACTTTCGCTTCATTTATTTTATCCCCAGTCGCGTTATAAAACTACATTTATTTTGATGTTTACTCCTTCTTTTATGGCGGATACATAAACTTTTATACAATAAACCAGCGAAACTACTTTCCGACAAATTTTTACTTAATAGAATATCTCGTTAGTCCTAGAACTACACTTTGACGATTTTATTCTGCCACCAACAAAAATACCCGCGTATAATTATAATTACTTCAACACTCGACAAGATAAAAAGGAAGTTGCCTGTGTATATTTCATTAAACCTTCCACACATACAAGAAAATCCTTTTAGCAAATTTAACACGGATACAGTTGTTCGTCCAGATAAAATTAATGCGTCGCCTATTAAAATACTTTATAATATCAGTAACGGGGGCGGCCGAAAACCTAGAGAATGTTTTATGTTGCGAGGGGAATGTTTTACTTAAAGCTGAAATGGCGCATTACATTATAATTCGCTTCCAGATATAATTAAGGAGCTGAAGGACTGCGATTACTTTAAGGGGGAAGGGGGTTAATTGGCTATAATGTCTTATAATGCGGCCCCTTTTATAATTCATTAATAAAAATTACGGCAAATCTTCGAAATTGTTGCGCCGAATTCGTAAGCCATTTGCGTTTTCATTATAAACCGTCCAGTTCCGGGATCATGCCGTTTCTTACCGCCATACAAATCGTTACTTTTGATTTTTTTATTATTTTCTTACCGTTGATTTTGCACATAGGAAATAAGAAGTGAGGTTGCATATAGTATTGGAATACAATACACTGGAAGGAAGAAAAGAAAAATAGAAGAGTAGAAAAGAGGAAATAGAAAGACAAAATGAAGAGAAGGGAGGAGACAGGAGAAGAGAGTAAAAAGAGAAGAGTGGAGAGGAGAAGAGCGGAAAAGAGATGAGAAGAGTGGAAAAGAGAAGAAAAGAGGTCGAGATAAGACAAGAGAGGAGAAGGGAGAAGTAAAGAGAAGAGTGGAAAACTGAAGAAAAGAGAAGAGACAAGAAGAGAAAAAAGAGGAGATAAGAAGAGATGAGAAGACATGAGACGTGATGAGAAGAGAAGAAACGAGGAGAGAAGAGAAGACAAAAGAGGAAAAGAGGAGAGAAGAGAAGAGAGAAAAAGGAAAGGGAAAGGAAAGGAAGGGAGAGAAGAGAAGGGAAGAGAAGAAAGAGAAGAGAAACAAAATAGGATAAATTCATCCTATAGAAAGTATTAAAATATTCTTTGACAGTAAAATCAATATTTTGATCAATATACTTAACAATAGCTTTGGGCAACTGGCACTTAATAACAATTTGTATAATTTTGTGTTTTAAAAAATTGTCAAACATTTAAAACGTACAATTAAGAAAATCCATTTCGGTCCTTGATTCTGGTTACAGCGATCATTTTCTCAGCGTCGCGAGTTATTCAAATCAAGTGGGAGTCGTCGATTCTCGGTGCCGGAAGTAATCCTCAGGCGCCGGAATTTTTGCGACGCAACGACTCGGAAAAGCAACCACTGGAGGGAACGAGCGTCGAGGGGTGCCCCGCCACTTAAGCACACCCCTTTCTGGTCGCCATCCGTCCGGACACTGACAAACGTCCTTATTATGCGGATTAACGTCCCACAACCTCACACACTTAGGCGATGTATTTCGGTCTTCAACTTTTATTATTTTTTTTTTTTTTTTTTGGAGTCGGATCGTTCGAGTCTATTAATCAGGTTGATTACGGGAGATGTGTGACGTGGTTTTTCTTAACCCCCCCGGAGAAGACGAATAGCTGCGCAATCACATGATTTAACGAGGGACGCAATCTGGGATATTAATAACAAAAATGTACCTTATTTATTAACGAGTTCAATTAAATAGTTTGTTTGTTTTCGTTTCCAAGAAATTGTTATTTAAAGTCCATTAGGTGGGGGGAGTAACGATCGTTAATCATGGACATTATCGTGGGGTTTGATCTCGCTATTGAAAAATTATTAAAAGTTGCATGTTGTTTCGTCTGTAAGCCGGTTTACATAATTCGTCTGGAAATGGTGGCATGCGAATTTCAATTTTGTTTTGAGACAATGATGTATTGGATACGGGTGTATAAATAATAGAAAAACAAATTTATTTATCGACCCGAAAAACGTGCATTTTATCACGAGATTGTGAAATATTCAAATGTAACGAACCTGAAATGCGGTATCATGCAGTTTAACTAATATGTTAAAGATTAATTATATAAATGTATAGTGCATTAATTTTTTGTATACTTATTTTAACTAGAAATTAACAGACATAAATTTTGTCGTAAATACACAAAGCATCTATTATAACTATAAATTTAAATAATAATTAGTACATTTACAATTATTTATTTTTAGAATAGCTTACAACATTTTAGTGTCATTTCCAAATAGAATATAAAATAAAATTATGAATTTTTGAAACTAGTTTGAAAGCTTTTATAAAATATATAAAAGAACCCGAGACTCTCTAAAATATTCCAAATAGTAATATTAATTAATGAATTAATTTAGTTTTTCAAAATATTTAAAAAAATTTTAATCACACTTAAGATTAATGTGCTTATATATTTTCAATACTGGATAATTTTTAATTTTTTATGCAAATAAATCCAAGAATTTCCCCATTAAATTAAACATTTGTTATGATTTTTAGTATGAAAACAATTTTAAAGTTACTGTGGTAAAATATTGTAAATTATAATTTAAAACAGAAAAAAAATTCAAAATAAACTATGATAAAAGAAATTTAGAGAAAATATGTTGGTATTTAAAAAATTTCATTTAAACTATATAAAAGTGTAAAACATGTAAAATATGTAAAAAGCGTTTTATGATTTATAAAAAGTATTAAATAGATATAAATTCGCTAAATATTCCAGATAACAAAGTTTCAAAAATGAATGATTTAATTTAATTATTAAAAATATTTAAAAATTGTTATTGTATTTAAATATTTACAATTTTATATATACATATCCTAATTATGTAAAAGTTATCATTTTAAAATTTTATATACATTTTTTATATATCTATTTTATATTGTCACTAGGAAGTTACACATAAATCTCGAGTAAAAAACGATGAAAAAGCTTATACTGAAAATTGTAACATAAAATATACATAAATGTTTATTTTAAATGTACTAAAACGACAAAAATTTATAATATTTGTTTGTTTAAAATGTAAATACATAAGCTTATGGAATTATCATTTCTAAAACATAAATTTGTATATAAAATACTTCATAGTTAATTTTTTACCAACTTATTTCATTTGCACTCAAATCCCTGCACTTTATAAAGTGACACCCAACTTTAATAATATAGAAATATATCGATTGAAAAAAAACAACCTCGAACATTGTATAAATTTATCGAATATTTACTTCTGAACCAGAGTAAAGTAACCGTTTGTCGAATTGAGTACACAGTTTCTCGGGAGCGTCTCAATTTGAGGCCATAAATTTATTTTAAACTTGTGAGTCTGGAGTAAAGGGAATTCCTGTCGGTTTTTTGCCCGTATTTTCGCCGAGTTAAATCTGAAGTCGGCAAAGATAAAATATGCGGTGTCATATCGTGTAGATGCCTCAAACAGTTCATGATGTATGCTCGACGAAACTTTACTAAAAATATGTTAATAGAAAAGTTATGCCGGGCATTTTGTCAAAGACCTGAAAAAAAATCGCAGTGTCGCTGCTTATAAAAATAACGGGGGGTGATCAATAATCATTTTTTTACAGCCCATGATTTAAATTCCCGTATGTGGTTGGGGCATTTTACCATATGCCTTTATGGGGCCGCATTACCGAGATTTATGGTCGCGTTTCATTGACTAATACGCGTTCGAGTTCGTTGCGCCGTTTTTACGATTTTTGTCAGCATTATCATTACATGTAACTCGAATTAGTTAATTTTGATTCATATTTCAGTCTAGACGCCATCAATTACAAATTTCCCGCCTGATTACATCCACAGCTACTGCCACAATTTATATTGAAACGTCTCGTGCAGAATTCCCTGCGGTGGTATAAAAGTAATTCGTTGCCCAAAACGCCTTAATAACAATCGAACATACTTGAAATTCATTGACATTACCGCGTACCCCATTAGCCGAACATTGGGCGAAAGCAAAAAAACCGGAGGGGCGTTGAATATTTCACAATCCAGGTCGGCGTGAATGTAAATCTGTTCCAGATGTAAATGAAATCCGTCGCTTGAGACTTCAACTGCGATTCCTGGGGGAAATGTAACAGATCGGCGACGTCTCATCCGACAACGCGAGATCAACTTACTCTCCCGTCATATTCTCGATGCCGACACATCGTCAATTTTTTTTTCCTTTCATTTCGAGAATTTCTCTAACGTCCGTAATTTTAAAGGTGTTTTTACAATATTAAGAAACTTCGAATGGTTTTAAAAGGCGTCTTCGGGCACTTTACGTGATTATCTGAGCAGTTTTGAAAGGACTATTGAAAGTTAGAGTTGTTCCAAATAAAAATTACCATAATCCCAACTAAAGGAACGCTGTAGCAATTATCAAACAGGCAAAGGAGAAGTCTAAGATGTAGCTAAGATTGAAGTATTAAGTGAAATTGAAGCCAGTCTGCGGCAGATAGAGAGAAGCCGGGAATTAGCATGGGACCGTGTCCCATACGTATGGATAATCCCGTGTGTAATCCCGATATCGTGAAGGGCACGCGCCATAAGACCGGAGTTACTGCTGATGCGACTTTAACCGTTTATCCGCGACAAATATGTGCACAGTGCAACTCTTCAGGCACACTCTAATAAGTAACGACGGAGCTACGCAATAGTGCCGACGAAATGTGCACTGCGAAATGATCGTGTGGTGTTTGCAATGCAAATTGCTCGAGCTAAAATTTGCCTTTATGACGTTTTCTCCGGTAATTTTGAATAATGTTTCTAGTCTGGTCTAGCCCTCCGAAATCCAATCAAAGTAGCTGGAAAACTCGACGAACTAAAACGGATTAATCGCATCGCGGTTGAAAAAATCGCTGCACTAAACGGGCCTTAAATGAATTTAACCGATTACATGAAGTGTTGCATTATCGCTAACATAGTTCGAGTGTGAATTAGTGATTAAGTATAATTGAATTAGTTAAGAACCCGCAAACTTGCTATCTAGACTTTCGGCCACTTCCAAAACATTTTATCTAATAGAACGAACTTTCGGTGCACTTTTCAATGTTTGTTTTTCTTATGTCGCTGAGAAGATGCATATAATGAATTAATCCGTAATGCATCAATGTACACATAAACGGTTTGGTGAAAACAATTTGCTCAGCGGCGGATATGATTTTAAATATGTACGCGGTCATTAGTTAATTCCAGAACGGTAATCCTTGTTCACAATACTAATTACCAGTATTAACGGTGTTTTGTGTATTAATGGAACCAGCGCCGCATTGTAATATTGGTTATCCTTCACACACAGGAATTATACTAATATTACAGTCCTTATGCATAGATTATACACGCTCCAACTCAATGATATATTGGTTTGATTAAAATTGTACGTTTCATCATCTGCTCGTGATTCTGATATAAATTTATATTTTATTCGTAAATAATGTGTTTAAATCATATAGTTTGATAACAAAATCAATAAATAATATTGGTAACAAACATTAACATATACTGTTTTTTGACATGTGCTTCCCTAAATATACATAGTGAATATAAAATATTTAAGGGGTTCATTTAAAAAGAGAAAGAAAAAGAGTATATATAGTATAGTATTTTCACCAGTAATAGTGTTTAAATTCTAGACTGTCAATATTATAACATTTATTTCATTTTTATATAATTAATAGATATAGGAAACACAACAAATCTAAATCATTTGAATATTCTTAATTATTTTAGACGAAGAGAATTTGCCTCTAGACTCATGTTTTACCTTGAATTTAAATTTATACAAAAAATATTCATAATTCACGTGATAAAGTTTTCGTAGGATTTCATTTCAATTTGGCTGTTTGTGGTTACAAACAAGGAAAATTAAGGACAAGAATTATACGGACAATCAAGCTTAAGAAGTGGAGAACCAGGTGTAATTATAAAAATCCCGTTGACTAATCCCAAGGCAACAATAATCCGGGCTCGTTAAGGCGCCGGAAAGGCTTCTCTTGTTGCTACAAGTAAAAATAAATTCTTTATTAATTTTAAATTTACCTTTGCGGCTTCCGCATTTTCCCAAGGAAAACCGCCCCGATTTTCTTAGATAAAGGACAATCCGCATTAAGAATTTGGGCGTGTTTTTACGTAAGGACGTGAATGAATAAAATGGAACATAAATTTTAATCCACAAACAAGAAACTAATGCTATTTGCAACCATGGTATGACATACATACTTAACCACATTAACACATCTTAATAAAGTTTAAATATAATGTATGTGCTTAGTACGATGCAACGTTAACCCAATTCTTGACTCTAAAAGCCTTACATATTTTAGCAACATTGTCTTAATAAAACATATTAAAATATTTCACCTGATGAGGACAAAATTAATTTCGTACAAGTACAGTATTTTGTTTGGCAAGAAAAACAAGTAAGATTTAATTAAAAACTTGAAAAGCACGTCGAACATTGGATTTAAGTTCATTACAATAACGTCCATTCATCTTGCAGGCTTTAGATTATGGGAAAATTTCCTGAAAGTGATAAGGGATTTATAGTTTGGGCGACCGACAAGGGATGAAATTAGCTGTGAAATCGAATAAAATCGTTTTCGTTCAAGGAACCAATGCATACAAATTTTGTGTTTACTATTCGGAACATTTTTTACACTCGAGGCTTGGATGAGATTTCATATAACGCCCCTTAAATCATTAATTTAAATTACAAACTTGCAGAAAACTTATGTACGTTAATTATATATTCTTCATTATTCGTGTTAGAAATAAAGTAAAATCACTCACTCAATTGAGTAACTTAAACAATAGTATGATTCTCCGTTGAATCTGAGGCTGCTGAATATAAAATATGCGGTGCCATGTCATGTAAATGCCTCACTTCATGATCTATGTTTCAGGAAAATATGTTAATAGACCAGTATTTCGTCTAAAAAATCGTTTGGCGGCGAAAATAACGTATGGTGGTAATCAATAATATTTTTTTGGCCAGCGATGATTTAAATTCCTGTATGCGGTTAGAGCATTTTACAATATGCCTTTATGAGGGGACGTTACGGAGATTTATGTCCACGTTTCATTGACTAATACACGTTCGAGTTCGTTATACGCCGAAATACTTTTGACAGAACCATCCATTTTTACGACTTTCCGCCATGTCGCGTTATTATGCATATTAAAGCAAACATTTTCATCCGCAGGGCGAACAACTGATTTTTAAAATAAAAATTTGTTTCTCTCAACCGTTTTGATTCCAGTTTTCCCCATTTTTTCCAAAGTTTACTTTTTCTTGTTTTATAATAAATTATGAAATAATTAAAATATTTATATATTTTAAGAATATCAGACGGGATTTTAAACCAGAAACTATTAATCAAAACTAGAAATATATCAAATCACATAACGTGAAATATTTTTTGAAATATTATATTCTCATATAAAATTTTATTTATATTTTGAAAATTTTAAAATGTTTATTTCCCCTCAAATAATTAAAAATTGGGAATATTTAATAAATAATCTAATAAAATTGTAGTTAATAATTAATTTAAAAATATATTAAAAATATAAATTACCAATTATTTAAAATATATGCGAAATAGTTAAAATATGATTATAAAAACATTTGAACTTTTATTTAAAATTTTATAAATTCAAAATAACTTTATATTAATTATTTATTTATTTATTTTGACAATATATTACTTGTAACCATTTAAGTTTATTCTTTTTTTTAATTTTCACACATTTTATTACTTGTCACTTTTTTAGTTTTTTTTTTTTTTTGATTTTCAAAAATTTATTATAATAATCTCCTAATTTTTCAAGCTTAAGTTTTAAATTAACAATTTTAATATTTATTATTTTATGTACTTTTTAACATTTTTAAGTCTAATTTTTTCAAATTTACATATTTTAAATGATTATTTTATTAATATTTTTTTTAATTTAATTGATTATTTTCTAATTCTTCAAGCTTAATTTTTTAAATTATATAAATTTAAATTACCAATTTTAATGTTGTTTATTTCATCTATTTTTAATTTTAAGTCTGATTTTTTTAAATTAATTTATATTTAATTTTTTAAGCTTATTTTTTAATGTTTATATTAAATTTAAATTTTAATTTTTTTAATATTTAAATGAATTAATTAATTGATTTTTAAGCTTAATTTTTTAAACATTTTTTTTGTAAATTTCATTCAACTTATTATTATATATTTTTTTAATTTTATATAAATTTAAATTATTTTTTATATATAAATTATTCAAAATTATTAAAATAAATTATTTATAATTTTAATTTATAAATTTAAAATAATAATTTTAATATTACTTCTTTAATTTGTTTTTAATTTTTTAAGATGGATTCTTCAAAATTAAAATTCTACTAAATTATCAATCCTTCAACAACTTTTTTGTATCATATATAAATATTATGGTTGCTTTGTGGAAATTCAAATAAAATGAATGTAATTCATTTTTGGCCCTCTTGTCTTTCATTTTTTAACATGTCTCGATGGTTTTGTTTTTTTCTGGGTCAGTCTCAGACGTAAATATAAATGCGAGGCTTAGAAAAAAAGCATCCGAATTCTTTCTGAACAATACACATTTAAAAAGGCAAGAGATGCAAAAGGCGAACGACCATGTGGCAAAGTTGCGAGAGTTTCTGGGAGACGGTTTGAACAATGTAACGCAATAAAAATAAAAATAATATCGCGAAGAGACACCGGGGGAAGTTAATTTCAAAATAAACCCTGATTTATGTGCGATTCTTTCGCATAATTGTCGCATTCGAGTAAATTTTCTTTGTGTGGGGGCCGCGGTGCCTCTTGTTTGCCACCTCGAGGGAGACAACACGATTCCTGGACTTTTCAAACAAAGGATGGGGGATTTCTCTAATTCGATTCTGTAGTGTCGACTTGCCCCGCGTTAAGAAAAACTAACTTCCAATACGCCCGACTGTCTTTGCGACTCGATCCGGTCCTCACGTTTCAATTATGGCCCGTGGAATCAAACTTTATCTATATCGGAATTAAGTGTTTGAGTGTGAGCCGTTTTATTGGAAAAGTCCCGCTCCATTACATTAAACGGGTAGAACGGTTTCGCTCGGGATATACGATTCCCGGAGTCTTGATTAGACATATGCTTGTTATGGGGTTTCAAAGGGAAATCCGACGAAATTCACAAATGAAAAACATTGAAGTTCTCCCTTAATTTAAAGTAGAATTCGAACTATCCCGTTAAATTATGAATATTTAAACATAATGATTTTCTAAAGCCATATGTTCTTTGTTCCTCAAAGAAACAAATTGAAAAACTTTATCACATGAATTATTAATTGTTACTTTATATACATTCAAATACAGTATTAGAAAAAGTAAATTTATTTTAGTTGAATTGAATAAGTATTCAAAAACATAAAAATTTATGAAATATAACATCTAAATAATTTAAGAGATTTTAAATTCACCCAAATTAAAAGTTTAGAAAAAATATTAATTATTTGTTAAATATTGCAGATACACATGAAATTTATTACAAATTCTAAATATATTCTTTTTTTATTTTTTTGTAATGTACTACGAATACTAATAATCATTACATTAAGCGGGAAACAATTTTGTCCAACATATGCAATTCCTGTAGACTTTATTTATCATTTGAAACTTCATAACAAGCATATGTTTGTTATGAAGTTTCAAATGATAAAATCAAATAAAATACTCTGAAATTCTCTTTCATATATTTACAAAAGAACTAAAAAAATTCAATCAAATTAAGAATTATTCTTTTAACATTAATATAATAATAACTTATTGTTCATACTTCTTTATTTTGAATGTTCGTATAATTTTTGTCCTTAACTCTTTATTTCTAATCTCAAAAAAACAAATTGAAATGTAATAATGCCATAATTTCGTCACTTTAATTATAAATATTGTTGCTTTGTACATGTCAAATGGTAATTAATATATATTTATTCTTATATAGTCAAAAATATTAATATATACATATAACATTTTTAAATCAGTTTATAAATATTACTAAATATCCAGATATTGAAAATATTTAAACATTTCTAAAATATTGATTGCAACAGACTAATAAATAATGTCTACATTAAATGGAATAAATAGTTTTTTCCGGAGATTCCCGGAGACTTTATCAGGCATATGCTTCACATAAAGTTTGGAAATCTTACGGGATTATCAAATAAAGAAATGTTGGATTTGTCCTTCAATTTGAGATAGAACTGGAATAATTCGGTTGAATTATGAATTTTAAATTATACTTAAAACATTAATGTATTAATAATTAATTACACCCTATTCTCTACTTCTTAAGCTTGATTGTCCTTATAATTTTTGTCCTTATCTCTATTTTTAACCTCAAGGAGACAAATTGAAATAAAATAATGCCATAATTTCATCACATTAATAAATAGTTATGTTTGATATGAAGTTTCAAATGGAAATCTAACGGAATTATTGAATAAAAAACATTGAAATTGTCCTTTAATTTGAAATAGAACTGAAATAATTCGGTTAAATTATGAACTTTAAATTATAGATAAAACGTATTAACAATTAATAATTAATTAATCCTATTCTCTTAAGCTTGATTGCCCACAATTTTTATCCTGAACTCTCCTTGTTCGAATTCACAAAGAGACAAATTGGAATGGAATAATGTCATAATTTCATCACATAAATTCTTATTTTACAGGATTTTTTTCACACGAATTTGATTTAACATGAGTTAAAAAGAATCTCTTTTTACACGAATTGTTTTGTTTTAACACGATTTTCAATATTTTATTTTTTTAAAGTATAATTTATTTTTTTATAATAATAATGCATAAAATAAATTATTAGTAACAAGAATTTTTTAATATTATACACCTTAAAAGTCTTAATTAAACATATTTTTGTTATGAAGTTTCAAAGAGGAATATACAAAATTAGCAAATAAAAAAACAAAATTATGAAATTTAAATTATCATGAAAGCATTAATGTATTAATATTTAATAATTAATTGTACCACTTTCTCCACTTCTTTAGTTTCATTCTCCACATAATTTTGTTCTTAACTCCTTTCGTTTTTATCCACAAAGAGACAAATGGAGTGATGAATGTATAAATACTGTTGACTTATATACATTCAAACACAATATAACAAATAGATTTAATTGTATTATTAAATATATAGTATATCGAAAATATTCAAACATTTCTAAAATATTCCAAGAACACTTTGTTATATTTTTTGTTGTTTACAACGAATCATTAAACGAGGGTATTTCATAAGATATATGCTTGTTATGGAGTTTCAAAAGGAAATGTAACGATATTCACAAATAAAAATCTTTAAAATTCTTCTTTAATTTAGAATAGAAAGACCAAAATCTATTTTCTAGTTTTATTTGAACAAAATAATTTTTATAAATATACTTTAACTTGAATGTCCCCATTTTATTCCTTACGTCCCTTTGTTTGTACTTACAAATAGCCATTCCATAACTGTATATAAATATTGTTGCTATATGCAAAATTAGATTATAAAAAATATTTGCAAATTCTCCCCCACTTAATTTAAAACAGAACTCAAACAATCGGGTTAAATTATAAACGTATATCGTATTATTAATATAATGTTTAAACAAAATGTCTGTTGTACAAATGCACACATTAATATTAAAATAATCAATAAATATTCATGGGACGTATTGTAGGACATTGTTTAAATCAAACTTGATTACATGTACAATATGGACCGGACATTATTTATATTAATGCGCAACATTACATTTTTGCACTCGAAACGGCAAATTCGGTTCGAGATTCAGTTTAATTTATTGATGATATTAATAATGATTTTCGAGCGAGCCGAACATTTTTACATCTGTTTTTTTACGCGTTTTTGTTGAATGAACTGCACGGTTAATTTGATTTATTGTGACAGTGACGAAAATCGGAAAGGGATGTAGATTTATTCGACTGTCAATGCTAATAACTTATGTTAATTTCAAGCAAAAGGAGAAAAAACTGTATGGGGATATGCATCCCTGAAGGTTTGATAAAGCTGAACATTTTTACATCTGTTTTTTTTTTTTTCCTATTTTTATTGAATGCACAGTTAATTTGATTTATTGGGAGAGTGATGAACATCGAGAGAGGATATAGATTTATTCTACTGACAATTTAATGACTTATGATAATTTTAAGCAAAAGAACAAAAACTATAAGAGTTATGCAGCACTGAAGGTTTTAAAAATTCAAAGATTGTTACATCTAGTTATTATTCATATTTTTACTGAATGCACAGTTAATTTGATTTATTGAGGCAGTGAGGACAGTCTAAAAAGGATGCAGATTTAATAGGCTGTCAATTAATTATAATATTTTCAAAGAGATGTACATAAAATTGCTTGAAAAGCTAAACATTTTTACATATGTTTTTTACGCTTTTTTGTTGAGTGAATTGCACGGTAAATTTGATTTATTGTGCTATGATGAAAATCACTGGAAAAGGCAATATTTATTCAACCGTCAATTTAATAACTTATGTTAATTTCCAGTAAATGGAAAAAACGTATGTGAAAATCCATTTGTGCAGAGTAGGTTTTAAAAATTTAACTAAGCAAAATGGATCCGTTAATGCTCTATCTATCTTTATTAGCCTTAATCCACTTAAACTCTACCTGGATTAAGGGGGTAAATTGTCGTCGTTCCGTTTCGCAATGTTTTTCATGCACGGCGAGGAAATACGGTTTGTGTTCGTGGGTCGTTTTTCACTTTGTTATCTTTGATGAAACATCCATATCGTTATGGAGTGCTTCAGAATCTGGCCCTTAGCATATGGCAAAGAAATAAACAAAATTGAGTGGTTATTGTTGCAAAGTTTTGTAAAGTTCGTCGAACATAAATAGGACGATCTCGTCTCTATGGAACGGAAAACGAACGTATCATTGTGTGAGTCCTCAATACGGCAATCAAGAGCGCCAGCCGAGTATTACGTGATCTGTGTGCTGGTCTTAAGAAAGACGAGAGTCAGATACATGATGCTGATAAATGCGTTGAGATTTCCAGCCGCAAACAACCCACTCATTTTAATGCCCATAAACAACTTTTATAACTCAATTTTTAAACGTTCCAATTGGAAACTAAACTATGCAATTCTATACTATACTATAATTATTAGTATCTTATCTATGACTATTTTCACATAACAACATAATTTTCTTGGCAAATATAGAGTAAAAAATTTCATTTAATTAATTATATTAATCAGGACAAATACATGAATTTACTTTACTTTTTACTAAATATTTTAAATAACTCAATATTCAGTTAATAAATTAAATTAATAATTGACACCAGGACAAACACACACTAAATTAAATATTTTAAATGATTCATTATCAGTATAAAATAATTTTTAATTTATATTAATAATATTCAATTAATTAATTATTGTAATATCCATAAAATATTTTATTAATAATTGTCTTTAGGACATTCATCTGAAGTTAATTTAATATTTGAAATGACGCATTTTAATAACCCATTTAACTAAATTTGTTTATTTTCTTAATGGAATAAGATTATTTCCAGTTATTACTTAGAGGGCGATCTAATTTCTCACATAAAATGCTATTTTAAAAATTCATAGTTAAATAAATAATTATAATGAGGATAACGACCTAAAGCAATTTTATAATGACAAACAAATATAGAATTCAAATATTTCCTTAATAAAATACTAAATAAAATATAAATTTTAAAAATTATTAAGATGAACCGAAGTGGAAGATGAGTGCACATCTTCCACTTTCAATTAATAAAATATATTATCAGTGCTATATATATATATATTATATTTAAAAAATTTTCACATTAATTACTGACATAAAATATGAATAATTCGTCGTCAGGAAAACATTATTGTCAGGAAAACATAAACGGTACGAATTTATGCTATAACCACACTTTACATTAATAATTGGGATGTCAAATGAGGGTTATGACCTGGAGTTAACTAATAACCGCATTCAAATGTAAAATCATTCATATTGTTGCGACTTGTTTACATAATTAATTCAGTTATGAAAATTGTCATTCAAACTGCTCAATGTGTCTCATATATCTTTTATTATTTTTCTGTAACATTAAAAGGAAAAAATACTTTTTACGACGAAGTGCTGAGAAAATATTTATTTTCTTTCATTTTTAATAAGATCTGCGAAATTGAACCGTGTTTGTAAACTCGTCAAAGTTATTTTATGGATATAAAATTAAATTTTCCATGTTTCACATTTAATAAAAAATAATGATATTAAAAATAAACATTGACGGACGAACCTTTTTATCGGCACAACAAACAAATCAATATGTTGAGTGATTTTATATATCTGTTGACTGACCACGATTAAATCAATTAATTAGGACAAATTTTAATTAACTATAAAACAAGTCTAGGTGTATATTTTATATATAAATATTAATTCGAATTCTATTTCCCATCCGTCAATGAAGTTCATTGGATAATTAAAAGTCGAACGTGGAGTGCGTTGTAAATATTAAAACATTTCAGCAAATCAGTTTCAGATGAATTTTAATGTAGATTTCACGAAAATAAAACACTTTCATTAAATAAATCAATCATGGCGCAATTGTTATGGCAATGGTAAGTTAAAAATTCGCTTTGAAATTGAAATCGACGTTTAAAAAGGTGTATGTGACCGGCATGGTTAAGTGCACGGTTACTTTAGAACCGGGTTGATTTTAATTTCAAAAATGGATCGCGCATTATTTCTCCCTTATCCGTGGATTATTTCAAAATGGAAATTATAAAATATTGATACTTTATAGAGGGTGACTTTCGCATTAAAGAAAAATTCTATTAGTATTCAGGGCATTGGTGAAAATTTTCTTAATGCATACTGAATATTTCAATGGGGGTGTAAAATGTAAAGAGGACGCGACCTCGCGTGTGGCCCCGTGGCCCGCGTATTCCTTCTCGCATAATTTTAAATTAATTGAAAAGTCGAATCGGATTACATCAAGGCGTGAAGAATCGCTAAAACTATTGGGTCCACCGGATTCATTATTATTGAAAATCGATCCGCACCGCCAATTGCCAATCGGAATATATTCTCCTCGAGTTATTGCACTTAATTCTGTGTCGGATCGTTGAATTTATTCATTCGTTAAACTTCTCTTACGGCTGTTTAAACTCCACGTCACTTTCGAAACGTTTCACACATTCTAAAATACTTGAATTTTTAAAATAGTTTTAGCAAGTTTAAAAAGTTACATTAGAATACTTCAAAATTCAATTTATTTTCATAAATTTAAACACTAATTTTAAATTAAATATTCACCAATGTTTTGAGGAAAAGTTCTAAAATCTGAAAAATAAATTGAGATTTACCAACAAAATTTCCTATATAACAATAACCTTAATTATTATTTTTATTTTATTTTTGAAAACAGCTTTAACCACAAAAACTTAATTTTATTCACATTTTTAAAATTAAAATAATTCCCCGTTTAAGTTTTATTTTAAATTAAATTAAAAAAGTATATTATAATAATTTTATAGAAATTAAAATAACCAATTGAATTAAAAATTGTACATTATTTTACATTTATACAATTTTAAATATTAAATTTAAAAATTAAAACTAATCAATTAAATTAAAAAAAATACAATTGTCAATTATATAGACAAAATTGTCTCCCAAATAATAATAAACAAACAAACAGAACACAAAATGCAATAATTTAAAAGGACAATAATTGTCAAATTATTTGACTGACAATTTTCATAAATGCATTAATTCCGAAAACAAATCACAATGAACCGTTTTAATGTGAACGATTTTAAATATGAATTTAGTCATTAGTTAATTCCGGGATAATAATCCTTATTTACCATACTAATTACAATTGCAAATATCGGTTTATTCATGAATTGAGAAAAACAAAATCAGTTTTAATTAATTAATTAATCAGAAACGTCTCTTTGAATTATTATTTATTACAGAAACTTACTCATATTAAATATATTCTTTAAACTAATAATCGTGTCAAATGTTTCCATTTTATTCTAAAATAATCAGTTTACATTTTGTATTTTATCATACTAGTTTGAAATAGCAATTCGAAATCGCATTTTAGTTAGTTAATATTTTGTATAAACAGATTGATTGTGTGACAAATAGAGTCATAAACCAAATCGAAATATGTTCAATTGAAACTGAAAACAATAACCATCAAGTAAGGTATATGAATTGAGTGAATGAAATTTAATAATTCGATTGAATCATATGCACACAACATAACATACATATAAAGCGCCAATGTAAAAGTTTTAGTTTCATGAATTGATGAAATGAAGGGATACTTGTCTCGTCGTCCAATTTACGTAGCCTTGTGTAAATTCAACACCCCTGTCTTAATCACCGGCTCCATTGAAAACTGTTGCTGGTTAAACAGTACGTAATTATTTCTCGATAATCGAGATATTATCAAACATTTCGAATTGTATCTAATGGGTCGGATCATCGGCTCCGAAAATATCGATGCCGAAACCAAATAGCCCCATCGAATGTTGACACTGTTAAGTGCGGACGTTTCGAAAAATATTCGGGACTAATTAATACTTCGTGAAACAAATATTAATTGCCTCTCATTTTTATTATTACAGATAATTAAACACAAACGTATAGGTTGTACTCACATTAAAAAATAAAGCTAGCGGAAAGGAAAATTCTTGTCCAATATTCATAGAGGCTCTGTCACGTTGTGAATGTAGGCTCATACAGGACCTACCTATAAAAAATTAAAATTTTTCAATTATGTCTTTCTTTCAATAGCACAAAACTGTATAATTATTACCTTTAAGGCCTTGTCTCTGTTTCCTTATACGATTCGCCATTGTGATGTAAAACTAAAATATCTTAAAAACTTGCGATCATAGTAAAAGTGCAATATAAATTTTTCGATACAATTTGGATGTAGGATAAATTAATTTAGAATTTCTGAAATTCTGATTTCTGAAATTCATAAATTGGATAAAATATTATACTTAACTTATACTTCACAAATTCTTCACTAAAAACGCACTATCACTGCACTTCAATCGTCGCCGATAAATCCGAAAGTAATTTGTTCAAAAACTTGCTTTGCGGTGCCAGTTGCCCTGTTAACTAGTCTCGTTCTGGACCTACCTATTTACTGCCCTTCCATATAACGTTATCAAATCTGCATTAGGTTGTGGATGTAATCTCTTTCACTTAACATTTTCCAAACATGTTTAACGGTAGTGCCGTACAGAACCTCCCTATAAAGAATTAAAATCACCAAATTAGAATCAACGTTCAATTTCAAAAAACCGAATGATTATCACCTTTTATGGTTTTTCTTCCCTCCTTATTAAATCTCGGTCACGTGAATGTAGCCTCATACAGGAACTACCTATAAAAAATTAAAATTCTTCAATTAAAAACCTTTCTTTCAATAGCACAAAACTGTATAATTATTACCTTTAAGGCCCTGTCCCTGTTTCCTTATACGATTCGCCATTGTGATGTGAAACTAAATAGCTAAAATATCTTAAAAACTTGCGATCATAGTAAAAGTGCAGTATAAATTTTTCGATACGATTTGGATGTAGGATAAATTAATTCTGATTTTCTGAAATTCTGATTTCTGAAATTCATAAATTGTATAAAATGATATACTTAACTTATACTTCACAAATTCTTCACTAAAAACGCTCTATCACTGCACTGCAATCGTCGCCGATAAATCCGAAAGTAATTTGTTCAAAAACTTGCTTTGCGTTGCCAGTTGCCCTGTTAACTAGTCTCGTTCTGGACCTACCTATTTACTGCCCTTCCATATTTCCTTATCAAATCTGCATTAGGTTGTGAATGCAACCTCTTTCACTTAACATTTTCCGAACATGTTTCAACGGTAGTGTCGTACAGAACCTCCCTATACAGAATTAATATCACCGAATTAGAATCAACGTTCAATTTCAAAAAACTGAATGATTATCACCTTTTATGGTTTTTCTTCTCTCCTTATTAAATCTCTGTTACGTTGTGAATGTAGCCTCATACAGGACCTACCTATAAAAAATTAAAATTTTTCAATTTAAAACCTTTCTTTCAATAGCACAAAACTGTATAATTATTACCTTTAAGGCCCTGTCCCTGTTTCCTTATACGATTCGCCATTGTTATGTGAAAATAAATAGCTAAAATATCTTAAAAACTTGCGATCATAGTAAAAGTGCAGTATAAATTTTTCGATACGATTTGGATGTAGGATAAATTAATTCTGAATTTCTGAAATTCATAAATTGTATAAAATGATATGCTTAACTTATACTTCACAAATTCTTCACTAAAAACGCACTATCACTGCACTGCAAATCGTCGCCGACAAATCCGGAAGTAATTTGTTCAAAAACTTGCTTTGCGTTGCCAGTTACCCTGTTAACTAGTCTCGTTCTGGACCTACCTATTTACTGCCCTTCCATATGTCCTTATCAAATCTGCATTAGGTTGTGGATGTAATCTCTTTCACTTAACATTTTCCAAACATGTTTTAACGGTAGTGCAGTACAGAACCTCCCTATAAAGAATTAAAATCACCAAATTAGAAACAACGTTCAATTTCAAAAAACCGAATGATTATCACCTTTTATGGTTTTCCTTCTCTCCTTATTAAATCTCGGTCACGTTGTGAATGTAGCCTCATACAGGAACTACCTATAAAAAATTAAAATTCTTCAATTAAAAGCCTTTCTTTCAATAGCACAAAACTGTATAGTTATTACCTTTAAGGTCCTGTCCCTGTTTCCTTATACGATTCGCCATTGTGATGTGAAACTAAATAGCTAAAATCTTAAAAACTTGCGATCATAGTAAAAGTGCATTATAAATTTTTCGATACGATTTGGATGTAGAATAAATTAATTTAGAATTTCTGAAATTCTGATTTCTGAAATTCATAAATTGGATAAAATAATATACTTACTTAACTTATACTTCACAATTCTTCACTAAAAACGCACTATCACTGCACTGCAATCGTCGCCGATAAATCCGAAAGTAATTTGTTCAAAAACTTGCTTTGCTTTGCCAGTTGCCGTGTTAACTAGTCTCGTTCTGGACCTAACTATTTACTTCCCTTCCATATGTCCTTATCAAATCTGCATTAGGTTGTGGATGTAATCTCTTTCACTTAACATTTTCCAAACATGTTTTAACGGTAGTGCCGTACAGAACCTCCCTATAAAGAATTAAAATCACCCAATTAGAATCAACGTTCAATTTCAAAAAACTGAATGATTATCACCTTTTATAGTTTTTCTTCTCTCCTTATTAAATCTCGGTCACGTTGTGAATGTATCCTCATAAGGAACTACCTATAAAAAATTAAAATTCTTCAATTAAATCCTTTCTTTCAATAGCACAAAACTGTATAGTTATTACCTTTAAGGCCCTGTCCCTGTTTCCTTATACGATTCGTCATTGTGTTGTGAAACTAAATAGCTAAAATATCTTAAAAACTTGCGATCATAGTAAAAGTGCAGTATAAATTTTTCGATAAGATTTGGATGTAGGATAAATTAATTCTGAATTTCTGAAATTCTGATTTCTGAAATTCATAAATTGTTATAAAATGATATACTTAACTTATACTTCACAAATTCTTCACTAAAAACGCACTATCACTGCACTGCAATCGTCGCCGATAAATCCGAAAGTAATTTGTTCAAAAACTTGCTTTGCGTTGCCAGTTGCCCTGTTAACTAGTCTCGTTCTGGACCTACCTATTTACTGCCCTTCCATATGTCCTTATCAAATCTGCATTAGGTTGTGGATGTAATCTCTTTCACTTAACATTTTCCAAATATGTTTTAACGGTAGTGCCGTACAGAACCTCCCTAAAAAGAATTAAAATCACCAAATTAGAATCAACGTTCAATTTCAAAAAACGGAATGATTATCACCTTTTATAGTTTTTCTTCTCTCCTTATTAAATCTCGGTCACGTTATGAATGTATCCTCATAAGGAACTACCTATAAAAAATTAAAATTCTTCAATTAAAAGCCTTTCTTTCAATAGCACAAAACTGTATAGTTATTACCTTTAAGGTCCTGTCCCTGTTTCCTTATACGATTCGCCATTGTGATGTGAAACTAAATAGCTAAAATCTTAAAAACTTGCGATCATAGTAAAAGTGCATTATAAATTTTTCGATACGATTTGGATGTAGAATAAATTAATTTAGAAATTCTGAAATTCTGATTTCTGAAATTCATAAATTGGATAAAATAATATACTTAACTTATACTTCACAATTCTTCACTAAAAACGCACTATCACTGCACTGCAATCGTCGCCGATAAATCCGAAAGTAATTTGTTCAAAAACTTGCTTTGCGTTGCCAGTAGCCGTGTTAACTAGTCTCGTTCTGGACCTACCTATTTACTGCCCTTCCATATGTCCTTATCAAATTTGCATTAGGTTGTGGATGTAATCTCTTTCACTTAACATTTTCCAAACATGTTTAACGGTAGTGCGGTACAGAACCTCCCTATAAAGAATTAAAATCACCAAATTAGAATCAACGTTCAATTTCAAAAAACTGAATGATTATCACCTTTTATAGTTTTTCTTCTCTCCTTATTAAATCTCGGTCACGTTGTGAATGTATCCTCATAAGGAACTACCTATAAAAAATTAAAATTCTTCAATTAAAAGCCTTTCTTTCAATAGCACAAAACTGTACAGTTATTACCTTTAAGACCCAGTCCCTGTTCCCTTATACGGTTCGCCATTGTGATGTGAAACTAAATAGCTAAAATCTTAAAAACTTGCGATCATAGTAAAAGTGCATTATAAATTTTAATTTTAAATAGTTATTACCTTTAAGGCCCTGTCCCTGTTTCCTTATACGATTCGCCATTGTGATGTGAAACTAAATAGCTAAAATCTTAAAAACTTGCGATCATAGTAAGAGTGCATTATAAATTTTTCGATACGATTTGGATGTAGGATAAATTAATTCTGAATTTCTGAAATTCTGATTTCTGAAATTCATAAATTGTTATAAAATGATATACTTAACTTATACTTCACAAATTCTTCACTAAAAACGCACTATCACTGCACTGCAATCGTCGCCGATAAATCCGAAAGTAATTTGTTCAAAAACTTGCTTTGCGTTGCCAGTTGCCCTGTTAACTAGTCTCGTTCTGGACCTACCTATTTACTGCCCTTCCATATGTTCTTATCAAATCTACATTAGGTTGTGGATGCAATCTCTTTCACTTTACATTTTAACGGTAGTGCCGTACAGAACCTCCCTATAAAGAATTAAAATCACCAAATTAGAATCAACGTTCAATTTCAAAAGACTTAAAACATATTTGACCTGTGTTTTAGTGAAAAAAAATTAAAAATAAATTGTCTAATTATTCAGATTAAGTTTACTGAAAATACAATGAAGAAAATCCAATATTTGAAATTTTAAAATAAAATGTGTACCTACCTATAAATAATTATCCTGTAGCATTCATTATCTTGCCTCCATTGAGTTACGGAACCCAACTGCCCAAAGTCATCCAAAAAATCTGTAACAATATATAAAAAGAATATTGTAAATATATATGTATACTAATTTTAAAATAATAAATTTAAAATCAGTGTACATTAAAATAACATTAAATGTAACTTAACAAACTATAGAAAATTCTATTTCATCAATTAATTGTCTTATTAGTAAATCTACTCGAACTGTTGCGGAACGAATGAGACCGCCATTTATAAAACATTTGCAGGCATTATAAAGTTAAAATTCAATAAAACGCACCCGAAACATCGACCGACTCCAGCAGGAAAACCCGGCGTTGAAGTCACAAGTCAGTCAGTCAGATGCAACATCACCGACACATTTACACAACCAGCTTCATGGTAAAATTAACAAAAACCAGCGAAAAACTGCAGACGCGTCCTTTTGATAAGATAATTTATTGTCTTTAAGTTGGTTGGTAACAATTGAGCGTCTATGCGTTTCCGCCAATAAAATTGCAGGGCTTTGAACACGTGTGACTCTTAAAAATCGGATCGATTGTCCAGAAATTAATACATATAGTTTAAATATTTTAAATATTCATCCTGTAGTCTTATCGTGCCTCCATTGAGTTGCGGAACCGAACTGTTAAAGAGGTCATCCAAAAGATCTGTAACAATATATAAAAAAATATTGTAAATGTTTCGTTATACGATTTTTAAAATAATAAATTTAAAGTCAAAGTACGTTAAAATAATATTAAATATAACTTATTAATAAACTATAGAATTGATTTTTATCAATTAATTGTCTTATTAGTAAATCTATTGGAACTGTTACGGAACGAATGAGTCCGCCATTTATAAAATATTTGCAGCCATTATAAAATTAAAAATTCAATTAAACTCACTCGCAACATCGACAGGCTGCAGCAGAAAAACCAGGCGTTAAAGTCACACAAGTCAGTTAGATGCAACTGACACATTTATACAACCTGCATCTTGGTAAAATCAACGAAAATCAGTGAAAAACTGCAGACGCGTCCTTTTGTATAAGATAATTATTAAGTCTATGTTGGTTGGTAACAATTGAGCGTCTGTGCGTTTCCGCCAATAAAAATGCAGGATCTTGAACACGTGTGTCTCTTAAAAATCGGATCGATAATTAGTCAAAACCAAATACTTATTGTCTAAATATTTTAAAGCGTATAAATTCTCAAAATCTTTTTATCCTGAGAATATCACGTGCGTTTTTATTGACCACAACCCACAGACGGTTAATTTTTACCAACTAAATGCCGTTTTAACAAATTTTGTGGGCAACAGGACGCGTCGGCGGTTTTTTGTTGATATTCTCTTGTTTTCATTGTGTAAATGCGTCGACTGGCGTTTTGTTACCACCAATTGATTTTTGTGATTTTAACGCGGGATATTTCTGTTGTCAAAATTTCGACTGTTACTAAATTACAATAAAGCTTACCCATAATTTGGACGGACTGCAGGAAAATCCAGTGTTAAAGTCACACAACTCAGATAGACGAAACGTAAAACATCACCCGATACATTTACAGAACAAACATCATAGAAAACTCCGCGAAAACCAACGAAAAACCGCAGACGCGTCTTGTTTACCATAAAATTTATTAAATTTGCCTTAGTTGGTAACCGCCGAGTCTCCACTGACACGAATAGGAAGAATTGGTGTTAAAATATACAACGAACATAAAACACTTAAATGGTGTACCGAAAAATAAATTGAAAACAATACTACTAATAAAAAATTGTTTTAAACGGCGTCGGAACGATGGGGAGCGTCATCATCAAATATTTCTGCCGTTAAACATTATGGCCAACCATATAAATGTTTTTTGTTGAGTTCATAAATAAAAATTACCCGAAATTTAGGCAGCAATTAAATCTTGCGTTAAAATCACTCAATCGGAGGTAACATTAAACACCACTTCACGCATTTACGCAATGAACACAATAGAAAAATACTTAATAAAACTGCAGACGCGTCCTGATGTCCACAAAATTTGTTAAAACGGGATTTAGTTGGTAACAATTATGCGTGTGTGTGTTGCAGCCAATAAAAATGCATGTGAAATTCTCAGAACGCAGAAACAGGTTTGGCCCTATTTGTATTTGTTTTTAACTAAACCAACATAAATTTCTATCCTTTGAACCACTTACATTTATAATATTATATAAAAATTTGAACAACTAATTAATTGTGAATAATCGATCGTCCAAGAAGCACACGTATCCCGCATTTTTATTGGCAGAAACGCACAGACATCTAATTGCTACCAACCAGAACATATATAATAAATGTGTGCAGTAAACAGACGCGTCTGCAGTTTTTTGCCGGTTTTCGTCGATTTTACGACGGTGTTTATTGTGTAAATGTGTCCGGTGGTGTTTTACGTTTCGTCCAACTAAATTGTGTGACTTCGACGCCGGATTTTTCTGCAGTCTGATGTTATTTCGGGTAAGTTTTACTAGTACTCTTTATTGACCATTTCATTTTTAAACGGAGCAACATTATTACTATTGTACTGAACAATAGACACTTTTTTTACACACCCGTCAGTTTACCAAACTAAATTATGGTAAGTCAAATAAATAAATTAAAATCAATTTTATAATGCATATTTTTATAATAGGTCATGATTTCCTAATGGCGCAAATGTTTCGTTAATGACTCCTCCGTTCAGCGACAGTTTGTACAAATTTTTTCATAAGACGGTTTATTTTTAAATTGTTTATTGATACATCAAATAAAATACACGGAGCGTTTTTTGTTAGATGCAAAATTTTACGATTTTTACGATGACCTAAGGTAACCTAACCTAACCTTTCTTAACCGTCTCATCAAAATAATTGATTATTTTTCGGTTCTATGTTTATTATATGTAATTTCTATTATAAAAGGAAATATTCAAGTTACAGTCAACTTTGGACTACTTTAGTGTGTCGTTAAATCAATAAGTATGAAACCCTGATTGCATTGGAAATTTCTGGTGCGAACCACAACAAAAATATGTTTCAGGCATTGTTCATGAATTTTTAATGATGGCAAACATACAATTTACTTAAGCACATAATTGCCACATAATTGAACTAAATTGTATCAGAATTTGTCAAATGTTGCCTTCAATATTAAATAAATATTAATATAATTTGGTTACAAAATTCCATCTAATTTTATAATTAATTAACTAGAATGAAGGTAGATAAATCAAATATCAAATTCATCGACGAAATTTAATAGCTGTTCCAACTAATTATGTTTATTTTCATTGCATTTTTAAAGCTTATTTTAAAAGTAACATTATAATAGTTTTATATTGTTTCAGACATTTTAGATGACATCTATAATAGTTTGGTTCCACAATTCAATGAAGAGAGAATAAGTGCATTTTAAAGGTAATTAGACAGTTTTTTTATGATAGAATATTGAGACTAATTGAATATTTTTAATTATTTAGAGTTAAGTCCCGGAGTAGACTGGTTAACCGGACAACTGGCAACGCAAAGTTAAGTTTTTGAACAAGACTTATCTCTATCATCAAAGAATTATAGCTAAGTATTTTAGTATTTTATTTTATGAATTAATAATATGTTACAATTTTGAAATTACATATATAAACACTTTATACTGTTTATATATTTATTTATTATACTTTTACAGTTTTTTATATTTATTTAGATTTTTTTAGAAATGTTTGCTTAACGTTCCTAACTATAAATATTGGACCAAAATTTTCCCTTTATGGCTTTGAATCTTGAATGTAAGTACTTTCACATTTTATTTTAAATTCTTTATTATATGAATTTTTTTAATTAATTTACTGAAAACTTATCTATTTAGTTTATTTTTTTTCCTAACGTTCATTCAATATATTTTTTAGATTTTCCTCACAACTTAATTGGATCAAAATTTTCTCTAAATAATAAGACAAAAAGGTTAAATATGTTTTAGGCTTTGGCTATGAATTTTTAATAGTGACAGCCATACAATTTATTTGAGCATATAATTACCACATAATTATGGACGAAACTATATCACAATTTATCAAATGTTACTTTTGATATTAAAAGGTATCAATATATTATGATTAAAAATCATAAAAAAAATTAAAAAATATGATGAAATATTGGTACATAAATGCAAGGCAAGATATAAATGGCTCGGATTATCTATTTTACAAATATTAAATATATATTTTCACAACTACCGAGATTTTCTGATTAAATTTAAATTATTTGGGTGGTAGCATCCCTTTTTCAAATAACAGTACCAAATAATAATTACTGTAATAAATTGTTGTTGATCTCTGAATAAAAGAATGAATATTAAATTGATCTAACTTCATTATATGTTATATATATTGTTACAGACATTTTAGAAGACATTTTTAGAAGTGTAGTCCCACAACCCAATGGAGAGACGATAAGGATACAGGGAAAGGTAAGAATTATACAACTTTTCATAATTCAACGTTGGGACTGTCATGTCATGTCATGTACTGTTTTATTGGAAAATTAGTCGAAGTTTTGTAATTACATACATAAACAGTTCATACGGTTTATATATTTATTTATTATATTTGTACACTTTTTTATATTTATTCAGGTCATTTATTCATGTTTGCCTAACATTCGTTTCGATTCATTTAGATTTTTTATCACAACTGCTATATTATTGGAATATGAAATGATCACAAGTTAGCTTTTTATATAAAGTTTATCCATTTCTTTGCAGCCTAATTAGAATATTATTGATCTTTAAATGAAAAAAATTTCATTTTAACGAATAATATTAAATAATGATATGCATATTTTATTTTATTTCATTTCCTACATTATCCAGGTTACTTCTTTGAATCCCACCGATGACCCATTAGAAAATTTGTTATTTAAATCAATTTTGACTGGAAACTAAATAGTTTTAAATTAAAAATAAATATTAAATTATGTAATATATTTTTGTACTCTTTTTTGTTTTCAATTTCAGATTTTGAAAAAATTGAAAATTAAATTAGTTGAGGTGTTCTATTCCGTGTCAATTTTAAGGAAAATAAACCATTTTTATTTACAAAAAAGTCATTGTTTCAGCTGACAGATTATTTCATGCGAAAACCACCACAATTCCGGAAAAACTTTTCCAATCGAAATTTTCATTTTCAGCGGCGATAATTCGCAGCCCGTATAAAACTAAAAGCAAAAAAAAACAACTCCACAACCCTCGAAACGGGCTCGCAATCACAATTGAACGGGACACTTTCCACAGTAATTTTTGCATAGTTGCGCTAATAGTTTCGTAATTTGTTTCACGTGGCGTACTCGCAATCGGTTAACGATAAACCGAAATAAATATCAACGTTAAAAATTCGAAATTACGAGTTGTGCAAGCGGCAACTCCCGTAGAACTCATGTTCCGATTCCCACGTGCAATTATTCGTCGGGTCGCGTTTGTACACGTGAACAAAAAAACCGATGTCATCGACAATTGTGTGGGGGTGAGACGGGTGGCACTGAAAATTGGGGCGATTTTATGCGACGTCATGCCTCCATCATCGATTATCGGTTTCGGATGGTTCTCGCTGTTTGCACTGGCAAGTTTTACATCTGCATTTAGGGGCTCGATATCTGTGCCAAAAAAATCTGGCAAAAAACCGATTTGACAAGTGGAAATGTGTTTTAAACGTTGTAAAACGGTGCGGGCTTTAACGGTTTCGCCCGATTTTAATTTGTGCATACCTCCGGATTTTTCCGTTTTATGTAAACGTGTTTGTTGTCGACGACAAAAATTGCACGATTAATTTGAAACGATCAAAGGATTAATTTAAATAGCTGGAAATAGAAATTAGTGGATTCGAACGGCGGACGATAAATTCGAATAATAGAATCGGTGCGTCTTAAATTTGCAAACAAGTCGTGGCGGTGTGAAAGCCCCCCATAAATAGCCCCCTTGCACATCGGTTGCGGCCGTATCTATTTATCAGGGCGCAATCTGTAGGTTCGGTATTAGTATGCCCGGGCCGTGGACCGCGGCGGTCCTCCGTCGAGAGATATACGACGCCGATAACCCAACAGTATAAATCCGGGGATTAGGCGTCGCGGCGCATGAAGTCTGTTCGGGGCTTAGTTGCATTCCGGACGCCGTTTTCTTTGTTGACGACTGTCGCAAGCCGCGCACAACAGATGCCCCCAGATACGGAATGGGGGGCCCACTAAATGCTATCTAATTTATTTTCGAGATCGTTCACTTTAATCTAGTGAACTTTGCTCGCGGTACAGATGATCGATCATTTTGGGTGGACCTGTTTTGTTTCTTGTTGGTTTAATTAGCAGAAAATATAGAATCGTTGTTTTCAATTATAAATTATCCCTAAGTAACTAACAACAATGATAACATGATATTTTAATGAAATTATAATTAATTATAAATTAATTATAAAATTAAATTGAAAAAAATAATATTCGTAGTTAAAAATAAACTTTAAATAAATTTAAAAATAAAAAAGTAAATAAATTTTATAATCTATTTTAATTTTTGTTTAAACTAAAAATTGAAAAAAACAATACATAACAAAATAAAAATAAAATTTTAAAAATGAAAAATGAATTTAAAAAAATCAAATTAAAAAAGTAATTTTATAATTTCTTATTTTAATTAGATTTAAATTAAAAATTGGAAAAACTATATACAATTTAACATTCTTTTAAAAAAAATGAAATATAAAAAAATTAATACTGAACTTTAAAAAATTTCAAAATTGTAATTTATTTTAAAAATTGAAAAAAATGTAGAATAAATAATTTAAGAATTAATATTATTATAATTAATATTATTATAATTCAAAATTAAAATATGCATTTTTTTATTTCATTATTATTATCAATTATTAAAATAAATTACTAACTTAATCTTGTTAATTTTCAGTATTAAAATTTGTTTATATTTTTTATAACCATTCATTTTTTTCAATTTTGATGTAAAATTGTATATTATTTTTTAAATTATTAATATGATTTTTTTATTATTCTAATTCTTTTTTAATTTTTTAACTTTTTTCTTTTCAATTTTTATGCCATTATTATTCTGATTTTTAAACTTTTTATATTAAAATTAATTATGTTAAATTTAGTTCTTAATAAATTTCAAAATTAAAAAATAGAAAATTTAAAATTTAATTGAAAATGTAAAAAATGTACTAGAAAATAAAAATTAAAAAAAATAATATTTTATTAATTTCTAGTTTATTTAATATTTTGTTAAATTTTACTAATCTGATTTAAAAACTGAAAAAAAAATATTTTTAATATAAAATTTAAATTCACGAATGAATTATACTTTTATTTATTGTTATTTCAGCTAAAAATATCCTAAAAATTATAAAATAAATTATGAAATGTATTAAAACATATTATTTTGTTTTAATAAAAATTTTACAAATTTCTTAAAAATATTACTATTATACTATATTTTATACAAACAAGACACCAACACGAACACGTAATCCAATTTAGATTGGATTACAACAAAAACAATTCTGAACAGTTCCATAATTTCCGCATAAACTTTTAGTTTAGTCCGCATCACAAAATCCCTAATAGAGTTTGGTCTTTTGTGATATTAACTGTTAACAAAATGATCATCAATGTTATTACCGTATGAATTTCATTAGTTTAATCGCATTTAATCTTTACAACTTATTAACGACAGTAATTCACAGTCACTCGAATGTTCGAAATTTGTTGAACAAAATTAACCATCTAATTTAAACATTGTGCTAATTTGCATCGGTCGTAAAGTAATAAAAAAGTCATCCCCCAGTTGTAAAAATATTATTCTCGCGCGACCGCAAAAATATCCGCGGTAAAAATGCGCAATCAAATTAAATTTAATGTGGCTGCACAAACGCAAGAAATGACGCATAAATTTTCTAATTAAAATAAGGCCAGTAAACGCTTTTTGAAACTCGTCTCTATTACTTACTTTATAACTCTTGTATACATATTCATGATCGTACCCTTTTCGGAATGATACTCTTTAGAACTTTTCTCTTCGTGTTTAATTTGAGAAATTCTTCTGGGCTTGTTCTTGTCTACTCGCCGGACGAATCCTGCTGAAATATGTAAATAATTTTAATTAAATCCTTCAACGACCAACTGAAATCATAAATCACACGTCTCATATTTTTATTTAATAAATTTAACGCATCTTCCTTATTTTTCTTATTATTGCTGTTATTTATTAGTGTACACAAAACAACACATTAAAAACTGCTTTTATCAAAACCTTGACACTATTATCACAAGTGCAACGAATTACTAAATATGTTCCCAAAATTTAATTCAGAGAAATTAAATTTTTTTCCACACGACCAACGTAAAAAATAACGTAATACATTAAAACTGAAAAAAATACATGTGGGGAGAATTAATTAATTGAACCAAATTGTGTTTGTACTTTAAAAATAAATCGCAACAAAGTGAGTTTTAATTTGGACATTAATAACGAAATTAAAAATTGAAGCCCACCATGTAATAAAGGAGTATAAAATTCATTTTTAATTAAAAACAACAAACATAAACAAAACATTAGGAAATTATAATTGTTATCAAGGAACATCATCGAAACGCGTCACGTTCAAACTAAAAACGTGAAAATAGAAAAACAGATTAATTTTATCAACTCATTATCCGAAGTGTTTTGATTCAATAGCATCAATAAGTAATTAGTAAACAGTTATTTCTATTTTAATGCAGAATTAGAACTGCACCATGAAGTAAGTTTATAAGTAATTAATACTCGTTAATTAAAATAGTACTTTCAGAAAAGTTGCCGTAAAACTTTCGGTTGGAGAAAAGGAGTTTACAAGTAAGAAATTAAGATTAAAAAAAAATTAATTAAAGACTATTTTCATTAAACATTTAGTTGATCCAAAGGATGTTGTACCTGAAACGACCCTCAATCAGTTTTTAAGAGAAGTAGCACATTTGACAGCTACTAAGAGGTCATGTTTGGAAGGAGGATGTGGAGTTTGTGTTGTGACAGCAGAATTAACGGATCCTGCAACCAGAATAAAGAAAATCATAGCTGTCAATTCAGTAAGTAATAAATAAAATTTTATATAAAAAATAAATATAAATTTAAGTTTATGTAATTTTTTAGTGCTTGGTGTCAATTTATTCTTGTCACGATTGGAAGATCCATACAAATGAAGGCATTGGTAATTATTTCACAGGTTACAATCCATTACAAAACAAATTGGCAGAAGGTAATGGGAGTCAATGCGGTTTTTGTTCCTCCGGAATGATCATGAACATGTACTCCTTGATAAATTCCGGAAAACCAACTCCACAGCAAGTCGAAAATTCGTTTTCTGGGAATCTTTGTAGGTGCACCGGCTACAGACCTATCCTGAAGACATTTAGATCGTTTGTTGAGGATATTGAAGATTATAAACCTTGCACTAAAAAATGCGAAGATTGTTTTGAGGCTAGTCCAGGAAGTATAAACATCTTGTGTGAAATTGATGGCAAAGAAAAATGGATGAAATTCTATTATTTAAAAGATCTTCTATCTGTTTTGAGTACCATTACTGAGACTTACATGTTGGTCGCTGGAAACACCGCAAAAGGTACAAATTTTAACCTTTAAAACAACTCATTTTTTATATCTTTTAAGGAGTTTACAAAGATCCTTTACCACATACATATTTGGACGTTTCTAGTGTAAACGAATTAATTGTTTACAAAACTACAGATGATAATTTAATACTTGGAGCCAATATAAGTTTGAACAGGACCATCGAAATATTCAAAGAAACTGCAAAGAACCATTCCCAACTTTCTTATTTGGAACTTATGAGTGAACATATTGATTTAATAGCAAATGTTCCAGTTAGAAATGTATGTGTTATAAGCTACAAGTTATAAATGTAAAACTAAAAGTTTTATTTTAGATTGCAACAATTGCAGGAAATTTGATGTTAAAACACAAACATCCCGAATTTCAGTCTGATATGTTCTTGATTTTAGAAACTGTCAATGCTATTTTAGTCATAGGTATTGCTTAAGGTATTTCTATTGAATATTTTTACCAAATGAATAATGTTTTAGTGGACACATCTGAGAATGAAACAAGAGTAACTCCCGCACAATTTTTAAAACTAAATATGAACAAAAAAGTTATCAAAAATGTTATCTTGAAAGGATACAATGAAAAATACATCTATAAAAGTTACAAGGTAAGCTCAAACTTTAATTTGAATTGAATAAAAGTTATTATTTGTTCACATTCATATTCAGATTATGTCAAGGGCACAAAACACACCAGCTACAGTTAATGCAGGATTTTTGTTCCATATGGTGGGAGATTACACTGATTCTTGTAGAATTGTTTTTGGTAACATAAATCCCAATTTTGTTCATGCTGAAAACGCTGAAAATTATTTGAAACATAAACAGTTACACGACAATAACACTTTAAAGGATGTTCTTAAATTACTTAAATCAGAAATTAATCCTGACGTTAGACTTCCTGAGGCTTCACCAAAGTATAGGCAAATGTTGGCGATATCTTTGTTTTACAAGGTAAAAAACTCATTGTTTTTAAGGCAAAAAAGTTAACACTGAACAATTTTAGTTTGTTTTATACACAGCATCGCCCAACAAAGTCTCGGATAGGAAAAAACTTGGGGGACAATTAATAGAACGACCATTATCTTCAGGAAAAGTAGAATACACCCCAATCAAAAGTAGATTTCCTTTGTCTGAACCAATAATAAAGATTGAAGCCATGAATCAAACCAGAGGTGCAGAATTAACACAAAGTAACAACAAAATATAATCGGGTTCCTTATTTAGGTCAAGCTGAATATATTGAAGACATGCCAGATCTTCCAGGTCAACTTTTTGCTGCTTTCGTACTAGTTGGAGCAGCTCCAAAATCCATAATCACCAAAATAGACCCATCAAAAGCTTTGGTAAAAGTATTCCGCTATTTCCAGTAACTTTTGGCTAACATAAGCATTTTAGAGTGTTCCTGGAGTTGTAGCCTTCTTAGGCAAAGAGGACATACCTGGAAACAACGCATGGACTCCAAGTGAAGCATCGATTTTCACTGTTAAAGAAGTTTTATTCTCTGAAGGTGTAGTTGAATATCACGACCAGCCGGTTGGCATAATTGTAGCCAACAACCAAGAACTAGCTGAAGCTGCTGCTGATTTGGTAATAGTTGAAACTAAACCTGGCACAGAAAAATACTATTTGGATATTAGAGAAGTTTTAGCAGCATCTGAAAGTGTACAGAAAGAAAGGGTAAAGCCTAGTATGAATATGGATCCAAGACGTAAAGGAACTGATATTCAAAAAGTGATAAAAGGTGAAGTTTATCAAGGACTCCAGTACCACTTTCATATGGAGTTACAGTGTTGCAATGTGGTTCCTCTTGAGGATGGCTTGGATGTTTTTCCTTCTAGTCAGTGGATTGATGCTAATCAAATTGCAATTGCAGCCTTGTTAAATTTGAAAAACACTCAGTATGTATAATTTTCAGTAATCTATTTATATTGTATTCGGGAAATTTAGGGTTAACGTTAAGGTTCGTCGTTTGGGTGGTGCGTTTGGAGGTAAAATAGTTCGGAGCGTATTCGTATCGAATGGTGCAGCCTTGGCGGCGTACAAGCTGAAAAGACCTGTAAAAATGCGTTTACCTTTGGTAAAAAATATGAAACTGATTGGAAAGAGGTATCCCCTCTTAGTTCAATACGAAGCAGGAGTTGATAAGAAAGGAATAATACAATACATGGACGCTAAATTATATTCAGATTACGGTGTTGGAGGGAATGAACCCATGGAGAAAATGTTATTTGAAGGCTTTTTAAATGGATATATCGTGGACACTTGGAAGGTATCCAGTTTTATGGTTAAGACAGATACCCATGCAAACACTTTTGCTCGAGCACCAGGTAAAATATATTTAATATTTGATAACAAAAAATTATTAGTTTGATGATTACAGGAACGTTAACAGGAATTGGAGCAATTGAAACACTAATGGATCACATTGCTAGCATTTTAAATTTGGACCCATACGAAGTGAAATTAGCAAACTTGAATAAAAACATACACCAAATGATTTTCGACCTCAATCCTGACTTTATCAAATGGGCGGACGTTGTTCAAAGAAAACAGTCTATACAAGAATTCAACACTGTAATATTCCCTTTTAAAACCTTAGTTATTAAAACTAGTAATTAATTTTTATCAGAAAAATAGATGGAGGAAAAAAGGCATGTCAATAATTCCTATGTGCTGGACGATGGAAGTACCAATATCATACATTGCTTTAGTGTCAGTTTTCCATGGTGATGGAAGTGTGGCAATTGCCCACGGTGGTATAGAAATGGGTCAAGGCATCAACACTAAAATTGTTCAGGCAACTGCATATAAATTAGGAATACCTATGGATTTGATCCAAGTTAAACCTACAGCCACTTTAACTAATCCCGGTAGTGGAACTTCTGGAGGAAGTTTGACCACTGAAGGATGTTGTTATGTTTGTACAAGTTAATAATTGTTTGAATCGATTGTATTGGGGTGTTTTTCAGGCTGTACTTCAGGCTTGTGACAAAATATTAGCTACAATGAAACCAATAAAGGACACTTTAAAGAATCCAACTTGGCATGATATTGTTAAGAAGTGTTACGACAAAAACATCTTTCTTATGGCTTCTGCTGAGTATATCTTTGACAACATCCGTAAACGCTTATTAAAACAATCAATTTTGTAGTTTTACCCCAGAAAAACCTAACATACAACAATACTTTGTTTATGGACTTTGTGCCACTGATGTAGAAGTTGATATTTTAACAGGCGTCCACCAAGTAAACAGGGTGGATATACTCCAAGATGCCGGGGACAGCATGAACCCCTTATTGGATATGGGTCAAGTAGAAGGTGCTTTTATTATGGGTTTAGGTTATCACACCACAGAAGAGATAATTATGAACGATGAGGGAGAAATTTTAACTAACAGAACTTGGAATTATAAACCACCAGGTGCTAAAGATATTCCTGTCATTTTCAACATTAAATTCCCTCCCAACGTCCCAAATCCTGTTGGTGTATTAAATGTTAAAGGTAAAATTACTGAAAGGGTAAAAACTGATTAGTAATTTCGGGTGTTTTAAGCTATTACTGAGGCTCCATGTTGTTTAAGTTGTAGTGTTCCCCTGGCGATTAGAAATGCAGTTGCTTCTGCAAGAAAAGAAGCAGATTTAACCCAGCCACAATGGTACCCAGTAGGTAAGTGGTAATTAATAATTTAAATATTTTATATATGCCAATTTTTATTTTAATTTTAGATGGTTGTTCGACGATTGAAAACACATTTATGAACAGTTTGAACGATACAAATCAATACACTTTATTTTAACTGGGTAACATATTGATTGGTACAATTTCAAATGGTTTAATAAACTTTGAGTTGTACATCAAAGTTAAATGTTTTGCTCTGTAAAATTAAATTAATACTGCTAACAAATTGGAAAATTTGCTTTTTGTTTAATTTTACAGTAAAACAATATTGTAACAATGTTCTTTTTGATGATACAGTTTTAATCATAACTTTACAATCAATGTTTACAAAGAGTTTATAAATTAATATTTTAGTAACAATTAAATAAATCTAACTATTGTACTATTGAAACTTATTATTCAAGGACATTTTAAGGAATTAAGGGAACATCCCAAATCATGGACGGAAACCAAAATAATTTTTTCATCAGCTGCGGTTCGGCCGAGCAACCCGTAAATTAATACAAACGACATACGTCCCGAAAACCGCACCGGTAAAATATTAATTGGCGTATATTTTCCCCGGACCAGTGTAATCGCGTTATCCTGAAGGAATTAAACGGACACCGAATTAATGCTCTTACTACCAAATTCAATGAAACAGATGCGGCGCTCTTAACTTTTGTCCGGACTTCACGTGCGTGATACCGGGGAACAGGTACGAATAGAAGGGAAACGAGTCGAGTGGATTGGACTTTCGTGGGATGCACGGGATAACGGACGCTGTTTTATGTTCCCACTAATTGGGATTCATTACCGTGAATAATGGCCCAAACTACAAAGGCCAAAATCATTAGCCAAACAAAACTATTACACATTTCTGGACAATCATTTCTTTTCTTTTTCATTTTGATCTATAAAATTTATATACTTAGTACCCTGTACGCCTTTTGAATTTAATTAAGATTTAAAAGAAGATTTAGATTAAATATATTTAAAAATATTTTCTATGTGAATTATACTCATTGGCAAAGAAATTGCAACACCAAGAAGGGGGTGTACAAATTTAATATTCTTTTGGTAAAACATAGATGTTACAACAAGGAGTAAACGATTAAAATTTGTGAACAAAATATCAAAGATTTTAGCTTATTTTTAATAATTTAATTAATTACATGTTTGTCTAACGATATTATCTAAGCACTCCCCAACAGGTCTTGGCATTGATTTAATGAGGTGGTCTATTTCCTCTTGAAGTATAGTACATTTTGACCAGTAATATTTGTTGGTCTAGACGATGACTGGACTATTTATAAAATTTATGCCTTATAAATCTCATATATCTTATAAATCTTACGGGTATAATCTTGTAAATTTTGTAAATATTGCAATCTTGTATATATATCTTGTATATCTGGTAAATCTTGCTAATCATGCAAATCTTGTAAAACTTATAAATTTTGTGAATCTTGTAAATTTGAAAATTTTGTGATTCTTGTAAATTTTGTAAACTCTGAAAATATCTTGTATATCTTGGAAAAGAACGTAAGAAATAACATAATAATAACATAACAAATTTCTATTCTGATAAAATTTTTCATCTTCATTCTTAATTTATCTGGTTTTCAACACTTCAAGAAATACTTTCTTCTGAAGATTTTGCTGTTAGTTATAATAGCAATTTTTGTCAATAATGAAGACAATGACTGCTTCCTGATTATTTCTGCTAAAATAAATCGTTCATTATCTTCATCCATCAGAATTACTATGAGTCTGTTTACCATCAGAAGAAGGTTGAATTGAAGGCCTATGAGCCAGAAGATTTTAGATAGTCTCTGTTAATCAAGGAGCATCAGAATGTCCTATATTTGGCTCCCATGTTCACTAGACTTCAATCCAATTGAACACGTATAGTACCGTCTTCAGAGACTTACGCTCATCACCAGCCTTTAAATTTGGAGGAGCTTACTAATGCTCTTAGAGAAGAATTCATTCATGAAGAATTTATTCGTTCACTAATAGTTTCCCCAGGAGGGTGGAAGCTGTCCCTAGTGCAAGGAGGGACCGACAAAGTACTGATTAAAAAATATACTATTTTCTTTTTTTTTAAGGAGAAATTTGATGTTATATTTTTATTAAGGACTTAAAAATTATGTTGTTGATGTAGTTTTGTTTCATTTAGTCAGGACATTCCATTGTTTATCATTATTTTGATATTAACATGTAGTTGTTGAAATATAATGGTATTCTGTATTCTATTTCACTTCAAAAAACATGCAGTGTATTTATTTCATTTAACCAGCATTTGTATAAAAGTTGACTTCTGAGTAATACTACAACATTTAAATGTTTTTTTATACATTATTTATTCATTTTAAGATGCGAGCACTGGGAGTAATTTAAGCTCCTTTCATCAATTAAAACGGGCACTTAATTACTTATGACTTTTAATTTTTATGACTTGGTTCTTTGATATAATTACCACTAAATTATTACAGCGAAAGTGTTTTTTCTTCAGCTTTCGAGTTGCACTTTGAGAAAAACACCGCTCGAAAACCAGTCCGGCCTATAAAACAGTAATTTGGGCCTTGTGTCGGGCGTGCAGACTTATTCATCTCGCTAACTGTGATTTATAAACTTTATTAGGGTCGACCGTTGAATAACTCCGGTTACCCCGAACAGTTATAGAATTACGCGATACATTTACGGTCCCGAATATAATCAAGTAATGCGTCATAATTATTACGTTTATTTTATTAATTTACTAATTACACGGCCCGACATTTTCCACTAGCGTTTTTTGCGCGACCGGACCGTAAAACAAATCACGCATTACGCCGTGTTTATTTCTTAATAAGTCGCGTAATTTGATTCGTCTGCCTGTATGTACCGGATTAGTGTGTTTTCGGTTCGGTTTTTTATTTGTCCGGCGAAAATTGCACGGCCGGCAAATTGAGGCCGGAGGAAAAATTGCTTAATTGCTAAATTAAATTTCATTGCTTTTGTATGAATTAGGATGATATGGACGGAGATGCGCAAAATTATTTTCTGTCGTTGTTATTTTATCATTTATAAACGGACATTTTTAATTAAAACGCTGAAAAGGATTTAAACAAATAATAAAACGTGGAAAAAAGCATAGAGAGCCCAACAATACGATTCTTTTTTAATAATAGATTTAAATGGCGCATGAAAATAAAGTACGATTATTATTTTTAGCCGGGAATAAAAGTTCTTTGTGCACCAATAAAAAGATAAGGAAAGAGTTGTATTAGCTTTTCCTTTCATCATGCGGTTTTCTCATTAGTATTTATTGAAACTATAAGTTAGGCCGTTGTTGGGCAATGAAATTATGTGGGGATATTAGCACCCCCTTAAATGGTGAACCATTACCGTTTTCTTTTATTAACTAACCGGGGTTCCTTTACGTAAGTACCGATCCTGGCTTTCCCAACCGGACAATATTAAATATATATCGCGCCATCCGAAAACCTGACCCTTTCATAAATATTGCCTTGGTTAAATAAAGAACGCTTGAACACATTGACACTCCAACTGGACGTGACAAAAAGAAATTATTATGTTCCTCTCAACAATAATTATATATGGTATATATTCCACATTTTAGAGATTTTTTCATATTTAACCATTTTTACGTTAATTTTTTTAAAATTATTTAAATAATTTATGAAAGATTTAAAGAAACATTATTTTTTTACTGCTCGTTTATCTTTCAAAGAGCCTATCAACCAAATTATTCTAAATATAATCATGTTTTATACGCCGTTTAAGAAGTAATGATATTTATTCTGTAATAGAATAAAATCTTAAAGGTCTTTTTTGTAAATTCTCACCGTAGCAAATATTTAAATGAAACTATACTTTTTTACTTACATACACACTTTTAATACAATTATCTCTAAAAAAACTAATTTATATTATGACTAAATCTCACATAATAAAATAATTTATGTAATTATTCTATCAAATTAAAATTGAATAATATAATACATTTTGTTGCTCCTTGAAAAAGCAATATTTATCATATAACACATTAAAATTTTATTTGTCTATCTCGTATATTCTCATAGCAGTAAATATTTGAACAAGATCAATTTCTTTTTTTGTAACATTAAACCAACTCACAACAAGTTTATTTTCATTCCTTGACATCAAATTATTTGAGATACGTTTAAATTTTGTATGATTCTAGAAAAAGCAACATTTATTCTATAACTCATTAAAAATTCCATTGTCTATCCTGTACATTCTCATAGCAGTAAATATTTAGTTCAATATTTTTACTTGCAACATTAAACCAACGCACAACAAGTTTATCTTCACACATTCCTTGAAATCAAATTATTTGAGATATTGTTACATATTGTAGCTTTTGTTCTATAACACATTAAAATTTCAATTGTATATCTTGTATATTCTCATGGCAGTAAATATTTGAACAAGATCAATTTTTTTACTCGTAACATTAAATCAACTTACAACAAGTTTATCTTCACACTTTCGTTGATTTCTATAATAAATTAAAGTTTCAATTGTTTATTTTGTACTTTTTCATAGCAGTAAATATTTGAACAAATTCAATTTTTTTACACGTAACATTAAATCAACACCTAACAAGTTTATCTTCACACATTCCTTGAAATCAAATTATTTGAGATGCGGTTACATTTTGTAAGCTTCTACAAAAAGGAACATTTATTCTATAACACATTTAAATTTCAATTGTATATCTTGTACGTTCTCATAGCAGGAAATTATTTGAATAAGATCAATTTTTTTTACTTATAACATTAAACCAACTCACAACATTATCTTCACACGTTCTAGAAAGATTTATTCTATAACAAAATTTCAATTGAATAACTTGTATATTCTCATAGCAGCAAATATTTTATGAAAGTTATTTTTTTAAACCAACACACAACAATTGACAATCTTGTCAATGTCGTGTGTCATCTTAGCAAATATTTAAAGGAAATTATGTTTTTTATGCCTAACATTCATTTAATGCACAAGTTTAAAGTTTTTCTGAAACTAAATTGAATGTAGCGGCTTCTAGAAGTCTGTTCAGAATAATTCTAAGCAAACAAAAGCGAAATATCTCAAAGAACAGTAACAATAATCATAATTTTTTATACCATTAAATCTCCTATAATTGCCAGTGTAATCTTTGTATACAATATGTATTAATGTTATTTCGTCTCAATTAAATAATTATTAGCGAATCCTCTAGATCAATGTTTGCGAAACACACAGACGGACCAGGATTGTTTGGAAGTGCCTGCGGGCATCGAATCCTTGTTTCCAATGTTGATACATTACAAACATATGTGTACGTATTTCGCGTGTTTGCCGTCGAATAGACAAAACATGACTGTCCGAATCCTCTAATTTAATAACCATTTTTTTACGTGTCTGTACTTTTTGCTTCGCCTGCGTTACATTGTGTACATGTGGAAATGCCGTAAATACACATGTGTATAATTTGTCAGACACAACGGTTAAGTTATGATAAGTTACCGGGGTCAATGAGAATTAAAAGTAAAAATGGCAATTCGATTTATGAAAGTAGATTCCGATCGTGGCGGCGAATGATTTATAAAATTAGCCAATTTATTCTGGAGATATTCATGAGCCGGAGACCCGGTGGAAGGCAGCCGAAATCCCCGTCGACGTAATTGATTGTATGGAGAAAAGATGCCATTTGATTTCGAGCAAATTATCCTGATTTATGCATTATTTAAAGTCTGCTTTCGGGGTCTGTTTTTCCCCGGAGCATGGTTAAAAGTTAAAATATTTTTATTTCCGACCGATCTGCAATTCAATGGGTTTTAAATGAAAACTTTCTACTTAAAACCGGGACGCCACTCGATAAATGCGTCCCGGGAACTCGAACTCGCACATACATATTAAATGTCGACGCTAACGCCACATATTTATACCCGACGAGAATAGGTGAACAATTTTAAAGCGCATATATTTTACAACACTCCTAAATCCCACTTTAAACCGTTCTATTTTATTTTATTTAATACCCCACTACAAAACTATTCCGAAACACTCTCGTAAAACCGTTAGTTTATAATCTTCCACTTCCATCCTCTGTGCATGCATGTATTAATAAAATTTAAAATATTGAGCTTTATAACAATTTTATTCGATGATCCAAACTGTATGTAATTATTGTTTTTAACTTGGAACTTTATGATGTTCATAATGGTTCTACTGCATTAAAATTTTTAAACTTTAAGCTCTATAACTGAACCTGTTAGTTTTATATATGACTTGAAAAATAATGGCCTCAAATATTTTCAATATACTTATAATATAATAAATGATAAAAAAATTGCAACATCAACAAGGGGATGTTCAAATTTATTATTCTTTTGGTAAAACATTAAAATTTGGAAACAAAGTATTAATGATTTTAGATTATTTTTAATTATTTAGTTAATTATGTGCTTATCTAACGATGTTATCTACACACTCCCCAACAGGTCTTGGCATTGATTGAGGTGGTTTATTTCCTCTTGAGGTATAGTACCCCAAGTTACCTGTACTTCATGTCTTAGAACCTCCAAACATCCGTGAAATTTCTCTGATAAAGAAAAAGTTACAGCCATCTAAAAATAGAGACTTTTCAAAAAGCGATTGGCTTTGATTGGCCGTATAATAACGAAATCGTGACAATTAAGAAAAAAATGGACAGATATCAACAGAATACACCTCCTCAAAAAATTTCAGCTGTTATTTAACCATATACTTTGGAAGCTGTAGATTTGAGAGCATTTTGAAAACAGGTAAAATTTTCCTAATGCAGTGGTTTAGTTGGAAGCTTCCTGCTAAGCCGGAACTAAGTTTAACACTAATGTCTATTTTTGTCTTGGATGTAGAGGATTCACAGAGAAGAATGTCGTTTGAATGGAATCTCTAAGTTATATACAAGCTAAGATACAAATTTTTAAAAATGACTAAAAAATTGACATATTTAAAATTTCAAAAAATTCTTCAGTGACCGGATTTGATCGAATGGGGCTCAAATTTTCGGCGTCATCTTCATTTCAGATGTACTTTCAAGGAAAAAATCGGCGTCGAAGTCGGTTACCTACCCTCCATGTATTATTTTGGGATGTCTTAAATCTTTTCAATTGTTCTATAATTCCAACTATAATTACTTCAAATTAAAAACCTCCAAACAGACGATATCCAATAAGAAAACGTGGTACTGGAGGGGTGTTTTCGAGAGTTATGGCCGATGACAACTAAGAGAATAATAGTGTGGTTTCGGACGTTTCGGTTTTCCGTGGGTGTGGAAAGAGGGACAGTTAATTCTACAATACCTTTCGATAATTTTATGGCGGAGGTGCGGCCATAAATATAGGGGAAGCACAAGGAGCCATCGGGTTTCGAGGCAACGTCACGTCGTCCGCAGATTTCCCTGAGTTATGCCCTCGTCCCACCTACCGCCCTTAAAACATCCCGTTCCCATTTCTGTTCCCGTTTACTTATTATTTTATTTTGCGCCATTTTTTTCGTCACGTTGATCACATGTGACAATCGTCGGCTTTTAATTAAACAATTCGGACAGTAATAAAAGCAGTGAAACCACGAAAAAAAAAACTAGCGATTCCGATGAAAGAGGAGGCCAAACATTTGGACATTTGGCAAAACCGTCACGAACCAAATCCGATAACAAATAAAATATAGTTGGAACGTGTCGACCCGGACCATAACTCATACATATACAGAGCTACGTGCAAAATATGGATACTTAAGACCATTCCAAATTGCCTATTCTGATTTTTACGTTTTCCTTATTCTTTTCAGGCATTCATCATACCCGATGCATTATTCCACATCTTCTGTTTTGTTGCCCGCCGCTCGTTTTATTATTGTATTCCTTGTTCTCGACCTCCATTTTTTTATTGAAATGATATGCCCGCATTACAACATTCAAACATAAAAAATTGATGAATGTTGCAAGGATCAGTTTCACCCCTGATTTATGTCTTGGTTTAGTTTTATTTTTCTGTCTTGTAATTTGACAGGAACAGCCGCTTGAGAATAGTTATAATCATCAACTTGTCCTGTCTTTGTTTTATTTTTTATTGCAGTCCTACTGCTAGTTCCTTTTGAAAATTTGAATTCACAAAGCATTCCACTATCAATAAATGTTTTGTTTTGTATTAGTCTTTTATTTCAATCACTACTACACTTTCCTTATTATTTCTTGGAACACTCACGTAGAGAAAGAAGTTTTATTCTCCAACAAATCCATCTTCAATAAATATTTTGTTTTAGATTTAGTTTTTACTATTCTTTTATTTCATTCACTACTGCATCTTCCTTATTTCTTCTTGGAACATTTACGTAGAGAAAGAAATTTTATTCACCAACAAATCCACCATCAATAAATGTTTTGTTTTAGTTTTATTTTTTATTATACTTTTATTTCATTCATTTCTATATCTTCCCTATTTCTTTTTAGAACTTTCACTTAGAGAAATAAGCTTTTGTTCACCAATATATCAATCATCAATACATGTTTTGATTTAGTTTTAATTTTATTATCCTTTTATCACTGACTACTACAGCTTCTTTATTTCTTCTTGGAACATTCACATAGAGAAATAAGTTTTATTCACCAACAAATCCATCATCAATAAATGTTTTGTTTTAGATTTAGTTTTTACTTTTCTTTTATTTCATTTACTACTGCATCTTCCTTACTTCTTTTTGGAACATTCAGGTAGAGAAAGAAATTTTATTCACCAACAAATCCACCATCAATAAATATTTTGTTTTAGTTTATTTTTTATTTTCTTTTATTTCATTCACTACTATAACTTCCTGATTTCTTCTTGATAAATTTATGCAGAGAAAAATGTTTTATTCATCACCAAATCTACCATTATTATTCTTTTATTTCATTCATTTCCTCATCTTGCTTATTTCTTCTTAGAACATTCATTTAGGGAAAGAAGTTTTATTCACCAATTTAACCACCATCAATAAATGTTTTGTTTTAGTTTTATTTTTATTATTCTTTTATTTCAATGACTACAACAGCTTCTTTATTTCTTCTTGGAACATTCACATAGAGAAAGATGTTTTATTCACCAATAAATCTACCATCGATAAATGTTTTCTTTTAGTTTTATTTTTTTTTTTACTATTTTCTGTTACAGTTTCCATATTACTATATTACTTATATTATTATTGCTGTAACTCCCTTATTTGTTCTTGGAACATTCGCTTAGAGAAATAAGTTTTATTCATTCACTAACTAACCCACCATGAGTAAATGTTTTTTTTGTTTGTAATCCTACAGGTACGTGCTTTTTTGTCCTTATTTTGTGTGGAAACATTCACAACCAGCAAGAAGTTCTATTCAGCAAGTAATCCACCATCAGTAAATAAATGACCAATTACAAGCGCTCCAAACTCCATTTCTGGGGGCCAAACCAAGTCTTAAAGTTAAATTAAGCCTTTCTGTGGTAGGTCAAGTGTTTGTAATTGACTAGTCGGTATTACTCAACAATAGATTCTCAGAACTTAACATATCAATTCCGGCGTATATTGTTTGCACAAGACAAAGCTACTATGAAATTCGACTGTGCCTTGTATATATAATCAGTCCGGGATTTCCATGAAACTTGGACGCAATTATTTATTAGTTTACGGAGGTAATGATTGCTTGTTTGTCTTAAAGGATATCAGATCTGTTCGTTTGCACGTCATTTTTCGATTGTAACTAGTTGTAAAACTTCAACGGCAACGGATAACATCAAAATATGTTCTATTGTGCAGAAATAATCCCCGGCACAAAACTAAGACGCCGAAATAGTTTCGGTGCAGCGATGTGTCAAAGAGACTTCTCGAATGAATTATTATTCAAATCCCACGTTAAACTAATTGCAGCAAACAAGAAACAAGAGGGAAAGGGGCCGAAGACCCCCGCAAGCCGCACAATACTAAAAGTCGTCCAAGAATAAATTACTGGAGAACTTGTTTCGCTCATTCCCTGCATACTAAATCTTAGTTTGTACAAACATATTACACACAATCGCTGCCAGGATTTTATTACACTCAACTGGCTTATAATGACTACGGGAACGGGAACAGATCCCGGAACGAATGTACAACGTCTCCGTCGCAGAGAATCACTAGATTCTGTTTATAATTTACACGAGCCTTTTTATTGTTTTAGGGCAACATTTCGCAGTAGAACGAATGCATTAGCACATTTCCAGTTTCGCCGTGCATCGTGTTACCGGGACACGATCCATTATCGTTAGTATTCAATTACAAGCAAATCGTGAAAAAATTGCGCACTTCCATGTCCGCCACGTTTAATGAAGCGGTATCGCGCGTGTCCATCGGTCAAAAACAGAAAAAAGATCGGGTGTTTACATTCAGGAATCGCGACACGACGTTGCGGATGTTTATTCAATAACTCCGGCCGGACGAAACTGGGGTTCGGGGGCGGTTTCGGAATCACGCGACAACCTACTTAACTAAATCGGATTTTTTATAATGAGCCTCGCAATTACCGACCCGGTATAATGGCACGTCTGTGCGCAAAAGGTAAGGATATGATTGATCACGCCTGTTGTCGCATGCACGACGTTTTACAAGTTTTTTCTTGAACAACCTATTTATATTTGTTAGAGAATGCGATGCAATGTTACGAGGGCAGCTCCCAAAGTACCCAAACATCGTATAAGTTTGAAGAATCTCAATTTGCTAGTATTTATTTAATAGTGATATTTCTTATGATAAATTGTATATATTTTTGAAAAAATAGACAATGTTTATATTTATAAGAGAATATTAAATTTTAGACACATATTGCATATAACTTTTGTACATTTTTTAAATCATTTAGTTTTAAAATTATACTATTTTTAAATAAAGAAAAAGTAGCATAATATATTTAAATATATTATTGTAGTATATTTAATTTAAAGTAAAATTAAAATATATAATTTAAAATTAAAAAACAAAATATTTAATATACATTGTTTTAAAAAGTGTCAAATATTTATTGTAAATATTAAAAGAACTACTCCAGTTAATATTTTTTAGTTAGATTTAATTCTTTAATTTTTACATTTTTTTTTATTTTTTATGTCCTTCAAACACATTATTATTATTCATTAAAATTATTGAGAATCATAAAATAAAAATAAAATATTTTATTTATATCAGTTTAAATTAATTATTTTTTTTGAATTCTCAATTTTTTATATATTTATGTTTCTAAAATTGAAGAATAACATTTTATTTAACTATATGAAGTATTTTTTTGTAAATATTATACTATTATTATTTTTTAGTTACATTTAATTCTTTAATTTCCTTAATTTTTTCATATTTTTTTTTTTTAATTTTATCTCTTTCAAACACAACATTATTATAATTCATTAAAACTGCTGAGAAACATTAAAATATTTAATTTAATTTAAAATAAATTAAATATTTTAAATTACAAATTATTTAATTCTCAATTTTTAAATTTTTATGTCTCTAAAATTGATGAAAAATCACATTTTATTTTGTTATATGAAGTATTTTTTATAAATTTTGAAAAAACTACTACAGTTAATATATTTTTTTTTTTTTCTTTAATTCTTAATTTTTTATATATTTATGTTTCTAAAATTGAAAAATAACATTCTATGTAACAACATGAAGTATTTTTTGTAAATATTAAGAAAACTAATATTTTTTAGTTATATTTAATTCTTTAATTTTCTTAATTTTTTCATTTTTTTTTTTTTAAATTTTATGTCCTTCAAACACAACACACAACTGCTGAGAAACATTAAAATATTTAATTTAAAATTAAAAATCAATAAAATATTTAATCTATATTAATTTAATTTGAAAAATAATATATTTAATTCAAAATTTGTAAAATATTTATATATAATATAATTTTATTTATGTTAATTTAAATTAATTACAAATTAATTACTAACTTGATTGTTTAATTTATCTTGATAACTAATTAAAATTAAAAATATTAATATATTTAATTTAAAATTAAAAAAGAATAAAATATGTAATTTATGTTAACATAAATTTATTATAATTTTTTTCTTTAATTCTCAATTTTTTAAATTTATATGTCTCTAAAATTGATGAAAAATCACATTTTATTTTGTTATATGAAGTATTTTTTATAAATATTGAAAAAACTACTATAGTCAATATTTTTTATATTAATTTAAATTAATAACAAATTAATCATATTTCTTTAATTCTCAAGTTTTTTATATTTTTATGTTGCTAAAATTGAAAAATCATAGTTTATTTTGCTATATGAAGTATTTTTTGTAATTATTAAGAAAAGTACTCCAGTTAATATTTTTTAGTTATATTTTCCTTAATTTTTTATTTATTTTTTTTAATTTTATGTCCTTCAAACACAACATTATTATTACTCATTGAAACTGGTGAGAAACATTAAAGTATTTAATTTAAAATTAAAAATCAATAAATATTTAATATATATTAATTTAAATTAAAAAATGATATATTTAATTCAAAATTTGAAAAAAGTAAAATAATATGTTATAATTTTATTTATATTAATTTAAATTAAAAATATTAATATATTTAATTTAAAATTAAAAAAAGTAAAATATGTAATTTATGTTAATCTAAATTTAATATATTTTTTTTTTTTTCTTTAATTCTCAATTTTTTATATTTTTATGTCTCTAAGATTGATGAAAAATCACGTTTTATTTTATTATATGAAGTACTTTTTATAAATATTGAAAAAACTACTCCAGTTAATATTTTTAATATTAATTTAAATTAATTACAAATTAATTATTTTTCTTTAATTCTCATTTTTTTTTATATTTTTGTGTTACTTAAAATTGAAAAATCATTTTTTATTTTGCTATATGAAGTATTTTTTGTAAAGATTAAAAAAATTACTTCAGTTAATATTTTTTAATTATATTAATCTTTAATATCTTTAATTTTTTCATTCCTTTTATTTTTACGTCCTTCGAACACAGTATTTCTTTTAATATTCTATTGTCTAATTTTCACTGATTTTTTTCAAAAAGGAAAAACCATCAACTGATTTAGTCCTGTCGTACTATTTATTTTCTATTCCCCAAAATATGACTATTGGAAAAGATAATTTCTCTAATTATTTTATTTTCTCTGTTATGCCTGTTGCTTTTGGAATTGCCCTCGTAACAGAGCTGCGAAGTGCTAACTTGTAGGTCCTCCCCCGTTATTGAAGTATCACGTTCATAATATACATGTTTCTTGCTCCATTCCCTCATTGTCTGCAAACGAGAAGAAACCCTAGCGCGTATTTTAACAAAGTTACCAGCCGGAATTTGCGTTGTATATTGTTATAAGTTTCTTCGTACAATTAAAATCAATCCTTGCACTTGACGAGTTTCCTCAACGAAACGAATATATTTATGTGACTTAGTGCGCTGCAGCTAGAACCGATTCCCCGGGATTTCCGGACCGTTAGACAGATAAGAAGAATGTTAATTAATTTTAAAACTCGTAAGATGCAATAAACTTTCGCCTCCACAATCAAAGTTTCGGGTCGGGCGACGTGAAATTTAATAAAACGCGAAATTTTCACGATTCTGTATTACAGCCTCTCATCGCACGTTTTATAACTTTTACCGGCAACTTAATTTTCCTACACTTTTTACATCCTTCTATCGCGAGTGTACGATTATTAAATACATCATCCGCCCGCCCGTCCAACTTGCCCCTTAATCGCAATTTATTCTCTTCGAGATTAAAGATCAAAAGGTTTAACAAAAACACTTAAGGCTTATTCCATTTCAAATACACCGCTCGATTCTGCTCATGATTTTATGTTTTAATGGAACTGAAATAAGCAGTTTCATTTCGACGGAAAAATATAATAAATATTATTGTTATATATTCTTTTTCTTCATTTTCGTCAATAATTTGCAGGAAATCTGAAAAAACATAAAATTGAGATAATATTTAGAGTTTTAGAAATTTCAACCCCATATTAATAAACTTAAGAGAGTTGAATTTTAAGTTGAAATAAAGTTGAACATTTCTTAAATTATTATAATAATATTAGTTTCTTATTTGATCATGTAAAAATATACACATCTAAAAGTTGTTGAAGTTTCAGGTACTTTTTCTTCATTATTCTCTTTTGCTGAAAGAAAAAATTTAGAAGACATATTGTCACTACATAGAATGTTACGTTCATAGTTGATTAGAATATTCAGGAATGTGTTGAATGTCTCCTAAATTATTAATTATATATGCGGTATCGTCATTTCTTAGAATTTTTTAATTTCTTAAAGGATTATGTGGAAACAAAGATTGATATATCTAAAACTAAAAAATTATTAAAGGCTCTAGTTCTTTTTCTTCATTTTTCTCCATAACTCGAAATTAGTAAAAATGTTTGAAGATTCCAAAAATTTCAACCCCGTGCCAGTAAACAGAAAAATGTTAAAAGAGAAATACGAAAATATTTACAGAAGATATTATCACTATATAGAATGTTTTACGTTCATAATTTATTAGAAAATTATGGGAACTTGCAACTTGCAGAGAAATCTGGAAAAATTTATATTGAAATTAGTAACAAATATTTGAAGATTCCAAAAATTTCAACCCCGTGCCAATAAACTGAGAACTGTTAAAAGAAAAATACGAAAATATTTGTAGTTGATATTGTCACTACATAGAATGTTTTACGTTCATAGTTTATTAGAAAATTCGGCGAAATGGCAGTGTTGAATGTCTCTTAATTTATTAATTAGATATAGGGTATTTCTTAGATTTTTTTAATTTCTTATTAGATTATGTGAAAACTTAATAAAGTTTCAGACTCTTTTTCTTCATTTTTCTCTAAAACTTGCTGAGAAATCTGGAAAAATTTATATTGAAATTAGTAATAAATATTTTAAGATTCCAAAAATTTCAACCCCGTACCAGTAAACTGAAAAATGTTAAAAGAGAAATACGAAAATATTTTCAGAAGATATTTTCACTACATAGAATGTTTTACGTTCATAGTTTATTAGAAAATTCGGCGAAATGGCAGTGTCGAATGTCTCTTAATTTATTAATTAGATATAGGGTATTTCTTAGATTTTTTAAATTTCTTATTAGATTATGTAAAAACTTAATAAAGTTTCAGATTCTTTTTCTTCATTCTTCTCTAAAACTTGCTGAGAAACCTGGAAAAATTTAAATCGAAATTAGTATAAATGTTTGAAGATTCCAAAATACGAAAATACTTACAGAAGATATTGTCACTACATAGAATGTTTTACGTTCAAAGTTTATTAGAAAATTCGGGGAAATGGCAGTGTTGAATGTCTCTAAAATTATTAATGAGATATAGGGTATTTCTTAGATTTTTTTTAATTTCTTATTAGATTATGTAAAAACTTAATAAAGTCTCAGATTCTTTTTCTTCATTTTTCTCTCAAACTTACTGAGAAATCTGGAAAAATTTATATTGAAGTTAGTAATAAATATTTGAAGATTCCAAAAATTTCAACCCCGTGCCAGTAAACTGAAAATTGTTAAAAGAGAAATACGAAAATATTTTCAGTTTGTCACTACATAGAATGTTTTACTTTCATAGTTTATTAGAAAATTCAGGGAAATGGCAGTGTTGAATGTCTTTAAAATTATTAATTAGATGTAGGGTATTTCTTAGATTTTTTTAATTTCTTATTAGATTATGTGAAAACTTAATAAAGACTCAGATTCTTTTTCTTTATTTTTCTCTAAAATTTGCTGAGAAATCTGGAAAAATTTAAATCGAAATTAGTAAAAAATATTTGAAGATACCAAAAATGAAATGTTTAAAAGAAAAATACTTCTAAAATTGAATTATTAACATTAGGTACTTATTTCATTATGTAAAAATATTAAGATTGTTGAGTAAAAAAATTATTAAAGACTAAGGTTTATCGTTTAAACCAAAATTGGATGAGTAAATTTGGGTATTTTTTTCTGAGTTCATTACTCAATAATTGGAAAGTTATAACATAAATATATAACACTTGTATTATAGTTCCATCAAAATATAAAATTATAACCAGAATAGATTCGATCGATGTGAAATAGTATGAGCCTTAGTGATTGAAAATAAGTAATAAACAATCCCTCCACTAAAAATAGATTGTAACAATTTAACTGGCTTTGTGAAGCTATAATTCAAAGGGGTGACAGATGGAGATGTGTTCGTTTCCGTTTATATTTTTGGTGCGTTTGTGTTACCCCGAGTGTATGTTAAATGTAGTAGCTAAATTTATTGTAGCGTTCCGTTTTCCAGCCCGAGACCGAATTAATCAGGTTCTTTGAGGGACGACCAGAGTTGACTCTAGTTCCTATCAATTAATTTCCTTGCTACTTTCATGTCTGACTCGCACTTATTAGCGCGGCGATATTAAAATATAATTAATGGCGCTGGGGAAATGCCATTTATAATGTGCACGGATCGCGTCTTCGCTCTGTTTATTTTCGCCTTTCTTTGGGCAAACAACAATTTGCGAACGGTGATTATTACGTCGAGTTCCTGTCTCTGATCGCCTTGGGCCTAATCCTTTTACTGTTTCGTAACGTTGACAATTTTCGAAAATGTACACTTTGCCTTTGAACACTTCTCAACCCCTTTGAATCTTCATCACTTACATTTCTGGGCAAGTTGTAATTAGTAAATACGAAAAAAATTATTATGAATCGGGACTCAGTGTAATTTAAAGCAATTTAATCTCAGTAATAAATATTTAATACCTACAGGCGACACAACAATCAGAAAACCGAAAACTAATAAAAGAACAATCAAGCACAGTGTTTTCATTAGTGAAATTCATAATGAAATCTGCTTCGTTCGTCAACAATAAGCGGCTAATCAACACAGCCAGACGGAATGATGTTTTAATAAGGGGGCTAAATTAATTTATTAGCCGTCGAAATCCCTTAATTTTTGACGTGCCAATCCTCTTCGCCTCCCGACAAGGAATTCATCTCGTTATGAATCCTTTGAGTGCTTTGTTTTAGGTCCCGGCGCGTGAATTTAATATCGAAATTCTGATAAAAACCCCTTTTCTCCATTACGTTATTTATTTCGGGGATCGGATGAACGCGAAACATTCCCTTGGATATTCCGCGGAAGACTGAACTAGTAGCTTTTTCACAAAGGCACGTGCAGCTTTTTAATTAGCGCATTCTTTTATGAAATAGTCGAACGACGAATTTATTGGTTTTGTTTTAATGCGATTAACGTTTTTTTAAAGCTGTTTTGAACCCTTTAATGATGTCACTTTTTACAACGATCGGTAAGACCTCATTAAATCTGTTTCAATTTTATGTAACATAAGAGATGAAAAGCGGGAGTAAGCTCTTTACTAGCAGGACTCTCGATTTTGTTCTATCGTGATTTTCCTGCAACAATTCTATTTGATAGTTTCTCCGCCATCTTTCCGCAGAGATTCTAAGTTCATGCAGGTGGTCGGTATTGTTACAGATTTCCGCACTTCAAGCTATTCTTTTACACTATATGATGACAGATGGATCATATATAATTTAATTGTTTAATGTTTTTTTTAATTTATTTAATAATTAGTTAAAGGCATATTTTAAAATGCTGTTTATAATAATAATTTGAAGATCATCTGAGAAGATTATCTCAAAATATACGTGTAATATAAGTAATGAAAAACTAATAATTACTGATTTACATAAATTATAATATAATATTCATTTACACAGAATAAAATAAACTCAAGTACAAAAGTTATAGGATAAGGTGATTATTATTAATTATTAATATTGAAAAAAACGACAGAAAACGATAAAGAAAAAACGTTTTAAACACATTTAATTTTACACCCTCTTTATGATTTTGTTATAAAATTTGGTTCACCTAAAACGAAAATCACATTTTCTTTTCTTGTAACTTTTTGGTTATTTTAACGCCTCTCATATGAAAGCGCCTTCTGATCTTTTCATATGAAAGATGCATGAAAATGGATCTCAAATAAATAAAAGGTTCACCCTCCTTATCCAATTTTTTAACGTATTTTTTTTTTTTTTTTTTTTTTGAAGTCACCAATTGGATTTTTTTCCAATCAATTTGGGAGAGATATGTAAATATGGTATAATGGTTTTTGGGATACAACCTTGATGGGAGATTATAATTGGTTTCTCATACGAGAAACTGATTACGGGAGCAATAATCAACCAAAAAGTAATGAAGATTTTTTATTATACAATTTTGTTATACCAAAGATAGATACAATTTCAATTGTTTCAATACTAGAGAGATGAAACTTAAAAACTTAATTTTACGCTAAAATTCATATCTTCATAATTTGTCGGTCGATTTTCATTTTCAGCAGTTTATTATTCTCACAAAACTGTCATCTTAAAGGTAAAAAAATTAAGATGGTCTTAACTTTTTGATTTCAATTACTCCCAGCATGATATCTGAATTTTCAACATAGAAGTTATTAAAATCTGAACTACTGGACCAGTCTCACAACTGTATGAATAAAAGTTGTAGAATGTTCATTCACCTTTAATTTGAATGCTTGGTTAGCCAAATTGGTCAATTAGATCTCGAATTATATTATATTAAAAAATGTTAGAGTAAATTCCGAAATTAAAAAGAAAAGTTGTTCGAAAATATTTTCATAAAAAGGGTGATTTTTATAGTTTAATCTGTCAAAATTTATATGATAATTATAATGGAATATAAAAGACAGATTTTAGTAATAGTAATTGCACTGATTTTTATAGAAATTTGTTGAGATAATTATGCCTAGGCATAAAATAACCCGAGACTCAATGTTACATAAAGTGTTATTTCTTGCCTGTGTACTTGATTTTATCAAACCGACCCTACTTCAGAAAGACCAAGCAGTGTGGAAGACAAAGGAAAACTACTACAAATGAAGATACTTACTGTTGAGATCTAATAGAGATCCTACAGTATCCTCGTCGAGGCTTGACAAATTTAGGATTTCGTTTCCAAAGTCCATTGCGACGCTTTCATTTTATCCACCATCATAAGCAAAAAGGATTGGAATTTTCAAAGGTTCCTCTTTATTAAACAGATGAATGTAAATTTGTGCTCCTCTTGAAAGTGGAAGTGTGTACAACTAAATTGTCGAAGAGCCCAAGAATTTTACTCATGTTAAGGGGACTCCATTATGGTATAGTCAGTACAGAATTGTACATACGTTAAGGCACCATGTCTAATCCCATATACATTGTTAATAGAATTTTCAACGTTCTATTGACTAGAACTCCGGTTTTATTTCACGATAATCCTCGTCCGAGTACCAAAATTGTGGTCAAATGTCTCTATACTCTGATAGTGAGACTAAGATCACCTGACTTAAATCCTATTGAGAATGCATTGGATATGGTAAAACGAAGGCTTTTGAATCATCAACCCCACCCTAATACTCTTTCAGAGCTTTGACCTTATATTATATCATTATTATTACACAATATACCCCAAGAAAAAATGAATAACCTTATAACAGTCATCCATGCTCATAGAGGACGTACTAATTTTTATATTAAATTTTAATTTAAAATTAATATTTTTTGAATAACATGAGTTTATTTTAAGGTTTTAAATATTATTTTCATAAAATAATTGAACCACTAAATAATTAATAGTCGACCAGAAACAATTCCACTAATGCATATTAGTTTATGTAACTAATAATTATTTAAGTAAGAGTGCTATTTTATTTGGAGATTTAGAACGTTATAAAATCCACTCGTTATTAATGACTGCGACTGGAAATTCCAGACTTTCCTACTATAAACTCACTTTGTACATTCACATGAACCACTTTTTTTAAATTGATTTATTATTAAAATTGACATTTTTTTGTTTATCAATTAATTAAAGCCAACACAGAATACGGTTTTAATTGTAGTTTGTAGACCGTAAATTTCACACTGGATTAATTGAACAAAACCCACGAGTTTGGAGAGCGTACGGCAAAAACGTTCAGAATCTTGTACAGATAATAATAAAAACGGGAACATTCTTCCTGAATTTGCGTAATAAAGTTAAATTAGATTGCACACTTTTAAATGTACCTAGACATTAATCAGTGACTCAACCGTTTGGAAAATTAATGGATTTTCTTGAATAATTTCAACGTTCTAATTATATAATCCAATAAGTTTTATTTTATAATAATGCTTATTTTAAAATAATATTTTTTGTTCGTTTAAGTTAAATTAATATTTTCACGTAAATAATGTTAATTGCATTTCGATTGATACACATTGTAAACATTCGATTGAGTGTAAAATATTTTAAATTCCAATCCTTATTTAAATGGTAATGGATATTTTTTGTCTAACATATGGTTGATATGAAGACATATATTAGAATGTAAAATTTTAAACATGCGGTTAAAATTAACAACAATTTTTATGGTGGCGGGTAGGTTAATTATAATAATTATAATTTTATTCAAAACATACTTTACAGATACTAAATTAAATGTGGAAATAATTAAAACAAAAGGTTAATTTAATTTTATATTATTAATTACCACACAACAATTATTAACATACAAATAATAGTAATAAAAATTCAACAGGTAACGCAAAACAATTCAACAAATTTGATTGCACCCCAAACTGAAAATAATAAAAATTAAATATTAACTAACAAATTATCAGAGATTAATTAATACTTACAAAAAATGTTTGTAGAAGTACAAAGATTAATCAACCGATCCCTTAATTCCATCCATGGCCAAATCCTTTGCCGAAACCACCCCCAAAACTGCTACCATGGCCACCAATATAAACTGGATAAGACTTCTCAACTACCACCGGATATGGCACTTTGACTGGATGTGGTACTTCAACCGGATAGGGTTTTGGAATCCCATAGGGTACTTTAACTGGATAAGGTATTTTTACGGGCACTTGTACCGGCACAGGCACTGGTTTTTCCACTGGTACCGGCACTGGTACGCGTCTTTCCACTGGTACCGGGAAAGGCTTCGGCACTCCGACCGGGAAAGGGCGTGGTACTGTCACCTTGTAGGGCACCTTTACGGGTACAGGTACGTGTTTGACTACGGTGTAAGGTTTTGGTACTGGATACGGCACCGGGACCTTTTGAATGATGGTTTTGGTGTGGTACGACGGGACATGGAAGTCGTATGGTGATCCTCCTCTCTTGACACGCGTGGTGCCAGTCTCGGACGCCAGTGCGACCGCACACAAGCAGAAGACAACCTAAAATAGGGTTAATAAAATAAAATGTTAATTGATATTGACACTTACAAAGACTCTCATGGTTCCGTGTGTCTTTTGTCGAATTAAATTGCGAAACTGATGCGGGCTATCGGATGTCCGCGACTATTTATACATTCATTATGTGGAGTACTTTCAAAAACAAACCCTTGTATTAAAAATTAGATCATAGAACATGAAGAACGACAATCCAATTGGATTGCAAAACTTGTGGATTCCTTCCTTCACTTTAATTTTGTCGCAATCGCAAAGGAAGTGTAACAGCAACTACTTTTTTTATACGGGTTATAGTTTTGTTTTTGTGAAGGGTGTTATTTAACTTTGTAACTTGTTACGTTTATTGTTAATTCTTTAAATTCAATTGTTTAATTTTTTATTTACTAAATTGCTTTTTAATCGTAATTTAAATGTGAAGCAATGGATTAAATATAATATGTATTATCTTATTTGCTTCATATTTTCATCAGGCAAAAATGTCAATTAATAAAAAAAATATTTTATAATTAAAACATAAACCATAACATTTTACACTCTTCTTCCTTACAACAATGAAATTATACATTAAAAATGAAAACCGCCAACAATCATAAACAATCTGTTATTAATTTTTTTGTCCATAAACCTAATAAACATAATTGAAGCCACAACAATAAACACAGTAATCATAACATTATTTAATAGTCTGTTAACTTCACTCTTCCGTTGCGATCGAAAGAAAGGAAGGAATACCGCGACCATTCATTGTAATCCGATCAAAATATTACGTAGATGCGGAACCAAAAAGGGTTCTGTACTCGAAAGTGGTCCAATATAATGTATGGTGATGGTATAAATAGTGGCGAACTGTAAATGATGGCATCAGTTTCGCAAAAATTTCGACAAACACACACCGGAACCATGAAGATCATTGTAAGTGAGAGGATGAGTGTGTTTGGGTGAATGTGTTTTGTGACGAGAGATAATGATCGATATCAAGTAATAGAAAGTGTTCATATGTCATTTGGAGTATGGAATAGAAAAAAATTAACTTATAATAAAGATTTCATTTCAATTTATGGAAAATATTTTTATCTGTTGTAGTTTCCAATATTTCTCTTGATGTTTGAAACCAATTAATAATTTTACTTGTACTTTTTTCTAATTACTTAACAAGATAAATCTATAAAAATCTCGTCTTGGGTCGGTAAATAATTATTTTCTTTCCAATTAACTAAAAACCTTTACATTCTTCCAATAGGTTGTCCTCTGCTTGTGTGCGGTCGCTTTGGCGTCCGAGACTGGCACCACACGTGTCAAGAGAGGAGGATCACCATACGACTTCCACGTTCCATCGTACCACACCAAAACAATCGTCAAAAAAATCCCGGTGCCATATCCAGTGCCCAAGCCATACCCTGTAGTCAAACATGTGCCCGTGCCCATCAAAGTACCCTACAAAGTTGTAGTACCAAAACCGTATCCAGTGGCTGTGCCTAAACCGGTGCCAATACCAGTTGAAAAAAGCGTACCAGTCCCAGTACCCGTATCGAAACCAGTGCCAGTACCAGTTAAAGTAGGCGTTGAAATTCCTTACCCAGTTAAGGTACCGTACGCAGTACCAAAACCGTTCCCAATCACCATCCCAACTCAAGTCAAAGTACCTTATCCTGTGGTCGTTGAAAAGTCGGTACCCGTTTACATTAAGGGTGATGGAGGTCACGGAGATTTCGGAGGTGGTTTTGGCGGTGGTAGCTACAAAGTTATCGGTTATTCTGGAGGAATTGGCGGTGGTTTTGGACACGGTTGGAATTAAACCACTTTCTTTGCTTCACAATTTTGTGTAAGTATAAAAAGATTATGATGGTTCATTCTTAGTATCTTTCAAATTGTTATTTCTATTCTATTTTTAGGTATGTTAAGGTCCACTTGTTGAAATTTTTGTGATAATAATTGTTGTTATATATTTTTAACTTCCAAATAAAAGTTTTGTAAAAAAGTTGTATAAATTAGTAAACCCCATTTGTACTACCTTGGTGTTATTTATAGTTTCCCTAAAAATTAAATATAATTCATTCCCTTATACATTCAATTAATAATGAAACAAGATTCAAATAAAAAATTTATTGAGATTGTAAAAAAATAACAAAATAAATCACATTTCTAAGCATTTCCAACAAAACATATGACGAACCTCTTTAGAATTTATGTCCAAAATCTAAACCGCCACTAAATCCATGTCCGGATGAAATATGAATCGGTACCTTCTTCTCAACAATAACAGGATAGGGTACTTTAACTGGATATGGTTTCGGCACAGTTACAGGGTAAGGTTTCGGCACATGAACTGGTACTTTAACCGCATAGGGTACTTTAACTGGCACTTTCACTGGATATGGTACTGGTTTTTCTACTGGGTACGGTACTGGTTTTTCCACTGTTACTGGATATGGTTTTGGTACCGGCACTGGGTATGGACGATCAACCGGTACTTTTACTGGAACCTGTAACAATATTTGCATGATTAAACTGTGATAATATTATTGAATTAATGTGTACCTTGTATGGTACTGGAACATGTTTGATGACAGGAACTGGTACAGGGTGTGGTACTGGTACTGGTACGTTCTTGGTGATGGTTATAGTTTTAACTTCATGTCCACCGAAATCATGACCACCAAAATCGTGTCCTCCAAAACCTCCATCGAATCCACCTAATTCTAATCCACGTTTTGAATGTTTCTTGTCGTCCTCGGCGAAAACCAAACAACTGACACAAAGCAAAACCTAAACACAATCAAAAATATTAACTGAACACTTAAAAATGTAAACTACCACTCACAAGCAACTTCATGGTGTAGTTATGGTAGGATTCAACCGACTGATAACAATTATACGCAAACGAACATATTTATACGGTTTGTACAATTTCGAAAACCTACCCTTTTGTGTTCCTGCGCAATTAACGACTTCATTATTGCCATTATTGGTCAACATTGCCGATTGAACTGTAACATCGGGCAATTTGTTCAATTAACGTGTACTCGTGTGTGGTTCATATTGCGAATGTGACGAAACGCACTTCTACTTTGTTCATAGTTTCTGTTTTTACATAATACCATGGTAAGAAATATCTTGATTATTTTCATAATCGCCTTAAATTAAGTAATTGTTGTATGATGTGCGTATGACATCGCAGAACTGGGTCATAAGAAATAATTTCGATCATTCTCCATAACGTACAGTGATTTGTAGAAACTACATTAGAAAACACACATTTCTTCATCACCGCGAGATTCATATAATAAACAGAATTACGCTACAAAACTATATATTTTTAATAAATTTATTCATTTGTGAGATATATAAACAAAAGAAGAGAAATCTTCCTTCAGTATTACTCTCAGAATTACTCACAACAATATGATATTTGTCGTAAATTTACATACCACTTTGTGAATTCCTTTTAATTGATGTCATAATGTTTTAGTCGGTTCTGTGCATCTTATCCATATTAGAAGTACTAACAGAAACAAATGTGATACCAAAACAAAAAAGAGCAATCAGGGAGTATCCGAAAGTGTCGATCTTCCCGGACATCGAACATGGCGGATGGAGACCTTTATTCAGGTTTGATGAACAAGAAGAAAACACAATTACTCAAAAAAGGGATAGCGGAAATTCCAAACAAGTGACTTATTTCATTCCACAACCTATCGCTTTTCAAATCGTCGACGTTCCTGTAAGTATTATCAAAGTTTGCTTTTCAATGGTTTAATATGGACTTTTTAGATTTCTTTGGAACAACCTGATGTTTATTTATCTAGAAAGAGGCAGTACGGTACTGGATGAGGATATTTCACTGTTCTTATATTTTGTAAATATAGTTGTACTTTATAAAACTACTTATTTAATATATTTATGTACTTGTAGTTGTTTTAATCAATCAATTAATTTATATATTTTAACACTTGGTTGAAATAAAACGTTTACGATACTTTAACTGGTACTTTAACTGGGTACGGTACAGATTTTTCCACTAGGTATGTTGTACCTTTTTTATATATTTAAATACTTAGAGTAGTTTTAATCTATAATAATAATAATAATAATAATAATAAAATAATAATTTTAAAATCTTTTAATACTTGGTTGAAATAAAGAAATGTACGATACATAACAAAATTTATTTATATAAAAAAATAAATTTTCAAAACCAAAATAAACATATCACACATCATATTATCAACAAGAACACATGTGTGACCGAAATCGATTTCTTCATGTCCTCCCAAAGCACTTCCAAAAACGCCACCATCATAAGAATCAATATGGATTGGTACCTTCTTCTCCACTACGACGGTGTAAGGTACTTTAACTGAGTATGGCTTTGGTAATTCGATTGGGTAGGATTTTGGAACGTGGATTGGTACTTTAACGGTGTACGGTACTTTGACTGGTATTTTAACTGGGTACGGTACAAATTTTTCCACTAGGTATGTGGTATCTTTTTAATATATTTAAGTACTCATAGTTGTTTTAATCCATCAATTAATTTAAATCTTTTAACATCTTTTAAGTCTTGGTTGAAATAAAAAGAAATGTAGGATAAATAACAAAATTTATTTATATAAAAAAATACATTTTCAAAACCAAAATAAACATATCACACATCATATTATCAACTAGAACAAATGTGGCACAGGTTAAAACTTGTGACCGAAATCGATTTCTCCATGCCCTCCGAAATCGCCACCAAAATCGCCACCATCATGAGAATCAATATGGATTGGTACCTTCTTCTCTACTACAACGGTGTAAGGTACTTTAACTGGGTATGGCTTTGGTACTTCGACTGGGTAGGGTTTTGGGACGTGGATTGGTACTTTAACGGTGTACGGTACTTTGACTGGTACTTTAACTGGGTACGGTACAGGTTTTTCCACTGGGTATGGTACTGGCTTCTTGACGATGACTGGGTATGGCTTTGGTACTGACACATGGTATGGTCTTGGTACGTCGACCTTCACAGGTACCTAAAATTAAACAAAATTTGTTATTTAAGAAGATTGCTGGGGCACTAAACATACTTTGTATGGTACTGGCACTTTTTTGATGACAGTGTATGGAACTGGTTTGGGTACCAAATAAGGTACTTGTTTGGTGACAGTGTTAACGTGCACTTTTTCGTGTCCTCCCAGATCGTGTCCTCCAAAGTCACCTCCTCCAAGTTCCAAACCGTGTCCAACTAAATCACCTCCAAAGTCATGTTCTCCAAAGCCTCCGAGCTCCAAACCGCGTTTCTTCTGTTTGTTTTCGGCCTCTTCGGCGAAAACGAAGGCAAACAAACACAAAACAATCTAAAAAACGCATTATTAATTCTTGTGATAAGTTGTTGTTGTTTTTGGTCGTACCACACTTCTCATCATGTTGTGGATACAACACTAGACACAGAACTGATGCCTCCTACTAAAAAATTACAGTTATATATAGTGAAATAACTTTCCACACACGTGCTGAACAATCTGCAAAGTCGATCGGTCTATTTGTAACGTTTGATTTGCATAAGCGGAGTTCGGATCAATAGACGAAATAATTTACGGCCCGTGTTGAAATTAATTTAATTGTCCGATGAAACGCCGATTCAAGGCCTTAGAAATTAATACAAAAAATAAATGAAATTCCTTTTGTCCAAAAGACAATCGTTGATCAGGAAGAAATTCGTTTGTTTTTGTCCTGCTGGGTGAAAATTGTAAAAATTATACATTTAATACCTTTGAGTAGCAGCCAAGCGGTCATAATTTATTGTTTGTGTTTCGAGTGCAATTAAACTTGAAACGGTGCAATTAATAATTACCAGATGTTGCTAAACGGTTAGGGAAATGTAGTAATAAGATCGTTATATTGTTTGGAAATTTGTACAAAATGTTAGGGAATATTTTTTGTGTTTCGACCTCGGACGGTTGCATGAGCGGTTCGCCTTTTGGGGACACAATTAAAATATGATTAAAATGAGATTTGTTTACATTTTAAAGCAAACAAAAGATATTTTTGTTACTGTATTCAGTAATAATAATTAATTTATGTTAATTTTTATAGTAAGAATAAAACAACAATGTATATTTTCACAAGAAACACAAATAATAATGTACATCTTAAACAGTCATTTGAGTAACGTATTATCCAAATGTTAATTTCTTCATACCTCATTAAAGCCAAGTTTCCTCATTGCATCAGACTTCAATCTCGGTGTGTCCCGACGAGAAAACTCACGAACACATTCAAAAATAAATAAACAAAAGAAAATTGCCTCGAATACGTAATGATTGTTATTTCGTATTCGACAAGCTCCAATTTTTGATTACATGTTATTACGTACTGTAATGGAAATTGGATTTGGCTAAATGGCATATTTATCGACAGCAAAATTACATATTATGGTATGGTTTTTTGGAGATATTAATTTAAAACAAATCTGGGTAAAAAAATTGCTTAAAAATGTAAAACCTATTTAACACATACACATATGTATGTTAATTAAAAAAAAGTTGGTGACTTTTTACTGTTTGAGTGATACAAACAGTTTGCGTAAGCCAATTATGCAATTGATTATCTATCAATTAAGTTAGTGGCACACGACATATGTCAAGCAGCGCTTTAAATTATACAGGGGTTACATAAAAACTAGATTCAAGAAAACAATTTTTTATTAATAGAAATTAGATAGTTAACAACAGTGATGCCCCAAAACTGCCCCTAAACATTCCAACTTCTTCCATTTATTGGGCGGTTTTACGGCATCCAAACAACCGTGTTTTTCATTTACAAAAAGAGAACAGAAGAAGAAGAATACAACAAAAAGGGTGACTACGTGTCTACCACCATTTACCCACTTCTTCGCCGCCCAAATCCAATCCGTCACTTCCTCCACTTTCTTCCTTGTGTTCCGGAATGTGAATCGGTACCTTCTTTTCGATGTAAACTGGAACCTTCACGTGGACTGGGTATGGCTTTGGTACTTCAACCGGGTACGGTTTGGGGACGTGTACTGGTACTTTAACCGGGTACGGGACTTTTACTGGAACTTTTATTGGTACCGGTATTTTTTTCTCGATGAGGACTGGGTATGGTTTCTTCACGATTACCGGGTATGGTTTTGGCACTGGTACTGGGTAAGGACGATCCACAGGAACCTTCACTTCGACCTAAACGAACACATTAAGTTTATAAGATAAGACACACAGATTTTTTTTTACCTTGTAGGGCACCGGAACATGTTTAGTGACGGTGACTGGATATGGCTGAGGCACTAAAATGGGAATCTTCTTGGTGATGGTAATAGTCTTGACTTCGTGGTGGTGACCCTCCAAGCCTCCACCTCCTCCGCCGCCTCCGATTCCGTGCTCACCCAAGCTTATACCTTCTCCAAGATCCAACCCATGGCCTCCAAGTTCTATGCCGTGCAAGTCGTGCTCCCCGATGCCTCCAAGACTCAAACTCCTCTTGTTGCTCTTCTTCTCTTCTGAACCAGAGGTCAGATAGAGAAGCGATAAGAAAACCTGAAACCAATTTAACACTGTTTTGTAGACACCTGCACAATTTTCAAGTCCTGATTCGGTCACTTCGTGGTTGGTTGTTGATAAATTATTAATTTATTGAAATGTACTCACGATCAGTTTCATTATGTGTATTGCACAAATATGTGACACCGACTAACTGTTTTAATAAATTTCGCTTGTATATGTACATTCGGCTTGAACGTTTTGAAAGTTACCCCTTTTGTCGGTTTAATGCGTTTCATATGAATATTGTTAATTGTCGCCGATTTACATAATACACGTGCATAAATAATGCATTAAATACGCCGTATTCGAGTCGCATTTTATTGCATTTGTCTTTTATGTAATGTGTCAGTGCAGCATCTTCTAAGTCCGGGTTCATCACTTAGAGTTTTCTTGTTTAATTAAAATCAACGGGTAGAAAAAACCTTAATTTATTTCTTTCACATTGGCAATAAATAAAATATTTAATGAAATATTGAAATTATGGCGTGTGAACATAATTTTCCCGTGCATAATAATAACAACAAAGTCCCAACGCATTGTAAAATTGCTTATGTAATTGAAATGATGAAATTCTAATTAATACCTGCAATTGTGGCTTAAATAATACACAAAAAGCCAACAATTAATGCGAAGTGTTTATTGAAAATAAACAGGTGTCCTGATTTGTACCTTTCTTTGAACTTATGGCTGCGTTTTGGGGGAAATCTCTTTGTTGCTGGCATTATTACAGCTATATAAGAGAACTTAAGCAATTCTCTACTAAGTAAAATGAAGTACAAGAAAGCAACAGTGTATACAACTGAAGACGCGTCAAGGTTTATTATAGTAATAAGTTTAAATTTTCTATTATACTTGTACTTTTTGATGTCACCACCTTTTCATTATTTTTTCCTCATTGTTAAACACCAAAATTCATAAATTTTTCATCTGGAACCCACACTTTGCTTACATAACTTCCTGCTACCAATAAAAATCAAAATCCCGATTGTATCGAACGCAGCAGGGAAATTTTTTGGCGCATTATCCAACAGGAAATGACAATGTCGGTTAATTGGCCGCCTTCGATCGCAATATGTTGTGACCGTTCCCTCCAATCGTGTAATCGTTAATTTTTACTTGTGCGACGTGCATTTCCTTGACAATCAACGGTCATGCATCAGTTGAATTCTCCACCAGATATTGTTATTCAACTTCAAGTCATTTATTTGGGCGTTTCGCAACCGTTAATTAAGTGGGTCACAAGAACACGAGACTGATCGCAGTTATAGAAAATGAAAAAGGCTCATTTTGCACATAATCTTTTCCTAATTACAATTTTTTATTTATTTAATGGACCAAGAGTACCATTATGAAACAACTTCACAATCTTCTTTTGACATAGCACGAGGTGTGTCTTGTTGATGACCATATTTTGATTGTGTATTAGATAATAATTCATTGCAGCAGCCATTAATTGGTCGTAAATAACTCACACACAATTGCAATTAAATTAGGCACGCATTAAAAAAATAACTAAGATCTAGATCTTCATTTCGTAAACTCGCCGATTAATAAGAAACGGTGTTTTGTAGTAATTACAGGTCGATTATTCGATTGCACAACGGAATTAATTTAGACAATAACCTCAGAAACAATAACGCAGAACACACGCGGAAAAAGTTGTGCAAGATAAATTCGAAGCGATTGGGAGCGTTGCAACTGGACTCGGTCACGAGCAATCTGATAAAGTCCGAGCAAATTTTCATTAGATGTTTACATAACGATTTGAGCAAATTATTTTCTGCTAGGCAAATTGATTATGGTAATCTATAATGCATTAAATTTTTCTATCATTCCTAATGGAATTTGTGGGTGTTTCTACTAGATAAATAAGGGCAAAAAATTGAAGAAATCTAATTAAGATAAGAAATATAAGAAAAAAACGAAAAAGGTAAAATAACAAGATATTAAACAGAACGAGAATATAAAAATATGGAAGACAATCAAGACAAATCAAAAATAGAAAAGGCACAAAAAAGGAGAAAAAGGGAAACAAGAGAATTGATGCAAGAAATACAAAATGAAAGACAAAACAATGAAAATAAGAAGGAAGAACAAGTGACATAAGATGGTCCAAAAAGTCAAGAGAAAATAACAAGAGTGGAAAACGTGAAGGATAAAAAGAAACAAGAAATACAAATAGATACAAGGAAAAAACTAAGTAGGCCAAGTTAAAAAAGAAAAGTAAGAGCGACATAAAAGGAAAGGAAAAGTAAGAAAATAATATAGAGGAGGAAAATATGAAACATCAGGAAGACAAATTAGCCATACCAAAAATAGATAATACATAAGGAACAAGAAAAAGGAAAAAGATAAATAAGACAATCAAAAATAGAAATACAAATAGGAAGGTAAATAAGAAAGTAGGACAAATGAAATAACCCAGGAAAGAAGATCAAATTAAATAAGTAAAAAAAGAAGGACAAAAAAGATAAAAAAAAATACCAGGACAATAAAGAGAAAGAGAACATGAAATATAAGAAAGTCAAACAAGCCAAATTAAAAAAGAAGTTAATAGAAGAGACAAAAGAAAGGCAAGAGAGACAAACAAAATAATTGAAACAAGAAGTACACATAGAAAGAAAAGACCAGAAAAAGAAGGAAAAATGAATTGAGAAAGGTAAGAAAAAATAACAAGATAAAACAGAAAAGAATATGAAAAATAAGAATGACAAACAAATCAAATCAAAGAAAGATAATAGAAAATACATACAATAATATAATAGAATGGATGGAAAGTCAAAGATTAACCGAAACACGAGGTACATATAGAGAATAGTTAGAATGACAAAAAAGATAAGAAAACATAAAAAGATAATAAAGAAATAGAGGACAAGAGATATAAATAACTCAATGCAAATCAAAAGAAGATAATAGAAAAGACTAAAGAAATGCAAGAAAGGTAAACAAGAGATGTGGAACAAAATGTACATATAGAAAGAGAATACAAGATAAATATTAAAAAAGGACAAATGGAATGAGAAAGATAAGAAAACATAACAAGACAATACAGAGATGAACATGAAAAATAAGAAAGACAAATAAACCATATGAAAGAATGATAATAGAAAATACACAAAAAATGAGAGAAAGACAAAAAAGATAATCGAAACAAGAAGTACAAACAGAAAGACATGATCAGGGATACAAGAAAGAAGGACAAATGAAATAAGAAAGTTAAGAAGGACTATTTTGATAAGAAAATATAACAAAACAATAAAGAAAAAGAGAACATAAAATATAAGAATGTTAAACAAGCCTAATCAAAAAAAAAGAGAACAGAAAGTACAAAAGAAAGGCAAGAAAGGTTAACAAGAGAACAAAACCAATACCAAACCAATAAAAAAATAATAGAAAAGACAAGAAAGAAGAAAATGATTGAAACAAGAAATGCAGATAGGAAGGCAAGACGAGGAATATAATGTATAAAGACAAATGAAATAAGGAAGGTAAGAAGAACAAATAAGATAAAAAATAACAAGAAAAAGAGAACATGAAAGATGAGAAAACAGACCAAGTAAAAAAAAAATTGAAAAGGACACAAAAAGAAGCTAAAAAGACAAACAAGACAATCGAAAGAAGAAATGCAAATAGAACGACAAGATAAGAAAAATAAAAAATGCCAAATAATAAAAAAGACAAGAATAATTTGACTGATTCAAATTTCAAAAAAGTCAAAGAATGTATGCAAAAAAAGAAAGTCACAAAATTGCTTTCCTAATATATAAAAATTTCGACTTTCTTCTTATAATTGAATAATTTTTGAACGAATTCCAAGAATTCATGAACAGTACCACGGTTCATAGAGTAAATTATTCCATTAATTAATCACGGATTCGTATTCGCAACACACAACGTTTTGAATGCTGCCACAAATCGTTAATTTTGTAAAAGGAAGTGAACAGCCTATAATAATTAGCGGCAGTTAAGAAATAACGATCTTGTAATATCCATTTTATAACATGTACTCAAACACTTTTAGACAATCGTTCGAGAATTGGATTTCGTCATTATGGCAAAACGGACGTTTAATTCGTGCAAGCTTGGCGGAAAACGATCGAACGTCCTTGATTATCGATATTGATACGGGCAATAAAAGTCTTTTCATAATATTCTAAGCGGACAAAGATTAAATTGTAGGATAATCCAAAATAATCACAGTTACATAACCGATAAATTCAATTGGAAAACGTTTAAGTGGTCCATAAGAAACTTAGAAAAAGAATTGAGGACGTCTAACATATTAGTCGTACCTGTAAGAACCCATTGAATGCTTATGAACGAGACGTGCCGTCACGGAAGATGCTGGATGGGCATTATGTAACTGGTTTCAAGGTCAGCTTTTACTCTCGAAGAAGAAATTTATTGATTTGTTTGTTTTTATTTGTTGTAAATCTCTAATTGAATATGGCTTCTGTATTTTAATGAAGATATGTCTAGACGAATCAATTAACCAGAGTTTAGTAAATTGTTTTATCATCCTTTATAGAAAATAGATGTTTTACTTAATTTAAAAAAATTGCGTTGAAGAACCTAAACGAAATATAGTTAATCAAAACCTTACCATTAAATTTACCAACATTAGGAAGAAAACAGATGGAAGATGAAGAAGTAATTTTGAAAAAAATCTAAAATTGGTATTAAAACATAGAGAATAATATGTTCAAAGTATTAATTATGTTCGGTTACATTTTAGTTAGTAATAAAACAGTAAATATCAGGGAAGATCAATAATATTTATGCCCGACAACCTGTTAAACCTGCACGCACTAAAATTGAATTATGAGCAATAAAAGTGAATGCACAAACACCTCAAACAATATTATTACTAATAATTGAATCCCAATTACCTAATTCTGACAACAACAAAACAAGAATTTATCTCCGAATCACCGTTGACCATGAAGCCCAGAAAACGGGTCAGTAAAACATGAACGCGAAAAAAAAAATAGAAAATCATAGTGTCAGTGAAGCAACCCGCAATTAAACAGCGGACCATTTGAACGTCTACGAATGTTGCATGCCGTTTGGCAATAAATAATGAGCTGGCCGACGTTAATAAGTTTATTGTGATGGCGCAAAATGTTGGGTGGACGATTATCATCGGACGGCACGGTGGGGTGGGTAGAAAGCAAAATGTGCGTTTGGACACATGTGTTGTGTTGTTATATATAGCCGGTTGTTCTACTCCATCATCAACAGTCGTTGTTCAATCGTTTGATAATGAAACTCCAAGTAAGTGAGAAAAAATTATTATTTATTTTCGATGGTGTGAGTGCAAGTGGAAAATCACAAAAGGAAAACGTGGCTACAGTGTACCCAAATGGGTTTTTGCTTTTGTGGTTTGGTGTGGTGTTTTTTGGAAGATGAGGATAATTATTTTTCCTTTGTGGTTTCCGAGTTTTGGCGCAGTCGAATGAATGATTATCCTAATATTATTTTTACTTTGTGAAGACAATCACGTTTAATTGAGATTGTAAAGTTCAACAGTATTTAGTGAATATTATTTAAATTTATAAGTCAATTTTTTTCTCTAAAAAAATCATAAAAATTACTTATATTTTGACAAACCTAAGGTGTTTATTAATTTTTAAAATTGTTAATATAATACTCGTATATAGATTATTTAAAATTTGAGTCTCAAAATTACAATCATCTTCAACTACAAAAGCGTCAATCAAAACTAAAAAAATATTATCAATTGTTACCTCTAACATTAATTTAATGAAATAATTTATAAATAAAATACACAAATAATAGTTAAAATTATAATTATACATTTTTATTAACTAAAAAATATATTTAAATAAAGTGTTAATAATAATGGAAATCAAAAAATAAGCAAAGTTAAGTATTTAAATGAGAAATATATATTTAATAACTACAGTGCCATTTACATAAATTATAATATGCAAATTTGATATTCATTTAAATAAATATCAATGGAACATGTTTTTCACATTACTGTTTGTTTTAGTAATTTACATGATGTTTTATTAGAATATTTCAAATTGATTTTTATTCTTTATTTTAAATCTGATTTAAAAAGTTCTCATGCAAAGTTCAACAAATAACACACTTGTAAATTACCAAAATTGTTCTTATATTAATTAAATTAGTTTATTTTCTTATTTTTATTTTTTAATTTTTTAGAGTTGTGCGCTGTTGCTCGCGCTCGGCCTCGCGCTGGCGTCCTGCGAGGATGCGAAGTCCGCGAAGGCGGCGGAACCGAAGGACGACAAAGTAGCCGCTGCCTCCGACAAAAAGGAGAAGCGTGGACTTTTGGACCTCGGTTACGGCTTCGGCGGCGGCCACGGAATCGAATTGGGCGGCGGTCACGGTCTCGAACTGGGAGGTCTTGAATTGGGCGGTGGACACGGTCTCGAACTGGGCGGCGGTTATGAAGGACACGGCGAAGTCAAACACATCACCATCACCAAGGAAGTTAAGGTGCCCATCCCTCACCCAGTGCCGTACCCAGTTGAGAAGAAGATCGCCGTGCCATACCCCGTTAAGGTGGCCGTACCAGTCGACCGTCCTTACCCCGTGCACGTGCCAAAACCATACCCAGTACATGTAGAGAAGCCCGTACCGTACCCAGTCGAGAAACCAGTGCCGTACCCAGTTAAAGTACCAGTCAAAGTACCGTACCCAGTTAAGGTGCCAGTACATATCCCCAAACCATACCCAGTTCCAGTTCACAAGCCAGTACCTGTACCAGTTAAGGTACCAGTCTACGTCGAGAAGAAAGTACCAGTTCTGATCAAATCTCATGGTCATGAAGGGTTCGATCTTGGAGGTCATGGTTTGGAATTGGGAGGACACGGTTTAGATTTGGGCGGTCACGGTTTGGAACTTGGCGGCCATCATTATTAAATTAGGCAACGACTGTCCAACATTTCTACCAATTACATCAGTATTGTTGCACTGTTTTCATTCATCTCATCTTTCTACTTATAAGTTAAATTATATTTATATGTCTGTTTCTTAATAAAGATTTCTATAAAAAATATATATGTTTCCGTTTTCTATGCCATGTGAAAGAAGAAATGTAAGTACTCTGGAGTTCAAAGCCAGGACCAATTTCAAAACATTAAAAACGTTCATTTTTAATTTATTGATACTAGAAATTCAATCTAAATTTATTAGTAAATGTAAAAGTACCGTACTTAGTTGAGGTGCCAGTACACATCCCTAAAGCAAACCCTGTACCAGTTTTAAGCCAGTACCTGTACCAGTTAAGCTACCAGTCTATGACGAGAAGAAAGTACCAGTTCTGATCAAATCTCACGGTCACGAAGGGTTCGATCTTGGAGGTCATGGCTTGGAATTGGGAGGACTCGGTTTAGATTTGGACGGTCAAATTTGGAACTTGGCAGCCATCATCATTAAATTAGGCAACAACTGTCCAACATTTCTACCAATTACATCAGTATTGTTGCTCTGTTTTCATTCATTTCATCTTTCTACTTATAAGTTAAATTATATTTATATGTCTGATTCTTAATAAAGATTTCTATAAAAAAATATGGTTCCAGTTTCTATGCCCTGTGGAAGAAGAAATGTAAGTACTTTGAAGTGCAAAGTCAGGACCAGTTTCGGAATATTAAAAACGTTAATTTTGATTTTATTCTTACTAGAAATTCAATCTAAATGTATTAGTAAATGTAAAAGTACCGTACCCATTCAAGGTGCCAGTACACCCTAAACCATACCCTGTAGCAGTTCAGAAGCCAGTACCTGTACCAGTTAAGGTACCAGTCTATGTCGAGAAGAAAGTACCAGTTCAAATTTCACGGTCATGAAGGGTTCTGTCTTGGAAGTCATGGCTTGGAATTGGGAAGACACGATTTAGATTTGGACGGTTAGATTTGGAACTTGGCGAACGACTATCCAACATTTCTACCAACTACAACAATATTGTTTTGATTCATCTGATCTTTGTACTTATAAGGTATATGTCTATTTATTAATAAAGTTTTCTATTAAACTAATATGTTTCCTTTTTCTATGTCTTATAGAAGAAGAAATATAAGAACTTTGGTGTGTCAGGACGAGTTTCAAAGTATTAAAAATATCCATTTTTTGTTTATTCTTATTACAAATTCAATCTATGCATTAGTAAATGTGAAAGTACTTGTACAATTTTCTAACTGGTTTATCTCTCAACAAATGGACGAGTTTAAAAATCTAGATGCCTTATATAGTGAAAATTGGGTTTGTAGAGTGAAACAAATTGGAAGGGATTAATCTAATATAGAATTCTTATTTAGGAAGAATAAAATAATCACTTTACATAAGATTTTTTTCCATCTAAGTAGGAAATGGATATTAGAAAAGAATATTATGCAAAAGAATATTGCTTTATTAATTATTTAAATTTATTCCGGAAATAATTTCGTTATACTGTGTATTTTTCTTATAAATTTTAATCGTGTTTTAATGTTGCTAATAATAATTTAAAAGAGGTTGACCTGATTATTCAATTAAAATTCAGTAATAGTTAAGTAGTAATTAATAGAATAATTGGATTAATTTTTATTTGTTTCTTTAAAATAAATTATGGTTTAATTATGCAAAGCTTGTTCAATTATTTTTTGAATACAAACAACTAATAATTATATATTATTTAGAAAATGTTGAAATATGTTAGTGCAAGTAAGATAATTAATTATCTGCCACTAAAACTTTTTGTTTGAGATTAATTATTCTGAGGCAATATTTTTTTAGTTCACTCCTTTATTTTTAAATGTGATAAAATATATCTAAAATACATTTTTTTAATATATTATACACAAACTGAGTTTGATGTATAATTATTATATAAAATTATTGATTTTATTATTATTATTATTATTATTATTATTAAGTTTTATATCAAAAGCTACGTCTTGAGTTCATTTAACTTTCCGTTCGTGAACAAGGTCAGAAAGTAAATCTGCTCTCTCGACCTGTCTCAATTACATAATCCTCATCCAATTCCGCTTACTTCCCCACATTCAGGAGGAAACACCTTCCCCCAATCACTTTTACTTCACGTCCGCATTAATTTTTTATCTGCACCGAAACAACTTGACACCAAATTATGTTACCAAAGAGATTTTGGTCGTCCAATGGTAGGAAGAAAGGGAAGAATTCGTTCATTTTTGTTCCGAATATAAATAAGCAGAAGAGAGTACTAATTCCAGTGTTAAGCAATCCATCGCAAGTGCAACACGATGAATCCTCTTGTAAGTATATGAAGAAAAAACAGTTATTTTTTTTTTTTCATTTTATCGCTTTTCGCACGACCGGAAGTGCCGAGATAAAATATGAAAGCATTTATGCACGGAAAAATAGATAGAATCGTCTTTTTGCACCAGTTTAAATAAAAATGATATAATCTACATTTCTCCGATTGAATAGTAGTACTCCATCCGACCAATTTGGAGATTGTAGTTTCCGAGAAAGTGGAAGGAAGAGTCTCGGGTTTATAGTAAGGGAGATTTTATTTTGTATCCAGTCAGTTGCTGTTCAGGTTTATGTTGATGTGCATCGAAATGAAGAAGTTCGTGAGTAGCTTTTTGCTTTTGCATTTATTACTTGTTCACGTGACTGATTTCCGTCTGAAGAGTTTCGTAAGATACAGTTCTTATTTTTTGAACAGTTGTGCAACTTAAATTAATTTCATTCGATAAAAAGTATTGTACCGATTTTTATACAATCGTTTATAGTAATTATTATATGGTTACATGGATTATATAACAACGCTACGCGACGTTTTGTATTAGTCAAATAAAACAGGTCACATAGTGTAGTAAATTGTTGCACTTTTACCGAAATGATTACATCAGACATTGAAGAAAGCAGGAAATAATCTTCCATCTACGGACTAAACTGGATTAATAGTCAAATTAAAATATGCATTGTTTGCGGTTTTGTTTCTGTTGTCGTAAACACATTATTTTATTAGCGTTTTCATAAGGTGTGACCAAAACGTTTAATAGAAGAAAGTGTTTAAGATTATTCATTGTTGCAGGCTGTAGTTTTTGCAATCTGCTGTTGCTTCTTAACGGCACAGGCAAGACCAGGCATCCACGGTGGGGGTCACGGACTTCAAGGAGTGCCAGGAATAGGAGCGTATGGTAAAGTGGAATTCCCAAAATTCGACATCCTGGAACTGGGAGAATTCTCCAAAGGCAGCCTACCACCAGAAACCATAGTCAGCAACAAAGAAATCGTCATCAAAGAACCTCAACCTTACCCAGTCAAAGTACCACATCCAGTACACGTACCGTACCCAGTCCACAAGCCTTACCCTGTTGTACAAACTAAAATCATAAAGGTACCACAACCAGTACCCTACGAAATCGTCAAGAAAGTACCCGTACCAATCGAAGTACCAAAACCCTACCCAGTGCCAGTTTCGAGCCACGGTGGCTCATCTGGAGGTTACGGGGGAGGTTACGGTAACGGTATAGAACACCAGTCTCTTGGAGGCAACGAGGGTGGCTATGGAGGAGGTTCCGACTACGGTAGCGGTTACGAGGGTGGTTTCGGACATGAATCTTCTGCCGGAACTTCAGGCGAGGGACAAGGTTATGGGGGTGAACAGTTTAACAACTATGAAAGTGGAGAACACACTGAAAGCGATCAATCGCAAGGTTACGCCTCCGTTGAACAACCTGAATCTGCGCCAGTCCAAGAAGAACAAAAAAACTAAAAAAATAAGTATTAATTTAGACTGTTGTTTTTTATGTTTGTTGTTTTTTAGTTTTACGTAAATGATTGAGTTTTCAATCTAGTCTGTGTTTGTAATATAGTATTTTTTTATAAAATTTGTTTTATTGACCTTCGTACAATGATTAAGAAACATTTTTTTTGAAATTAACATAAATATATTGCCAATAAAGTAAAATTTACTTTGCAGCACCATAAAATACAATAATTAAACTATTCATACATGAAATTGGATTATTTCATTAGACAAATAACTTGAGTTGGACTTTTCCATTAGTGATTGGTTATTCTGTGGTCCATATTATATATATAAAGCGAAAATTAAAATGTTTGTAACTAATCGTTCGGTGAAGGGAACGACTTTCGCTCTGCACTAAATAGTTTTAAATCAAATTTAGTTTTCTTTTTAATACGGTTTATAAAATTATTCGCGCTAGTTAGCATTTTGTCTCGTTACCCGCAAATACTAGACTGTTGAATGTCTAATGTCGGTTATTACTTAATCTGTATTATTAGTTTATCGTTTAAATGCAATTCTCAGGATTATTAATGTTGCAATTGAAACGAAACCAGAGCAGATTTTCTTGCTTTTCTCAACATTCCTGAGAACAACTAATATTTTAACTGAATGTATTAGATGTAAATATTTGTAGTATTAGTAATTTTAGTAAAACAGGGGAAATCAGTTTGAAATTAGAAATAAAATAAATAAGACTTAAGCCATTTACCCAAAACTTTATTGCCTTTATTTTATTTGAATCTCCAAAAATCAAATACAAGTTTTAAGTTGATTTCTTATTATTAAATATTCATAAAAACATCTCTATCATATACGTACTTAAAATTTTTATTTTAAATTTTGGAGGAACTTTTTATTAATGAAGTTTTTAATTCTGCCATCCATGGACAATATATTGAACTAGGCGTTAATATTACTTTATGGTATAGTTTACTATAAAAATCGTTGCGCCATCTATATTATAAGTACTAAATTAAATAAGGAACTAAATAAAGAAAGCTTTAGTTTTAAATTTATATTATATTTAAAATACGAGCAATATCTGTGCTCCAATATTTAAACCATAGAGGAATAAATATTAGAAAACTTTTTATTAATTTATTTCTGAAAATTTACTTATAATTAAATTAATCTTAATAATTTCTTTATTTTTCAAGATCAACTTTGTAATTATAAAAGTCCTATATAACAAAAACTAAAACAAAAAATGAAATAAAGTGTGTATTAACATTTTAAGAATAAGAAATTCGTCTTATAGTGAAAATAAATACTTAGTGTACTAACTTGTTGATAAAAATTATTTATTTACACCAGATAATTCTGGTCCCACAATCAACAGACTTTGTTAATATTATTGTACGCTTTAACCAGGAGATCATAAATGCACAACGGTATTTGTTAAACACAACTAAAATTATTAACAGATAGATTTATTTATAATTATCAGTCAGTTAAGGCCACAGTTATATTAAATAATTCCAGCAGGAAACCATAAATCCGAAGAGCTATTTATATTGTTGCTAAACCGCATAAACAAATCAACAACATTACCGGTTGCATATATGTAAACTTTGGCCGCAAAATTTACTATTTGATCAAACCACCACGGAAAAACGCACACACATAAATAATATGCGAATTTTCGGGCCGGGGATTTATAGTAAAATTGTAACAGGAGAATAGGAACAGGGTGAAATATTTAAAATCGGGGTAAATTTTATTGAAAATTGTAAAACACAAATCAATTGATTTGGATGCATCCCTATGTGAAATTGGGGAAAGGCAATTATTAATTTCAGAGCTGCACAATAAAATATGTGCATCACAGTGTTTTTATATAATTGCTTAGATATAATTGCAGTTGTGAATTATTAATTATTGTTATTACGCTTGAGGAGCATTTAATTTTACCAAGCACGTTCGAAATATATTTAATGCGTCATTCAATGTAGCAGGATTGTAAAAAGTGACAGAGATAAATGGGTGCGATTTTATTGTACTGATTGTTTATAAAGTTTATTAATAATAATATAGTATAATTAAAACAGGAGAGCAGCACGAGGTAGAAAGTAATTTTGACGTGATCAAAATGCAGCATTGATGCAGTCGTTATGGTTATCAGTGACGTAGAGATAACGCTGGAAATGATAAACCATTATGTTGTATTTTAAAATGGCTGTCTAGAAAAAAGTTAAGTAAGTACCGGAATTACCCAATTGATTGAAACTAGATCGAACATGTGTTTGATTTGGCTTAGAGCGTTGTCCAATTATGTCTTTTTTTAAATAATTAGTAGAGCGTGGAATTTACAATACGAAATAATAAAATTTGTAAATATTTAAGTGTCCGGATTAGTTATGCGAATTCTTCACAGTAAAAGAATGTTTCAAAATTTAAATTTTTCTTGAATTTGTCCGTTGCACTTTTATTATTGCTCCACTTTTTACTGTTATTGCTTAAAAAACTGGACTAGTTTGAAAAAATTGGGTGGTTTTATGTTAATCTTGTTTTTTTGCACAGTCACTTTCTCAAAATGTAGAATGCTACATTAAACACATGTTGAGAACTTAAAATATATATCAGTAATTGTTTTTAACATTAAGTGAAACCAATTAAATATAATTTGTTTTTATAGATAAAATCAAGTAACTAAGAAAGTAACGTGTAATAAACAATAAATATCATTTGAAGAATTTTAAAAAATTGAAGAAAGTCACATATTTTAAAAGCTAGAAGCATCTCAAGAAGTAATAATCAATAAAACTATAAATTGTCTTCGTTTGCCCCAATTAATGAGTCAGCTATTTCAAGTGCCTATAATTATTAATAACGAAACGTTTTAATACTGAACAACATTCAAATCGCTTAACACTAATTATAATTAGCCCAGTTTCTATTTTCCGTGCAAAAATCCTTCGGCCATTCATACATATTACTCACATACACGTTTTCATCACAATGGAAGTAATTAACCGTCGTGTACACACATTAATAATGATCCGTTGTAAATTTTTTTTCATTATTATTTTAGAAAATTTTATTTCCTACTTGTATGACATTGGTATTGCAATTCTAGAAAGTGTACCACCTAGATAGTAAATTAGATACTGCAGCAGATCTGCAGGTATTGCATAATCTGAGTAATAAGCATGTTAAATACTGTTCGTATACAACCCGAAAAAAAAAACTCATCTAGAGAGATACATTGAGAAAATCTTGGTCGTTTTTTATTATCTACTAAAAGCAAATCGTGGCGAGAGAAGGAACCAACTCGAGCATGACAACCAGCCCGTGGTGGTAATTCGCATATATTCCATTGGATTTTCATGTTTCGTTTTTAATGATACACTTCGCTCGATCCGTTTTAGTTCTCACACGTAAATACCGTTATATCGATATTATGAAACCAAGTTCACTAATTAGTATTATGTCACCCAGGTTTAATATGCGAATGTGACTTTGAAACCATTCTTCAACTATTCAATTCCCACTGGTTATTTATAGTTTTGAATATGTTTTATGTATTCTGGTATTTGGATACGATTGAAATAGTTGAATGTCTGGGTTCTCTTGTTTACTCATATCTTTTAAAACCTAGAAAATTTGAAAGAATTAAGGACTGTAGAAAATTCAGAAAATTTGAACTATACAAAAACTTAAAGGTTTTTAAATATTTTGAAAGGTCAGTATAGTCTCAAACATATCAAAAATATGAGAAGAATCCAGAAAATATAAGTAGTGAGAAACAAAGTACATAAAGAATCTTTAAAATTAATTATAAATTAAAATATAAATTTAAAGACCTTAAAGAGTATAAACAACGGAAGAGATTACGATCTAAAAATAATAAAGAACTTAAAATTAATAATATATAATAAAAAAATCTAAAAAATATGAAGAATCTAGAAAATTTAAAAAAATACAGAGATCTAAAGAATAAGAAAAATCTAAAAAAATTGACACAATATAAAATGAAAAAAGTGATCTACAGATATTAAATCACCTTGAAATACGTAAAAAGTTAATACTAGTAAAGAATAGTTTAAAAAATCTGGATAATCTAAAGAATTTAAAGAACCTTTTGAAAAGTAAAGGCCCAAAAAAAAAAAAAAATAAAAAATAGAGAGAATAAGATAAATTAAGAAACTATAGTGTATAGAATCCATTATATATGGAATCTTTAAAATTAAAAGTGTTTATATACTTATAGACCTTAAAGAGTATAAAGAATGAAAAAATGACGATATAAAAATGTTAGATGACCTTGAAATACAAAAGAACTTAAAATTAATAATAAATAATTAAAAAATCTAAAGAATATAAAGAACCTAGAAAGTTTACACAATATAAAATGAAAAAAAAAGTGATCTGGAGATGTTAGATAACCTTGAAATACTAAAGATATTAAAATTAATGCAGAATAATTTGAAGAAAGAATATGAAGAACATGAAAAATCTATGTAATCTAGATAACTTGATAGATCTAAAGAATGTAAAAAATATAAACCATTTAGGATAATAAAGGATTTAAAGAAAATAGGGAATCAGATTATTTAAACAATCTTCTGGAAAGTCAAAATAGTCTCAATAATTTTAAAAATAGAGAATAAGAAGAATATAGAAAATTTAAAGAATTTAGGGAGTCTAAAAATCTTCAAAATCTAAAGTGTTTATAAATTTAAAGAATTTAAAATAAAAAAGTAGAGGAATTATTAAATAAAATAAAAAATCTGTCTATTTAAAGAATTTTCAGAAGAGTCAAGACACAAAAATGTAAAAAATATAGACAATAAGAAATCAATAAATAAAGAGAGATAGATATAAAGAATATTTAAAATCTAAATTGTTCATAAATTTAAACATCTTTGTATGTAAAGTATGGATTGATGTCATGATTTAAAAAAAAATTGATAACCTTATAATATTTTAGAACCTGAAGAATTTAGTTATATCTATATAAAATAGAAACTTTGAGAGGACTATGTATGTAATGAAATTATAAAATATAATGAATATAAACTAAAAGATTTAAAGAATATGATCTGACTATTTAGAATAAAGTACCAAAAAATTTAAGTAACGTAGAATGTTTAAAGAATTTAAAATTAAAAATTATAGAGAATTTAAAAATTTAAAAAGTCTATAAAATAATTAAAAATTTGATATAAAAAACTAGAAAACGTACAGAATCTCAAAAAATTTTAATATCTGAAGAATAAAAAGTCTAATCAGATCTCCATTAAAGAACTGCTAAAAACTAAGTATTATTATTAATAATAGTAATAATAATAAATATGAAATGAATATAAAACATCAAATATATAAAAACGTAATAGGATATATATGATCTAAACAATATTAATAAATCCAAATAAAACATTAATTGCACAATTATGTTAATTACTAATAAAACTATTCTTAATCTTACTGAAGTTTTTAAAACACATCCAGACTTGAAACTACATATAAAACAGTGTGTAATTAGTTGCACCGAACGAAATGTGTATGTGTGTGTGTCTTACGGAAGAACCAAATTGGAACAGCATGAAATGAAAGTAAAAGCACCTTAAATTAATAATCTTCTTAATATTTTAAACAATGCCGTGTTTCCTAAACAAATTCCATTATCATCTAGAATCTCCAAAACGGATCCCTTTCTAAAAGCCACAAATAACCGACAATCATTCATGTCATAAACAACATAATCCACGCACAACGACCATTCGATCAGAAATAACATTTGTGCCGCGCCCGTTTTACTTTCTATGAGAAGTCCGCGTAAAAAACTGGACGATTTGAGGAAGAGTTTTGAGTTTGTAAAAGTGATTTAATGTCGGCTCTTAATTAGACCCGATAAAATATCCGCAATCATATTCATATTGATCTATTAAGTTAATGGTAATAACGTTTGGTTATCGTTTTTCCTGTAATTTATATTGATATCTACTAAGCATAACATTTAATAACTGTTACGTTTTAAAGTATCTTATCTGATGTTCAAAGACGAACTTTTAGAAAGAAAGAAAGTATCAACGAGCATAAATTTACATCGTGCCGAATCGTTTTTATTATTTCATAAATCAAACTGCAAACATTAATTAGTGTATTTGAGTTGTATGTAGAAATCATCTTTTACCAGCAGAACTAAACCGTCGTTCACACCTTAATCCTCTATTAAATCCTGCTACAATTTTACAATTAATTCAATTTTTTATATAATAAGTCTTTCGTTAGAAATATTACATAATAAAAAGAGCAGTTTTTTACAAAAGCATCCTGTTAAAAAGCGGAATAATGAACGAAGAGAAGTAAAAGGTGCGAATCCATTATTTAGCCACGCTGCAGTTTTGCTTAATTAAAATCTAGTTTAAAACGGATGTTTAATTTATGAAATTTTAACTACGTTCAAATTTATTCGAGCATTTTAACGAGGCTTGAAGATTTAATAAATTCATTTAATACTAAAACGTCCTTTTATGTAATTTACTCATCCGAATTAACCGATACGACCAACTAATTAGTACATGCAGGAGAAGAAAGTTAAGTCCGATAATCACGGGTACATAAATAATTTTCTTTGAGTTTTTTTCGGAAGTAACGGACCACATGTTGTAAATTGATATTAATGGTGGCGCATTAAAAATCACTTGCAGGAATTGAATCAACGGTTTTTGCCATTTATAATTGGATGTTTGGCGTGTCAGATCTCCACTCGATGATGAAATTGTCTCAAATTGTGTGTTTAAAAATGATTTTTTTTTTATTTTCACTTAACATGCTCTGATAAAAAACGAAACTGTTTATTGTTTGTCAAATGTCTATTGTAAAATAACCACAAGTAATGGAGTAATAAATGGAAGAATAGATTAGTTAAAAAATTTTAACAGGATCTCGATTGATAAATAATTGTATGGAACGCTTTTATATTTATAATTTTAAATAGATCATTTTCTTTGGTTTGGAGTTTCAAAATACTAAGAAAAAGACATAAAAAATTATGTTTGAAACCTTATTTAAAGGTTAAAAGCAAGTTTTTAAAGTAATACCTTCCTGTGTCTCTATTTTTTAAAGATTTATAAGATAATATTTGAATACATAATATCAAAAATAAGAAGAATCAAGAAACTTTTGAATTTAAATTAAAGAACACGTTAAAATTAATAATAAAGAATTTAAAGAACGTGCAAAATCAAAACAATATGAATGATCTAGAAAATCAAAACAATGTATTGAACTCCAAAATTATATATAATCTAAATAATTTGAAAATATACATAGAAAAACCAAAATATAGAAAAAAAGTTGAAAATTTAATAACGTAAAAAATCTATAAAATCTCAAAAATATTTAGACAGGATAGGATTTAGGGAACATAAATAAAATAAATTTATGAATCGAGGAAACATACATAATTTTGTAATGTAGTAATAAAATAAAGAAAAAAACTAAAGAATATGAATGATTCAAAAAAGATATTTTTCTCTTAACATGCTCTGATAAAAAACGTAACTGTTTATTGTTTGTCAATGAATTCCAATAACCTAGAGAAGTTATAAAATCTTAAAAATGTAAGAAAATAAATCATCTTTTAACTGTATAAATTAATAAGAATTTCAAATCAAAAAAATTAAATAATTAGAGAAATTTAAGATAAAAGATTCTCAAAAACATACAGAATCTTAAATGTCAAAAAATTTAAAAATCTTGAAAATCTCAAGAACCTAAAAAATCTATAGGTTCTAGAATAGTAAAAAAAAACATTTTAAGAATATGAACGATTCAAAAATGATAATTTTTTTTTCTCTTAACATGCTTTGATAAGAAACATAACTAATTGTTTGTCTAAGATATCCAGTAACTTAGAGAACTTATACAATCTCAAAAATATTCAATGTATAAAGAAAATTAAAAATTATAAGAAAATAAATCATCTTTTAAATGTATAAATTGGAGAAATCTATAGAATTTCTCTAAAAAAATTAAATAATTAGGAAAATTTAAGAAAATAAAGATTCTGAAAAACATATAGAATCTTAAATATCAAAAAATTTAAAAAATCTACATATCTAACCCAAAAAATCTCAAAAATTTTGAGTGTATAAAAAAAATTTAGAGAATGTAATCTATAGAACTTCAAATCTAAAAAATTTAATTAATATAGAGAAATTTTAGAATAAATGATTCTGAAGAATATAAATAATGTTAAATACAAAAAAACGTAGATAATCTTAAAAATCTAAAAAAACCATAAATTCTAGAAATAGTAGAAAAAATAAAGAAAAAAACAAAGGAATATGAAGGATATAAAAGGATTATTACTAAAATGATTTAGAGAACGTAAGAATATAAGCAATATTTTAAATGTATAAATGGGGGAAATCTGGAATCTTTAGAATTTAAGATTATAAAGAATATAAAGTATAAAAAAAAATATAAAAAAAGTCTAGAAAGTCTAAAGTATCTAGAAAAAACTAAAGAAAATTAAGAATCCATATTCCCCAGGAAATTTGGAATATTAAAAAAATAAAGAAAGTAAAGAAACTAAAGAATATGGAGAATATAAAAAGAATTAATTATGTTTGTTATGTAGTGTCAAAATAGTAGGAAGAACATATAAAAAGTGAGTAAGTAAGTAAGTTGAAGTAAAAGTTTCCTTTGATGCATCTTCCTGTTTCTCCTTTTTTAAATACTTTTAGGATAATATTTGAATACAAATTTGTATTTTAAATGTTGTATTTACATTATCTAATTAAAATATCCATTACATAAATAAACTTCGAGAATCTTAATTCGATTTCCTCGATGCGACTCAACGTAAATCGAAGCGATCGACTTATTAAACGAAATTAACCGAGTAAGTATGTGGTACTTCTAAATGACATAATATGACTATAGACGTTTCATTTCTCACCGAGTCTTACGCCTTTTATTGTCTTAATTAGATGAGATAACAGGAAAAAATATGCTCGTGTGTATTGTGTAAACGATTAACAGTGTACCAAGAAATAGTGTTATACTATAATTAAATCTTATTGCTTAAGTTGTGGAGTTAGTCATGCCTTTTGTGTGCGTTATTTTTTTGTTAATTTTCCAGCTTATTTAATTATTAACACCCGGTAGAAAGTTAATCTGGTTCAGATCAAAGGAATTTTTTTCGCCAGAACGTAATAACATCATGACATTTTCATTGACTGTTGCTTTAGGCAGATTGCAATATCCGGCAATTGAATATCTGTTACATATTCATTTCAATTTGTACGGAAATTGATGATTTATTTATTTAGCATTTCACATTCTAATGTTAATTTTCAAATTCTTATTTATGAAGTGTGATTTTCAAGGACACAAATGCACATCAACCCCTCATTAAGGAATTTTTCCACGCTCTGTTTCCAATCTAAATTGTTTAATTAACGTGTTAAGCACACTCATTAATTTCGCGAATCACATTCATGATCGGTTCGGAACGTTCACTCCGGCAATAAAAGCCCTCGCACCAACAATAAAATCTGTAAAAAATGCAAATTGCACAACTCGTAACGGAATTTCTGTATCCGTCAAAAAAAAAACAACTCAGGTCGTTTTTAATATTGCAATTAAACAACGAGGAATTGGAGTTGTGGACAATTAAAATTGTGTTATGCAGGATTTCGTAACAGATTAATGTAATGTGTTGCGAAAAACCATCACAGTTGGAAAATTGAGATAATTTATGGGTTTGATGCAGGAACGAAACAGTCAATTACTTATTCCAAACTTCCCCCAAGCTTAAGTTTGAAGCAGGAAAAATTATGCTCACTGATTTTTCAAGTTCACATTATAATTAACACTTAAATTGTTACAAAAATAATTGAGCAGGTGCGTGAGAAACTATGTCCAAAGAAGTTGTCAACGAGGAACAGACATTCGACACAATTAAAACAGAGATTCCGCAACAGAAAACAGTGAAGGATCACTAAAAATGTACATGCACACAGTCAAGCTCCGCTAAATCACGATATCCCATTCGCACTTCCTGCAGATTCATGTAATCGGAATCGACTAAAAAATGAACCAGTTCTGCCGTCTCGATTTTAAAATGCATTTGCGATTGGGAAATGGTTTTTTCTCTCTCGTCGTATTGGCAATTAAGTCAATTAAAGTATGATAATGGGAGTGAAAGATGAGGAGATGGTTTGACGTGGTTGATAGTCTGGTGATTTTGAATGGGCTACATTCGGATTTCTCTGCCAGATGATGTTTAATTGTTTTATTTTCCTGTAAAAATCATTTAATTAAACAAATAACACTTTTTCAGTATGAACAATGTAAAATATTAAATTTTCTAACATAACATTTAAGTTATTTCAATTATTTACTATCAGATTTCTTTGTTTAAATTGTTTACAATGAATTAAAAAATTTATCTAAGCCAATAAATCTGATAAAAATTATAAATATCTTCACAAAACAAATATGTCTAAACAAATCCTTTAACTGTAGTCCTAAAAGTGTACAATCCACACACATAATTACAAACGTTTAAGCAAGTTTCAGCAAACATTTGACTAAATTCTATTCTAAGATTTATAACAGAAAAATAAATAAAAAGAACAAGTGATGTTGCTAACGATGTACGGCGTGAAAGTGTGGAACAAACGCAGGTCGGTAACGGTTTGCACAGTGAGTGGGTTTTGGAGAAGAGCGTCGCTGCGCTTCTGGATTTCCTAGGGGGTAGGAGTTACCCGATTGATGGGGACCGGCTACGTATAAATACCCACCTCCTCGAAGGGGTAACCATCATTGTTCGCTCACCTTCTTCCTAACACAGACATGAGACCGTTTGTGGTAAGTACATTTTTATTTTATTTATTAATCACTCGATTTGTTTGTGCTTCGGTTTTGTTATACGTTAGTTAACTCACTGTTCTAAAAAAAATATGTTTTTTAATTTAAAATTTAAAAACATTTAATTCCTAAAAAGTGTGTGAACTAACAACAAAAAGACTTTTTCACAATTACCTAATTAACCCAAATTTTTTGAACGCACTAACTCAGTTTCTCTAAGACACTATTGGTAAAATTGAATAATTTTCTTCAATTATCGAAGATTGCATGAAACAAAGACCCGATTGTTTATAAATTTTCGCACTGTGACATTTAACTTTCCCATTTACTTAGTTTATCACGAACTAATGTTGCAGTATGTTGTAATGTCCACACAATAAATTTCACCCAAGTTATTTTTTTGTAAATCCTTTAATTAACACCAACTTAAATTATAAAACTTTCTACAATATTAAAATGAAATTTCTTTTCAGACGTATTAGTACAATATATAAATGGCGTGGATTTAAATTGGTCACGGACCTTTTATTAAATTTAATTGAAAAATTATTGTTGTCTTTATGCAGATTAGTTTTATATGAATAAAAATTCAATTTCTAGCAAACAAATACTCCTGCTTTTACAATTTCTTTATAATAAATAATAATCCATAATTAGTGTATATTTAAAATAAAACAAAACAACTAATAGTTATTTTTTTAATGTGCTTCTATTCACTAAATTGTGTTAATTAAAATGAATGTGAATAAAACTGTGATCCGAACAATTATCAAGTTATCTCGTTTTGTATGTTTCTATAATAATTTCTTTTTCCAGTTATCCTCGTTTCTCCTAGCAGTCGCCTGCGTGGCAAATGCCGGCGAGGCTAGCAAGGCCAGCAAAACTGAGAAACGCGGCATCATCAGCGATATCGGCGATCATGGTTCAATCTCGATCGGTGGAGGCCACGGAGGAATCTCCCTTGGAGGCGGTGATCTGGGCGGTCACGGAGGCGGCCTCGAACTCGGAGGCCACGGCGGTGGTCTTGGCGGAGGACTTGGAGGTGGACATGGAGGATTCGGCGGTGGACTAGGTGGATTGGGAGGTGGATTAGGTGGATTTGGCGGTGGAATTGGAGGTGGAATTGGAGGTGGATTCGGAGGTGGTGCCGGAGGCGGCGGCGGTGGTGGCGGTGGTGCCACCATCAGCACCGTTACCCAAACCGTCGGCGTACCAGTACCAGTACCACAACCCTACACTGTCACCAGACCTGTTCCAGTACCAGTTGCCCAACCAGTAGCCGTACCAGTACCAAGACCAGTACCTGTACGTATACCTAAAATACTTATTTGCACAATTACAAAATGCTTTCTCATTAGGTCTCTGTGCCAGTACCACGACCAGTTGTAGTACCCCGTCCCGTACCAGTAACAGTAACCCGTCCAGTACCAGTAGCTGTACCAACTCCAGTCCGTGTACCAGTAGCTCAACCAGTCGCTGTTGAAGTACCACAACCCTACCCAGTCACCATTCCACAACCAGTCGCCGTGCCTGTCCGTCAAACTGTCGTAGTACCAGTTGCTCAACCCATCTTCGTAGGAGGAGGCGGCGGCGGTGGCGCCGGCGGTGCTGGTGGACTTGGCGGTGGTCTCGGAGGCGGTCTCGGCGGTGGACTCGGCGGAGGATTCGGCGGTGGACACGGAGGTGGTCTCGGCGGTGGACTCGGCGGTGGACACGGTGGACTTGGAGGTGGTCACGGAATCAGCATCTCCTCCGGTGGATACGGAGGCGGTTACGGAGGCGGCCACGGTGGAGCATCCATCTCTACGATCTCCATTGGTCACGGATCCAGCTTGGGCGGTGGACATGGAGGTGGTTTGTCCTTGGGTGGACATGGAGGTGGTTTGTCTTTAGGTGGACATGGAGGTGGTTTGTCCTTAGGAGGACATGGAGGTGGTTTGTCATTGGGAGGCGGTCACGGCGGTGCCACCAGCTATTCCAGCATCTCCTTGGGAGGTTCGTCCAAATACTAAACGAAATTAAGACTAAAGATTTCATTCGTCATCTATTACTCATCCAATCATTGTCCACACAATTTTCATTGTCAATGTGATAACAGTATTTTTTATTGTTGATTGATGGCCTAACACCATCTGTGTATATATTTTTTACACGCATAGAGAAATAAAGCTATTTTAATTATTAATTTTGATTCTTTTCCTTTTTCTGCTGATATTTTGTTGCTCAAATACAATTAAGGTACTCTTCTTGGTTAAATCTTTGGAACTCCAGCAAAAATAATAATGGTGCAAGTGATTAGAAAAAGCAAACTAGTGTTCTTAAGAAAAAACAGGACATGATATTTTCAAAAAATTCTTCCTTCCTGTTGTACAATCATATGACATATCAAATTCTTTTGAATGTCGTAAAATATTCAAAAGTAATTCTCTGTTATGTTCTGAAGATTTGTTCACGTTGAATTCACAGAAAATCTAAAAAATTGTAATCAATAATCTAAATTTCTCACATCTTACGACATTCTTACATTTGTAAAAGCCGCAAAAAAAGATTGATCATTATTATGATCAATAATATCTAATTTTCGTTCGCCATTAACATTTTTTATACTCTTATAAGCTTGATAAGCAGTCTTCAAACTAACTTCATATGCAATATTTTTCCACAATTGATCCTTAAAAAATATCACACATATTATTGTGTCAACTAAATATAATTACCTTCACTACAGAATTTTTATACTCATTCATCCAACAACTTAAATTAACTTCATTAGTATTACTTAGGACGAGATTTCCCATTTCATCATATTTGGATCCTTCATAATCAAGACCATGAACAAATGTAAAAGCAATTAAAGCACCCAAAAAACCATATTCCATAAAACCCAATTTTAACATAGAATAAATAGGAAACTGAAGAATTGTTGCCGGTAAACCTGAAATATTTAAAATTATACATGTACAAGTAGTATTTCAGTAATAATAATCAATACATAGGATATTTTGATTAAGCACAAACGCTGGTTCATTTAATTTGTAGTTCTCATATTCTTGTCGTAAATTCTTCCGGTTAATATTTTTAAAATCCATCATAGTATTCAATTTTATGATGTTTATGAAGTTGTCTAGAAAATTATTAGGTGTTGTTTTAAGCTATAAAAATAGGTGTTAGTCAAGTAATAATTTATATGAGATTGAGACAAACATTTTCATAATATTTATTTAGTTTTTCCGTTACTGGTTGGCCTCCTGTAATTACGAGTACGGTATTATTCACCTTCGATTTTGCCTTTTCAATGTAATCATTCGAAATCCAAGTGGCGTTATCCAACAGGATATAAAAAGTTTCCTTAATTTTATTGAACACCGTGTCGATCTAAAACATAACATTAATTTTAGTGTTAACATATGTATGCAAGAATATTTTTTTTTACCTCAAAGGGATAAAAGTTTTTGTACAAAATACTTCCACTAATCATTCCTAAATGTTCTTTAACCATTTTTGTACAATCCCAAGACCTAAAACAAGCTAAAACGTCCTAAAACCTACCAAAATTAAATTATTTTACCTTGAGTGCAAAAGCGTTTTACTAGAAGGCCATTTGTAGTCTAAATAATTCTCCATCTCAAGTGTTGTAGATTTTGCCATAGTAAAGACAACTTTCCACCATAAATATAATTCAATTTCCTTCTTAGGTAGTGCCTCGAAGTATTTTATTACAGAATCCACATATTGATATTCATTGTTTAAAAATTTAATAGAACCATATACTTGAGATATTTCAATGTTTTGAACACCCTCAAAAATAGATGCCACAAGTGTTTTTATTATTTTTTCGTACTGATATGAAGCACCATCCGATATTTCTTCCAAACTCACATGTTTTGACATCGGTTTCAAGTGTTTGTTAACTTCCTAGAAAAATAAAAGCTTTTGTAAAAGAATTTGGCTTGATATCTAGAATATACATCATGAATGAAAGATGAAATTTGAATTATAACTTGTGCAGCTATTATCAACTTCTCTTCTTCAAATTTCAATTTGTTATCGTCCAAAATTGTTTTAATAATGTAAACTATAGGTTCTACTGTGACGTTGTAAATTTCAGATAAAACAGGATGAGGCAAACTACTTTTTGTCTTTGGAACCCCAACATACACTATGTTTTCAGCTACGTCAAAAATATTGGGGGCCACATTAACCCCCAGCACCACATCCATGCCGAAAGCTCTTCTGATCTTACCTACCGTCGTCCAACTGAATTCACTATCTTTACCCGAGAAAAATCCGGGGATGATGGGAAGTCCAACCTCTTTAATATACTTGTACATCACCTTCAACCCTAAACTATCTCTTTGTTCAGTTAAAATACAAGACTTGTAAAAGTCCAACGCTAATTCAGTGGTGGGCGATAACTCAGTATTATATTCTTGTTGAAAAATTTGTTGGAGGTCAATAAGTTCCTTATCCTGCAACATCTGGAGGACTGAATACGTTTCAGAAAATCCAGGATTAGGATGATGAGTTTTCCATCCATTACAGATACGACTATAGTAATCAAGGCACGGAAGGAAATTTATGTTTAAAATTTCGTTAAAATATAGCTTTACCTTGTGACATTCATTAGTTTCACAAAGTAACTCAATTGACGGCACTAAGGATAATTAGAGTCAATAAGTTAGTGAGTTAAGAAATTGCACACAACTTACTTTATGATTAAATTGTATGAGAGAAATAACTTACCTGAAGCTGAAGCAGGAGCTAAAAAAGTATATTTTCTATAATATTTTATTTAAAGAAAATAATAAATATATAAAAAAAATATTCTTACGTGCGACCATAAAAGGAAATAAAGGAAAACTATGCTATTTATAAAAGTCGCAATTTATTACGATTCTTACCACTTGAAAAATTTGAAGTCGATATATAAACAGCTGGAACTGTTTTATATAGTTTAATAGATTAAAATGGCTAACTAAGAAAAATAATCAAATTATTATTTTTATTAACTAACTTAAATAAATTATATTTTATTGAACATGTTTATACAGTAAAGATACATGCATTATCTTTTAAAGGTTTGAATTTATGAAAATCTTCAAACTTACCTATAATTGACGAATCATCTTTTTCTGAAAACAATAACAATCCATCTTAACTATTGTAAATTTTGCCATAGTTAAGACAACGAATTTACTAAAATCTTCAAACTTACCCATAATTGACGAATCTACATCTTTTTCTGAAAACAATAGAATATTTAACACAAACCTATTATTTATCCAAATAAAATTATTTACTGCTCAAAATCTCATATGCAATTAATCCTCCAATAACTACCAACACAATAGTTCCAAATATTACCAATTTTATTTTTTCAACGTAATTATTTTTAGCACTAAAAATTAAAACATTTAGAGGGAAACTTAACATAAAAAATTAATTTGTTTTTACGGTATAACTTTTAAGTTGATTCTATTTCGATAAATAGGTACAGATGCTAAAAATTTACCTATAAATTTAATTTTACACAATATTATAATTAACTCACGAAAAGACTCAGCCTTAGGATCATTTCCCAACTCTTCGATGGCCATGATTAATCTACTCCAAATTTTATGATAGCTAATGTATGGACATTAATGTTACGAAATTGTAATAAACCATAATAAATATACCATAAATGACAAATTTGTAAGGGTATCATTAAAATGCACATAAAAAATTCAAATGGATCACACATGATAATATTTAAAGTAAAACTTCTTTTTTTTACAACAACTATTTATTAATATTAAAATAAGTCACATTTAAGTAGCACATAATAGCACTCTTTGACGAAAATCTTAACAATGCTTTAAATCATATCTAATATCACACGGGTTAAAATAATTGGTCTGGTCTGTAACCATCACCAAAAACTCCACTAAGTAAGATTAAATTACTAGAAATTAGGAAAAAATTGGACATGATAATTTCAAAAAATCCTTCCTTTCTCTTGTGCAATCAAATGACATAGCAAATTCTTTTGAATGTCGTAAAATATTCAAAAGTATTTTTCTTACTACCTCGGTGGAAAGTACGTATTTTGCTCCCCGGTTCCGCGACAGAAAATAGTATTTTTCTGTCGTGGAACCGGGGAGCAAAATACGTACTTTCGACCGAGGTAGTAAGAAAAATAGTATACACTACACGGGAAAAAAGTTTGAGATTCCTGTCCTGCGCGTCATACTGCCCGAGGCGTAGCCGAGGTAGTAAGAAAAATAGTATACACTACACGGGAAGAAAGTTTGCCCTGCCCTGCGCGCCATCTTGCCCTCGGAATCTCAAACTTTCTTCCCTTGTAGTGTAAAAGTAATTTTCTGTTATTTTCCGAAGATTTGTTCATTTTGGATTCACAGAAAATCTAAAAAAATCTTAATCAATATTCTATAGCTTTTACATCTTACGATCTTCATACATTTGTAAAAGGCGTAAAAAAAATTGATCCTTTTTATGATCAATAATATCTATTTTTGATTCGGCTTTGAACTTAACTCTACTCATATAAGCTTCATAAGCAATCTTCAAACTAACTTCATAGCCAATATTTTTCCACAATTGATCCTTAAATAATATCACACATATTATTGGGTTGGCAACTAAGTAATTGCGGATTTTTTTTAGAAAATCAAAGACAATTTTTTCAAAGAACTAAATAACTTTACTGTGTAATGTATTGCCCATTTTGATAAATGACCTTTTGCCATCTTTCAGGCAGCATCATAATCCCAAGTTCATAAAACTTCTGGTTTTTATTAGCAAAAAACTGAATTAGGTACGATTTGACATCATCATCATTATTGAAATTTTTATCATTCAAGGAGTTTTGTAAAGATCGAAATAAAAAGTAATCAGATGATGCAAGGTCAGGACTATATGGTGGATGTGGCAAAACATCCCAACCAAGCTCCAATAATTTTTGCCGAGTGACCAAAGATGTGTGTGGCCTTGCATTGTCATGATGGAATACAACACCTTTTCGATTTGTCAATTCGGGCCGCTTTTTTTCAACTGCATTGTTTAATTTCATTAGTTGTTCAATGTAGACAACCGAATTGATCGTTCGGTTGGGTGGTAAGAGTTCAAAGTAGACAATTCCTTTATAATCCCACTAAACTGATAACAAAATCTTCTTTTGATGAATACCTGACGAGCTGGTTCACATGGCCTGCTCCACGGTCTTTTCCGCTTGATATTGTTGTAAACAACCCATTTTTCATCGCCAGTTATCAGTTGTTTTAAAAATGGATCATTTTCATTACGTTTATTAAGCAAATCGCGGCGGTTAATGCGTTGCGTTAAATGCGTTTCCTTCAGTTCGTGAAGAACTCATGTATCGAGGTTTTGAACAAGCCAAGTTGTTTTAAGTGAGTTTCAATGCATGTATGTGATACAGGAAGCTTCTCTGCAATCTCACGTGTTGTACTGTGACGATCTGAATCGATTATTGCTTTGATTAGGTCGTCATCAACTTCAACTGGACGACCAGAGCATTTTTCATCTTTGAGTGAAAAATCACCAGAACGAAATTTGGCAAACCAATTTTGAAACTGCCGTTCTTTTAAGGCTTCCACGCCATAAACAGCACATAACTTTTTGTGAGCTTGCGATACGTTTTTCCCTTTGCGGAAATAAAAAAGCAAAATATGACGAAAATGTTCCTTTTGATCTTCCATTTTTCAACTAACGCCAAACGAAAACTACGCAACCGATCAAAAAACTTTTTTTACTGATTGATAGCTGAATTTCCAACTATCAAATAACAAAATGTGTTTTACATTTGGACTACGCCAGCAAACCTAAAAATTCAACTGAAGCCATCAATGAGTGAAATCCGCAATGACTTACTTGCCAACCCAATATTATGTCTCAACTAAATATAATTACTTTCATTACAGAATTTTTATACTCATCTATCCAACAACTTAAATTAGCTTCATTAGTATTATTTAGTTCGAGATTACCCATTTCATCATATTTAGATCCTTCATAATCAAGACCATGAACAAATGTAAAAGCAATTAAAGCACCCAAAGAACCATATTCCACAAAACTTAACACAAAATCAATAGGAACACGAAGAATTGCTGCCGGTACACCTGAAATATTTAAAATTATACGTGTAAAATTTACGTTTTAATAATGATAATGAGTACATAGGACATTTTGGTCTAGCACAAACGTTGGTTCATTTAATTTATAGTTCTCATATTCTTGCCGTACATTATTCCTGTTAATATTTTTGAAATCCATTATCGTATTCAATTTTATAATGTTTATGAAGTTGTCTAGAAAATGATTAGGTCTTATTTTAAGCTATAAAAATACGTGTTAGTCAATAAAAATTTATATGAGATTAAGACAAACATTTTCATATTTATTTAACTTTTCCGGAAGTGGTTTGTCACCTGTAATTACAAGTATGATTTTATCCACCTTCGATTTTGCCTTTTTAATGTAATTATTTGAAATTAAATTATTTGGAACACCCTCAAAAACAGATGTCAAAAGTGTTTTTATTATTTTTTCGTACTGGTATGAAGCGCCATCCGATATTTCTTCCAAACTGACATGTTTTGACGTCGGTTTCAAGTGTTTGTTAACTTCCTAAAAATATAAAAACATTTGTAAAAGAATTTTGTTTCATATCTAAAATATACATCATGAATGAAAGATGAAATTTGAATAATGGCTTGAGCAGCTTTTATCAACTCCTCTTCTTCAAATTTCAATTTGTTATCGTCCAAAATTGTTTTAATAATGTACACTATAAGTTCAACTGTTTCGTTGTTAATTTCAGATAAAACAGGATGAGGCAAACTACTTTTTGTTTTTGGAACTCCAACATACACTACGTAATCAGCTACGTCAAAAATATTGGGGGCCACATTAACCCCCAGCACCACATCCATGCCGAAAGCTCTTCTGATCTTACCTACCGTCGTCCAACTGAATTCACTACCTTGCCCAGAGAAAAATCCGGGGATGACGGGAAGTCCGATCTCCTTAATGTACTTGTACATAACCTTCAACCCTAAACTATCCCTGTGTTCAGTTAAAATACAAGACTTGTAGAAGTCCATTGCTAATCCAGAGGTGGCCGAGTACTCAGGGTAATACTCTCGTTGAAAAATTTGTTGGAGATGAATAATTTCCTTATCCCACAGCATTTGAAGGGCTGAATATGTTTCAGAAAATCCAGGATTAGGATGATGAATTAGCCACGCACTGCAGATGCGGCTGTAGTAATCGAAGCACGGTTTGAAGTCTACCATTACAATATCGTTAAAATATTGCTTGACCACATGACATTCATTAGATTCACAAGAAATCTGAGTAGGCGACACTAAGGGCATTTAGTGTCAATACATGATGAAGTAAAAAATTTGACGATACTTACTTGAAAAGAGTACTGAACCTTGGGAAGTAATTATATATTATTGATAATTTTGTTTTATGATTAAATTGCATGAGAGAAATAACTTCCCTGAAGCTGGAGTAGGAGCTGAAAAAGTATATTTTACTTAAAGAAAATAAGTACGTGCGTTATCATTAATTGAAATGGCTAATAAATTAATTCTTACGTATTGGAATTGCAGCACCTACATAAAAAACATTCAACAATTTAAGCCTTACCGGTCATAATTCGTGAAGAAGGAGGTGAATACACTAAAAAAAGTTATATTTTATTGATAAAGTTTATACAGCAATGAGACAATTATTCAACTATCATAGAAAATTGAAAATTATATAATATATATAATTTTTTAAGAGTTTTAATTTATAAAAATCTTCAAACTTACTCATATCAGACGAATCTGCATCTTTCTCTGAAAACAATCGAATATTTAACTATAAACCTATTGCTCATCAAAATAAAATTATTTACTGCACAAAATCCCATATGCAAGCAATCCTCCAATAATTGCCAATGCAACAGATCCAAGAATTACGTACTTTATGTTTTCAACATAATTATTTTTAGTACTATAAATAAAAAAGCATTTAGAGGGAAACTTAACATATACCACAGAGCTGATGGGTTCTTACGTTACAACTTTTATGTTGTTTTTATTTCGATAATTCGGTGACTATTCTAAAAATGTGCATATAAATTTAAAATTATGAAATATTATGATTAACACACGAGAAGACTCAGTCTTAGAAGCAGGATCATTTCCCAACTCTTCAATGGCCATGATTATACTACTTCAAATTTTATGATATCTAATGTATGAACATTAATGTTATGAAACAATTGTAATAAACCATAATAAATATACCATAAACGACAAACCTGTAAGAGCATCATTAAAATACGCATAAAAATTGAAATCAATCTCATTTGAAAATATTTATAAGTAAAACTTCTTTATTTACAACAAATATTTATTATTATTAAAATAAGTTACATTTAAGTATCACACAATGGCACTCTTTGGTAACGAAAATCTAAACAGTGCTTTAAATCAAATTAATATAGCAATGTTAAGACTTTTAGACGCTGTAAGAATTATAATATTGGTGCAAGTGATTAGAAAAGCCAAACCAGTCTCTTAAATTCAATTAGGAAAAAATAGGACATGATAATTTCAAAAAATCATTCCTTTCTGTTGTGCAATCAAATGACATATCAAATTCTTTTGAATGTCGTAAAATATTCAAAAGTAATTTTCTGTTATGCTCTGAAGTTTTGTTCATCTTGGATTCACAGAAAATCTAAAAAAAATTTAATCAATAATATTACATTCTCACATCTTACATCTTCTTACATTTGTAAAAGCTATAAAAAAAGATTGATCATTTTTATGATCAATAATATGCTGTTTTGGTTCACCATCAAACTTAACTCTAGCCATATAAGCTTCATAAGCAATCTTCAAACTAACTTCATAAGCAATATTTTTCCACAATTGATCCTTAAAAAACATCACACATATTATGTTCCTACTATATATAATTACCTTAATTACAGAATTTTTATATTCATTCATCCAACAACTTAAATTGGCTTCATTTGTATTATTTAGAACGAGATTACCCATCTCATCATATCTGGATCCTTCATAATCAAGACCATGAACAAATGAAAAAGCAATTAAAGCACCCAAAGAACCATATTCCATAAAACCCAATTTTGACATAGAATGAATAGGAAACTGAAGAATTGTTGCCGGTAAACCTGAAATATTTAAAATTATACATGTACAAGTAGTATTTCAGTAATAATAATCAATACATAGGATATTTTGATTAAGCACAAACGCTGGTTCATTTAATTTGTAGTTCTCATATTCTTGTCGTAAATTCTTCCGGTTAATATTTTTAAAATCCATCATAGTATTCAATTTTATGATGTTTATGAAGTTGTCTAGAAAATTATTAGGTGTTGTTTTAAACTATAAAAATAGGTGTTAGTCAAGTAATAATTTGTGTGAGATTGAGACAAACATTTTCATAATATTTATCTAGTTTTTCCGGGACAGGTTTGCCTCCTGTAATTGCGAGTACGGTATTATTCACCTTCGATTTTGCCTTTTCAATGTAATCATTCGAAATCCAAGTGGCGTTATCCAACAAGATAGAAAAAGTTTCCTTAATTTTATTGAACACCGTGTCGATCTAAAACATAACATTAATTTAGTGTTTACATATGTATGCAAGAATATTTTTTTTACCTCCAAGGGATAAAAGTCTTTGTACAAAATATTTCCAATAATCATTCCTAAATGTTCTTTAACCATTTTTGTACAATCCCAAGACCTAAAACAAGGTAAAACGTCTTAAAACCTACCAAAATTATTTATTTTACCTTGAGTGCAAAAGCGTTTTACTAGAAGGCCATTTGTAGTCCAAATAATTCTCCATCTCAACTGTTGTAGATTTTGCCATAGTAAAGACAACTTTCCACCATAAATATAATTCAATTTCCTTCTTAGGTAGTACCTCGAAGTACTTTATTACAGAATCCACATATTGATGTTCGTTGTTTAAAAATTTAATAGATCGATAAACTTGAGACATATCAATGTTTTGAACACCCTCAAATACAGATGCCAAAAGTGTTTTTATTATTTTTTCGTACTGGTATGAACCACTATCCGATATTTCTTCCAAACTGACATGTTTTGACGTCGGTTTTAAGTGTTTGTTAACTTCCTAGAAAAATAAAAGTATTTGTAAAAGAATTTGACTTCATATCTAGAATATACATCATGTATGAAAGATGAAATTTGAATTATGACTTGTGCAGCTTTTATCACCTCCTCTTTTTCAATTTTCAATTTGTTGTCGTCCAAAATTGTTTTAATAATGTAAACTATAGGTTCAACTGTGGCGTTGTTAATGTCAGTTAAAACAGGATGAGGCAAACTACTTTTTGTCTTTGGAACCCCAACATACACTATGTTTTCAGCTACGTCAAAAATATTGGGGGACACATTAACCCCCAACACAACATCCATGTCGAAAGCTGTTCTGATCTTACCTACCGTTGTCCAATTGAATTCACTATCTTTACCAGAAAAAAATCCGGGGATGACGGGAAGTCCGACCTCTTTAATATACTTGTACATCACCTTCAACCCTAAACTATCTCTTTGTTCAGTTAAAATGCAAGACTTGTAAAAGTCCAACGCTAATTCGACTGTGGGCGACAACTCAATATTATATTCTTGTTGAAAAATTTGTTGGAGGTCGATAAGTTCCTTATCCTGCAACATCTGGAGGACTGAATACGTTTCAGAAAATCCAGGATTAGGATGATAAGTTTTCCACGCATTACATATGCGACTGTAGTAATCGAGGCACGGCAGGACGTTTAGCTTTATAATTTCGTCAAAATATTGCTTGATCTCCTGACATTCATTAGTTCCGCAAGGTACATTATTTGACAGCACTAAGGGTATTTAGTATCAATACATGAGTTAAGAAATTTGACGCTACTTACTTGAATAAAATGCTGGACCTTTGGAAGATAATTATTTATTATTGATATTTTTCTTTTATAATTATAATAATAATGAGATAAATAACTTACCTGAAGCTGAAACAGCAGCTGGAAATGTATATTTTATTTAATATTTTATTTAAAGGAAATAGATAATAAATATAAACAAATATTTTATTCTTACGTGGTATTATAGGAGCACCTGCAAAAATAAAGGAAAATTATAATATTTATCAAATACGTAATTTATAACGATTCTTACTTCTTAAAACATTTGGAGGTGCATCATCATTAGCTGAAAGTGGCTTTTATAGTTTAGTATATTGAAACGGCTGATAAATTGATTCTTACGTGTTGGAACTAAAGAAGCTACCATAAAAAAAATATTAAAAACATTATTTTTATTAACAAATTAAGCCTTACCCGTCCTTCGTGAAGATGGGGGTGAAGACACTAAAATTTCATTAAAAATGTTTATACGGCAGTTAGACAATTGTTAAACTATCATATAAAATTGAAAACTGCATAATATTTTAAGTGTGAATTTATGAAAAACTTCAAACTTACTCGTATTTGACGAATATGCATCTTTCTCTGAAAACAATCAAGTATTTAACTATAAACCTATTATTTACCCAAATAAAATTATTTACTGCTCATAATCCCATATGCAATCAATCCTCCAATAATTACTAACGCAACAGATCCAAGTATTACGAATTTTATTTTTCCAACATAGTTATTTTTAGTACTTAAATATAGAAAAAACATTTAGAGGGTAACTTAATATATAAAACTAGTGGGTTCTTACGGTATAACTTTTATGTTATTTTTATTTCGATAAACTGGTGTAGATTCTAAAAATTTACCCATAAATTTAAAATTATGCAGTATTATGATTAACTCACGAAAGGACTCAGCCTTAGAATCATATCCCAACTCTTCGATAGTCATGATTATACTACTCCAAATTTTATGATATCTAATGTATGGACATTAATGTTATGAAATAATTGTAATAAACCATAATAAATTTACCATATATGACAAACTTGTAAGTGCATCATTAAAATACGCATAAAAAATTCAAATCGATCTTACTCAATAATCTTTAATAGTAAAACTTCTTTATTTACAACAAGTATTTATTAATATTAAAATAAGTCACATTTAAGTATCACACAATGGCACTCTTTGGTAACGGAAATCTAAACAGTGCTTTAAAACATATCTAATATCACACGGGTTAAAATCACTGGTCTGGTCCGTAGCCATCACCAAATTTTACATTTCTTTCGATCCGGATTCATGTTGCTCCCTTTCTTACATTTGAAAACTTCCGCAAAAGCTTCGGAATTCTGCAAGGTGCCTATCACACGTGTCGGATTTGGTGCGTGTTCGTCATACTCCAATTGATCCTTTAAGTCATCCTTTGATGCACTCTCACACCAAATCTGAAGAAAAAATATTTAATGGCTAGTTGGAATAATAACTAATGTTTTGACTTACGCTTCCGTAAGCGATGAAAAACAGTTGATAAGGAGAGTAATCCTCGAATCCTGGAAGTCTGTCCTCCTCACCGTAATCCTTGACATACTTGGCGTAGGCTTTGAAGGCTTGATTCAAACCTCCATTATCTGCAAGGTTTTCTCCCAAAGTTTTTTTACCATCAACCTATAATTGGAACATTTGTATGCGTGTTTTAATTTTCCTTTTTAATCCTTACATGTCCTTCGACGCCTTCTAATGTAAAGTTGTCGTATTGAGTAACAAAACATTGGGTCATTTCCTCAAAAGTCTCTATAGTTTTATTTGACCACCATTGTATGTAGTTACCATATTTGTCGTGTTTTCTACCTTGAATTTGAGAGGTTTAGTTATAAATTAATTGACATAAGTATGAATTACCTGAGTTGTCAAAACCATGCGTTAATTCATGCCCTAATATTGCTCCAATTGAACCATAGTTTAAAACCCTTAAAGAAATAAGTATTAGTTTATTTAAATATGGGGAAAGATTAAAACTCACTCTAAACCTAAGTTGTACATTGGGAAGTTTAAAATCGCCATAGGAACATCTGTAAATAAAAAAATACTCAAATTGTATATTTAGGATGATAAAAATACATACTTATTGCATTGTCAAAAAATGAATTGTAGGCATTCACAGTGTTAGGTTCTGTTGTCCAATTTCTTCCATTAGGAACTCTTAAATCGTTCAGATTTTCCGCCTCCGCTTGTATGATCTTAATCATGTTTTCCAAAAAGGTGTCTGGCTTCAACTCAACCTAAAAAACATTCAACAATTTACTATATGGAAAAAGTCGCTTTTCTATTTTTTTACATTTCTATAAAAATAATCAATGGATCCATTTTTAAATAACCAATCCGGATAACCGATGAAACTCAAGGTCTCCTCGCACTTCTCCAAAGTAACCTTCTTCGTTTCCTTATCCATCCACTGGATGCTGCTGAGCTCCTCTTCAAATGCGGCCTTTATTTCCTGTATCATCCTCTGGACTTTCGGTCTGGTTTTGTCCTTAAAGGCAACGTCCGCAAGAATATAACTGACAGCCATGCCCATGTAAGAACCAACTAGGTTCGAACACTCCAAAGATCTGAATCTATAGACGTTTCTGTCACCGTAAAAGGGGGCAACCTCAATAGCAATGTATTCGGCTATATCGGTGGAGGTGTTCATGATCATCGCATAGACAGTTGTCCACCACAGGTATAATTCCCGTTGAACGTCAGATAATTGCAAGATGTAAGCTAGCATAATTGGCATGTATTGTTCTTCCGGGTCGTAAAAATAGATATAATCTGTATCCGGGTCAATTGTCACGTTGGTACCGTTAAACACGTGGTTTATATATGTTAGGTAAAAGTCTGGGTACTTGTTTGAGGTCAGATTCGTTAATCCCAAGTTTATGGTAGTCTGGGCTTCGGGTATTGATTTTTTGTAGACGTCGTAACTGTTTGGATGTGACGTGTAGTTTTTGGACATCTGAAAAAATACAATGAGTGAAATTCTCACAAGCAACAAATTGGATCATTTACTTCTTTGATGTAGTCTGTAACATTGTTAATAATCTCTGCGGCCAGTTCGAGGACAGCAGCATCGGGCTCCTCCATAGAGTTATTACGCATCATCCCCTGAACTACATACTTAACAATATTCGATCTTGTCTGACGCACTAAAACCTCGTATTCTTCTTCACTACTTTCTTCATCATTTTTACTTTTATCCCTGTCTTTGCCTTCACCCTTAAGCCACTCCTGTTTGATTGGACTTGGAAGCGGGGACTTGGCGCCTGGAGTTCCCAAATAAATAACATTTTCCGATATGTTATACAAATTAGCGGACACCTGAAACCCGAAGAAAACGTCCATGCCGAAAGTCTTCTTCAATTGGGCCTCCACTTTTAACCAATCGAATTTGAGTTGTTGCTGCTCCTCCTCCGTTTTGGTAAAAATGCTGGGAATGATCGGCAAACCGGTCTCGTTCAAATATCTCATCAAAACAGTCACCCCTAAATTGTTGAGTGCTTCTACAAAGGTACGAGGTTAAAAATATATCTAATAATAAACTAATTTCCTTACAAACCTACGTCCATACAAGATTTGTACATGTTTCTAGCCTTGACAACGGCTTCCGGTTCTTGGACGTCTTTGTCCGGTTCTGATTCAAAGAATTTCATTTGATGTATCGACAGTTTTTCGTCGATGGTGGAAAAGGTGGAGAATGAGGCGTACCATCCGTGATTCGGATGTTCCTCCGCCCAATTTCCACACGTAAATTGGTAGAAATCATCACAAGGATCTACCGTAAAATCGATCGAATATTTGAAGTTAGCTGCTGCTCTTAAACACTCGTCTGTTGTGCAAACTTTAGGACGACGTTTCACATCTAGGATATTAACTCGATTAGTTTTATGAGTTATTCGATGCTCTGTATACTTACAAAGAACTATTAGTATGATTAAGGCTATTAGGAAAACAATGGCTACGATGCATAGTAACAAGGATAATCTTTTGAAGAATTCAGGTTTTTTAAATCTGAAACATTTTATTAAGGTTCATTGATTAATGGATTTAAGGGTGTGTTACGTACATTTTGGCTCTGCTGTTAACTGCCACTAAGTAATCATTTGGTATGTAAGGATTTGATGGGTATCCTGAAAATGTAATACCTTAAGTAAACGGAATTATGTGATTGATTGAATTTCAACACAAAATCAAATACGTAATATTAGATGTACATTTATCATAATTAGGTGTTATTATTGCACATTTGTGGGTGTGTTACTTTCCTTGATATTAGCTTTCATTTCTGGGCTATGGCAATAGAAAATTTATGGTTGTGAATAATCAACAATAGACAAGGAAATGCAATAAGAGACAAATGTATTGGTATTTCAAAAGCTTTTACGTTTGTCTATCTAAAGAAAACCCATTGGTATTTGTATTTGTTTATCTTCTTTGTCCGTTTTCTTCAATTTATCAGTGTCTTATCTTTCATTTATTGTTCTTTTTACATATTTTTCTGTTTTCTTCCTTTACATAACTAATTTGACTTCTATTTATTTATGGTATTATATGTCTCCAACTACAAAAATTGTATATATGGATAATCAACACACAACACAAATACCCTAAGATATTTATGTATTTGTGGTTTAAATGTTCTCATATTTATCAAAAGAAAACAAATAAGAATATTTCCTTCTGTCAGAACCTCTAAATTAATTTTAATGTCTGCTTTTACTTCTTTATTTATGTTAGCTACGTCATCTTCTTCACCGATGGACCGACGCAACGGGCTCATCTATTTAGACTATTTTGTTTTGTAAACAAATCTGAAGTATTACTTTACATTTGATCACCGAAAGTATAAACGGGGCAGTTTTTAAGAAAAAAACAAGCAGTTAAGCTTTAAATGTTGAGGGTACGTTTGTTGCAATAAATAAGCGTATTTTTGTGAATTTAGTGTTTTAATCAAACTAAAAAGACAGATTAACAGTCGCCAATCTATCATATATTTTTCTATTTTATCGTTATTTTAACTAATTTGGACTTGGACAATTTATTTCTACTAAACATTGCTTAAGACATTAAAAAATGGATTTATGGATCAAATTCAATAAAAAATATATGAATTGGTACTTCAAAAGTTCTTACATCCGTCCATTTAGAGACAATCAATTAGAATTTGCACTTTTTTGTACAAATATCAAACATATCAATCTTCTTATCATTTTTTCTTCAATTTATCAATTTCTTATACTTTTTTATTTTTAATATAAATTAATTAGTATTTTCTAGTTTTTCTTATTTACATATTTTTCTATTTTCTTCCTTTTTACAACTAATTTGACTTTCACAAAATTTGTATTTATCGATAATCTGCAATAAAAAAGAAATCCCTTAAGATATTCATGTATTAGTAGTTTAAATGTTCTTGTTTATCAAAAGAAAACAAATTAGAATTTTTACTTCTAAAATTAATTTTGACTTCTGCTTTTAGTTCTTTATATATTTTTCTATTTTATTATTATTTTAACTAATTTGGTCTTCAATTTATTTGTACTATACAATTTTTTTTTATTTACTTCATTTACACAACTAATTTGTCCTTCGATTTATTTGTTGTATTATATCTGGAACTTTGATCTTATCTCCATTAAGAGAAGACAAACTAGAAACCTTTCTTCCGTCTGGGTCTCTAAATTAATATTTGACTTATGCTTTTAATTCTTTATATATTTTCTTTTTTTATCTTTTAACCAATTTGTCATCGATTTATATGAACTAAACTGTAAATGGGATATTGAAAAACATATTTATGAATAATAAATAGTAAACAGAAATACTAAAAAGAATATATATTCGTACTTTTTTTTATCTAAGAAAAACAAATTAATATTAGCATTTTTTACGAATATATTTAGAATCAAACATCTTTGTCTCCTTTTCCTATTTTCTTCAATTTATCACTCTTGATCTAATTTGCTTAATAATTAAATTATTTCCGTGTTCCAAAACTAATCTGTATCATCTATTTTATCTCCTTTACTTATTTTTCTATTTCTTTATTTACACAACTAATTTACCTTTTTCTACTTTTTCTCCATTAGGTATTTTTCTATTTTCTTCTTTTAATTAACTAATTTATCTTTCACAGGCTTTTATTAAGATATTATTCCCCTTTAGATATTCTTCTGTTTTCTTTATTTACACAACTAATTTATCTTTAAGAGACTTTTAATAAGATGTTATTTCCATGTTCCAAAATTATTCTGTATCTTCTATTTCTTCTCCTTTAGATATTCCTCTATTTTCTTCATTTACACAACTAATATATCTTCCATAGGTCCTATTTCCATATTTCTAAATTAATCTATATCTTATACGTTTTCTTATTTAAATATTCTTCTATGTTCTTCATATACGAAACTAATTTGATCTTTAATTTATTATATATCTAGATCTTTAGAAAATTTATGTTTATTGATAAACAACAAGGAAATACCAAAAGAAATATATGTATTAGTATATTAGTATTTCAAATTCTCTTACTTTTATCAAGAAAAAACAATCTGAAATCTTTTGTCTGTGTCTCTAAATTAATCTGAGACTTCTACATATGGTTTGTTATATATAATTTGTTTCTATTATCCTCATGTTTTAACTCATTTGGTCTTTCATTTTTTTTCTTGTGCTTAGGACGTATTTGTGAATAATCAACAATAAATAAGGAAATAGAATAAGAAATATATGTAATAATGTAAGTTCTTACATGTTATGCTTCCATTTGTGCGTTTAAATATTTGTATTATGCTTTTAGTCCTTCATAAATCTTTCTATATTCACACAACATGTATGGCCTTCGATTTGTATGTAATAGTCTCTGTACTTCCTCCACACTTTGGGTAATTTTTTTCACAAAACCCATAAAATATTAAATAAGTGTGTCTGCATGCAAAACGATGATTTAGGTCAGACATAGTAAAGCTCATCCATTACTCGATTACCCTTAAAATATTTAATATGATCCGATTCACATACACGATAAAATTGATTCGACATTAGCTCACAAAAATTAAAACAGAAAAAGTGTCGTCCCTTTTCCAAACGTCTAATGTTTGTAGTGACCAGTATCGATTATTCACTATTAATATAATATAATGAAAAAACAAACATGTCACGTTTCAATCTAATAAAGGTTCGTTAAACTCGCACAACAAGTAATTTCGTTTTCCGATTTAACCTGTACATCCTGTGCCGGGTGCAACAATTTTCGCTCAGCAATTTGTTAATGATTCAAGGATCTCACGTAAAGGACACTTTTCCTTGATTTACTCGTTGTAATTTAATATTTATGTTTTTCGTCCAACCTTCTGTGTTCAATTACAATGTTCAGGAATCAAGGTTCGTACAGGACCTCGTACTTGGATTATTTCTTTGAAATTGTGGCAATTACTTTAATAAAATAATAGAAATTAAATGAGTGTACGAGATTGAATTATTATTATTATAATGGTGAGATCTGAAAAACTAATATTAATTTGTAGACATTGTTTAATGTGCGATTTTAGAACAGTCGATTGTTACGCGCAGTTTTTCATTGATTAATTATAAAACATTCATGTCGAGTTCGATAAAGCAGCAATTTATGCAGAAAATGATAATTTTCAATGTCCTTTCAATTTGGCTTATCTTTAGACATTTTTTTAATATTTACTGGGTGCAATCATTAAAAATAGTAAAGAGATGAATACGAGTAACAATTTAGTAGTAATAAATATTAATTAATACAAATAAAGCGTTCGGTAGTAGCGAATGTGGCCAGAATTTAAATCAGTTAAAAAACTACCGCGAAGATTATTAGAAAAATGTTTGTTTAATATGGATGGCACAAATACCGTTTTTAACCAGAAAATTTTTGTTATATAAATTGATTACGCATAATAAATTATTCATATTTTTAGGTAGTTACGTTTTTCAAAGAAGTTATAATTGATGCTTATGCATCTAATAATTTTTTAAACGTTTTATTCGTGACTCAGTTAAATGATTAGTATAATTAATAACGCCGTGAGAAAAATATAATTATTAAGTGTGATTGCAGGAAATATTTTTTTAATCGTTTAGTATTTTAGTGTATCAAATATTTCCATGCAATTTGCAAAATCAGCAGTAAACTAAATAGTAATTTGAAATTTATCTCATAAATATGTAATAAAGTGTGCACACACTTATTTTTGTAATCGTTTTTAAAACCTAATTAATATTCAACAACGGTAATAATTTTTAATTAATTTTTGAGAAATTATAGTTTTAATTTTCAGATAAAAAATTTTTAAATTGTTACTAAAAGCAATAATTATGATTATTAATAGTTAAATATAATTGGAAATTTTAATCTATCTCAACAACAAAAATATTGAGAAACAAAGAAAATGTATAAAGATTTTCTTTATATATAATTAAAAATTATTTTTCCAATTTATACATAGTTTATTTTTATTTATTACTTATTTTTATAGTTTTATTTAAAATATCAAATTTGCGCATTATTAAAAATGAAAAATTAAATAAATATAAGTGAAAATTTTAAATATTTAAACAATAAAAATACTAAGAAACAAAAAAATTGTTTTGAAAATTGCGTTATATATAATTTAAAAAATATATGTTTCCTATTTAAAAACAGTTATTTTTATTTTTTAGGTATTGTATAGTTTTATTTAGATTAACAAATTTGTCCATTATTAAACAATAAAATAAAATTATTTAGAAGAAGAAAATTGTATAAAAATTTAGGTATATAATAAAATCCAATTTATAAAAATTTTATTTTTATTTATTACTTATTTTTATAGATTTTCTTAGATTAACAAATTTGTCCATTATTAAATAATGAATAATTAATTCAAATTTTAAATAGTTCATTGTTATTTATTACTTATTAAAAATTAATAATTAGTTTAATATAAATAAAAATATTTCAGCAATAAAAATATTGAGAAAGAAATAAATACTTAGAAAACTGTGTTATGTATAATTTAAAAAATATATTTTTCCAATTTAAAATTATTTAATTTTATTTTTTACTTTTTTTATAGTTTTATTTATATTAACCAATTAACTCATTATTAAACAATGAATAATTACTTAAATATAATTGAAAATTTGAAATGATTCAACAATAAAACTATTTAGAAAGAGAAAATTGTTTAAAAATTTCCAATTTATAAAAAAATTATTTTTATTTATTACCTATTTTTATAGTTTTACTTAGATTAACAAATTTGTCCATTATTAAATAATGAATAATTAATTCAAACTTTACACATTTCAACAATATAAATATTTAGAAAGAAAAAAATGAAACCAAATTTGCATCAAATATAATTAGAAGAATATTTTTCCAATTTATAAATAGTTTATTGTTATTTATTATTTATTTCTACAGTTTTATTTAAATTATCAAATTTGCACATTATTAAAAATTAATAATTAGTTAAATATAAATGAAAATTTTAAATATTTCAGTAATAAAAATATTGTGTAAGAAAAAATTATTTAGAAAATTACGTTATATATAATTTAAATAACATATTTTTCCAATTTAAAAATAGTCATTTTTATTTTTTACTTATTTTTATAGTTTTATTTAGATTAATCAATTAACTCATTATTAAACAATGAATAATTGGTTAAATAAAAATGAAAATTTTAAAAATTTCAACAACAGAAAGAATAATTTAATTTAATAAAGTAGTAAATCACAAAAAATAAAAATTTTACTTACATGAAATTTAAGTTAAAATTGTCTATATTTGTTATTTATATATAAGTTTTAAATATTTAACATTTAAAATAATCAAGTTACAGGCAATAGCAAATAAGTGAATATTTTTATATTTTAAATTTCAAACCAAAAATAATTATACTTTAATTAACTCTATAATCTTTACAAAAAAATATCAAACATGAAATTTATTGTAAAAAATTAATCAAATAACAAATATTGCACTTTATCAGAACAAACAAATAATAAATCACATGTCGATAATTTTGTTTTTAAACCAAAAAAATATGTATCCAAAACCACAAGATAAACCAATTTCCTATCTAAATCAAAAACACCAACCGGCACTAATCACAGAAAATTTGAAACGCAAAAAAAAAACGGCGCGTCGGACGGGCTAATTGTCCCAAAACTAAAATAAAATACTTTTTCACTTACGGGAAACGGCAAAAACTCGTCCATTCTCGTCGGGAACGTATCCCAAGTTGTCCATATCAATTAAGTTCACTGACTGAGCCGCAAGCGAATCCGCCGACGATTCGAATCGCCTGCGCGACAATCCCCCACGTGGTTAATAGGCACCCCGTGCATTATTGTTTTTTTTATTATTTTACCACGAACCGAAATCCTGCGTGAATCTTTTCCAAAAGTCGCGACCGTTCGTACGAATCGTTCCGGTTCGAGGAAGGATGCGTTGCTGCGGCCTTGTTTCGGCTAATACGTTTCTTGTGTCGCCTGACGTTTTATCAGGTTCATTAATTTATTCTAGTTGCGTAATTGTATATGTTGAAAGTGAAAAATGTTGAAAATAGTAGACTACAGCTTTGTTATCAAGGGTACTTAGTGACTTTAAAGGATACAATTCACACCAAATTTAGGGCAGTTATTTTATGTTATTGGATATATAAAAAACAGGATGTTATCTTTTACAAAGTACTTAATCATTTTCAATCAGTATCGATGAATTAATTTCCGGTTCCACGTGGGAGCACATTTTTCAAAGAACCACAGAAATAAAGTACAACAACATTATAATAATTACGTGCACTTAAACAATTTAAAGCGATTTTTTAATGTCTTTTAAATGATCGATGTGTTAAAAATGTTTGACTTTATTGATGGCCTATAACATTCGTAAACAATAACGCAATTAGCATTGACATACGAAGCGCAAAGTGAATGTTTGTCCGCATATGAAAAAGGAAAAGGAAATATTCCTGAACGTGTCCTGAATTATTTATACGGTTTTCAGTTTATCGAATCGATATCGATTAGATGTAAACCGTTTAGGTCAGTTGTTTTGATTGTTTGTGTCAAAGATTCTTTGAAGTTTCTTTAATTTTTTTATTGGTTATTGTCGTTTTAATAATTTAACTTCCTGATTTTTTTTATTTGTTACTTACAACACTTATTACAGTTATATATCGTGTTCAAATTTCATAAAAATAGTGTAATAAGACTAATGACAAATTTTAGTACACATGTGGGTTATTAAGGTTGTTGTCGTTTCAGAAAATTGCACAAATGTGTCAATGAAAACGTAAAAAAAATTATCCAACCACAACAAAAAATATTAGGCAAATAATTTAGTACTTACAAAACAGTGTTACACTAGTAGATATTCGTGCGAGTGTTAAGTGGTTTCACTTTAACCGTAAACTGGTTCGTTCACGAGTGAATATTTAACAAAACGAATGTTGATGCTGAATTATTGCTAGAGTGGAAGTAAAAGGATGTACTTATTTACTTTACTTGTATTTTTAAGAATTGGTAATAGCTTTATGTACCTTCTTTATACAAATTTGTAAAATTGTTTAACTAAAAAGGTTTATTGTTGAGTTATATGAATTCTTGGTAACACATAAAAGGTGTTTACCAAATAAGCCCGTCAATTGCATAATTTAAAATGATATAAACAATACATAAATTTGTCGAAGTAATAGTAAAAGGTGAAGATAATAAAAATACCAGAGCAGATTCAACAGCTTCTTTTACAAATGTGAAAGGATTTAACTAGAGCACAATTAAATGTCCTTCGTTATGTTTATGTTACCTTTGGAATACCATCGATGTGTTTATTGGCTTTTGATCGTACCAGATGAGCTAGGTGAGGCAGTACCTTACCTGTGAAAATGATTTTATTGGCCTAACGTTAATATTAAAAAATACATTTTTATACGTTGTCTTTAAAATGATTTAATATTTAAACAAAGGTGAAAGGATAATATGTTGTAAAACCAACAATTAAGCAAGCAATAACAGTTTTAAATTTTTCATAAAAGTTTCAAAGAAAAAAGTCAATAATCAGTATCGTTTAAATTAAATTAATTTTTCTCTAATTATTTTTTTACTCTTAAACGCGTCGAAAAGAAGAATATTTAAAAAAAATTGTGGATAGCTCAATTGTTTATGGTTGAAAATAGGTGGTGACGTGTTACTAAACAATTACCTTTTTTGTTTTATATATAATGTGCCTTACCAGACTCAAACCTCACGAGTCGCCACTGAATAAATATATGATATATGCTTTTGTACTTGGTACAACTTAAACCTAAAAAGTAACATAAATAATAATGTTTTAGACATTTTACAGCAATGCAAAGTACAAAAGACCACTTTTATCTGGTTTTCAATTCCCAAAATTACTTTATATTATTATGTGTTGTTTACAAAAAGAAGATTTGATCATTCAGGAAAACTCATCTTCATTTTCCGACTATTCTGTAACATGCCTCAGTTGCATCACTTCAAGGTGCTGTGACAGAAGTCCGTCGCAAATCTTATGTGGCAGACAAGAGAAGGAATCCGTTGCTTAACCCGATACGTTTTTTCTTCTCCGTTTACCACGATGCCTTATACAGATTACCTCTATAAAAACAAAGTGCTGCACTGATTCTGTTCAGTAAACGTCCGCTAAGTTGGTTTAAACAATGACATTATCCGTAAGTATCCATAAATGTTCATAAATTCCTCATAATTTACGCGGATATTTTATAGATTTTCTTGTGGATTTTGATGATTTCCCTGGCCTCAGCTGAATTGGACTACGCCGATTTATCATATGGGGGGTTGTTAAAAGCGTCTCCTCTCTTGCCGGCCCCAATTTATCCAGCACCCGTTCACGAACCCATCTACGAAGCTCCGATCCTGACCCCAGATCCGATTCTTAAAGCCGCTCCGATTTTAGCTCCCGCCCCGATTTTAGCTCCCGCCCCGATCTTCAAAGCCGCCCCTATTTTAGCTCCGGCTCCTATTATAGGTAACAAAAGTAACGGTGCAGAATTTCGATTAATTTTGTAATTTGCAGCTCCAGCTCCGATACTGGCGCATCCGCCGATTTTGAAAGCCATCGCTCCTGCCACAAGTTACGCCAGTATTACCCAATACCATGTCACCCACCCAGTTATCAAAGTAAGCAATTAACGTTTTGGCAGAATTAATAAATAATTTATACGCATTTTAGACAATCGCTGTGGCGGCTCCGCCGCCCATAATAAAAACATATCTGCCTGAGCACGGATACCACTGACTGAACCTAATTATATCTTAGTTATTAATCGATCACAATTGTAAAACAATGCACCGAATCGAAAACAAAATAAACTCGTTCATCCACATTTGTAGCTCGTTTCATTCGAATTTCCCTAAACCGGAAACAACGAACAGCGTAGTCATTTAACATGACAATGCGATATCGAAAATCACCGTTTATTCAAACGCGATCTGCCGTGACTTTGTGTATATATGTCTTTCTAACAAACGTTTATTTATTTATAAATTATGTCGGATTGTCGTTTGTTGCAACAAAACTCGCATGCCTAAATTGGCCGCAAATTGCCATAAAATCAATCAGTAATTTATTAAATTATTCTTGGATAAATTTGTCTTGTCTTTTGTATTATTTATATACAATTAATTAATTAATTTTTTTGCATTTAATTCATTTTTAATTTAAAAATATATATATTAACATTCCATAGGGAATATTAAATTTAAGAATTTTGATGGTTGATTTTTTTATATTTTAATTTTTATGAAATCTTAATTTTATTTAATCATTTTAATTATATTCTTGAATGTTCTATGTAAAGCAGCACAAATTGTTTAATTGAAATGTAATGTAATTACATGTATCCAAAATGAATAAATTTTCCTTTGTATGACTAAACTGACAATATTTTAATTTGATGTGTGGTTGACTAGCAATAAAAATAATACATCATTATGCAAATTTTATTAATTAATAACAAATTAATTCGCCACTTCTTTCGTAACAATTAAAATGATGTAATGTCAGTTGCCTACACCCGATAAGTTGTGTTGGTTGCCAGTTATAGTTTTTAAAATTGCCGCTAGTTAATGACGTTTGGAATGGATTTATTTTGGAACTATTAAATTTCCAAACAAATATAAATAGCTTATATTAAGAAAAATAAATCATTCTGGCGAGTAATATTGATAAAATGGACGCAGTTGGTGCTGAAGTGGGCCAAAAAATGAGGGTACTTACGCTGAACTATTACAAGTTATTATTGAGGTTATATGTTATTTTATTTTTTAGTCAGCAATTAAGGCCAAACTGACCGAACTTGAGTGTTACGTAGGTAAATTATTGGTTCTACTCGTTAACATATTGGTTTGTTTTAATATGGGGGTGATTTTTAGATGATGAATTACCAGATTACATTATGGTAATGGTGGCAAATAAGAGGTCAAAATCTCAGATGAATGAAGACTTAACATTGTTTCTAAACAACAAAACGTCCACTTTTGTTGATTGGCTACATATTGTCCTCAAAAAACTTAAGGAAGTTACTGTCACTAATCCAGGTACATGAACTACAACTAAAATCCTAAACTATGTTAACTTTGATGTTTTATTACTTCTAGAAGTGTACAAAAAAGCAATTAAAAGAAAAACAAGTACTGAGGATGAACTGAAAGTGAAAAAAGAGAAGAAAGACAAACCAAAAAAACCTGCAGAAGTAAAAAAGGAACCGAGATCATTGACTGATGATTTGCCCATTAACATCAACCGCATGTCAGAGTCCAGAAAAATAGTTGTGACAAAAGACAACAGTGATGGATTTGACATACCTTTGTTGAGTGAGGCAAAGAAGCTGGAAGAAATTGAAGATAGGATCAAGACTGTGAAAAAAAGACTGGGTGGAATTGTCAACAGTGATGATGATGAGGAGAGCCTGCAACAAAAAGCTGACAAACGTAAGTTTTCTTATCTCTATCAATAATTTTTCAGTATCTAAACCACAATATTTAGCTAACATAAAGTTTTTCTTATATATTATATATTTCATAGTTTCCCCAATGTTTTTCTTAGGTGCTGAGTGTGTTGTATCAAAATTTGTTTATATAACGATCTTACAAAACGCCTAATTATTTAACATTTCACTTTGTTTTTTAGTAAAAGCTAAAAGAATAGTTATAGAGTCTAAAAATGGTGACAAATCAGATGTTAACAAAACCGACGACCAAAAAGAGTCAAGAAAGCTTGAAAGAAAACGAATAACCTTCCCAGATGAAGACACAAAAACGTCGTCAAAAGGATCAGCCTTAAATCGACTAGGAAAACGTTCATCAGATCGAAAGGACGAACCATTGGACAAAAAACGAAGGCTACCTGACGTACGGTCGCAGATTAATAAGAATAGAAATGATGGTCGGAAGAAAAACTTTCAGAAAGAAGTAATATTTCATCAATAATAAAACTATAGTTGTATTAATTAGTAATTTTGCAGGGTATTTTAAGTAGGTTGGGTGTGATGTCAAAGGTTTCTGTACCTGAAAAACCTTTAGATGAAAGGGTGGAGATGAAGGAAGTCAGAAGTATGATCACAGTTAAACCAAGAAGTATTCCTCCAAATGCACAACTGGCCAACAAAAATCTTATTTTAAAAGCTGTCGCAGATGCCCAACGAAGCATTGCTCAAGCTCCAGTTGTTGGCATCAACTCTAATGTAAGTCTTGTTTATTTCAGTTAGTAAATATATTGTAAATGTTTGTGTTGTGGTTTCAGCCGAGCGCATTGTACACGAAAAACTACCTGAAACAAAAAGAAAAGCCGACCGTGGCAAAAGTAGCAGCCCAGTCAAAAAACAAGTTAAAAAACATGCTCGAATCCATAAGCGAAAACAGGTTACAGTATTCTGATTCTGACGGGGAGGAATACGTACCCAAGCCAGTCAACAAGTCCCCTTACACATCACCAAGTTACACTCCGACCTCGGCCACCTCCCCAAGTTACACTCCCACTTCCCCAACGTTCGTCGTCAACCTTAATAAATCCTATCAAGAGGTACGATCCGGCAAGATTTCCCCAATAATTTTCGACCCATCCACTCCTGTTTCCACATCAAAGCCGATGCCTAACGTGCCGGACACATTACCGAAGGTGGCGATCGCCAAGAAAAAGGAGCCGTGCAAGTACTACCCGAACTGCAAGTGGGGCGACAAGTGCGAGTACACGCACGTGAGGAAAAGCTGCGAAATGTTCCCGTACTGCAGCTTCGGCGAGAGCTGCATGTACACACATCCGTCGTGCAAGTTTGGCGTATCTTGCACCAAGAGGGACTGCCCATACAGTCATGGCAGGGGTAAAACGGAGTTTGCGAAGCTGTGCAAGTTCGGCAAGTTCTGTAAGAACGCCGACTGCAAATTCGGGCACACATTCATAGGCCCGAACCGCAAGCTCAAGTCGTAAATGTATATTATATGTTGCGTTACATTTAAGTGTAAATACTGTTAAGTGGAATGTAACACTCTAATTATAATTATTTATTATTTTTAGTACCATCAAGTAAAAATTATAGAATTGTTATTTTCAACGAGTTTTATCCATTGTTTTATTTGTAAATACGGCTTTATTAGAATGTAATTCATTGATTATAGTAAATATAATTTTTATTAACATTGTGTTTTATTTAACTCTAGACCTCAATAAACAAATAAATACTAAGTATTTATGTTCACCAAAACTACTTTCAGGTGAAAGGGGCTCATGGAAGTTAGAAGCATGATTATTCCTATTCCTCCAAATGTATCATATTAAGGAAACTGTAGCAGATGCCTAAGAAAGCACTGCTCAAAATACAGGTGTTATTTCTATTCTAAGTATTGTCTATTTCAGTAGTTTTATTGTACATGTTTATATTGTGGTTTCAGCCAGGTACACGCCGGATTCTGACGAGGAGGAATATGTGCCCAAGCCGGTCAAGTCCTCTTGCATGTCACCAAGTTACACTCCCACCCACCTCCTACATTAAATATGGCTTAATTCATTGATTTTAGTAAATATAATTTTTATTAACAATGTTTTTTATTTAATTCCTTTAATAAACAACACTAGATCCCAATAGACAAATTATGCTAAATATTTATATGTTTACCAGAAAAACACTTGTCACGGAATTGCTTCTGATTAAAATGATAACAGTTCCTAGAAATATTTTGAACTTTACTCAATTGAGACATTTTGCCAGATCATTTATCTTAAATAAAATAATGTCATAAAATTAACACATACACATTTTTTATGTAATTATTACGAGAACATTACTAAGCTAAGGCACTTGTTCCAATTCAACATCGCTGTTTTATCTATAAATATTTTAATAGTATATTTTTTATAAAAATATTAAAACGATTAAATTAAGACGCAATACTTTAAAGATAATATAACGTTATTTTAAGATACAAGTTGGTCTAAGGTTATAATCTAATATTTGTAAACAAAATTAATGCACTTGATTAATTAGAAACCGATCAATAAGCACATTTACTATTGATTCACATTTCCTGTGAATTATTTCCAAATTAACATTAATAACATTAACTTTTGTTTAGTCATTTTTGTGAGTTGATGAGTATTTAAAAATATATGAAAATAATTGATAATCGAATGACATTTTACAAATTTATTGGTGGAGTCTCCGAGGTCAGGAGATTATTGTCAACTGGAAAGGTCAAGCAACGTCTCCATTTCTCATTGAAAAGTCGCACGCATATCCGAACATGATGTTCCCAACATCACCCGATTAAAATTCCAAAACCACAATTTATTTTTATCATGTCAATAAAATTATTTCAAACAAACAATGTGCAAGTCATATTGTCCAATTAGTAAGGCTTTAACTTTTGATAATTAAAATAGGAATACGAAATTGTAACTAATTGTAAAATGGAAAATCTTTTAAATTATCAATAGAATAATAGTATTTCAATAATATTTGTGCACAGGTTAAGTATAAAAATACAATTCTTACATAAAGAATTTATAAATACACAAATAAATATTTATATTTTATTATTTATCTTAGAAATAACATAGATAATGATAACATGCAACTGGACGCAATAACAATTTTAGGTGTCAGAGGTTGTTGCGAAAAAAAATTTTATAACTCGTGTGATCATTAACATTTCACATGTGATCATCACGCGATTTTTTCAAAATTGGTCATATGAAAGATATATTTCTAAAAATATAATTATCTTTGGAATAAAACAAATACAATAACAGACAACATTTTACATGCAAATTTTATTCAAAATATTACAAAAAATTGTTTTATTTTAATTGACACTTGATTATAATAACCTTTATTAAAATAAAGAATAAAATGAAACAAATAAATCAAATTTATTTAAACAAAATACAGATTTCATTCAAAATTGTATCAAAAATTTATTTTATTTCGATTGACACTTTATAGTACTAAATAAATTTAGTACAACAGAATGTTGCAATGAGAGGTTATTAAATTAATATTAAGAGTAAAATTATTAATTACTAAAAATATATTTAGAATTTCTGTGATCTTTAATATTTTGTGATCAGAAATTTAGGGTGATTTTTATGTAATTACTTAATTATATTATGTTAATGATGGCAAATAAGAGGTCAAAATCTCTGATAATCGATTAACATTGTTTATGAGCAACAAAATATCCACTTTTGTTGATTGGATACATATTGTCTTCAAAAAACTTAAGGAAGTTAACAGTAACTTAGAGAAACAGTGTAATTAGAATCTTTCAGGGTATTTTAAGTGGGTCGAGTGTGATGTCAAAGGTTTCAGTACCTGATGAAAAGATGAAGGAAGTTAGAAGCATAATTACAGTTTAACCAAGAAATATCCCTCTATAAGCACAACTCGCCAACAAATATATTATTTGAAAGAAGTTGTTGGCATCAATTTTAATGAAGACTTGTTTATTTCACTAAATGTATTGTAAATGTTTATGTTGCAGTTTATAACAAAAGTGGAGGTCGAAAAATAAGTTAAAGACATGCTGGAATCCATAACCAAGAACAGGTTTCGGTCTTTCGATCCGATGGGGAAAAATAATGAAATTTACTTAATAAAATACAGAAATTATTCAAAAATATATCAAAAATTTTATTTCGATTGACACTTGGTGGTACTAATAAATTTCAGTAAAATGAATATTGCAAATATTTTGTGTATAAAAACCTGATAAATGTTGATTAACATTTGGTACAAGTTACATATGTGATCCAAAAATAAATTTAGTACCACAGGTTTTTATACACCAAGAAATTAGCAAGCAAATAATGTGTTCACAGTAAATAAATTATTGGTAATGAGATTTACTATTAAGAGTTACATTATTAATCAATAATAGTAATAATAAATTTAGAATTTGTATCATCAATAACATTTCACATTTAATAAACACACGATTTTTTTAATTTGAGTATATGAAAGATATATTTCTAAAATTATAATTATGAGTAAAATAAAAAATATATATTTCATTGAAAAAGCCCTTTTTTAATCAAAATAGTAACTAAAATTATTTTGTTTTAATTAACACTTTTATACTTAATAAACTTTTATAAATGAATAAAAATTGAGTTCAACAAGTCAAATTTTATTTAAAATTGTATCAAAAATATTTTAAATATGTTGTTGTGTATAAACATTAATTAATACTAGACATAAATTAAATATGTGATCAAAAAATTAAGTTAGTAGCAGTTAAATAAATTGCAAGTAATCAAATATTAATTTAAGTGATAAATTATTAATTAGTAATAAATATATTTCTGATATTTTGGAATTAAAATTTTAACTCCCCACTCCATTTATCAGGAGAATATTATAAAGCATACTCAAAAATCAACGTGCCATAAAAGTCGTCAATTTTCGCATAGATAGTGAACAAACAGTCGGCGCAGAAGGCGCACAAGAAGCGGCAAAGACAACGCAACGAATCCTGCGCGCAGGTCGTCGAATACTGGCGCATTTAAAAATACATTCCTGCCGTTCAGTCGCTGCAGAGTACGTCGTTGGGGTGGTTGAGTGCGATTCGTGTACACATCGGGACCGGCTTACTTAAGTGAGTGAGTAAAATCAATAAACTAGCAGCAAAAATGTGTGTGAAAAACGCGTTCACATTTTAATGATTGGCGATTTTATTAATCAAATTGTAATTTTATAAAAATGGTGGCCTAACGATTAATAATTCTGATTGCATGACACACTGTAATTGATTGATATTTTGTGTATTGCTTCCTAGATTGGGTCTGTATCAATGTTAGGTCAAGAGTGCAGGACTTTTATAACAAACAGTAATTCAAAGTCCTTGATAAACCGAATCTTTTTTCAATCAAAGTCCGAAATTTATTTTGATACTGATAACCGGGGGAAATCGGTTCTTGTTTGTGCGGACTTTCGACGATTCCTGCAGAAAGCACCCCAGTGAAAGTGGTTATTTTTTTCTTACTTACTTAGTGCGAGGTTAATTAAAAATTTTTTTAAAAAATCTGTAAGTATGATATTAATTAAAAACTGAGATTTTTGGAATCGTTTTTGAGTGGTTTTTGGCAGTATTTTGAAATGTCGTACGTACATAACGATGAAATTTAAATAGACAATATTAAAAATAAGATTTTGGCAGTCCTCAATTTATGCAATTTGTTGTATAATTACTTATATTTTTAGCACGTTTATAATTCTGATACAAATTTAAATTAACCGGATTGTTATAAATTGAATTCGATTGATATTTATGGCAGATTTTAATTGGTAATTTTTTAAATTTATTTATTACAATCACACTGAAGGTTGTTACATCTAAATTGGAGATAATGTAAACATTGTTCAATCACGTTTAATTGTTTAAAACATCATAATTTTTCTGTAATCATTTTATGTGCTAAAAATATGGCATTTTATATACTTTTGATGTATGAAATATGAACTAATCAATTTAAAACAATTTGACAGTAAAGCAATAGTTTTTGTTGGGCAGTTTATAAATAATTTTAATAGCTCCAAACTTGTGTAATTTGTTGGAAATTATTTAATTCTCAGACAAACATAATAACAAATTGAAAAGAACTGAATTTGATTGATATTCATGTTGGATTTTAGTTGTTATTTTTTATTTAAACAATCACATTGAAGGTTACTATATTTTGGAGATATGTAAACAATGTTGAATCACGTTTAATTGTTTAAGGAATCATAAGTTTACCGTAATCATTTTATGTGCCAAATGTATTGAGTAATATTAAAATTTTATTTATTGTCATTTCTAATCATTATTTAAATAAAAGGATAAAGACATTGTAAAAAAAACTTTTTTATATAATTATATTTTAATACAAAAAATAACATCTAATTACGTTTTAAATTAAATTAAAACTTAATTATAATCGTCAATAATTAAAATAATTATAATTTTTGTGTGTAATTTTAATTAATTAATGCAATGATAAATAAAATGGCATTTGTTCCTTGAGATTACATTAAATTGTAAATAAATTATTTAAGACTAAACACACAGTTTTATCTTAATCATAGTTGTTTTATTTCTTTGTTAACTTACTACTTTCAGTAAAAACATCGAATTAAAATGATTACAACAGTGTTTTACGGTCTAAAAACTAAATTAAAACAACAATTTCAACACTGAAACCGTAATACATTCTAATCAATCTTTCATCACTTCAAAAACATACTAAAATTAATTGGATCAAATGCTGAATTATCCTGCTTCGACATGCGAAACATCGACATTGAATCAACAGGTGGGCAATTCCTAAATGAAAATGTTCAAGGTTGTCTGTAGGGCTCCTGTATTGATTATCCAGGGGGAAACTTCTTCCAGAATGTCGAGGTTGTGTCACTGTACCAATTTATTACATCAACGAATTGTTTTAATGGGGATTAACGTTTGTTTATCCACGAGTCTGGTTGTAATTTAATGTTTTAAGCATTTTATTAAATTAAAATCCTGGTTTTAGATAAAACGAACAAATATCGACACACTGAATTATTAAAATGTATAATCTTGTTAAACAAATATTGTTTTATTAGTCAAGTTAAATGGTTTTCCCTTATGGCTTATTTTCGGAGAATAAAAATGGATAAATGGTACTACAAAAGTGTCATTCTATTTTAAAGTGGGCTAAAAATAAGTTGACATATCTTTAGACGGAACAGACGGAACTAAAACTACTCGATTTATTTCTGTATCGGATTGAATTTCAGGAACTATATGAAATGAAACAAATTTAAATAGTTTTGTTGGATTTAAAAAAATGTAATCAAGTTTGTTTATACTTGTGGTTGAGGAGTTAATAATAATTCAAATATTATATCATGAAAACAAGTTAAAATTGAAATCAAAAATATCTTGGAACCGGTTATACCGATAAATATTATCAACTGTCCATAATGGAAGTAGGTCAAAACCACTTCGCATATAAATTAACTAATTACAACGTAATATGTCAATACACACTATTTCGGTTTACCGACAAACAAAAAAACGTTTAGACCATTGATTTTCAAAAGTGAACTAATTAAAATTCAAGTCTTGTATCATAAAATTCAAATGGGAACCGGTTAGGCCGATTATTAATGAACCAAAACCATTTCGAATCAACTTTAGTAATTAAAGTCGGTTAACCGACACCACGAAACGTATCTTGAACCATAAACAACAGAAACAATTTGACGCACTATGACGTAAAATCGACGGTACAAAGTTAAAATGGGTAATTTACACATAATGCGAAAAAATTGCATTTATATTCCGGAGGCTCGACGTTAACAATTAATTGTTATTCACAATCGACAGTACATAAATCGTGGACGCAAAACGGTTTATCAATTGTGTTTTGCCATTTTGTTTTTGGATTCGTTTATAACGTTCATTGACCATTCATGAAGTTACTATTTTTAGTCCGCAATGTCAATGTCGAAAGATTTAAATTTGCCAACAATTTTTTATGTAACGAAATTCAAAAAATTGTTGAGTCACAAACAATTTTATTAAATTTATTTATAACATTGTTGATTTGTATATAAATATTGACCTTTGAACAGTAATTTTACCAATTATCTTGGTTAATAACTGAAGGTCGGCGATTTAACTATTACATAAATGGATTAATTCAAAATATTGTCGAAATGCGAAACAATCGATTTTACCTAGAAGACAAACAAAGTCGTAACTTCCAGTGGAACAATGTTTGCAGCACACCTTTAAATAACAGTCGTTATTTATGACTAGTAAACAAACTGTTCACATTATAATTTTCCTTTGCACATCATGGAAATCATCAGATCTAAAAGGAAACGCTTGTAAAAATAGACATGTCAATCAAAAAAAAAAAATCATTATAATAATTTGTGTGAATTGTGTTGGAAAAAGTTTCATACGAATCTATAATTTTTGCTTTCGCCTTGACATACATGTTCTTTACATGTTTGAATATACACTACAAATAAAGATGGTAACAGCTAGTATAAAGTCCAAACTACCAATTTAAATGATTCCCTTTAATTTTAAAATGAAAGAAAATGTCTAATGTCAGTTGGTATTCTAATTATCCGCAAATTAAGTGTTTACTTTAATTACTTCATAGACCAAAATATAATAATATACAGAGTGGCTCATTTGAAAACCCCATAAAATTTATATATTTGGTCCTATTTTAATAATTTGTGACATTATATTTCACTATTATTGGCCCAAAACCAAAGCCTCACAGGGTGATTTTTAGATATGAAAATTGTAGAAATATTATTAGCAAAATTTTAATAGAAAATCTAACTACACCACTGAATTAATCAGCCCCTGAAATGGGTATTTCTAAATATGTAGAATATTCTTATAATATATATGACATTAAACCACTTTATGCTTTTTTTGACAGTTTATTCTATAGATTACCTAATTAAAAAAATAAATTCATGAAAAGAATATTTTTTATACACCCATCATAGTCATCATTCTCATTTTAAAGGGGGTTAAAATTTCTTCTAGTTGTCTCTCAGTATTGTCATATATTATGTATACTACATTATACTTATTCAGAAAGATACAGAATATCTACAATATGTGGAATATTCCAATATTAAATATATTAATAAAATACTTTTGCTATTTTTTACAGTTTTTTTGTAGAGTACTTGATTAAAAAAATAAATTCATAAAAAGAATATTTTTTTAATTTTTTTCACAGAATTATGAGTATGCATATTTTTTAATGAAATTTGGTATATACATATTTTAGGGGGTGCTTAATCTAATGGTATAGTTAGATTTAAAAAAAATACTAGCATGAATTCTAAAAAATAACTTGCAAATTTTGGATTTGAGCCAAAAAACGTGTTATTTCGTCTATAAGTATATATTTTCATGCTTTACAATTGAAAAAGAAATTTGTTAAAATCAGTCAGAAAATATAAATTTTAAGGGGGCGTTCCTTGTGCAAAAGGATCACACTGTATAAATAAATAAATTTAATAAAATATAATTGAATTAAATTGGTATACTTACAATTGTTGCCATAGTTACCATTGTCATTTTAGAATGGATTATTTCATAGGGTAGAATGACAGTGTTCTCATTATGTGCATTATGCTAGATTCAAAAAGATACAGGAGGTATTATCCCTTTCATTTGATTATACGAGTATATATTTAAATAATGTTTGGCATTTTCTTAAAACAGTCTGTAATCAAGTACGTGTCCTCGTGGCAATCACAGATATACTAATGTGAAGGTTAAAACTTTAACCCACAAGATTAAATTTATTATCAAAACCTGTTTCAAGATCAAGATACTCGTTTTTGTTTATAAACTTGTACAGTCATCGGCGTAGTATTGCATAAATTACAAATGGAATTTGTACCCGAATCCCCTTGTTTACAATTCTGATAACTTTCACCTATTGTTACTCGGCGCCGGTACATTAACCCAAGTATTCGTTTTTTTTTGCAGTAAACCACCCAAACACAATAAAACTTTTATAAAAAAATTGAAAAACTTCATAAGGCAAAATGCTGGTCCGCTTGGTGACTACAAGAGGCTTCCTAAGATCAAGCAGCAACATCAGATGGTCCCAGAACAATGGATACTCAACCAAAATCGAATACAAACCCATCCGTAGCGTTTTAGTGGCCAACAGAGGTGAAATCGCCGTCAGAGTTTTCCGTGCCTGCAACGAATTGGGAATCAAATCCGTTGCCATTTACTCCAAAGAAGACAGAGCTCACATTCACAGGTAATAATTATTTCCCTCCCTATCTATGTGTTGCTACAACGTTCTTGTTTCCAGATTGAAGGCAGACGAATCTTACTTGGTCGGCGAAGGAAAACCGCCAGTACAAGCCTATTTGGACATTCCGGAGATTATTTCGATTTGTAAGAACCATGGAATCGATGCCGTGCATCCGGGTTACGGTTTCTTGTCCGAAAGAGCTGACTTCGCTCAGGCTGTTATCGATGCCGGAATCAGATTCATCGGCCCATCTCCCAGAGTTGTACACCAGATGGGTGACAAGGTCGCCGCTAGGGAGGCAGCTATCGCCGCAGGTATTTTTTAAGATTATATCACTGAAAATAGTTTATTGTTGGCTGGTCCAATTTCTCAGAATACGTTATCACTAAAATTGTAAAAAATAAGATAACACGTGTAATTATGTGTATATGGAAATATGTCAATATTTATCTTGGGGACCGTACTTATAATCAATGAATGTGTATTGACTGTGGATTATTTACATTTATATATTTACGCGATAATTTTATCCATTATAAACATTTTTTCCTAGGCGTTCCAATTGTGCCTGGAACAGATGGACCGGTCACAACAAAAGAGGAAGCCAAAGAGTTCTGCGTCAAGCATGGTTTGCCGGTGATCTTCAAGGCTGCATACGGAGGCGGTGGAAGAGGAATGAGAGTCGTGCGCAACATGAGCGAAGTAGAAGAAAGTTTCCAGAGAGCTTCATCCGAAGCTCTGAGTGCTTTCGGAAACGGAGCCATGTTCATTGAAAAGTTCATCGAAAGACCGAGACACATCGAAGTACAACTGTTGGGTGACAAGGCCGGAAACGTTGTCCATTTGTGGGAAAGAGACTGTTCGGTGCAGAGAAGACATCAGAAAGTTGTGGAAATGGCTCCAGCTCCACATCTGGACCCGAAAGTCAGGAACCAAATGACTGACTTGGCTGTCAAATTGGCCAAACACGTGGGCTACGAAAATGCTGGTACTGTTGAATTCTTGTGCGACGAAAAGGGCAACTTCTATTTCATTGAAGTCAACGCCAGGTAAACAAAACACTCTTTTTATGTAAATAATTTTTAATACGAACCTTTTACAGACTGCAAGTAGAACACACAGTCACAGAAGAAATCACCGGCATCGACTTGGTGCAATCTCAAATTCGTGTTGCTGAAGGCATGACTTTACCAGAGTTGGGAATCAGTCAGGAACAAATCACACCACAAGTAATCAACTAGCAAATTCACAATTCCTTTAATGATTTTAATTTTTTTTGCCTTAGGGTTTCGCCATTCAATGTCGTGTGACAACAGAAGATCCAGCCAAAAACTTCCAACCCGACACAGGAAGAATTGAAGTGTTCAGATCTGGTGAAGGTATGGGCATCCGTCTTGACGGTGCTTCCGCCTTCGCAGGCGCCATTATTTCGCCATACTACGATTCGTTACTAGTCAAAGTCATCGCCCATTCCAAAGATCTGCAATCCGCTTGCGCCAAAATGAACCGTGCTCTTAGGGAATTCAGAGTTCGTGGCGTGAAAACCAACGTGCCATTCTTGTTAAACGTGTTGGAGAACCAAAAGTTCTTGAATGGTTCCGTTGACACTTACTTTATCGACGAGAATCCCCAATTGTTTAACTTCCATCCAACAAAGAATAGAGCTCAGAAGTTGTTAAACTATTTGGCGGAAGTTCTGGTTAACGGACCACAAACTCCTTTGGCCACTAAACTGAAGCCTTCCGAAATTAAACCAGCTGTTCCCGCCGCTTCAACAGGTACGTGACGCTTTAGCCTTGCTTATAATTTTATTAACGGTTTTGATATTTTGTGCCGTGAGAAATGCAGTTTTTTGCTGATGTACTGAGCAAAAGTAGGTAAATCATTGACTTCATTATTAAAAAATGTTATACAGTGCTTCCAAAGACGTAAACGCTGAAAACCAAACAATTTCTCAATTTTTGGTATACATTGTAAGTAGAATTCTGCTTTAATAGGCTTGGACTTCAGGTTAAGGACTTTTGCTTGGTATTTACCATTGTTCTGTTTTTCTTACACCGAATAACGGGTTTTGTATTATATTTTAAACTTTTTATAACATATTACCTCCTAGTTAATTAATTATAAATAATACAACATCCGTTGAATCTACTGAATCAATTGGAACAAATAACTAATGAAATAGTTTTGGGTTTTCCTTTTGATTTTTCACACTTTTTATTTGTAACTAATTTTTTGTTTTTGTTTTTTGTGTTACTTATTGTTGGTTTTTCTTTTTCACAGAGTATTTGGCATACACCCCCGAACAGAATCCATGTAATGTACACATTCTTATCTTTACTTTTACATTAACATTTACTTTAAACACTTTCTTGCACCTTTGATCATTTAACATTTAACTTTTAATCTAATACTTTCCAAATAATAATATTTTTATAAAGCAACCTTCTTATCTATACAAAATGCTCATAATTATATGTTTTTAGCCGTCCAACCACCAAGGGGATTCCGCCAAATCTACAAAGAACAAGGACCCGAAGCCTTCGCCAAGGCAGTTAGAAACCACAAAGGTCTCCTGCTTATGGATACCACCTACAGAGATGCCCATCAGTCTCTTCTCGCCACCAGAGTCCGTACTCACGATCTCCTCAAAATCTCTCCCTTCGTAACACACAATTTCAGCCAACTGTACTCCTTGGAGAACTGGGGAGGTGCCACCTTTGATGTTGCCCTCAGATTCTTGCACGAATGTCCTTGGGAACGTTTGGAAGAAATGAGGAAACTCATTCCCAACATTCCCTTCCAAATGTTGCTCAGAGGAGCTAATGCCGTTGGTTACACTAACTACCCAGACAATGTTGTATATGAATTCTGTAACATGGCGGTAAGAAACGTCCCTAAATAATTCTAGTTCATTGTTAAAAATGATTGTTTACAGGTGAAAACTGGTATGGACGTGTTCAGAGTATTCGACTCCTTAAATTACCTTCCCAACTTGATTGTTGGTATGGATGCAGCAGGCAAAGCAGGAGGTATTGTTGAAGCTGCCATTTCTTACTCCGGAGATGTAAGTGATCCAAACAAAAAGAAATACGACCTCAAATACTACGTTAACTTGGCTGATGAACTCGTGAAAGCCGGAACTCACGTTTTGGCCATCAAAGATATGGCTGGACTTCTTAAACCTAAAGCTGCCAAGTATGTTATCAGACTAATTATTAGCCTAGAATGTATCAACATTCGTGTTTCAGATTATTGGTGACAGCCATCAGAGACAAACACCCCGATATTCCAATCCATATCCACACTCACGACACAAGCGGAGCTGGTGTAGCTTCAATGTTGGCTTGTGCTGAAGCTGGAGCTGATGTTGTGGATGTAGCGGTTGATTCCATGTCCGGTTTGACCAGTCAACCTAGTATGGGTGCTGTTGTGGCCAGTTTGCAAGGTACCCCGTTGGATACAAAGTTCAATCTGTCACAAATTTCCGAATACTCGGCCTATTGGGAACAAACCAGAACTCTGTATGCTCCATTCGAATGTACGACAACGATGAAGAGCGGAAACGCCGACGTTTACAATAACGAGATTCCCGGCGGTCAATACACCAACTTGCAGTTCCAAGCTTATTCTCTCGGTCTCGGAGATTTCTTCGAGGATGTTAAGAAGGCTTATGCGGAAGCCAATGTTCTTTTGGGCGACATCATTAAGGTAACCCCATCGTCTAAAGTCGTTGGAGACCTGGCTCAGTTTATGGTGCAAAACAAACTGAAGACACAAGACGTCTTGGACAAGTGCGAGGAACTGTCCTTCCCTAAGTCAGTGGTTGAATTCTTGCAAGGTCACATTGGTCAACCCTACGGAGGCTTCCCAGAACCACTCAGATCCAAGATTTTGAGAGACATGCCCAGAATTGAAGGCAGACCAGGTGAAAGTATGGCTCCATTCGACTTTAAAGCTTTGAAGGAAGAAATCACTGAAGTTTTCCCGAATGCAAACGACAGAGATGTTATGTCGGCTGCTCTGTATCCACAAGTCACTAAGGACTACTTGAACTTCAGAGAAAAGTATGGACCGGTAGACAAGTTGGACACCAGAATTTTCCTCACAGGACCTAAGGTTGGCGAAGAATTCGAAGTTACCATTGAACAAGGAAAGACTTTGGGAGTCAAGACTTTGGCCATGGCTGAAGATTTGACCGAAAACGGTGAGAGGGAGGTATTCTTCGAGTTGAACGGAACGCTTAGATCTGTAATGATCAGAGACAAAGATGCTGGTAAAGAAATTCACGTTCATCCTAAGGCTGACAAAACCAACAAGAGTCAAGTTGGTGCCCCAATGCCTGGAACGGTTATCGATATCCGTGTGAAAGTTGGAGATAAAATCGAAAAAGGAACTGCTCTGGTCATTCTCTCCGCCATGAAAATGGAAACTATTGTACAAAGTCCAGTAGCTGGTGTTATTAAGACCATTGATGTTAATATGGGAATGAAGATTGAAGCTGAAGATCTACTCATCACTGTTGAATAGATGATCATGTCTTAAACTTGGTTCCAAACATTTCCGATTTTGTTTAGGCTGTGTTTTAGATGATCATTGAATGACTATTATTTTGTTAGTTACATAACAAGAGATCATGCTGTACATATTACATGTATATAACGTTGCGTTTACTATTTTTATTATATTTTTTATAATTCTTTAATTGTTAAATTTTATGGCAATCCTTTGTTGAATTGGTTTATTGTTCCATTTTACATTTTAAAATATATTTTTTTGTATACTTCAGTGTTTTATTTAAATACAGAGATACATTGTGACGAAGACGTAAACAACAAAATAAAACCGGAGTTGACAAGTACATGTGACATGAAAGTGAGAGGGTTAGAATTTCTGAGATGACACTTATTTTTTTTTTTTGTCAGAGGTATATTTTTCCATTAAAATTTAAACCGTTCAAGCATTTCTAAATATTCATAAACATATTCCAAATGCCTGTGGTGAGTAAATTTAAGAAAACTGAAGAGAATATTATAGAATCCCTTTTTATTTTGAGGTATATGGGAGGATTCCTTTGAACTGGGAAATAAAGATAACTAAATGTGAAGTAATATAATGTTCCGATTGGCTTCTCCAAGAAGTTTATCGTTAGCTCTGACCCAAACCAGATTTTGTTCCACAAACCAACACAAACCAATCAAAACTCTCCTTGTGGCAAACAGGGGCGAAATAGCAGTAAGAGTATTCCGTTCATGCAAAGAATTGGGAATCAGATCGGTAGCCATTTATTCCAAAGAAGATAAAGCTCAAATACACAGGCTAGTTGTATATTAATACTTTTAATATAAAATCAAATGAACGGTGTTTTAGATTTAAAGCAGATGAATCCTATTTGGTAGGAGAAGGCAAAAAGCCTGTAGAAGCTTACTTGGACATACCTGGAATAATAGAAATCTGCAAGATATACGAGGTAGATGCAGTGCATCCCGGTTATGGCTTCCTATCTGAAAACGCTGACTTCGCTAGAGCTGTTATCGATGCCGGAATCACATTTATTGGACCATCCCCAAAGACAATCGAGAACATGGGTAATAAAACTGCTGCAAGGGAAGCAGCTATAGCTTCTGGTAATCTATTTTAAACTACTCTTTTAAAATATTTAACTGTGTATTCTAAGGTGTTCCCATAATACATGGCTCAAACAACATCCTGGCGTCATCGGAAGAAGCGGTAAAATTTTGCGAAGAGTACGGCCTTCCTGTTATATTAAAGGTCTATTCATTTAAATTAACAATGTAAAATAGTTAAATAACATTTGTTCTAGGCAGCGTTTGGGGGTGGTGGAAGAGGTATGAGGGTCGTAAGAACCATGGAGGACGTCGTGCCGATGTTCGAGCGAGCAACATCAGAATCACAAGCTGCTTTTGGCAATGGTGGACTTTTTATTGAAAAGTTCATTGAAAGACCTCGTCACATTGAAGTACAAATACTTGGTTTGTGTCACCACCAGTGGTTACAAAAATAATACATATTTTTCTGATAATATAGGCGATTCTCATGGAGACATCGTTCATTTATGGGAAAGAGATTGCTCAGTACAGAGGAGGCATCAAAAGTTAGTGGAACTAGCTCCAGCTCCAAATCTTTCTGAAGAAAAGAGGCATTTAGTTACGGAATACGCAGTCAAATTGGCGAAACATGTCGGATATGAAAACGCTGGAACTGTCGAATTTCTACTTGATGAAAAAGGAGATTTTCATTTCATAGAAGTTAACTCCAGGTTATTTATTTGTTCAATTATTGGTGCGAATAGTTTTTTGTAGATTGCAGGTGGAACATACGGTAACTGAGGAAATAACGAACATCGATTTGGTCCAATGTCAGATCAAAATTGCAGAGGGTCAATCTCTAAAAGAGCTTGGCATCATCCAAGAAGCTATAGTACCTAATGTATGTATCTAAATTCTCTCAGTGGCAAATACATTTAATTTAATTTAAGGGATTTGCGATTCAATGTCGTGTAACGTCTGAAGATCCAACGAAGAACTTTCAACCTGACACAGGAAGGATAGAGGTATTTAGGTCCGGTGAAGGTATGGGCATAAGAATCGATGGAGGAGCCGCCTACACAGGTGCAGTGGTGTCTCCCCATTACGACTCTTTGTTACTAAAAATAATTGCACGTGCCAAGGATTTGAATTCCGCCGCTATTAAGATGACTCGGGCCTTAATGGAATTCAAAATTCGTGGAGTCAAAACCAATTTAATGTTTCTAAAGAACGTGTTGAGGAACGAGAAGTTTTTGGCCGGTCAAGTGAACACGTACTTCATCGACGATAATCCACATCTTTTCCAATTCAGAGCCACCAGAAACACCACCATGAAAATCTTATATTACTTGGGGGAAATTATGGTGAACGGACCCCACACTCCTTTAGTGACTAATTTAAAACCTTCCGAAATCAATGTTCACGTTCCACCGGTAGAAAACGCACCTCCTCCGAGAGGTTTCAGGCAAATTTACAAAGAAGAAGGCGCAGAAGCCTTTGCCAAAGCTGTTAGGGAGCACGAAGGACTTTTATTGATGGATACCACCTTCAGAGATGCCCATCAATCCTTAATGGCAACCAGATTCAGAACACGCGATTTTTTGCGAATTTCCCCATTTGTTGCGCAAAACTTCAGTAATTTGTACTCTATGGAGAATTGGGGTGGTGCTACCTTCGATGTGGCCATGAGATTTCTCTACGAGTGTCCTTGGGAACGAATTGAGAGGATGAGAACTCTGATCCCCAACATTCCTTTTCAGATGTTGCTCAGAGGAGCCAACGCTGTTGGTTACACCAACTATCCGGACAATGTTCTGTTCAAGTTTTGTGAAGAAGCTGTAAGGACAACACATTATAACTTTAGTAATATGTAACTTTTATATTTAGGTAGAAACTGGTATGGACGTATTCAGGATATTCGACTCCCTAAACTACTTGCCTAACCTTCTAATTGGCATGGAAGCTGTGGGAAAGGCGGGAGGCATAATCGAAGCTGCAATTTCTTATTCAGGTGATGTAAGCGATCCAAACAAAACCAAATATGACCTTAATTACTATCTGAACCTCGCTGATGAACTTGTGAGGGCAGGAACGCACGTTCTCTGCATCAAAGACATGGCGGGTTTACTAAAACCACAAGCGGCAAAGTATGTCGGCTTTTAATAATTTTTCTTAGTACCACCAATGCGTTTCTAGAATTTTAGTGACTGCTTTGAGGGATAAACATCCAGATATACCCATTCACATCCACACTCACGATACAAGTGGAGCTGGCGTAAGTTCGATGATAAACTGCGCCGAGGCTGGTGCTGATATTGTGGACGTAGCTGTTGATGCTATGTCTGGTATGACCAGTCAACCCAGTATGGGCGCCGTGGTGTCGAGTTTACAACGTATTTCTAATTCTAGAGTACTTTTGATATACGAATTAATATATATTTTTAGGTACCAGTCTGGATACACAGTTAGATTTGAAGAAGATCTCTCAGTATTCAGCGTACTGGGAGCAAACCAGAACACTGTATGCACCATTCGAGTGTTCAGTGACTTTGAAGAGCGGTAACGCAGATGTATATGTTCATGAGATTCCTGGTGGGCAATACACAAACTTACAGTTTCAAGCCTACTTTATGGGCAAGACTATACTTAAATGTTTTTGGTAAATTTGTGAGAGTATTTATTTGTAGGTCTTGGCGACGTTTTTGAAGAAGTCAAGAAAGCCTACACTGAAGCAAACGAGCTACTGGGCGATATAATTAAAGTCACCCCATCGTCTAAAGTTGTTGGTGATTTGGCGCAGTTCTTGGTACAAAACAAACTTACAGCTAAAGAAGTGTTAGAAAAGTTAGATAAAGGAGAGAAGTTATCATTTCCCAAATCAGTCATCGAATATCTTCAAGGATATATTGGACAACCTTACGGCGGGTTTCCAGAGCCGTTCAGAACTCAAGTTTTACAAGGTATGCCCACGATAGAAGGGAGACCTGGTGCTAGTTTACCACCTGTGGATTTCGATGCATTGAGAAAAGAGATCCTGACGGAATTTCCGAATGCGAAGGAACGAGACGTAATTTCAGCCGCATTGTATCCCAAAGTGACCAGAGACTTTTTGAGGTTCAAAGAAAAATACGGAGAAGTGGATAAACTGGACACAAGGATTTTTCTGGTCGGTCCCAAGGTGGGGGAGGAGTTTGAAATCCATTTCACGCGAGGCAAAAACGTTGGACTGAAAGTGATGGCGATGGGCGATTTGATTACGCACAAAGGGATGAAAGAGGTGTTTATAGAGGTGAATGGCATAATGAGGACGGTTTGGATATACGATAAGAAGATGAAGAAAGATGTGCTCGTCAACGTGAAGGCGGATAAGGAAAATCCACAGCAAGTAGGTGCTCCAATGCCTGGTGAAGTTATCGACATTAAAGTCAAAGTGGGAGATATTGTGCAGAAAGGCACGCCTATTGTGATTTTATCTGCCATGAAGATGGAAACTGTGGTTCAAAGTCCGGTGGATGGGAAGGTTAAATCTATTCATGTTCGTCCAAAAACTGTTGTAGAAGTCGAAGACTTAATCATAACAGTAGAATAAAAATAAATGTTTGTTAAATGCGATGTTTATTTGTTTTATTTGAGTGTAACATTAGGTTACCATGGAAAGTTCGTGATAACATCAAAATTACAAAATTTTAGAGCCAGAAATGGGTACCAACGATATGATTGAAAGTAAGTATTAATTTATAACTTCTAGATAAATTAAACAATTTTTGATTTGTAGTTGCCAAATTATGCGCAGGAATGGTTATACTGGCTTATGCCGTTAGTGTGATTCGCAGTACTCATTCTTAAAATGAAAAAATGTGGATACATATTTGCAGATGTAATGTTTCAATTCATGTTAAAAAGGTTGTTATGAAGGTGGGAATTAACTAATAAGATTTGTATCCATTTTTGAAGGCTGTCATTAATGAAGTTTCAATAAAATTATTTTAATTTAAAATTGTCTTGTTTTATTACAAGCAGGAAGGTCACTGTAACAATCTTAGGTAAATAAAACATTAGTTACAAGATAAACAACAAACATATATTTAACAGACAAAAATAGTTTGTGATAAACCAAGTGGAACACAAAATAAATAATAACTGACCAAATTAAAGTTGCCATCAACAAACATTGTTTAAAATAAGCATCTGCCTCATGTAATTTCACTTTCATCTCTTTAAAAGACTGATGTATGAAACCGGTAGAAAGTAAAATCCTTCAATTAATAAACGAGATAAACGCTGTGAAATGAAATTTTCCACGGACCCATTCAAACTACATTAGGAACCGCCCATGTTGCGCAATTTTTCGTTTGAAAACAAAACGCGATCGCCACTTCCTGCGAGAGATTTTCTAATACGTGAAAGCAAACCGAATAAAAAACGTAACTGCGATTCAAAATGTTGACTAGACGTATCGAACTTGTGGGATGGTTAATGATGACGTTGAGGGTAAGCTTCGTACTGTCCAACTCCCTGGTAACCTCCGAAGCCCTGTTGCTGGGCCAACTTGCCCACAGCTGCGTCAGCAAAATGTTGGTACTGATTGGCGTTTATGGTTTGATATTGTGGTTGTTCGTGCTTCTGGTTTTCTTCTGGTTGATACTGGTAGTACTGTGGGCTTTGGTCCTGAACGTACTGGACTTGACTGTGCTCTCCTAAAAACAAACAAATATTAAACATGCAAAAAAGTTCTGGTACACCCGTTGCAGTACCTCCAAGGTCGTAACCAGTTGCGTGTCCCTGGTTGCTCTCGACGTCCGTGATGGCATAACCGTGGTCGTGTTTGTCCCCGTGGTGGACTTCCACTTTGGAAGCTGTCCTGCCCTTGGACACGGGATGGTGGAGGAACTGCGCGTCCTCCCCTTTAACATAAGTGGGAACGGCGTGGTGGTGTTCTATTTCGAAATTCTGGTACGATGTCGCCTTGTCGCTGTGCTGAATGTGGCCGCCGAAAACTGTCACCAGTAACGTTGCTAAAATCTACAAAAGCAAAATAGAAAGTTGTTAAGGATATTATTATGTCCTCGGGGCTAATTAATATTTACTCACAATGGTTCTCATTTTGGTGGTGGTACCGCGACGGTTGGTTTTTGTCTACTGATTTTTCTCTGGCAATCTTGTTTTATATATGGCAAGATGCAATTGAACGCCGATTGAATTTCTTCTCGCTCTTCTGCCGAAGAAACTTAAGACACATTGTCGAGGTGCCCCGTAATTAAACGGTGCGCACGCTCCAGTGGCGCACCAGGAAACTTTAAAACCTTGTTAAAGGTTTCAAACTATGTTAAATCTTTGAGTGTGTGAATTCCTGGTTCACCATCAACGCAACAATCAATAATATGTAATAAATTACCAATTCCTTCCTGCATGTACGTTAATATTACGGAATCGAGTTGGTTTAAAAACTGGGATACGGTCATGATCCATTTTTTTTTAAATTGTTTCCGGAAGGAGGAATTGTAGTGTATCCTTTCTATTGGAAACTGGTAACGTAACGTCTTGCATCTTGAATAATGCAAGTATGTGGATTAAATAATTTTGCATGAAATTGTACACTTCACGGTCGTTGCACGCGGTCGATGCTGTTGCGTTTAATTGTTTGTGGAGAATTGTTCTTTTTTATGTTTGTGGTTTAATTGTATTCATTAAATTGGCTCAAATTAATCCATAAATTTGATACATTGCTCCGGTTTTAATATGAAGAACTGGTTTAAGATTTTTTTTAATTTTGATGGTGCATGAAGAAATTGATGTCACGACACTGGCAACAATTTTAATTCCGTCGATTTCTAGATTTTATTGTTTACATTTGTGTTTTTCGCACATGCAGTTACGGACAGATGTTTTAAGATTATTACAAGATGATTTCTAACAATCTTGTCATTGACATTGGGCCTAATTAAACGGTTTTTACAAACTAATTTGTTCTCTGTTGTTATTTTTTAAATACTGATTCGTGGTTTATGTATATTTTTAAAACATTTTTATAATTCAGAGAAATCTGTTGACTGAATCTGCGAGTACCATATGTTTAACAGAGATTTATTGTTTTAATATTAAATATGTAACGACAAAATTGAAAGCGATAACATGTGTTCAAAGAAATATATCTAGATTACATAATGTTAATTATGTCAAATCCTTATTATGAATTAAGTAGATGAAGATTAAAAATCCTCATTTATCGTTTACTTTATTCTTAAAATGTTGTATTACTATGCGTATATTCAATAATATTAAACAACAAGTTTCTCAACAAGATCAATCACGAAAACGTGAACACACACAGGAATTAAATAATAATGGACAAGAAAAAGTAAAAATGAAAGTGTTAATACCTTAATTTCTTCGATATTTGCTGCATCACGTTAATTCCAATTTGGTACGCCAAGAAATGTTGTCATATTATTTTAATTTAATCACATAATTATAGTTTCCATAATTCCATTTTTAGTTTCATATTATAATATGGATTCTAATTTTTTATTTAAATAATTTATTTCATTATTCTTGTTTATAAAAAAGTTAAGCATATTAATATATTTCGTCCAAAATATAAATTTAACCATATTTTTTTATACGCCCGGTATACGTTGCTTATTTGTGGGTAAGAACGTAGAAATAAAAATAATAAAACCTTAGACAAAAAACAACGAAATATTTAAATATTTATATCTATATTTGCTGGAGTTTATAGGTCGTGGCTAGCATCTTCAGGGGATTACCAGAACAAGATTGAAGAACTCCTGGACCCGATAAGCTATCGAGAACTGGCTGAAGATCCAACACAGAAAATACTAAGAAACACCAACCACCTCAAGAAATCGTCCACACCAACGTATATCCAAAAACAGTTAATCAGATCAGAGGCACTTCCATCTCGTTTAATTAGGTATGCCCAAAGACCACTTCGACCCGTCGTTAGTACTCTTGGGTCAACAACATATAACGTAGCTAAGTATCTTACCAGATTGCTACAACCTCATGTTGGAAACACCCCAACCTTTATCAAAGATTCCACTCATTTTCTTGAGATATTGAAAGGACTACATCTTGATGTAAATGATAGACTGGTCAGTTTCGACGTAGTGTCACTTTTTACTATAGTTCATGTCAATGAATCCTTAAACATGAAATCAGAAATAATCCCTCCAGATATAGTGGATCTTTTCCGTACGTGTCTTAGTGAAACCTATTTTGTTTGGAACAACAAATTCTACGAACAGACTGAAGGATTAGCAATGGGCAGTCCTCTGAGACCAGTGATCTCCAAATTCTTTATGGAAAAGTTTTAACACCTGATCTGAATGGCATAGAACATGCCTGGGATATGCTTGGAAGACCATATCTTGCTCATACTGCCAGATAATTAACACAAAATCATTTGGATCACCTGATAACAAGTCAGGCCATGATGGGTACAAGCTGTAATAGGAAGGAGAGATGGAATTACTCGAAATGGTGAATTTTTCTTTTAATATGTGAGAATATTACAATTCTACTATTACAATTTTAATTGTTAATAAATAATCATTTAGTACTAAGATGGGGCAATATGCTTAACTGTTTGGTATCAGTTTATTTCAGACAATTTTTCTTAAATTATATAATTTGAAAATATTATAATTTTCTCTTTCTCTTTTTTATCTCTATTTTTCTCTGATAGTTTTTAAGCTGAAGATCAATACCTAACCTTTTTTTAATTACAATTTTTGCCCACCATTTTTAATTAAAAAGGAATAGATAAAAGAAGGTTCAATTAAATTTTTTTATTATCAAAAAAATTAAATAACATTAACAAAAATCAACAACGATGAGGTGAAAACAAGTAAAAAATGACTAAATGATGAAAATCGATGATGTCAGCCTTCTTGCGTTTTTGGATCAGTGTTTGCTGTGATGGTAGACGGTCTTGTAGACGGGCACCTTGACGGGCACTGGCTTGGGAATGTGGATGGGCACGTGCTTTTCAACTGGAACTGGCACCGGCTTCTCCACGTGGTATGGGATTTCCTTCTCCACCTTGTAGGGTACTGGTTTCTCGACTGGGATGGTGATGGTCTTGATCACTGGCACGGCGACGGGTTGTGGCACGTGGATGTGGACCGGATAGGGTTGTGGTACCGGTACGGCTACTGGTTTTGGTACTGGAATCGGCACGGAGTGGGGAATTGGTACCGATACGTGTTTGTAAACTGGTACCGCTACTGGTTTGGTGATTTCGACCGTGTGGGAGATGTCGTGGCCGCCCCCGTGACCGCCCTCATCACCGCCGTAACTGCCCGCGTATCCGGCATTTACGGTTACAAAAGCGCAAAGAATGACAACAACCTGTAAAATTCACAAAGATATTCAATAATAGCTTGAGAAAGTACCGTAACAATCGTGATGTGAGATTAATTAAATCGAGATTTGTCATTATCTTGGATAATAACTTTTAGAAAGTGTACAGGATTGTAATTTTATGAAAGTACATGTGATACATATCTGTTAATCTGGATCGAATACAATATTATATCTAGTTTCTATTCAATATAATTGCTTCAAGGGTTTTCTTGAAGAAGGAATCAAACTGTTTGACCGTTTGACCTCCTTAAATCAGAAGCTGTAATTGACTTTAACTATCCAATTAATTTTTGGAAAAACCACTTGTACTTCCTTAAATTACACTGTTCACAAAAAATCACTTCTGGCACTCGCGTTGTCAAAAATATCGTTAATAATACTTAAGGTAAATGGAAAACTTACGAAGGTGTTCATTGTACACAAGTATGGGGTATGGGTGTACAACACAAAATTGAATGAAGATGTGTTGGATGCAAGTGGTGAACTGATGAATGAACCGGATAGTCATTTAGTTTATATACTAGCGATTTGTTCGGGACTTTCACTGTGGAGTCGAACTCTTTCCCCGGTTTTGAATCCGTTGAACGGTGCACAAGCTAGGGATGGGTGTGTCCCCATCCTGTGCGATAGACGAACGTCCTTCCGGAACCAATTTTTATAGATTTTGCCTTTGTTCTTGTTTGAGGATCAATTTTTGTCTTATTAAATTAAAAATCTCTTCTATATTTTACTTTGAAACTTGTTAAGCTTAAACTAAATATCAGTCTTTTTGATGGTAAAAATTTGGAAATGAAAATGTAATTTTTATTGATTAAACATTTTTAATTTAAATAAATTTAGAAATTTCATAATTTGGAAAAAATATATTTGATACTTAAAGAAAGTTAAAACACGTGCTTAAAAACACCAAGAATATTCATGATATTATAATCCATATCAAACACATGTTCCTCAGAATCATGATTTTTTCTTTATATAACAAAAATTTTTGTTTTAGAAGATTCTTGTTTAATTTAAAGACTAGAAAATTTTCAAATTCAGTTTTTGATTAAAATTCATTCTACCACTATTAATTAACAGTTGATAATACCGTACAGTCATAAAATTAATGTGTTAATTACTTTGTTCATATAATTAAATAATAGTAAACTGTAAGTAGTGCAATTCATAATAATTTCAAGGTTCATTTGTAATTTCTCAGATGGCTTGCACTTATTTCTTTCATCAAATTTCTGAAAGAACTAATGAGAGAAAGTACTGTGTTCTTGCACTTTTTTCTCTTTCAAATTAATAAAAAATTGTGGGAAAACCGCACAAGCAATTAAAATTTTAGTTCATAAAACTACTGGTATGAAGTATCCTAAATATTAATCGCAAATGAATTATTAATGTGCTATTATCATTTTAATCTGCTCATGTTTATTTTAACTGGATCTCGTTATATAATTAGAATTAGATTCTGTAAAAATTTCTTGGGATCAACGTACAAATAATTGTTTTAGGTTGATTGTTTGGCGAATTATATAAGAAAAAAATCTGATTAAAGATAATTACAGATTCCAGTAACATTTTCATTGCTTTTTTGATTTTAATTGTAAGAACAAGTTAAATAAATGAATGTCATCCAATTAGTAGATATTTGGTGCAATTTGAAAGTCAACGACCACAATCTGTTCTACTCTAAAAAAAATTGCACAGAACAGTTTCGTACCGAAAAATTACTGTTTTTATCAGGAGTGAATGGAATTTTATTTAATTTTCGATGCTGGGGCAGTGGGTTGATGTGAACTAAGATAGAATGGCACAAAAAGTGGATTAATTTACAGGTAACTGGACTGGTTTACGGATTTGAAGACCCAATAATAAATCAAACCGTTAATTTGGAAGTAGACTAATTCATCAGTGAGTTAATTGTGTTGTGGAAGGAGAGAACCACTTTATAAATTTAGCAGACAGTCGCTCAGTGTCAGTTGATAAAGATGTGCACCTATCAAACAGAGTTGTTGTGCTAATGACCTTTTATCAACTGATATTATCAATTCATCGTTAGTAAATTGTGTAAACTTTCTACACTCAACAAACAAGCGTACTATTCTTCGTTTAAGACGAAGAAACCGAGATGAAAACTAACAGAGATCAAAAACAAGCCGGTTGGATGGGCATCAAACGAAGCACGACGTAAATTCGCTCTTGAAACGCCAACAAGAAAGGGAAGAAAGGTCATTGTCGTCCGTTCGATTATTTGAAAGGTCCGTCGAAAAATGTGGGGATCCCGTTTTATATTTGCGGATCCCCAGTTTTAGATTGCTCGACATTCTCCACTTTTACTGTTACCGTCCAGTCTATTAAATTGTTGCGCTTTCTCTGGCTGCCGATCTTTCTGTTCGGACAATGGATTTTTTTGGGGAAATTAACAAATCATTTGATCGTTTATTTAATACATCTCTTAGCTAAGAGTGTAATTGTTTACAACAAACAATACTTGTAATATATGTAGAATGTTAAACATTAAAGAATATTTCTTTCTAATATCCATATTTATTACTAGCCATTTGTAATTTTATTGACTAATATAGAAATGAAAAACAATAATTATATAAAATCATAAATACAAATGAACCTCTCATTTTAATATGTGCCATTAGATTTACGTTTAGAATTTAATATATTTTTTTTTTAAATATTTTGTAGAAAATTTTTCTTTATAATTTGTGTTTAATTTTTCTTATCACATATAATTAAATTATATATTATTGTTATATATACAACACATAATATATTCATCACATAATTAGATTAATAGTGTCAGAATATAAATAGAAAATCTTTCAATATAAATTTGATATAATTCTTTATATTTAGTCATTAATATTTCATTGTTTTAAAAAATTTTTAAAAGTTCTGCCAAATACATTGTTGTCTATATGCAACCACGTGTACTCCTGTGTAGTCAGGTTGCTCGTAACTGAATGACATATTTCATTACAGATTTCTGTAATCAATCGATCATTTGATCGATTTTGATTATAATAGATATTCCGTAGGTTTAATCTAATTCTTCTAATAATGTTTAGTTTTAATAACCTAGTAGTTCTTTTCTCAATATGATTAGACGCAAAGGTACTTGTATTAAATATATTTTAATTCGTTTCTATTAAAACGCAATGTTATATATAAAAGTTTTATTAAATAAAACAACTACAACAAAGTCGTACGTTCGTTATCCTACAAGAAATAAGTACATCAAAACATGTTTAATCATAAACAATAAATATTAAAATTAAGTAACAGTCTATCAAACTTGTAACAAATAAGCTACAACAAAAGTCAACAACAAGAAAACAGTTTTCTAAAAGAAGTATCAGACGAACCTAAAAATCAATTTAAATCTAATAATAATTAACCAGTACTTTTCTTTGTATCTGCGTGTGTTTGGCGGGAGGCGGCCTCAAAGACAACACCATTTTGTACGGATTAGGTAAAATCCTGGGTTGTCTGTGGATATCTTTGTTGTGCCCTTTGTGGCTGTACTTAACAGTCACCGTCTTCAAAGGTTTCGGTTTGCCATAAATTTTATATTGCTGTTTGTTTTGATTTTGGTTGTACTCTTGATGATAGACCTGTTCTTGACTGTCGTAGTTCTGGTACTTCTGATCCTGCTGTCCGTAGCTCAAGTACGAGTCCTCTTCTTGGTGGTGTTGTTGTTCGTACTCCTGTGACTCATCTTTGTGTAAGGTCTGATAGATCGGGCTTTGGGGTACCTCATATCTGACTTGTTGGTTGTATTGGACGTTTTGGGCATACTGCGAGTAGGGCTGAGGTTGTGGAATAGGGTTTTGGTAATACTCTGGCGTAGATTGAACAATGGTTTGTTCCAAGTTGTTTTTAGCGGCCTGAAGGTGGTTCTTCATGACCTCCTCCAAAGGTCTGACGTTGAAGTGAATCGGAACGACGTTGGTAGTCTTTGGCACGTTGTTGATGTTCGTTGTCACGTAAGGATCTCGCAGTAAACTCGTGTCGAGGGGGAATTTCGCCACGCCTTGATTAACTGGGGGTGTTGTTGTGGGAATTTGGCTGAAGAGCAGTGGTTTAGTTTCTACCTTGGTGGAAATGGGGGGTAGGAATTGCTGTTGCGTGTTGGATTGGTAGTTGAAGGAAGGGTATGAGCTAGTTGCGGACGGCTGATTAATATCCACGCCGTTGGAGAAGTCGAAACTTTGGCTGCGCCCCAACGCGGAAGAATGATCAAATTCCTGGCTGGTTGAGGGAATCTCACTGCTTCTGATGATCTCCACCGACGGTCCCAGGTTTCTCCAGGAGTAAGTTTGGTCGTGGTATTTCTTGGCGTCCTCAGTGGATTTGAACAAAGGTTTGGTGCCTTGTTCGAGTTGTTTCAAGTACTTTTGAGTCTGGGGGGCTAGGTAAACTTTTTCGGGTTTGCCTAATGGGATTTGGAATTTCGGTTTGGGTTTAATGCCGGACAGTTTGTGTTTCTTTTCATCCAAACTGTTGACCGTCAACTGTTGAGTTGATTCCATGGCTTGTGGGGCGCTGACTTGTTCGTTGGCCTTTCTGGTGCCGGTTATAATTTCTCCATTGTCCAAATTCGGTCTCATAAAGCTCGGGACGTCTCGTTGTATGGGCGTGCTCTTTCCTTGGAACCTGACACTGTAGCCGACATTGAAGAGCTGAGTGTTGCCGTTGTCACCATGAGGTACAGTGGCGATTTGGGTGTTCCTGAAAACTGGCGTAGGTAACGGGTGGTCAAAGGTAGGCGACTTTTGGAATGAAGAAGTGTAACGAGGAGTCTTCTTAAGGTCCTGCTGGTGGTTTGTGTTGAAGGAGACGCTGACGGTGCTCCTGGCGCTTTGGTCTGGATACTGGGGGTCTTTATGGGCAACGTTGGAGGTGTAAGCAACTACTTGCCTCTTCCACAACCTATCTCCGAATCCATTGGAGGCTGTGATGAACAGCACTAGGGGGATCTGAAAGATAATTTATAATTAGATGTGTGTTTTCTGAGAAAGTTTCCTATCACTTTCTTTTATTGCTGGATAACATCTCTGTTATTGTTGACCATCATTGTTAGTTTAATAAAAGACATGTTGAATAAAAAAAAAATGTCGTGTCGTTTTGTGGATTTGCTCTGGTTCGGCGGTTTATTGTACAAATTGATCACGTTCGATCGCGTTTTTCGACTCGTGCACCTAGATGCGTTTTCATGTAAGAAAGTTTAAACATAAAACACGATTTTGCATATATATTTTATGATGACTTTCTTGCAGAATATTTATTTCTCTATCGATTGTCGTTTTTTTATTGTCAATATTAAGTCACTTTAATGATCGATATGTTATCAAGGTGGAAATCAGCTTTTCTACTACAACACGAGTGAAATTATTTTATTGCCTGCCACCATAAATATCCATAGTTAATATAATAACTGCTCTGTTTATTTTCAAGAATTTTAAACGATCGAGAATTCTATTAAATAATGCTCGTATTTAAAGTGAATTATCTAGAAATCAATGTCAAATAACTATTAGATTAATTACAACAATTTCTCACACAATCACTGACCGCCATTCTTACATCTTACATATGGTAATTGTTAATTTTACATTGTAAGAATTTATAGTCGCAATTATTGCCCAGTCATTAAATAACAACTTTATTTTAAACTTTTTGAAAGTGAAATTATTAAAAGAGAAACAAATGCAAATATTTTTTATTTTTATCATAACCAAATCTAATAAGGAAGGCATAAATGCAAGGACTAAAAATAGAGAGAAACGAGAAAAATTCAAACTCATACATTTATAATTTCTCTTAATTAATTCCATAGAAACCTTTCGGTAAATAAAACATTTTTTTAAACACAAACCAACGTTTAGTAATTCGATATGATTAAGGATTTTCTCTGTAAATTAACCAACGTAATTAAAAGAACGCTCCAATTACTGTGAGCGTTGAATCTGAAAGGGCAACAATCCTTTTCCTACTGCTGAATATTTTTAAGATGGTGCTACGCACGATAATAAAATTGTTCCGGAAGACTGACTGCTTTTAACTGTTTGCAAGTGTTTTAAGTGTAACCGAAAAAACAATTGTTAAGTCAAGTTGATGTTTGACTTTCTTTTAGACGTTAATTTGTTTGTAAAAAAATTAAGGAAAATAACACCAAATCCGTCTTTAGGACGACAGTTTCACTGTGAAAATTTCAATTAGCCCAGACCTTCCGGAATAATTAACTTTCGGACGTGAACCGAATCAACACCTCCTGATTAAGTACGTCTAATTGCCACTTAACAATTGCGGCGTGTTGTCTCAATTAAAACCGCGGCATTAATTTGAATAACGTCCACCACCCGGAACAAAACGTCGTACTTTCTTTCGATTCGAAAAATATCGATCTGCTAACACCTGCGATCACATTTCAGGAGTTTATGTCCGGCCGTTGTCACGTTTTACTGCAACTGCACAAATGCAGATGAGGTACATGCACTTTCACAGACTTGTTGCCGCAATCAGGATTTTCTAAAAATGGATCCTCACAACTAATGTGCATTTAAGTTTTAATTATTGTAAATTTAATTATTGCGGTACGGTTGTTATACTGTTACTTCGAGCAGTAAAATTAAAAATTGGAAACAAGTGCATGGAATATAATAGAAAATTGTTTTTTTCAGTTATACGAAGAACAATTGTTGGATGGAGGAAACAGGTCGCTGTTTCCTATTGTAAATAAATCGTTATGAATGGGTATTAATAATAATATATTAGAATAATATGGGGTTTTAATGGAATAATATTTACCGTTCGTTTATGGGAATGATGCTCTTCTGCGACTTTATACAAATCAAATGTCCTAAATTATACATGAAATTTAAATTAACCGTATTTAGCATGACATTTTCACGGGTTAATAAAAAAGATAATTATATTACTCACTACAATAACGGTAACATAATAAAACAAGTTATTAATAAAAAGCTATTAAAAATTAAAATAATTTAATAAAATTAAATTAAAAACTGATGAATATGGAGTAATCTTATTATAATATTAATAAAATATAGTCAACACTACTTTAAAAGTGATAAACTATATTTAGAAAATTAATTAATTATAGAAAATCTTAATTATTAAATTTTAAATTAGTATAATGACTTTAATGTACATATTTACAAAAAAAAAGAAATAATTAAAACCTGACAGGCACAACTAAATAACATTAAAATTATTGAATCATATCTATTATAAGGCAAAATAATGAAGAATAAAATCAGTTTTTTTTTTAATGTTCATATTTTTCATAATAAATATTGAATATTGAGTAATGTTTTTATAATATTAGTAAATTTAATACTGCTAAAAAATAATAAATTAAATACTCTCTAACAAAAACCCATAATTTAATTTTTTTAATAATAATAATTTTAATATAATAATTACAAGAAATATTAAAATAAAAATCTGAATTGAATAAAATCTATTTTATACATATTATTTTATGAATCATTATTTATTATAATAATATTAATAATAAAACAAGATAAATTAATTACAATTAAAAGACAATTAAAAAAATTAATACTTTATAAAAAATCATTTAAAAAATTTATTAAATTTGTTAACATATTAAAATAAATAATATTAAAATTATTAATCATTTCTATTTAAAATAAAATCATGAGATACAAAATCTATTACTTCTTTTTTAATGTTCATATTGTTCATATTTTTTACGCATATTAAATATTGAGTAATATTTTATAATATTAGTAAAAAAATAAATAAAGTACTCACAAAGTTATAAATTAAGTAATACATTTTTTGTAATAATAATAGAAATAGTTTAAGGTTCATGTTTTCAAAAAATAAAATAAAAATAGGTAGTAATAACTAAATAATATTAAAATTATTAACCATATCTATATATATGATGAATAAAATCAGTTACCTCTTTTATAATGTTATTATACGTGTTAAATGTGGAGTAATATTTTTAAAATATTACTAAAATAAAGATAAAACCGCTACAAAAATAATATATTATATACTTCTAAAAATAGAAATTAAAAAATTAAAAATTTAACAAAATCATTTAAAAATGTTATTCAATTTTCAAGTAATGCATTTTGTATAATAATATTTTAAGGTACATATTTACAAATAACTAAATTAGTCTCGAAAAAATAAATTAAAAGACTAATGATTTATTAAATGTCACTTAAAAAGTTTATTAAAATATTAAAATAAAAATTAATATTATGAACTAAAATCATTAGGAATATAATCTCTTACTTTTTTTCATATTTCATATTTTTTATTCACAAAATAAAGATAATACAATATAAAAATAATAAATTAAATATTTTCTAAAAAATAAAATGATTTATAAAAAATCATTTAAAAATGTTATTAAATTTTCAAGTAATGCATTTTTTATAATAATAATTTTATGTTCATATTTACAAAAAATAAATGAATAAATATATTAAATGCTCTCTAAAAATATAAATTAGAAAATTAATGATTTATAGAAAATCCTTTAAAAAAGTTATTAAATTTTACAATAATCTATTTTTATAATAATATATTTAATGTACATCTTTACTAGAAATATTAAAATATAAAATGACTGTTCACTAAATTACATATTTTTATTAATTCGTTTTTACAATATTTGTATGTAATTTTAAGTTGTTTAATTTCAAAAATACTATATATTTTATTTTTATTTTCTATTTTACTAACAATAATTTTCATTTAAAAATCAAAATATTTTTATAAACAATTACTAAATTTGTTATACATTTTAAATAATTGCATATTTCTAAATTTATTTATTAATTTCTGTAATAATAATTTATTTGTTAATATTCTTAGTATAAAATGTATACAATTCATGATCAAATTATTTCATTCATTTTTTAAATTCACTTTAAATATTTTTCTATAATTTTAAATTATTTTTTTATTTTTGAAAAATATTTCTTTTTAATTTTTTAGAAATATATATAAAAATATGTATTATAATTTTGTTGTTAATATCCTAGGTATAAAATAATAATTAATTATTAAATTATTTTAAGATTAAACTTATTTTAATAATATTTTCATATTTAATTATAATTGAGATGATAATAATTCTTATCAATATAAATATATTTTAAAAAATATCAATTTATATATTTTTTAATCTTTAAATTTAAATATAAAATTTGTTTAAAATATTTATTTTAAATTCTTAATAAAAATAGAATTTAAACACATGATGCTAAATTTTTTGAGTATAATAAATTCCTTGTAAAACATTTTTGAGACATGTAAATTTAAAAAAAAATAAAGCATATTTTTTAAAAATGTGGTAAAAATATCTTCTTGAAGAACATTAACCATTGACTTGACTCAATAAAAATATTAGCAATAAACATTATCCACAAAATGAATCCTTCACAAATTGACACTCAAAAAAAAACACTTATAAAAAGTCACTCACTAAAATCTTCATGTTCCCTTAAAAAGATTGTATAACGAGGACAGTCTATGACACTTGCACCATTTGTTTCTCCCAAGATAACTTCCGAATTCAGGAGCCGACAACTGAAATTTTCTGAAAGATGATACTGAAGGAACAATTCGAACGGCGGAATGCGCGGGCAGAAATGTGGCCAAAGCCATTGATATGCCGGCTTATAATATTTCCCCCATTCCGCGGGACTACAACAACAAACGCGTAAAAATTATTAACATAACCGAGAACTTTCTCACACACACACACACACACACACACACGTTCATCGTCAACTACATTTTAAATTGTGTTTTACAAAATTAATCCTATTGTATTGTCTAATTTCTAATATTTAAAAAAAGCAGCATTTTATTGAATGATTTCAAGTCAAACATTTGTTTCTGTTGATGGTAAGGTGATACCAAATGTTTACGTATACTCTATTGTAATAGTTATTGAAGTCAAGTATGTCTAATAGTTAGAAAACAAACAATAAACCATAATGGCACTTTTCATAAATGATTTATTTGAACTAGACATTCACAAACCGTCGAGTTTTACGTCGTTCAGAAAGTTTGTTTAATATTATTTATTGAGAATTAACAAACCGGCAAGAATTGAATAAACAATTTTCCATTTTTGCCATCACAGCTTCAAAATCTTACTTTAGTTTCTTCTTTAATTGTAGATTTTTGGGACAGTTTAAATTTTGTTCTTGGTACACGAGAAAATGGTGAGTGATTCGGTTCTGACTCATTTGGGTGTCGTGATTCGAATTAATGGAATCCGAATGGAAAGCGAAACTCATAATGTCTCTAGAATAATCAGCATTCACAAAAAAAACAAAGATAGGCATTTATTTAAATTTGCCGACCAGATGAACTTATAACCCAGCCAGTCGAAGAAATTGAAATGTCAATAGGTTCTACTTTTTATCAGAAGTACCGTTTACTTTTACTACGATTTTATGGTTGGAATTCGAAAAAGTGAATTGAAGACACAATAAATCACAGAATTATAATATTAAGAATTTTACACTTTAAGTAGTAATTTTCTTGTATACATTTTTGATTGGCACTTGATTAAAAATATTTTATACGAAATTTATTTTAAAAAAATAACAATTTAACAGTTTTAGAGACAATTTTTTGTTGATTTTTAGTAGTAAATTACAGTTTTTCCATTTTTTCTCAAATTTCCTTCTTCTTTGTCCGATTTATCTTTTTTCCACTAATTATATTATTTCTTCTAAAAATTATTGTCTTTTCCATTTTTCTTGCTTTCCCTTTTTTCTGCTTATCTCCAATTTCCTTATTTTTTGTCTTATTTCACTAACTGTAGCATTTCAATAATCTTCTACGTTCCTTGTTTTTCCTTTTTTTGCTCATTTAACCCTTTTTTCTTCCACCAATTGTATTGTTTCAATAATCTTCTTCTAAAAATTATTGACTTTTCATTTTCCACTTTCCTTTTCTTCATTTTTTTCTGTTTATCTCAAATTTATTTCGTTTTTGTCTTAATTAACTCTTTTTCATTAGTTATATTATTTAAATAATCTTCTTCTATAAGTTATTGACTTTTACATCTTTTACTTTTCCTGTTTTTCCTTTTTTATACTTCTCTAAAACTTCTTTCTTCTAGATTTATCTCTTTTCCACCAATTGTATTATTTCAATATCCTTCTACTAAAAATTATTGACTTTTTCATCATCCACTTTTTCTGCTAATCTCAAATTTCGTCCTTTTAATTTAATTAACTCTTTTCCACTAACTGTATTACTTCAATAATCTTCCTCTAAAAGATATTGACTTTTTCATCTTCTACATTTACAGCTTTTCCTTTTTTATGCTTATCTAAAATTTCTTACTTCTAGATTTGTCTTTTTTCTACCAATTGTATTATTTCAGTAATCTTCTTCCAAGAATTATTGACTTTTCATATTCCACTTTCCTTATTTTCCCTTTTTTCCTGTTTATCTCAAATTTCCTTCTAACTGTATTATTTCATTAACCTTCTTCTAAAAGTTATTGATTTTTTCATCTTCTATTTTTCTTACTTTTTCTTTTTATCTAAAACTACTTTCTTTCCCCCAGTTGTATTAATTCAATAATCTTCTTCTAAAAGTTATAGACTTTCTGATCTGCATTTCATACAAGACAAAACTATTTCAACGGTGCATACATTTGAACGTGTTTGCACATTGTTCACCTTGTGACCCTGCGGTTTTCACCAAAGATCATCAGACAGTTATTTGAATTATTGGGTCAATCTTCTGTTGTGTTGGGTACGGCGTGAAAAATTCGCAACAGATCATTTACTAAAAGTGTTTATCGAGCATAAAATTGGAACGTTCAGCTCAGAAGTGCATTCGTACGAAGTCTGTTATTTCGAGACATGACAAATGTGTGTTAAGTCGAAGGTGGAATCCGTTAGTTTCGTTATTGTGTTACAAGAATGTTGAAAGTAATTAGGTGATTGTATAAAAATGTTAATATGTCTACATGAGTTTGTATTAATTGGCTATTACTGTTCATTATATTTTATCACGTTAAATGTCTAATAAAACATTGAAAGTTTTGCTTTTTTATTCTTGTACTAATTGAACCGGGTTTTTGCCTTTTGCACAAGAGAAACCGGCTTATCCAAAATGAACTAAACATAAAAGTACTTATTTGTTTATGCGTTCTTTTTGTTTATAACCATAAAAGGTGTTTTACATTTTTTTACACCAATTCCTCTTTCCGCATTAAAATGTATGTACCAAAGGAAATGATTCGAAAGGTAAATAAGATAATAACACATAATCAAAAACTTAATATTCAAATAATAAAAGCATTTCTATTGTCGTGAACCGCAATCTAAATTATAGGAAGTCTTTGGTAACGACGCTATTAAAAACCAAATGTTTTGTTGTATTTGGGAAAGTCGATCGTTTCAGTTCCTCATTGAACTATATCAAAAAAAAAAAAAAAAAAAAATATCGGCAGTTCTTTTGTACCATGCAAAATACCAAAATTATGCAACAGATTGTTCATTCTACGTTCCTGAACGGTTTAATAATACAGCTTGCACCTTCTTGTTTTGATTGTTGAAGATGGTTTCCTAACTAGTTCCTTATTATTAAGATAATTAATGATCGACTGTTTGTTAACCAGAAAGTTATAAACCATTAATTTTTATTAGTTCAATCAACTTTACGACCAAGACCCTTGTTGGCAGTGAATGTGCGTAACAAATCATTGCAATTCCATCAGTTCTTGATGCGAGTGAGGTTCATGGACATCTAAGTAAAAGTTACTTCATCAGTGCAATTATTTCGTTTTGTAGAAAGTACAAGCTCATTCAATTAAATCACTCGGCGAAATTATGCTCAAAAGCTCATTATGGGGTTTAATAAATCGTTTGGAATAAAACGACAATGCGGAACGTAATTGATTGTGAATACTTGTGCGGGGATCAAATTCCGATAAGTCAGATTTTTACTGATTTAATATATCGAACTGTCATTAAGGCTAAGACATAAATTTCACTTTCATGATACAAACTACTTAATTAATGACACTGGGTAATAATGATGGAATTTCATAAGCTTCAATTATATCACGTTCACTCAGCAAAACAAAGAACAATTTGATACGTACGTTGATCAGAAAGTGAAACGTATTGGACAAAGTTTGAACTATTTTAAATAAACACGCTAGTCTTGCCAAAAGTAAGCAGACTTTTCAGACCGCAACTGTAAGATTATGTTTACAGTTAGGTTTTACATATATTTTCTACGTCTCCAATTTTTTGATTATATAACGAAGACACCTGCCATTGAAGTCACTAGGAATGTATGGAAATTGTGACCTTAAAATTTGGTGAAAAGATAATTGATTGGGCTTTACATTGTTGATTATGGCACAGATGGAAATCTCACTTTATAACATACATCAAAGCGAGAAAGAGCCTAGAAACAACCAGTGACTAATCGCATAGCTTAGACGAAGACTCATGAGTACCTCAAGAGCTTCCAAGAACTAAAAATGAATGACATCACAAACGCCAAAACAAGTTAGTAATCGTAAAAGTATTAATTAATACATTATGATCGCTGTTACGTTTTCTAATTGCTCGACAAAATTTCTTTTAATTTCATCGCAATTTCTTCAGTTGCATTATTTCATTTCAACATTACATATGAAGAACTGGTCCGGCCAACATTAATTATTATAAGCGCGCGACAAGGGAAAGTGTTTGCAGCAGTGCCAACTAGAAATATTATTTTTTATGAAATTACACAGGATATACGAGCAGATTTTTATTTCGCATGGCACAAGATCTCATTAGAAAGTGTTTTAATTCATGGCGATTTATTAATTATCGGTCTTTTGCGGTTGCACGTCAAACTTAAAATGCATCATTAAAATGCACTTGGCCGATGGATGAGGCTTAATTACCATGAAGCAACAATCAGACCAACAATCTTATTACAACTGCACAAGTTATCAAGCAAAAAATAGCAATAATGAGGAAGATAGAAAGGCTCCGACCTTTGATGTTGCCCTTATTTAAAAACGTGATAATCCATTTACAATTTTGCCTTTCAAAAATTTGCCAATTACTTACAAAAAATTGAAGCCAGTAACAGATTTAAAATCTTCAATTATGTACAAGAATGAATTTTAATTTATTAAGAAGTTTTTCATCAATCTAAAATTATCTCTCTATTCATTAGTTTATTAAAAATGTAATCCGTTTAAGATGTAACAAACCTAATTAGTTTTTGTACAAGATTGTGTTAAGCTACTTTCTGCAAGATGGATTTTAAGATCTTAATATGTAATCTTAGTTGTCTACAACTGTTTAAGATTTACCAGAGATACTGAATAGACATTAAAGGTTGAGTTACCTCTTCACCTAATATTCTACAAATTATGTTTGAAATTTATTTGATATACACTCTAAACAAGAAATTAATGCAGCACACCAATAACAATTTATTGTTAATATTATTTTCAGGAAACGAGAAAGATAAACGTTACATTCTTTGTATATATATTTAAAAATAGGTTTTTATTTATAATACTCACTAAAAATCTTAAAAAATAATGTTTTTAAAAAAATAATAATAATTAACAAAAGTTGATATTTATAAAAATAAAAATTTGAACTTAATATGGGATATTTCCACCTCTACTACGAATGACAGCACCACATCTTCTGTTCATACTCAAAACATGAACAATTTCAAGTAGAAGGTACTCCACATCCTCTAAGTTAGGGTGGTCCCTTCAACGTCCTGATGTTCTATTGGGTTAAGCTCTGGACTTCGAGCTGGCCAGATTATAGCATTAATCCCAACGTCAGCAACATAATTTCGGACAAACCTTTCGTCTATTCAGCGGTAACTCCAATCTTCTTTCTTTCTAGATTACCGTTGCATATTGAACTCTTCGACGATTTTATCTTGAAGACCTCACCTGGACCAGATGGTAACCGACAATCATCCTCGTACGACACAATTCTACTTTCATCTGTGAAAAGTACAGAATTTCATTATTCCTTTCAGTGGATATGAGACCTTGCAAATTCCAATCGTTTTTGCTTATGATTGTGGATCAAACCCAAGCGTCGCAATGATCTTGGTGAACAAAAACTTGAATTTGCCTCCACAGCATAACTGGTACTACCTTCTAGCTGACCGACCATTCAGTGGCTCTCTACTGGCTCTCAGTCACAAATATTGGTCTTCCTGAAGCAGAGCCAGTTTGATAAAATCGAGTACATATCCAAGAAATTACACTTTGAGTAACATTGAAACTACCAGCTATTGCTCTACTCCCACATCTAGTCACATTGAGTCATTTTAGGTCTAGGTCTCATTATTTTAACAAATATATATTATATTGGCTTCTTTAAAAATAAGTTTTTTCTTTATCATTTTGTTTCTAATTTCATAAAAATTAATAAAATATCCATTGTCCAATTTTTCTTTATACCAATATGTTTCCTAAGTGATACAAGCTTTCATATGTCTAAATCAATTTTGATTTTGATATTTGTATCAGGGTGTCTGAATTAAATATATTTTACTTTTTAATAGTTTTTAAACATAAGTTTACTTCTTTAGAACTGTCTCATCTTAAGATGTAATAATGGTTATCTACCTTAAGATGTTGACTTAAGTACATGCCTATTGATACAAATCAGAAAATTTAGATAAAGGTATTATTTTTCCATTTTAATCTGAATTTAAATTTACATAACCTTGAACTATCGTTTTACAAAAATAAATAAAATAAGACAGGGAAACAAAGATTTTCTTTAACTATATTAAAAAATCAGTTTTTTCTTTTAAATCTCTAAAAATAAATAAACAGAACTGTAACAACCAATGAAAGGTTACAAAAAATGTTTGATAATTAATATATATTGAAAACTAATAATAGACAATAATAAAACACAATAAATAACAAACCATTTAATCAATTCATATTAAAAACATCTCTTACAACCCTTTACACACATTGAGTCAAGGTTACATAGTTACAACAACATCATATATACACAAGCGAATTTCATATAATAAATAAATATAATTTGTGAATATTGCACATAAAATGTACATGTAGATTACAAAATCTTACCCTAATATTGCACAAAATTCTTTGTATTGAAATGGCTTCTCCAACAAATCAATTTGAAACTATTATATACAACGATCGACTAAAACTATTGTTTCTCTTCAGTTTTCTGTCTTTTGGGGGCGTTCCTCTTTTTACTCCTCAACTTCCTGTTCTGGTTCCTGACCGGCGTTACGTAAGCAACCGGAGTTTCGGTGCCGTAAGCGTTTTCAGCCTGTTGGTACAAAGCGGGGTCGTACTGTAGCTGATTGTAGTAATTCGAAGCCGCCGAGTATTGCTGAGCTGTCACGTACTGCACGTTCGGGTTGCCGTACACTTCGTGCGGTACCGGGGGCTCCTGGGGTTGTTCGTAGACTTGAGGGTCGGCCACGACTATGGGTTTACCCGAGTAATGCTGGGTTGGTTCTTCGTACTGTTGCTGTTGCTGTTCCTGCTGTTGTACGTAACCTTGAGGTTGTTGATACTGGTAGTAATAGTATTGCTGTTGAGGTTGTTGTTGCTCCTGTGTTGGTGACGCTTGGTACGGGACTTCGGATTCTTCCACTTTCACCTCCTGTATTCCGGCTGGTACGTGGACGTTGATGTTTTTAGTTTGTACAGGCTGTGGTGTGCTGTGGTCGCGGTGGGAGTTCCTGATTTCGCCGTTGTGGTTCTTGAAGATGACTTTAGTGTGGGCGTTGCTGGGATAGTTTTCGTGCGTCAGCAATTCACCTTTGGAGTTTTCTCTGTAACTTGGGGTGTAACTTTGGGTGGATTGAGGGGCGGTGTAACTTTGACCGGGTTCTTCGTTATAGCTTTGACCAGCTGGCGTTTCATATTCGTACGCTTGCTCTTGTTGTTGATAATTTTGTTGTGGGTAGCCCTGGGTTTGGTAGATTGGTTGTTGGTAGACTTGTGCCTGTTGGTGGTACATTTGAAGTTGGGAATTTTGCAGATAGTTATTCAACAACGATTGTATATCTAAAGAATTAATATTGGAAGCTAAAGGATGAGATTTAGGTAGGTTGGCGTGAAGACTTGAGCCTGAATCTGTTAATTGATTAGGGTAAACTCTTAAAATAACAACAGGGACGTGTAATCCTTGATATCCCTGAGGGGCGTGTGTGCTTAACTGACTGATTTGTCCTTGCTGGTCTAGAGTTGAATACAACCTCGTTCCTGGTTGATATTGTTGACTTACGCCGGTATCTACTTGTGTATACTTTTGACTTGGAAGAGTGTAAGCAATTGATTTTTGTACTAGTAAATCAGAATTTTTCGAAGAAGAACCACTAAAAACATTCTTGTTTCCTCGATAAGGTGGTATATCGTGCTGGGAATACTTATAAACCTCATACTTTGGTTGTTGGTAACCATAACCTAGTGATGATTCGATGGTACGTTTAGAATTTCTGGTGGACGTTTTATTTTCATTTGGATCAACGATTTCAATGGCCAAAATTGCCGTTGGTACTTTCTTGTGTTTCGTTTTGGGTCCTTCATAAGTGATGTCGTCTTTCGTTGTCTTTTTGCGGGATCTTGCATCGGTCACACCAAGAAGGCAAACCACACAAACCTGAAACGATAAAAATTAAATAATTGCAATTAGGTGAAGTACAACAGTCATTGTTCATTGCATCCCATATCGAATTGAATGAGTTGCATCACTGTAACATGTATTTTCAACATTCTCACGTCCCGAATTCGTTTTAGTCTGAGATATTTCCTAAATGTAAATCTTGTGAAAATTCCTTTCAAGGTTTTCATCGAAAATATCGCTTTTGGAATTATAACCGGCACCATAAACATTTCCCTCATGGCTTTATTGAGATGGTTACATCACATAAGTGACAAACCCGTATCGTTGCACAAATGTGCTTCCTCGTGTGCATCTTGGTTACATTTTTGGAAACGTTTCCGTGTTAGAGATCGTTAGCAAGCATGTGTCAAGATCTGGTAATGATCTGCCAGAGAAAATCTTTACCATTTACTTACCAGTTTTAACAGCCATTTCTTGAAAGTGTCTCGATTTTTCGGTCTTTCAAATGATTTGCATAGGCTTAATTTGTGTAATTTATCTGTTTTAAACGTTCACTTAAAACGACACCAATTATGCCGAGCCAATTCTCGAAACAACAACAAACGAACGTTAAGTGACATTTAATAAATTTTAAAATATCCACGCAATTCGAGTCTGGAGCCAATTAATGAATTACGGAATAAATTAACGATAAAAACAAAACTGTTTGTGCAACACTTTCACTACATTCGATTAAAATTTATGAATTTATTTTTTACAGATACAACCTGCATATTTCATGGATTCACCTTCTTTCCCATATTGTGTGTAACATTGTATGCCGTTTTTTTATATTTAGAAAGTTGATTAAAGAAAAGTTTTGTTCCGGGTCACAAAAATTATTAAAGCTTTTTTTATGCGTCTAATTTTTTGCTTTTTAATTAGTTTATTTTTTTTATAAAAGAAACGTTCTGTGAGTACTTTTATGAAATTAAGTTTTCTTTGTTCACTTCTGCAAAATTAAATTCTAAGATGAAAGATATTGTACGACAAACATATTCACAAGAAGGTTTCGTTATTTTTCCATGTTACAATCTATTGTCTGTGTTTTATAGTGTAAAAAACTGTTGCACAATTTCCACAATTTTATTAATTTATTAATATGTTATTTAGAGTACACGAACAAAAGTGAAGTAAAATTTAAGAAAACAAATTGTGAACAGGATGTTGCGCATAAATATTAAATTGTAAAAGTTCATCTTGTTGGATTAATCTAATTTTCCTGTTGAGTAATTGGATCTGTGGGAACCGATAGTTTTGCAATGGGAACTTTTCGTGTCCGTCCAATAGCAAGATACACACACATAAATATTATATAATAAATCAAGAAGAGGTTCCTTTCATTTAACCAAATTCAATTACGTTGATACAGATCTTCGAGATTGATACTTTTTTATTAATTCTTGTAATTTGATCCCATTGTCTTCGTTTTGCAATTCAGATAAAAATATGTTGAGCTGATAAACTTGAAACGGTCGAAAGTGAGCAATTTTTGGCGCAATTAAGTCGAATCGTGAGTTCGAGTTCAATTTCAAGGACCTCGTTTATTATTTTTCGCATCCATTATCAATATGCCGGTAGAAAGCATCAGTGAAAGTCCCACAAAGGCAGATGGTTACATCATTTGTCGCATTTAATAATATTTTTCCATTATTGGATTAAATCGACATACTGCCATTTTCACTTTTCAGCTAATTTATTTGTTATCGCCGGTAGTTTTTCTATTGTGCCAATTAATCGAATCGGACGTTTTAATTGATGCGAATACACTCACGTTAAAAAGCATCTAAGTCTGAGTACTAAATTGGACACAACGTTCCACTACTTCCTGTTTTGGTTGTGAGAATTGTGTAAATCTTTCTAAACACTGAAGTCTAAATTATATCAAAAATGTTTTTTTTTTTTCAACTTCCTCGAATGAAAATACAGATACTAAAAAGAAAGTAATAAACGTGATAGTGTAGAAAAACTTTTTGTCCAAATCACTTCTAACGGTTTATGACAATTCAATCATTTACAGACACCCAGTTTCATTATCAACAGTAAAATCTATAAATATACTCAAAAATAGACTAAAAATTAAAAAAAATTAACAAAAAACTGATTGTTTCAAAGACAAAATATGGAAAAAGTTATAATATTTCAATTCAATATTTGAATCGAAAAATCAACTTAAGTAATAGAAAAATTGAAACAATTTATTTTGTTAAAAAATAAGGTTAAACATAAAAATTTTAACAAAAACATATTTTCAAAGTCAAAAGAAGTAAAAGAAGAAGAAAGTTACAATACTTCAGTTTAAAACTTTTAAATAAAAATCAACATAATTAATAGAAATATTTTAAGAAACATCTCCAGTCCGAGTACCAAATTGGAAACAATGTATCACTAATATGCTGCCTATATTGGTGGTGAGAATTTTGTAAATCTTTATCTAAACACAAAATTCTAAATTGTATTAGGCATGTTTTTTTTTCAACTTCCTCGAATGAAAATACAAACACAAATACAAACGTGAAAGTATAGAAAAGTTTTTGTCCAAATCACTTTTGTCCATTTATAACAATTAGAGTTTTTCGAGTGTGTAATCCAAGTGGCATTAATCAACCGCTAATTATCCAACCAATTATTGACACTCAGTTTCATTATCGACAGTAAAATTTTGCATAATTTTCAACACACCCATAAAGACCATCAATTCCTCGTCACGCACAAAGCAAACTGACGCAGCATCACAAAACGGCCAGACGCTTTCTAAATAATTCGGATCGGTTTTGAGTGTGCTTCCTTGTTTACTAGAACATATCGTAATTCCGTTTACGTGCACACTTTAGAGCAATTAGATAATTCTATGATTACAGCAGACACAGAGAAAGTCATTCGATCAACAATGTTGTCTTCTAGGTCAAGTCTTTACAGGAAGATGAGCAGAGATGATCTGAATAGCAAGGACAAACTGCAACCGTTTTTTTTTTGTGAATTACCATTAGGAAAGGAACATTGAACATATGTTAAGGTAACGGAATTGCTGTTAATTTTGTTGGACCAACCTTCTTTTGACTTTATAAGGTTCAACTTTCTCAGCTAATTATACGATTGATCAATTAATCGAAAGACAATAAGTCGATAGTGTTTTACATTTTCAATTCATGGGATTTAGAAAGAATTTCTACTATTGTTTATACAACAGTAAATAGATGCGTTTAATCGATACAAGAAAAATTTATAATTATACCTATTGTTTTAATATTTTATTATTGATATAATTATCACAATCACTTTCTTCCAATATAAATAAATTTGGATCTTAAACAACAGGTTTAAGACTCCACGTTACAAAAGTAGGAAATAACATACTTCTCCTCCAAGATTAATTAACAAGCCCAAGACAAATACGATTGCCTGTTCAACGGTATGCAAATCCGTGCATAGTTAAGAATCTCGGTGAAATGATGGTGGATTTCCTCGTCGAATGTTTTATGCAACAACACGATTCAGTCAGAAACAAAGACAAGATCAATACCAGAGCGAAATAATAATACGCGACATTGTCATACTTTCACCGTTTGCAAAATTCAAATGACAAGTGTTACAGTTTTTGGACAAGCTTTTAACACTTATTAAGTCGTGAATGTCGATTTCCCAATTCGCAACGGTTAACTTAAAAGTCAGGATGTTTTAACCTTTTCAAAATGCATCTGTGCGAACGTGATTTAGATGAAGTTTATTTGGTGTGGGTCCGACATGCAAATTTTGCACTCAAATGGTCAAATGCAAATTATGTTTTGGGGTTAATAGTGAGGCACGGCGGGATTTAATTTGTTACAATTAGATGCTGAATTGTTTGGAGAATGTGGGATTTATGTCGTTGGCATTTTAAAATGTTACACGGCAGATATGAAGGTATATCATTTTTTTATGATTAAAAAATCTATTAATCAACCTAAAATTTAATGGTTAATATATTTTATGTCTATCGCCTTTTATGTCGTGTCTATAAGCAAACAAAAAAAGTAAAAGTTGAATCACTGGGGACTTACTGGAAACCGTAAGAAATAAAAAAGATATTTTCAACAATTTATTTCTAAAAATGTTTTTTTTTTCATTTATATCTCAAATATTTAATACTTTTACTGACTGACAATTTCTTATTTCAAAAGTCCTATATTTTTTAAATAAAAATCATCAGAAGTAATTGAAAAATTAATAATAATAAATATCCCAAAAATAAAATTTAAAAAAAAAACTGATTTTTCCAAAGACACAATGTGGAAAAATTTCATTTCAATTCAATATTTTAAAACAAAAATCAACATAAGTATCAATTTTTTTGTTGATAAACTTGTGTTTTTCCCATTTTAAATAATCTCAGTAATAGAGAAATTTAAATAATTCTTTTTTTTGTTAAAAAACTCTAATTTTGTAAATAATATCAGATATTTTATAAATATCCTACAAATTAAATTTAAACTTAAAAAATTTTAACAAAAAACTGATTTTTCAAAGAAAAAATGTGAAAAAAGTTATAATACATCATTTCAATATTTAAAAAAAATTAACATAATTAATAGAGATTTTTAACAAATTTTTTGTTGAAAAAAATAATCTCAGATAATCAATAAATACATTCAAAAATAGATTAAAACTTTAAAAATTCTACAAAAAACTGATTATTTTAAAGACAAAATTTGGAAAAAGTTATAACATTTCAATTCAATATTTTAATAGAAAAATCAACATAAGTAATAGAGAGACATAATTTTTTTGTTGTAAAAGTTGGTGGATTTCACTTATTCTATATATAGCCTTAAATAGATTAAAAAAATTAAAAACAAAACTCATTTTTTCAAAGACAAAATATGGAAAATCTGAAATAATTTCAGATGTTCTATAAATATTTTCAAAAATAAAGTTAAACTTAAAAAATTTTAACAAAAAACTAATTTTTTTTTAAGACAAAACGTATAATATTTCAATTCAATATTTTAAAATAAAAATCAACATAAGAAATAAAGATGTACTAATAATTTTTTTGTTGTAAAAGTTTTTTAAATAATCTCAGATATTCTAAAATATATGTCATTAGAAATAAATTAACACTTAAAAAATATAAAACAAAAAATTAATATATTTATTAATAATAATATTTCAAATCAATATTTATATTTAATGTACTCAAAAATATAGTTAAAATCTAAGAAATTGTTTTCATTTTTAAAATTTTTAAACATTTAATTTTCCTAAAAAAAGTTCAACTTTAATTAATTTAAAGTGTCAATAATAACTAATGTAATAGTAAATAAAGTAACATTTCTATTTTTTTAATTTCGTATGGATGATTAACGCAATTCTTCAGCTCAATAGTTAATAATAGTGGAGAAATCACTCATTATAATAATTATATTAATTTGAACATAATTATATAGTCATATTATATATAAAAAATTATCTGACAATCTGACTTGAAGATTATTGCTTAATGTGTTTTTGATAGACCTTTTATTAAGACACCATAAAAAATGGTGTTTTTGTAATATTCGTAATAAAATAACAAAAAAACTGTCTTGCTCAGGGTCTTGTCTAATGAAAAATTAGTCCTTTGTAGAAAATGTTGAGGTTTTCCATCACGTTTTTTAACGAAAAAAACACATCACTGTCACTTTGTACCACTGCAGCACGTTTCGACTTACCAATATAAGTATCCTCATGGTACCCGTTCTCACAAAACGGACGTCTTTTCAGATAAAGCACAGACTTATCTCGCCAGAAAGTAAGAGTATTGTATATATACCGCGGATGGAACTCCCCTACCTTTGGTGTTCAGAAGACGCCGATCGCTGCTCGAAGATTATTCATCGTTCCTTCGGTGTTTTCCCTCTCGGTTTATTTATTGGCGATTGTCTCCAATTTTAAACGCGAGGTAAAAGGTTAGATGGGAGATTGTATTTTTGCAATTGCGTGTGATGTTATAAACGATCATTTCGGAAAAACTGGTCAAATAGGAAAATGACACAGAAAAAAGGAATATTAAATGTTAGTCTTCAGGTCATACATGTGACATAATATATTAAGCTGACAAAAAGAGGAAAACAATAGATTTTAATATGTGAAGGTGAAATATTAAATAAAGACAATTGATATGACATTTATTGTATTATAGATGCGTTAAATATTTTTATAATAATATATTAATACAAGTTTTTAAACAAATATGAGACAGTAAATCTTTGAAATCAGATAAATGAAATTAATTGTCTTTTTGTCATAGTTACATAACTTGTAATTATACATATATTAACCGTTAAATGTTTATTAGTTTCTAGTGCCCGTTTATACAAATACCAACTTTAGAAAGTCATTATTTGAAAAATGACAATTTCCTTTACTGAATTTAATCATAAAAAATTATACAGTTTAATACTTGTCAATATTACGGAAATATAAGGAAATAGTTGTGAATAAAACAAAATATTATTTTCTCTGCTTATTTTATTAATTTTTTTAAATATTAATCATCATAAACTGTGTCAAAAATCAATTTTTAAATAAAAAGTTAATAATAGTAGAAATAAATAAGTTTTAAATATTTTCATTATTAAGTTTATGCAAAATGGAAATGTTATTGATTTGATTTTTTTAACAATTGTGACTTGAACTATTTTTGTCATTTATTTTGAACTAAATATATATTAAAATATACATAGTAATTCATTGAAGATGCACATCATAAGATAAATAACGAACACCCTGTAAAAAAATTGGATGTACTATTAATGGCTCCGTATAGAATGGTTGTTATTTAACGTGTATCCCAAAAATGAATTTTCCAGTATCAAAATTGGTGGTTTTACAAGCATTTTCGTAAGACCCATTTTTTATAAAATAATATTAACGATTCAAAAACTATTTGGTTTAGGTCTACAACATGATATAGCCAATTTATTTGTAATTACATGTTTAATTTAAAAATATCAAAATATACAGTGTTCCATTAAAAATTGCAAAATTATTGTTGTGTTAAGATGGACATTATTAAATAACGAAGACTCTGTATAAAATTTGAAGGTACTAATAATGGCTTCTTATAGCCTTCGGCCTTAGTTAACGTGTATCCTAAAAATAAACTGTACAACATCAAAATCGGTGACTTTATAGACATTTTTGTCAGACAAAAATTTAAAAAAATATATTAATAACTCAAAGAATATTGGGGATAGATTTAGAATGTGGTATACATTTATTTACAATTATATTTATAATTTAAAAATTTTCAAATATACAGAGTACTACAAAAATTTCAAATTAATGCGTTCTCCATAAATTTCTAATTAATAAGTATAATATATAAAAAAATTTACAGGAAACTTTCTGCAATTATTTTTTTTTTATAGTTTGCCTATACAAAACTTACAAAAAGTTTTATATTGATTAAATCTTAGCACTGCGAACAAACAAACGAAACTCCATGATCTTTCCCAAGCAATCAATTAAAATTCATAAAATCAATACCATATGTTCACATTGAAAGTCAGTCGATAAACATTTAGGCGAAGCGGGCCCGCCATTAAATTAATTCTATTCTTTTCCCTTGTTAATAAATTTTATGCACCTATCGAACACTTTTGAAGATCCGAGAAATTTTAATTAAGATTAATCACGATTTGTTATGGAATTGTTTAAATTAAACAATTAACCAAACTAACAAGAAAATTAATAAAGTAAAAAATCACTTTCACGAAATGCCAATTGAAAAACAGTGTGAGAACATGAAAACCACCGATTTTAATTAGTCATTTCCAAAACATATAATGTAAAAAACTGAATATTACAACATACTAATCCGATTGATAAATTTTTGACCTGATTTTTTCACACCTCTTACTTTTTTTTTTCATGTCGTAATTTGTTTAGGTTTGATGTTCTGGTAATTTGATAACACGCATCTCTCACATAACAAGTTACATAATTGCATTTTTCGACTGCTACATTTTTTCACTATTGTTCCAAACAATGGATTGTTTTATGCGGGGAATTTTACGATAATTTAATTTAAATTGTTAACTGGAGTGGAATAAACTCCGATGATACGTGCTTAAGCAATCGAAACAGTTTACGTTTATCGATTTAACAAAGCACACACACGAATTAACGATGCAAATTAGCTTTTTCAACCAATTATCCAAAATATCTCATATATCATCTCGATATAATAAAAAATAATCACAATGGATTTTAACGCATATTTATGGGTTTTTCGTGAAACTTTCTTCGGTTCGGAAGCCGAATTTTAAGATATTCCGTCGAAATTCGGCAATTATTCAAATGTGAATGCCATCTGTCCATTAGTGAGCTCATCAGCATCTTGGAATAGTTTCCGTTCGCACTAATGAATTAGAAAAAGTCTGCTGAAATGGATAACCATAAAATTCGAAACATTTTATTACTTATATTTAATTATTTTATTGCTTAATATAGAATATAACTTAACAATTAAACTAAGACAAGCAATAACAGATTTATTGCTTTATTATTAAATTTCAGTGAATATTTTGTGGGCAAGTTCCCCAAAAATTAAATGAATTTGTTTAATTATAGTTACTTTTTAAAACATTCTAACCAACTGAAATTAATTCAGTATAATAAGATGTTCTATTAACTCTCTATAGAATAATGAGTTAATAAATTAACTATAAATTAAGTTATAAATTAACTATTAATATTCTAAAATTTTACGGCACTTAAATTTCAATTAAAAGTTTATTATTTTATTAACAAAAATTCAGATTCATAAAATTGTTCTAAATATTAAATTAAAATAGACAATTCTTTAAACATTTTTATATAAAGATCATTTATTTTGCAAATTTTAGAAAACTTATTATGTAAATTTGTTAAATCTTATAAAGTTTAATAAATTATTCAAACTACAAAAATATCTCTTTCACAATGTTTAAGCCTATCAATTAAATTTCTACTAGTATATTTATAAAATAAAATTATAAAACTTGTAATTTAATAAAATCTATATGAAACATTTAACAGATCTATTATTTACAAACAATCGATAAATTACATAAAACTCCATTAACAACATGCTAATCGATCAAACGATTTGTTTACAACCATTAATTTATTCAAATGGTTTACCTAAGTTTAAACATCAGGTGGGTCAGTTAAATTACCATAATTTGTTCTGCGAACCACATTAGTTAACGCATCCACCATTTTTACGTACTTTCTAATTTATCAATATATAAAACGTCGATTTTTCAATAATCAAGATTCCCACAGTAACTTAAAAAAAAGGAAGAACGATTATGCATACGTCCTTGTAAAAAGCTGGAGAAATTCTAGTCTTACAACCAAGTTTCTTTTCTTCTTCATAAATGGATTCATTCACGTTTCCGTTCGAGAAGAAAACCTTACGTCGCATTATTCGCAATTAAATTTTAAAGACCAATTTCATTTAAGGTCAAGTTGTATCATCGGGAATTTGTTTATAATGATTATTAAGTAATTCGGTCTTGTAACTAATTAACTTACTTACATCGCACTAGTTCAGGTTCTAATGTACTTGTACAATTAAGATGGACCCAGCCTCAAGATTCAATTGCAAAATGTTCTGTGCGTTGCTTAAATTAATTTAATTCAACAAAATATAAAGGGTAAACTGTTCCTTTCTATTTGCTGGTAACGAAGCAATTACCAATTTTATTATTAACACTCAGCATGGAATAGGATAATTTACTCAATTAAACGCAATTAATTTTACACACACACACATAAGTTTGATTTATAGTAACAATCCACCATTTTTACACCATTAATTTTTAATTGCATCTTTAGATAAAATAATTAATTTCGGTGTGAGCTGGAAAATTGTACAAATTTCTGGATGAAACCTTCCAGAAAATCGCATCCCGTCCAATATGTTAACCTTGTCCAATTAAAACGTTGTAGAGTGATCCGATTGTCGCATTGAACTTATTAATCGTGTGCCTGTTTATCAACAAGCGTATTTCGCGTATTAATTAAAGCCGATATATAAGATAATTTTGAACATTTCTCCATCGCATTTTGTAAATTATACGCATGATCCGTGTTGTGTTAAAACGTCCTAGCTGTCAAGTTTTAGTGTCTGTGATTTTTTTTTAATTTTCGGGTATTTTTGTGATGTGTTTTTAGTGGCCTTTCTTTATTAGAAAATCAAACTGTAAGTTTTATAAGTTGTTAAAAACTTCTTATAGTTTTACCAGAAAAAACTCAATTTTAATATTTGATTTTATTTATTTATTATACACATTTTATTTAATGTATGTAATTTTCATAATTAAAGTGAAAATTTTAAATGGATTGAGTGAGAATCTTTGAATGTAAACATTCGAGAATAAATGTACTCAGACTCAAGATAACCTTCGACTTTTGTTTGTATTTTGCAAATTTCAAAAGTTCATTAATAACATAATTTACTATCCACGATTAATATATGTAAAAATCGACACGCTCTTTTGCTATCATTTTTTTTTTGTAGTTGCACAACTTTCTATTTAATTGTGGATTAAAATTGTTGAAAATATTTGAACCATTCCAAAGATTAGTAAGCATTAAATATTTTTGAATTTAACGACTAGAAATATATGGAAGAAAGCATTTTATTCAAAGTGTTACTAAATTGCAGGAAGTTTGAATTGATTAAATTAAACTTTTGACATGCGGAAATGTAAAATCAAACTCGTAGTGATTAATTAAATGCAGTTTACATTGTTCCACTCCCAAATAATGTTGTAACATTTCCAAACGAGTAAGAAAACTACTTAAATAATTTATTAAGAAATGTATGTACATTTGTGTATTTGTCCATAAAATTCCGTTGTTGCTGGATAATTAAGATGTTTTAATAACATCCAACAGTTCACTGCCAACGAATGTTGAAGCATAAAAACAAAACCGTTGAGTAATTTCGTCCTTGTTCCAATAAATATTCATTTAAACACTATCACCAATTGAAAGTTTGATTTTACTAATTTTTTAATATACTTTATTATAAATAATGACATAATTATTACAGATTACAATCAATAATTACATCTTTAAGTCCCCCTTAACAAACCATAATTATCACAATTTATATTCGATACACTAATTTACTTAACTAGACAATTAATAAATTAAAAAATACTTATACTATCAAATATTTTTAAATATGAATAATATTGTTGTTTCATTAATAAATCCATGAATTCCCTAAGAAGAAAATTTAATGAAAAACAGACATTTTTTACAGAATACAAAATGCGATACAGAAACCTTGTGATATTTTTCGGGTTCATAGTAACCTTGATCTACAAAGCCAACGCCAAATCCAAATGTATAACACCCATGGGTGTAACTAAGCCGCGAAACAGAAACGACGTCGGAAGATATATACTGGACATTCCAGGCAACCCTAAAACCTACATGCCAGGCGAAAAATACAATGGTAACCCTCAATTAAATCAATACTTCCGCAGTCTAACGTAAAACCGTAGTTTCCCTAAAGGTGAATCCGATTTCGAGAACGCCGAGAAGTTTTAAGAACTTCATGGTAACACTAGAATCAGAAGTGGACGACTCAACGTACGATCCGAACACGATCCAAAACGTGGGAAGGTTCCAATTCGGTTACGACTTGCTTTCCATGTCATCCAACATTTGCCCCAACACCATAATCGAATCTAACGCTTTGCTGAAAACGGAAGTTCAACTTTTCTGGATAGCGCCTCCTCCAAACAGTGGGTGCGTATCAATTAAAGCCACAGTGGTTGAGTCTAAAGAGAATTGGTACAGTGAAGATGGAGAACTGACTAAAGTTCTGTGCGAGGAAACGTCTGATAATGAGGACACTCAACCTCCTATTTTGAAACATTGCTGCGCTTGCGAGGAAGCCAAATACGAAGTACGTCTTAATTAATATAGTTTTGCTGTTATTAAAGATGTTGTTTGCAGATTGGGTTCGAAGGTTTATGGACAAGGAATACACACCCTAAAGATTTCCCATCAGACGTCTGGAGCACAAAGTTCAGTGAAATTATCGGAGCTTCGCATAAAAACGGACACACCTTCTGGCGGTACGGAGATATTGCCAGTGATGGAGTTGCTGAACTGTCACAGACTGGTAACACCAGGAAGCTGGAGGAAGAACTCAAAGACATGGTAATTATTGTCCAACTAAGTTTTAATTATGAACTACAATAAAACAATTTTAGAGTGAAAACATCAGGACGATCATCAAAGCGAAAGGTTTACACTATCCAAACATCACCTTGACATCATTCGCAGTCTTCAGAGTGGACAATCAGAACCATCTCATATCTGTAATGTCTAAAATCATGCCGTCACCAGACTGGATTGTGGGTGTTTCCAACCTAGAACTGTGCAAATCCGATTGCACATGGGAAGAAAGCAGAGTTCTAAACTTGTTCCCTTGGGACGCCGGAACTGACGACGGCTACTCCTACACCGTAATAACTTTTATTCAACCATTAATATGTTTAATTCAAATCGTTACTGTTCTAGTCACCCAGTGAGCCTTCACTTGTTCGCCAACCGATGCGCAGGATTAAATCGAACAGTCCAAACGATCCAAGATCTCCGTTTTACAATGAACAAGGCGAGGACATGAAACCGATAGCGAAGCTGCGATTGAACCGACGAAGATTATACGAAAAAGTGTGCGACCCATCGTTACGCATGTACCAACCGGACGGAGAATTAGAAGATGACGAAACTGGACCATGCGCGACGACACCATGGAACGACTGGTCGGCTTGTTCCAATCCTTGCGGGCCCGGATTCATGTACAGGCAGAGAAGTTACGTAACGCCTGAGAACGAAGAGGACTGTAACAAAATATTGGTGGAGAACCAGCGCTGCTTCGGCAAGTCCAGGGGATGTAATTTGGAGGATGGAGATGAGGGAGTCACTACAGGTGAGGAAGAAGAAACGACGGAAGAAGCGGTACCGGAGGATGAAAGATGCGAACTTGGAGAATGGAGTGAGTGGTCCAGTTGCAGTGCGGTTTGCGGCAAGGGTACCAGAACGAGAGACAGGAAGTACAAGTATCCACAATTTTCTGAGTTATGTGGAGGCGATTTGCAAGAGAACGAAGAGTGCGACGGTGCTGAGGAATGTGAGGAAAACTCACAGGAGACTGACGTAAGATTCTAAATACACAGTTAATTGGTTGTGACTGTATAATTGTATTTTAGATGCCGGAAGAATGCTTGTCCGTCGAAATTTGGGGAGAGTGGAGTCCATGTAACGAAACTTGTGGAACTGGTATTAAGGTGCGGTACAGAACAATGAAAGACGATGGAGAAGATAATTGTCCAAATCTACCACAACAGGAAATCGTGGAATGTTATGAGCCACCTTGTCATATCGGTAAGTATGTCAGTTAAGACGTGTGATATAGTAAAATTGATTGCTTATTTTATAGAAAACTTCGATCTGTCAATACCTACGCGCAATCAAGTATCGGAGTGGCCGCGTGAAAATTCCGCAAAAGTTATCAATTGCAAAGTAACTAAATGGAGTCCTTGGAGTGCCTGCAAGATCACCAACGGAGAATCATGCGGCAAAGGCTATATGCAACGAATCAGATATATTAAGGTGCACCCGAAAAACGGTGGTAAAAAATGTCCAACTTCACTATTTAAACGCAAAAAATGCAACATCCCCTGTGAAGAAGAGACGGAGCCACCAACTGAAGACCCTAACGAAACGTCTCCAATGTGGGGTCCTGGATTTGCTTCCACGGACGAGAATGAAAAACAGCAGGAATACTCGGGTAATGAATGCATAATGTCCGATTGGACGAAATGGTCACCTTGCAGTACAATTTGTGGTGGCTCTTCGTTCAGACAGAGAACCAGATATCCGGTTTACCAGCCGAAGGGGGTTGAGTGTCCGGAGAGGCTCCAGGAGAAGAAATGTCCGCTACCTTTGGCGTGTACCGACACCGGAAAGGCACCTTTGTAGTTAAATAATATGAATTTATTTTAATTAGTTAAGATTTTGTACGGTCTGATTTTTAAACTTAAGATATATTTATTAGGATAAATTATTATTAAATTATACTGGTTTTCTTGCCTTATTTAGTTAAAAATAAGTTTTAAATATTATTCCCAATGATGCTTATAAAGTGATTTATAGAAAAAATAAATTGAATTAATTATAAAGACCTAAATTGTATTCAAAGGAGATTAGGCAACCCATTATACTTGATATTGGTATATAAAGTGAGGTTATATTTTCAAGTCGCAAAAAATATGATTTTCAAGTATGTCGTTCTACACGTTAACTAGATCTCTAAAATTGTTAAACTTAACAAACACCCTGATCAAACCTAACAATAAACCGGCACAAATATGTAACTGTTTCCTACAAACCAACCTGAGTTGGTATTCAACTGAAACCACTGAGCAAGAGAAGAAAAAGAGGCCTAAGACTGTTCCAATACCTCGTATAACCTTAATTTCTGGTGAAGAAGTGAAAATTACGACTCTGGAGGAAGCCCAAAGAATATCAAAACGCAGGGACCTGAAACTGGTTAAAATAATTGATTTAGATGCAAAAACTCAGAGACCTGTCTATAAATTGATGACAGGGTCTGAGTATCATGCTGAAGATTTGAAACAGAGGGAAAATAAGAAGAAAGAAAGGGAAAATGCATCAATTAAAGGAGAAAAGGTTTTAATTCTAAGTAGTTCCATTCAACAGCATGATATTGATGTTAATGTAAAAAAAATCAGTAAATGGTTGAAGAAGTGCTATGAAGTAAAGGTTGTTATTAATGGCGACGCTGGAAATATGGAGAAAGCTGTGAGTTTTCAATGAGGGAGGATTTAATTAAATGTTTTATTCATTTATTTTTGCTTTAGGAGAGTGTTTATGGACATTTGGAGGAATGTTTAAAGCAAGAGGCCAGATTTTTGCAGAAAAGGATTAAAGGTTCAGACATTAAATTCCAAATTTTGCCTCCAAAGCAGAACAAAAGTCAAGAAAGCAGCATTTTATGACTAACATTATTGGGGGGTGGATTCACTTTATATTTGAAATACTGGATTTTTTATATATTTTTATTCAGGAATGTAGACGACAATAAAGAAGAATCTGATGAGAAAAAGAAGGGCGAGTAGATATAATTTTATGATTGCTATACATTTTTAATCAATAAAAGTTTTTAATGTTTATGTATTTTTTTAATATGTACAATGCCATTATTTATCTGTGAAAATATTTATAATTCAATGAATAATATGATGAATATAAGAATTTAGTTTTTTGTTACTTTATCATTTTAAAAAATGCAAATTTAAACTTACAAATACTGGAAATATGTAACAGATATTTAAACAAATAGAACTGACATCTAGTAGTGAGGAGATCAATTATCTAAATTAGTTGTCTATTACAAGTTCATGATCATATCACCGTGGCGTTGGCTATTTTAGTGCCTTTCATTTTGTAACCAAATTCGCCAGCCTCTTTTGGTTTTGACAGCCGTGTAAATAGGTGCTTCAAGTATGTAACGATAATTTCTAAATTTATTTGAACCATCAGTAAAAATCTGTGTGAATTTATTATTAATATAGATAGTGTGCGACCCGATTAAAGTAATGTTACAGTTATTGTGCCATTTTTGGAACTTTTTAACTAGTTTTTCGTCGAGTTTCTGTTTCATGTTTTCCTAACCTAACTATTGTATATAAATTATTGAACAATGTTTTAAACTTTGGCGGTTCCCACCTGATTTTTATAATGATTGTTATAACAGATATATATTTCACACCTTGAAAATTATTTTCTTGGTGAGTCAAAACAGTGTTTTGATATCGTTTTGTTTTAGGATGTTGATGCCCAAAAAGAACAGAGTAGCAATCTACGAGTACCTCTTCAAGGAGGGCGTCATGGTGGCCAAGAAGGACTACCACGCTCCCAAGCACCCTGAATTGGAGACTATCCCTAACTTGCAGGTGATCAAAGCTCTCCAATCCCTTAAATCTAGGGGCTATGTTAAGGAACAGTTCGCATGGAGACATTACTACTGGTAAGAACACTAACACACATTTATTTATTGTTTTTATCTCTGTTGTACTGTAAAGTTCCTTGAGCTCATAAGCAATTCATTGGAATTTTAATAACTATAATTAGTAATTTATAATTACTCTTTGTTACTTAGTTTGTACCCTTTTATTAAGATTTTAAATTGTTTAAACATGATGATTTCTTAATACTCTTTCGCGGTTTCCACCAGAAACAATAATGTTGGCTTGAGACATCTGATTTACAAAAATTTTTCAATTTTCAGTTGTGATACTGTTATAAACCATTAGAATAATTGTGGTTTTGTTTTCCAGGTATTTGACCAACACAGGTATTGAATATTTGCGCACGTTCCTCCACCTGCCTCCCGAAATTGTGCCATCCACTCTGAAGAGACAGGCACGTTCTGAGACCACGCGCCCCAGGCCCGCCGCTTTGCGTTCCGAAACGTCGAAACCGGCAGAGGACCGCGCTGGCTACAGAAGGATACCCGGAGGTCCGGGAGGCGACAAGAAGGCGGATGTTGGACCCGGAACCGGCGACGTTGAGTTCAGACTTGGTTTCGGTCGTGGAAGGCCTCAATAAATTAATGACGATTTTATATTGTAACAAGCTGGCAAATATATTTGTTGGTTAAATATCTGTGTTTTATTTACAACTATAAAGAACATCGGAATGCGTCTTATATCGGTTGATTTAGATTTGTTTTATAAATTTTAAATACCTGTTGCAAAAATTTTAATTACAGGAATCTGTAATGCGGAAACTAATGCTAAATTATAATCTAACTTTTTTAAACGTCAATCTTGATTGACGGTTTATTTTTATTAATAATTATACAAAACTTCAAATATAATTTATCTTTATAGTATATCAGTTGTGGAATATTTAAAATTTTAGGGTTTTTGTATTTAGACCCAACATTCTGGCATTCAAAACCTTTCACAGTATTAATGACGGTAAATAACATTGGCTTTAAACGTGTTGTTTATTAACGTAAACATTGAAAATTTACAGAGCAAGGACGACACCCGTACCAGCAAAACTCTGTCTTGGATATTGAGACACGGAGCTCTTAAAGAAGGACTAAATATAACAAGTGACGGTTTTGTAAAGATTGAAGATATTTTGTCCAGGCCCAAATGGAAAAATCAGTTCACTTTGGACGATATTAAACGAGTAACAGACAATAATTCTAAAAAGCGATTTACAATCAAATCTGAACACGGTGTTCTTTACATTAAAGCAAATCAAGGCCATACTATAGAAGTATGTATGATAAACATTGACTGAAACACTTTAACTTTATAATCTGTGTTTTAGCAAGTTGACAATTTGAGTTTAAGACCAATTACAAAAACATGTGGTTTCAATATCATCCATGGCACATTCTTTACAGCCTGGAATATAATTAAGACTGATGGTATAAGCCGTATGAAAAGAAATCACATACATTTTGCCAAAGGATTACCTACAGATGCTGACATAATAAGTGGGGTTAGATCCAATGCACAAGTTTTTATTTACATTGACTTAAATAAAGCATTGGCTGATAATATACAGTTTTATGAGTCAGAAAATGGTGTTGTATTGTCACCTGGTGACACAGCTGGGTATTTAAAACCAAAATATTTTTTAAAAGTTGTGACATCAAGTGGCACTCTACTGCAAAGCCATGGAAGAGCAACCCAATAGAAATTATTGTGCTGAGTGTAATGTTACAACTTACAATCTCAATGCATGGAATGCCCATCTATCTGGGCAAAGACATATAAGACATATGAGAACACTTAAAAATAATCAAAAATTTGTCAAAAATGATCAACATCAAGACAATCTTGGAATTATTGTCACTGGTATGTATTATAGCTCTTTTTGAGACTGTTTTAAATATGTATAAAATTGCAATGTAACAATATTTAGGATCTAATCAGCCAATGGATCAACATGTGCTCACAAATTATTTCCAAAAATTTGGACCTGTGTCTAGCATAAACATCGGATCCACCCATACAACAGTTTATTTTTCCAACCCTGCAATAAGAGATCAAGTACTACAAAGTCGTCATATTATAAACGGAAACGAGGTGTTTCTAGAAAAAGAGAAGTGTATGTTTAACCATAAACTTGTATGCACTTTACTTCAAATTAATTGTTTTAGCCCCATCTAGCAATCCCTCAGCCCAGTCGGAAGATAGTCAAGACTTCATGCTTCAAGTCAATAATTTAATTAGCACCTTACAACCCAACCTCGAAGCTGAATATATGAAATACCATGCGGTTTGTAAAGATTTATACAATGCGTTGATACAGATATATCCGAATTGTTCAATATATCCATTTGGTTCAACAATTTCCGGCCTTTGTTTCAACAACAGCGACATAGACGTGTTCGTAGGAAACGTACATATGGATTCAAAATGTAAGGCTTTGTATAGAGCCAGAGCAGCGCTCTCACGATCTAAATTATTTGGTAATTGTATTGTGATACCTCAGGCGAAAATACCGATTCTGAAAACGATACATTTACCGACTGGCACCAACATTGACATGAATTGTAAAAGTATGCTTGGAGTTTGCAATTCAGAAATGATTAAGTATTATTTGAGTCTAGATGAAACGAAAGTTAAACCTCTGATGATGATAATCAAATATTGGGCGAAACGCCATGAATTATCCGGCAGCAATCATTTATTTACGAACTATTCGCTGTATCTAATGATTATATTTTATCTGCAACAGCCTCCATATAATTTTCCATGTGTGCATCAGCTGCAAAATTTTCCCGACGTTGTAGACTTGCATGAACGATGGAACGGGGCGATAGCACAAATTCCCTACGATAAGAGCCAGCTAAATGTGGGTGTCAAAAAATTATTAAAAGGGTTTTTTGAGTTTTATGCGAAGTTTCCGTACAACACTGTAGTCATTTGCCCGTTCTTGGGGAAAAATGTTTTGAAAGTTGATTTTATGAGTGTGGAAACATTATCTGATAAATTTTTCAGGTATAAAGAAGAGGTAGGCAAATTTCCACAGCGAGCATTAAAATATGACTCGACGATTTGTCTTCAAGACCCTCTGGAACTTAATAGGAATTGTTTGAAAGTTATCAGTCCACTCGTTTTAGAAAAGTTTGTTGAATATTGTCTGTTTGCTTCTGAATTACTCTCGGGAGGTGACGAGAATATATTAAATAAGCTTTTCACAACGTGTCCAGTCGACACGACTGAAAAAAAACTTGTTCAAGCTGAGTTTACCATAACGAGAAATTCGGTGTCCGAATTCCAATCGGGCGTAAATAAGGAAGAACTAGATGATGGAACAGATGAAATTTGGTTCCACACAGTGGTGGACTTCACCAAAACTATTCTTAAAGACGTTCTCTTAATTGAAATAGAAGAAATAACTGATCAAGGTCCACCACCAGCCAAGAAAGTTAAAACAGAAGAGGTTTACACCAGCAATATTAAAGATAAAATGATTTACGTGTGCACAGCAAATTATGACACGTGGTCCAACAGAAGGTTCGCGGAAAATAAATTAGATGAAAAAGGTCCGTCCGAACTGATGGCTATAGACAAGCAGAAAAAAGTAACAGATTTAATGGATCGTCCACTGAGACAATTAAAAATAAAATTCAATGTGATATTCAATTATAAAACTGATCCGTGTTCGGTTATAATACAAATAAATAAAGCGAATCGTGAACCAAAACTGAAGTGGTTCAGGTCTATGAGTCGATTTATTGTATATACAGTCCCTAGTTGGTTTAGTATTCACGAAAAAGAATTAAATAAAAAATGGTCGAAATCTCAGGCAGATAAGAATAATGTTGTAATTGAAGTTACATAAACAAAGTTGTTGTTTTCATTTGTGTAATAATTTTGTATTACTTACAAGACTTATTTATGTTAATTAACATATATATGTATAAAGATTTGAATGATAATTATGTTGCAAGTTTGTTTTGTGAAGATTCTTATGAATTAATCAATTTTGTAATAAACAGTAGTAAAAATTTTGTTTTATTTATTCCAAAAAATAACAAATAAGTTATGTAAGCATTTATTAAAGCCAACAAATATAAAATACAGATTCATTAAGTAATCACAATAAAGTAAAAAATAATCTTCGTTTAAAAATAAATAAACTTTGATTTATTTAGAAGAGACACTTGTTATTAAAATACTGAGTTTAACTCTGACTTTACATTTAATGTACAATTTGATTAGGACGCCAGAAAAAGCAGTCGTCTACAAAATTTCTAAATCACAATGTCGAATTTCCGGATGCTTCTTCTGTAAAAAAAATTAACAATATAATCTAACAGAGAAATATAACAGACTTACCCTTAATTTCATTTCTATCCTATCTATTTCTCCTCCCATCATGTCTACAATATTTTCACCATGTGTCAGCATAAATTCTTCGAGTTTATCGATGTTGTCGAGTTTTTTAACATCCTAAATAAAAAACCTTCTAGTACATCACAATACATATATGTATAACTTACATCAAGGAGTTCATTCAAATCCTTCTTGTCTAAATAAGCCCTAGTTAGTTCCCTACCATCAAAATCCAATTCTGCTTTATATCTTACCAAATAGTTGCCCATATCAATACCTTTAACATCATGAATAGCTCTAATCATAACATCTGATTCCAATTCCGTATTAATAGTATTCAAATTAGCTTCAGGAATTGACCTATAATTAACCAACATTAGAAATCTAACATTTAAAATAAAATTTCATTAAAATTATATTAATTTTTTCCCCAGAATCTTAAATATTTAAATATACCTTCCGACTAAAGCTGCCACGTTGGTATAAATAATAAAAGAAGCCACAGAACCCAAAATGCAACCGACTAACAACGAACCCATTGCATCTGGAACTGGACTGTTTGTAAGCGTGGAAATACCCATACAGCCGGCGGCTACCACCACCCCAATAACCGCTGCGAAGTCTTCCAACAGCACCACATTTACACTAGGGTCTTGCCCCCTGAAAACTATACGCGCATGTCGTTTTTCCAAATATATTCTTTATTCACTTACTGTATTCCTGCACGGACATGTTGATCTCACGTGCACCTTTCCTGATTGAATTCAAAGCAACCAGCCAAGTCGCACCTTCAGACACCAAAGAACCGCCAAGAATAAAATAAGCCCAGAAAAAGTCTTCGATTGGATGCGGGTTCATCAGACCGGAAATGCCATGGTAAAACGACAGTCCGGTACCCACACAGAAAATGCCAACGCCTGAAATCAGTGAGGCCACATATTTCATGTTGGTATATCCGTATGGATGGTACGAATCCGCGATCTGAATAAAAATACGAGTTTATTAATGTTGTATTATTGGGTTCAATCTAAGGTTTTACCTGAACAGATTTGTGAATGCCAAAAGCTAGAATCAGCTGGTTGATGGTGTCAGCCAAGGAATGTATGCATTCTGAGAACATACTGTGAGATCCAGTATACAACCACGCGAACAACTTGAACAAGCAATTCGTTCCATTGCTAAAACCAATCTAGTCAATGATTAATGCTTTAAAATTTGTTAATTGTTAATTGTTCACCTCTCTAGGAGTGATAATGGGAGACAAATTGATAATGATACTTACATTGCAACTGCAGTGAGGACGACTCTTCCGGACCGTCCCATTAATCCGGCCTCCTCCTCAATCACATCTGCAGCTTTTCCGACTTCCCGCCTGTAGTCTCTTAGCCTCCTCTTAACAGTGAAGATATCTATAAAATCATTATTAATACATGAGAAAATTATATTTTATAGACATCTAACTTTGTTGGAACTTTTTCTTTTCAATATCCCTTTTGACCAATTCCTTTTGGAGGTTCTCTTTTGAGCCCCAAACCTCCAAAGCTTTCGCCTCCACGTCCTTCCTCCAATATACAGTTATTGGGGGTTCAGCTTCATATGGAGATCGTCGTTTTGTTTTCGGTAAGAGTTCCAAATCAGAGGGTTTCAAGGCAAAGTCGGCCATAGCTCTTACCGGCGTGATGAAGTTCCTCTCCAACGATTGGGCCTGCAAATCGACCCGTTTTCGTTTTTTCTGAACTGGTTTTGCTGAAAATTATTAGTAAATACAAATTGGGCAAATATAAATTTAATGTAAGCTATAATTTTTTTCAAATTGTACAGTTTTTGAAATTGCTTTATTAAAAATTAAAAATCAATATGTGTACAGATGAATAATCTACCTTCTTTGTGTTCTTCCTCAGAAGGTGTACCAATAATCTTCTCCTTCAACTTTTTAATAGGTTCAGTGGACAACACAGCACCATTTTTTTGTCCTTCACCTTCTAAACTCTGCTCTTTCACATTTTCTAGTATTACTTTGTCCTTTGGTGGTTCCTTCTCCTTTCCTTTTGGCAGTTCGTGTTGATTTTCTGGTGCAATTATTTGTATGATGGGTTTTTCAATAATCTTTTTATCTCCAACTGGTGATGCATTGTTAATTATGGAGTCCTTCAAGGTGTTATCTTTGCTTTTTACATCGGTCTTGCTTTGGACTTTGTTTTCTTTGGCTAATTGTTTGCTTAAAACTAATGTTCTTTTGCTGATGTTGCCTTCAGCATCTCTAACTATTTTTAAATGCGCTTGGAGAATACTCAACCGCCGGATTATAGTTCCTACAAGATTTGCAGATGATTTAATTCATTCTGATAGTGAATTTTTACCTACCTAAAGGAATAAGACAATTCTTATCGTAATTGGATTTTGCGGCATGGCGACAAATGTGCTTTGCCAATAAATAACTACGTGGTAACATGTTTAATACTTGTTGAAATATCTTTATTTTAGTACTTTGAACAAATTTGGGAGCTTGTCATTTTACGATAACCTAAAAATTGTGGTGTTTTTGAATATTTTGTCAACAAAATGTTTATGTTATCCTCGTATTATTAACGTGACATGAGTGAATATTGTTGATAAAGTACCAATCGTTTTTTATTTTAATATAATTTTTGTACAAAACAAGAGGTTAACTAATTGTCACTTTCGTTTGCGGTGTTGCCAAATTCAAATCTGGCTATATACGAGGGTAAGCCGTTGTTTCAAAAGATAAATTAGAATTGAACATAGACACAGCCTTAAAAAAATAAACACAATTGCCATTCCTATAGGAATAAATTTGTTTGTAACTCATTTAAATGCGAATTTAAACAATATATATGAACATGACTTCATAAATATTATTACAAACTGAAATTTTATTTAAAACCCTTCACATTTTATGTACAATTTAGTAACTGAAACCCCCATTTATTTGTAAATAGCTTCTGATTCTGTATTTTGCAGGTTCCTCTTGTGCATTAATTTATTGTAATTCTTTTTAACGTATGAATCGAATATCATTTTATCAAACATATATTTGCCCAAGGGAGTGTCGGTTATCCTAGATTGTGCAATTAGTCGTCCCAATTCCATTATCGATCTGTTTTGTTCTTCCATAAAATCCGTCGTTATCAAATCTTGTAGATGAAGATCATCATTTTCGGTGGCGATTCTACAAACTTCCATCAATTTCTGAAATATTACGTTTTAAATAAGCGAGTAAATGATCACAGTACTTACATCTTTGACATGTATTTCCATGTCCAATGCCTTTTCAAACACTCCAGTCATATTAGGAAATTCGTGACAATCGGGTGCTTCAATAGTTTTCAATTTAACGTCCGCCCCCCTCATTAGTTGGTAATTGAAAAAAACCATCGCGTGTTCATGTTCCTCTAAATGCATGTTCAGAAAGTACCCATGACAACCTGGAAAAGCCACGTCTGTCCTTCCGAAATACGATGCCATAGCTAGATACATCAGTGAAGCCTTCAACTCCTCATAAATCTGCTCGTTGACAATGTTCTCACAATCTTGGTGATAACTATGTCTACCTTTTCTTGTAGGTCCTTTTTTGCAATTGGAACAGTCCGACAATTGTTTTGACTGTGCGATCATTAAACTGTTCGCCATTTCGTTCCTTAGACATATTAATTGATTGAAGTATTTGGTTTTAGGTTCGTCTTTGAATTGAAGTATGATTGGGGAAAGTGCCAATTTGGTTTTAGTACGTACTATTAATTTATGGACAAACGAATAAAATTGCAATCCTAGGTTTTGCATTTTATGAGGAACCCGGCTGCTAAACATAAAAAATTGTCAAAATTGACATGATATTTTTTGGGAAGTTGTTTTTTGGGTTAGATCAGATGTCAGACATGTTTTGTTCAAAAATATTAAACAAAATTTTGACATATAGTTCTTTATTTTATTGTATTGAACTTAATTGACAACGTTGTATATGAGATAATCACAATCTATCACAACAGATGACAATAAATTTACAATATTTTGATTTTACTTATCACCTATTGTAAAATACATAATAAAAGCAGCATGCACCAACAAATAATGTAGAGAAGACATACACGTTCACATATTAAAATTTCATAATTGAAACCAAAGCACATAATTAAATTTCCTATACAAAATATTGACTAGTCATACATCACAGCATTTTGGTCTCTCCATTACTTGTTGCAACAAATAAATGTGTTCCAATAAATATTGTTCAAAAGTGTATATTCAATTTAATTAATCAGCCTCTCTTAATTTCTGATCAAACATGAAGACTCCAAGTCCTTCGCCAACCCTCTTCAAGTTGGTAACGTGGTCAGAAATCTCCTTGATCGCATCCACTTGTTCTTGAAGATAGTAGGTCTCCAGGAAGTCGCACAAATTCACATCCATATGACTTGAAGCCACACTGTGCAACGATAGTAGACTCTGTAATAATAAAAATCGCTAATGGTACCATAAACGAGTGTCCCATTAACTAAAAATAAACATGCACTTATCCAGTGCACTTAATTATGTAAACCATGTGTGCCATTTAAAAATAGATATTTACATTCTGAAACATAAACAATGGAAAAAAATTAATAATAACCTCATTGACTTTTTTCTCTAACTCTAGGGCGGCCACCATGGCTTCTTGGGCCGTGCCCCATTCCTGCTTTTCAGGTGCCTCGATGGGTGTCAAGTTTATTCTTCCACCGCGTTTGTTCATGTACTCCAGCAGTTTGTAAGCGTGCTCCCTTTCTTCTTCCGATGCTGCTTTGAAGTATTTGAATAAGCCCATTAAAGCTATGTCATCTCGATGAAAATGATACGCCTGCACAAAAATTATAATGCATTAATGTAATGGGCAATTAAAATTATTTGGCGACTGTCCAAATGATTTTTATCCTAATTTCTTGTGATCTATAATGGATGTAAATACAGTCTAATTATAAGTCCGGTGTTTTTTTACTGACAGGAAATTAGGAGTGGTATTGATTTAGAGTAATAATTAATTTTGAATGTATTTTTGTTTAACATTTTCAAATGAAGTAAAAAAATACGTGTCTAGAAAATATAAGAACTACTAAAATTTATTTGAGAGATGGTTTTTTGATATTCTTTTAATCAATTTAAAAAATAAAATGAGTAATAATAAATATAATTAAATAAACATAAATATAGCACACATGAAACATGAAAAATAATAATAGAACCTACAAAGCAGCTCTTGCTACTATTTATATTATCAGGTGTCAACAATATATTATTAGTTCAACTTTAAAATTGCAAATAATGAAATAATTTGCGCTATTTATCTATTTAACCCATTTATCTTATAATAGTTAATAGTTGGTGTTTAATAGTGTGACAAATTCTTAGTATTATGAAATTTCTCACATCAGACAAAGCTTAATCAAAGATTACTATTAATTTTTATCATCTATGATAGAAAGACAAGCGTTAAACATTAATAAAATTAATTACATCAGCCAAAATGTATGCCTAAACAAGTCAATTACTATAAAATTTGAAACAACAAGTCATCATGTTCCCATTGTTTGGACGATATTAGAATATAATCGATTGTCACAGCAAATTTGATTATTAACGAAATTACAACAAAAATGTTAAAACTTACCATAGACAAGTAGGTGTAACTCGCATACAACTCGAGGTTGATTTGTTTGTTAATGGCATCTTCGCAGTCCTTGTGGAAATTCTGTCTGACTTGAGACTGTGCCATGTTCGACGGTTGTAATGTTTATGCGGCCTCGGACGTCCGCAAAACGTGCAGCGCACTTTTCCTGTCGGAATTATTGAGCTTTCCCTGTCGGCGTTGCCGCCAACGTTTTTCCCAGGCGGCGCAAAAGTGTCCATGTCGTTTGACTGTCTAAAAGGAAATTAACCATCCTAATAAATGTTGTCTTAAAAATTTATAATAAATCATTAAATGTTAAAAAATTGCTATTTTAAATATATAAAATTAAAAATATTGAGCTTAAAATATTAAAAATATATAATAAAGTTAGAAAAAACATACAATTTTTATTTTAAATTTAATATATTTGAAACATTAAGCTTAAAAAAATAATTTTAACGATTTAATGCGATAGAAAATTAATTTTCAATTTTTTGGGAAACAAAATTATATGAATATTGATTTTTCAGACAAAAATAATATTCATCTCTTTTCGAAGATTGAAATTTTTAAAAGTCACTGATATTTGTGATTTGTAAATTTTTCTTAATTTGCATTTTTAATTGGATAAACAATAAACACTGATATTTGTGATTTGTAAATTTTTCTTAATTTGCATTTTTAATTGGATAAACAATAGCACAATAGCAGTTGGCAATAACAGATAAAAGATGAATTTAAGTGTGTTGAAACAAATTCCCCCATTGTTATCAAATTCTTGGTAAATATTTAATAAATATTATAAGTGTAACAACAATTACTACAACTAAAACAAGATAACAATTAACATATTTTACCTATTAATAATCGACAAGGGGAATGCGAAAACAAAATGTTTAACATAATTTCCTCACGTTAACACTAATATGGAACATAATTTAGTGTATACGATAACTTTCGTAAAAGAATGATAACCACTATTTACAGTGGTTCGTCTGATGAAACATTTCATCATTCATTATCATCGGGATTTGCTATTATACCCAATCAAGCAGTACCGTACTTAAGTGTTAACTGCAAAAAATTATATTTAACACTTTTCTTGTAATTTATTATGCTAATACTTTTTGTAACCAATTTTTTTACTAGTCATTGTATGAACTGATTTATTTTTTAAGTCTGACGAAATTTGTTAAAGTTAATTACGAAGAAATTGTTTAAATACAATAATAAAAATGAAAATATTTACCTTAAAAAACTTGAGAATTCAGATGTGTTTTAACTTATTGTTGGAATAATGCTTGTGAAAAATGAAAAAATGTTAAATTGAGATTAAAGTGATTTAAATTAGTCCAGCTCTGAACAGTAGCTTTTGTATATAAATTAAACATAATTTTAAACGGGTTATCAGTAATACTCTTTTCGTGGTGTTAAACAAGTTCAAAAAGGTAAATAATTATTTCGTACCCTTGTAATATCTTATTTCGATATTTTCATTTAATAATATCTTTTATAAAATTGTATATTAAATTTTGTTCAAAAATAAAAATATATTCAAGTAATTTTTACCCATATTAGCTTTGAAACAATTAGTCAAAATGTTAAAATATGTTTCTTTTTTTTTTAATTTAGATATTATTTTCAATTTATTGTATAATTATTGTAATTTGGGATGGAAAAATGGTTAAATTAAAATTGTTTGCTTAAGATGATTAAATTTTGGGTGTCATAAATTTTGTTCATGTGTAATTTATGAACCCAACGTTAATAATTTATTGTTAGTTCGTGATTTTAAAATTTTTGTAATTGTCTCAGTATAAAATCCATCGTTATGTTGTTCCAAGAAAAAACTATTAAACAATTATTCTAAATGATGTTTTTAGAAGATCTGAAAATGGCGGATGCTGTGTTCCACACCCGTTCCCTGGGAGCCCCTTCCGAAGGTCTGAGAGACCAGTACGCGGACGGAAAGGCCGCCAAAGTGTGGGAGGTGTTCATCGGCGACAAGAACTCCAGAACGCAAAACTACAAGAACTTCCTCTTCAGCCTGCTCAGAGAACGCGGCTGCAAGAGAATCCTGGACGTCGCGTGCGGAACCGGGTGAGTAAAAACAAAACACCAAGGACATTCCGAATTTAACATTTGCGGCAACAACAATCTAATCGCTGAATTAACACACACTATAATCAATAATGAAATTCACGATAAGCCGATGATGTAAATGCACCGACAATAACAAAACTTTCGCAAATCAGTGCAAAAACAATGATAATTGTTTCAGAATTGATTCCATAATGCTTTTGGAGGAAGGATTTGATGTGGTTTCTGTCGACGCCTCGGATAAGATGTTAAAATACGCCTTGAAAGCCCGCTGGAATAGACGGAAAGAACCGCAATTCGATAAATGGAGTAAGTCATAACTTTTTCCTTAAATAAACATAAACTACAATTTGTTTTCTACAGTAATCGAAGAAGCTAACTGGTTAACGTTGTACGACGACATCGAGCAAATCGTCGGTGATGGATTTGATGCTGTGATATGCTTGGGCAACTCATTCGCCCATTTGTTGGACAGATTTGGCGACCAAAGAGAAATTTTGTAAGTATTGCGAAATAATTGCGTGCTAATTAGGGAAAAAATTTAAAAAAATATCCGTCGTTACTTAATTAAAGGTCAAGTAAATGCACTGTTTTTGAATAACAAAGATAACGCAGCATAATTTTGTGTAACCGACTAAATCGGGTTTCAATTCACAATGGCAATTAAATAAGTGACTTAAGACCTTCGCTGAATTTGATAGTGTTGAAATTAATTTCGCAACGCAGTTCGTAGCCATAATTATTGGACAAATATAAATTAGATTCCTTAAATAATCCTTATTATTCTATAAAACGGTCACAATTAATAACCATTGAAATCTTTCAGGGGATTATTGGTGTAATTAACTGGTTAGTTGATAATTGTGGGAATCACTTTAAATTACACTTAGTTAACAGGAATTAACGGATACGGAGTTATCCGTATCACAAAATTAAATAAATGTGTAGTAAATAAATATAACATGATTGGCACATACATAAAACATCAAGGAAATTGTTTCAAGACTGATTACGATTTGTTACATTTCAGACAAGCTTTAAGAAATTTCGAAAAGTGTGTCAAACCAGGAGGTCTTTTATTAATCGACCACAGAAATTACGATGACATAATCGATACTGGAAGAACTGCCTCCAAATGCATCTATTATAACGTGAGTATAACCATAACGTTTCTACAACTGGTTTTTGTGACAATTGATTATTTTTTCAGAGTAAACACACTTCAGACATTAAAACATCGGTATTGTATGTAAGTGGTAAACCAGCTCTGGTCACCTTGGACTATTTTATCGACACATCGTCCCAATTTGGAAAATCGGATGATGTCATCAATGAAGACTGCATTAGGTAACTTATTTCTTTTTGTTAAAATTATCCAGTAAACAATATTTCTCTTTTCTTTCAGCGAATTTCGTCTTTCGTATTATCCCCATAGGTTGGAGGTGTTCAAGGATAATTTAAGGAAAGCCTTTGGGGAGAATTCCACTTATAAAATTTATGGAGATTTCAAGGAACTAGACGACATTGAAACTCCTAATTTTTATATCCACGTTGTGGAAAAGTCCAATACTATTTTTTAATAAGTTATTTATTTATTTAATTGTTGTGTTCAGTAAGATTGATTTTAATATACTCCTTTATTTTTCCTGGCGTTTTATTGCGAAAAGACACTATTTATATTATTTCATCAATTTCATCAAACATATTACTTGCAATTAAGTAATAATTAATTACATTAATCCTTAAAATTACCCCCATAGGTTGGAGGTTTCAAGAATAATTTAAGGAAAGCTTTTGTAGAGAATTCAGCTTATAAAATTTATGGAGATTTCAAGAAACTAGACGATTTTGAAACTCTTAATTTTTATATCCACGTTGTGGAAAAGTATTGTATTTTTTAAATAGTTGTTTATTTATTTAATTGTTGTAAACTAAGATTGATTTTAATTTACTCCTATATTTTTCCTGACGTTTTATTCTTAAAAATAACACTATATTCTGATTTAATTAGTTTTATCAAACATATTACTTACAATTAAGTAATAATAAATTAACGAATTAACTGTTTTCTCATTAAAATTAATATAATTTTATCTAATTGGAATGTGTAATCTGAGTTGCCTACCTACAATAGTATAAACTAACATTTAATTAAATACGAATATTTTCTTAAAGAACCATTTAATAAATATATTTAATATTTGCTTATCAGTGAAGAAATTTAACCTTTAATTAATTTCTAAAGTGTATTAATCAATCATTTTTATTCGTACAAGCATACTCGATTATTTTTAAGCATGACAAAATATATATATTTGTAATTTACATACATAATTTAAAGATGATATTTGTAAACATTGATTAATATTTAATTTATTTATAATAACTACTTAGTTCATACATATTTTAAGTTTAAGTGATTAATATAGTTTTTTAAAACAATTTTCAATAAGAAAAAAACTAGTTTTTTACATATAAAATTAATATTATGTATACGATTGTGTAATTTTTATTATTCAGTGCTTAAATCTTAGAAAAATAAGTATATAATTGTTTATTTAACTGCATAATAAATAAATCAATCATTCATTTAGTTTAATTCCTGTAAAAATTGATAATACTTACCTCATACTTATTTTAAATTTAAATGATTATATATATTATAAAATTATTTTTATGTAAATTATTGCGTAATTTTGATTATTGAAATTTCATTCAATAATTTAGATATAAAATGTCTAATTTACTGAATAAATCAATCATTCATTTAATTTAATTCATGTGAAACCCGATAACAAAACCATTAAAACAAATATCTTCTTAGAATACTTATGTGATAAAAAATTCTTATAATTAATTTGCCCAATGCAGTAGCAATATGAATAATAAATTTTCTACATACAATGCAGTAGTTTTTCATCGAAACTTAATAATAATTTTATGTGCGTTAAGAACGATAATCAATAAATGGATGTACGAACGAACCGCACCACGCGTTTTTTTTTCAGCAAACAATCCCGCACACCGTCGACAAAAACTTCCTAGTGCTAATTAGCGGTTTGTTATTAACCCGTGCTAAGGGTACTGCCCTACGGTTATCTCACTATCTCATCAGCGCGCCTTTTGTGCGGGAGTACGGGCTGCAGGTTAAGTGGGAGACCGCCGTCTCTACCTGCTCCATCGCGAGACCGTCACGGAGCCAGTGTTGATACCGCGGTCCAGCTCGCAGCATCACAGCCACAGTTGTTACGCGACTCAAGTTGTCCGTGCGTGATGATCCAGTACGATGACGAGATCTCCGAGAGGCTGGGGTTCAGGGATTCGAACAACAACAGCGACTCGGACAAGAGCCAGAAGGGCGACAAGTACTCGCTGCGGCCCAGATCGTTGAGGCGGAGGAACGTGGACGAGGACTCGGAGGAGATCATCACCATCACGTCGAAAACGAGGATCGGCAAGGCGAAACAGAAGGCGGCGCCGTTGAGCAAGTACAGGAGGAAAACGGCGAACGCACGGGAACGGTCCAGGATGCGGGAGATCAATCAGGCGTTCGAGACGCTGAGGAAAGTGGTGCCGCAAATGTCTTCGACCCACCAGACGAACGAGAAATTGACCAAGATCACCACGCTGAGGCTGGCGATGAAGTACATATCGACGTTAAGTGCGGCGCTGACCAGTAGTCCTGAGCCAGCTCAGGACTTGTTCTCGGACTGTAGTGAATTGGACTGTTTCCTGTTGGAGTCGGATGGCGAGTCGTTGCCGCTTCAAAGTGACTTCAGTGATCACTCCCTGACGCCCGCCGATTTTTCGATAGACTTTCCGGAGGATTCGCTGACTCCGGTCGATTTTCCGCCGCTGTCGCCCACATTGTCGGATCATCTGTCGCATTTCGACACGTTCCTACCGGATTTCAGTTAACCCACACGTGATAACGAAATTCCGTCCAAACTACTGTAAAAGTCTGTGTTTTTTATTTAGTAATTTATTCGAAATTATCCTTTTTTTGTTTTGTTTAGTGTATAAATTCGGGTTGAATATATTTTTATACTTGTGCGTTATTTTTATAAGATACTTTTTCATATACACGGCTGCATTGTGCTTAAAGCCAGTCATATTTTATTTATATCTACTATAAGTAGTTTTTTGTATATAGCTTCAAAACTTTTGTATATATTACGTCGTTAGGATAAATATATTATATTTTCCATAAACGAGTAGTTTTATTAACTAATTATCTGTGAGTTAAATCTAAGAAAATGACGTTCTTAAAGTAAGTATGAAACTTTTTTATTATTCAACAGCTGATATTAATCTTCTACATATAATTAAAAAAGATAAAATAATAAGTTTTCAATTTTTGGTTAATTACCACCGATTTTTTTATCAGTCTTGGGCCGGTTGTAATTCGGTCTATTTTTTTGTTTTAATATAAATTAAGCATCACTAAATATTAAAAAATATAAATATTTCATAAAAATATACTAAATTATTTCTGTTTACAAAAATTATAATAATAATAATATAATAATTCTTAAAAAGCATTTCGTTAAAGTATGTATTAAATTGACTTTATTTTTACAAATTAAAACTAAGCTTTTAAAATTATTTTCAAACTAATAAATGTAATAAAAATATTTATATTTTCAATTTTTTGTTGCTTATATTCAACATTACGTAAAAAAATAATTATGTGGAATCAGACACCAAAATATAATTAATAAAATTATAAATCATAAAAATCTATAATAACATATACATCAAAAAATATATTAAAATATTTCTGTTTATAAACATTTTAAAAATTAAAGTAATAATTATTTTCAGAAATGATCTAATAATTCTTAAAAATGAAGTAATTTGTTAAAATGAGTATAAAATACATCTTATTTTTACAAATTAAAACTAAGCTTTTAAAATTATTTTTAAACTAATTAATCTAACAAAAAATATAATTAATTAATACCTTTATATTTACAATTTTTATAGCTTATAGTATTAGATAATTATAAGATTTACATAAAAAATTAATTATGTGGAATCAGACGCCAAACCAAAAAATATAATTAATAAAATTCTGCCATAAAAATCTGTATAGATATATAAATATTTCATAAAAATATATTAAAATATTTCTGTTTACAAACACTTTAAAAATTAAGAGTAATATTTATTTTCACAAATTGTCTAATTATCTAATAATTCTTAAAAATTAAATACTTTGTTAAAATAAGTATAAAATTGACCTTATTTTTCCAAATTACAATTAAGCTTTTAAAGTTATTTTGAAACTATTAAATATAACAAAAATATTTATAAATACATTTATATTTACAATATTACATAATTATAAGATTTACATAAAAAAATAATTATGTGGAATCAGACGCCAAACCAAAAAACATGATTAATAAAATTCTGCGATAAAAATCAGTTTAATTTAATAAAATCATTGAGATTAATAAATAAACAATTTATCTTGTCACATTTAACCAATATAAAAAAGTTGTTAGAATCGATTTCTGTGGTTTTATAAATTTCCTGCTGACTGAAATAAAATTACTCAGTTTTCAGAAATGTAATAATTAGCATCATGCATACATTAAAGTTTTACAACAAGCAATAATTTTAGTGGTTTTAAACTGCAATTGGTGACAACACCGTCGTAAAATTGTCTGTCCATTCACAAATATATAAATAGTCGCTTTAATTTTAATATTTGCAACACATCTATTAATAATAATGTGTAATACATTATTTCTGAAAATCTAGAATTATATCTGTGAAAACCGGATACAATTTACTGTTTCGGATGATATTTCAATAAAATGCAGTTGACATTTTTTTAATTGCAACCAGTTAATTACGTTAACGGATTAATATTCCAAAATCGCTACTGGTATTACTATTTAATGAATATTCAAACGCCCATTAAGCATATGTTTATTGCATCGACATTTACAAATAACTAAATAAATAAACTCGGATTTATACAACGAGCGTGTAATTTATGGGTTCGATTATTTTTGGACCGCAGTTTCAATTGGAATCGCCGTAATTTTATCAAAACAATTTTACGACAAAAGCTTGGAATGCTCACGTTCTAATCGTGGAATGGTTACCCAAGATTATTTGACCGGATGAAATATTAATAAATATTTTAAGTACGTACGTGACAATGTGGCAAAACTTGAGTGAATCACGGGCACATTGTTAAAGAAATATTTGTCATAAGAACGCAGATATTGTAATTATAAATGTTTCAAAAAAAGTGGGTCAGATTCCCAAGAATGATGCGAAAAAAAAAACGGATGATTGACCGGGAAATATTTCGCAGTAATTAATGATTATAATTTTATATTTCCCGCTAAGAAATCTCTACAGGTAAAGTTCTTCCGAGCTTAATTTCTTGTGCATCTAACGTTCAATTAAATAATTGGCAAAAACTTTGTTAGCGGCAACTCTCGGCAATTATGTGACTTTTTCGAAATGCCTCCGTGACATTAATAAAGGCAATAAGACTGCCACAGATTAATGGCCTCCACAATTTCAAACTGCCTTGCGTAATGACGATTTATGAAATATTTATAAAACACTTAAATTTCAAGACAAATTGTAATTCGCCATTACGTTCCCAGTCCAACTAATTTATGGAATACATATCGAATAAAAACAGTTTCCACGAATCGTATATTCAACCAAACTGGACGTTTAGTACTCAATAAATACAAAAGAAAGCAATATTTAATATAATGTAATGTGTACTCAATTACGGAACACCGGATGATTTGCTACGAATTTATACCGAGAAATAGAATCGAGCAACTTGAATTTGTAATACTTTATGTCAGGCGAATCGTTCCTATCAATTTATTGATGATGCTACCTACCAGAATGAAAAAACTGCTACCGTAGAACTAATAATACATTTATTACTTCCATTTCTGTGTTCAACTTTGTATCTTATTGAACAGGCCATGATTTTATGTCACTGCAAACATTTTCATAACATAAATTTAGGTTTATCTAAGGCCACAATTTTTTCTTATTCTTAAAATACTCATGGTATAAGTTGCACTTAAGCACGTTAATTGGGAAACGAGTCTCTAATTAAATGCAATCAAAACATTTTGTATTTTATATAATATAATCACACTACACAAAATAAATAGGAAATATTGCTATTCACAGAAATAGCATACTTTTGAAAAATATATACATAATTTTAAACAAAATTGTTAATATTTAGTTGGGCACCCTTTCGTTATAACCATCTATAAATGATGACACAAAGATTCAATGAAATATCAGTAACGATCGTGTGAAATTTCATGACCAATTAATTCATCTAAATTTGTTGCTTTTTAGTGTTTTAATCGAAATTATTTGTCGTTCTACAAATTTTCAATTGTATTGAGATCCGGACTTTATGCTGGCCAATCAAGAATCTCAACATTTTTAATTTTTTAACCAAATTTGAACAATTTTAGATGCATATTTTGTATCATATAATTCCATTACATCTTTCTTGATGTCTTTATATACTAAACACTCCTTTTACTAATAATTTTTGTAATGGTCCTATATCTTGCTAAGGTAAGGAACCACAAACCAAAAATTTTCCTCCACCCTATTTCAAAGTTTTGTGCTATTTCTCTGGCCTCCACTGTACTTCAAAATCATTGATTAAAGATTACTTATCAATGTAATGATTAACTGTATAATTTCCTTAAAATTCGTTTATCTAGTTTTAATCTCTTAATCAAGTTTTCTATCAATTTTCTAGCCATTAATCTAAAGTGAAAAATGACTGGAAACAACATTTCCACTGGTACAAAATCGAAAACACCTTCCTCGAAGCATAAACAATTACAAAGTGGCACTTAAACACTTGAAAAGCATTAATTATAGATTACTTAACAATGTGTAAAGGTGCGAAGGAATTACCAAGGTGGAAATTGATTCGAGCTGACAGAATTTACCATGTTACGAACACGAACATTGTCACGGTAACTAAAATGAGCAAACATGTCTCGCAGTGAAATTAAAATATTCCCAGACGCAAATTAATCTGTCACGTAGATCTTACAACACAATCTGGAGCATGGACTTCCTGAATCTATTAAAACGGGTGGAACGTTGAATTGAACGATTGCGGTTTTACGTTTCGCACTGTTACGGGTACGAAAGAGATTTTATATAATTTATGCGTGCGATCCGCAATCGATACCGAAGAATGCAGCACAAGGTTATTAAGCTTCTTTAAATGTAATTAGTTTAATTGATTTTTCTCATTTCAAAGTGAAATTGAATTCACCAAACGACATATTTTTATTAAACTAATTAAAAAAACTTGATTTGCGGATTACTTCTTTTATGTTGAATGTAGAACTATACCATGGACGTGAATGATATATGAAAGTGGACATGTCAATTTAACATTCGCGGTTGCGTTGCATAGAATAAAATAAATATTAAGTTATCTGGCCTGGTATGTAATTAGCGATTGCTTTGTGCAATTGCATTTAAAATTGCTGCTGATAATTACTGAATGTTAGTCGGATGTCACTTACGTTGGTGACTGTAATTAATATACTTCAGTGAGTGAAATTCTTAAAATTAATTCAGTATGTTATGTGGAAATAGGATTAAAAATAGCACAACAAATTTTTGAATAAATGTGTACTTAAGGAAGATCAATAACTTTTGAATGGACTTCGAATAAAAGCTATATAAAAAATTGTTAACCTAAGTAAATTAAACTATAAGTTGACATTTTGAAAGGTATTTTTGTTCTCTATTCAATGTTGTTTTACTTGTTAAAATCGGGAGAGTAATTAAACAGTTATGGGCGATTAATTTAATAGATCATTAGATTAATATGTTAAACGATAAAATCTTTTCCAAATAATATAATAATATTCCTAAAAAAATATATATACTTCAAGTCAATATTTAGAAGACACTCTCATTACCTTCTTTACTTCAGAAATATTATTCTTTTAATAACTGTTATCAGGGCGGACTTTTTATGACCTTACTGTATATATTTTTGTTAATCGCAGTTCTGTTTAAAAATGATGTTGAATATTACTACACATTAGTGAAAAAATATTTATAAATCAAAAAGAATTTATTTTTAATTTAATTTTATTTAAAATTAGAAACTGTAATTAAGAAATTTTAAAAACATGTTATAAAAAGTCTCCCTTCCCTTGAAAAATTTAGAATGGAAAAGAATATCGACTTTGAATGCAGGCTATATAAAATGTTGTTAATCTAAGTAAATTATGCTGTAAGTTGACAATTTTTTAGACGTGAATACCTCATTTGATTAATTTAATATATTAAACTTCATAAAAACTTCTCACAAAATTGTAGTGTCTTCAAAAAATTTAAAAGAACTCAATATTTACGTAACAGAAAACACATTTATTACTTGATTTACTTAAGTATTGTTGTGGTAGACAGTTTTATTATATCAGAATTATTATTTTTATTCTCATTCCAATGTTATTTTACTGGTTAAATCAATAGAATAGTCAAGAACTATTTATTTAATGTATTTAACATCCAAAATAATTGTTACTAAAAAATTCGATAGTCCTATAAAAATGGGTAATATAGCTCAACAATTAAACGTCAGAAGGATTTTTATTATTAATTATTAATTATTTATTATTGATTTATTATTTTTTTTCATTTCAATAAGGAATTGTTTAAAATTTATTTTATTATAAATGTTACTTAGATATGAGATTATAAAGATCACTCTAACTAAATTTTGGATTAATCTACTTCAAAATTAGAAGATACCCAAGAAATTTAAAAAATACATTTATTCAGTAAAATAATAAAATCAGAAACAGTTTTATTACATCAGAATTGTTATTTTTATTCTATAAAGAATTTTTATATTATAGGCAAACATCATTGGAATATTTACTGATTTATGAGAGAGTGATTTAATGTGTTCCAAAAAAAATATTCGTAGCTTATTATTAACAAATTAGACACTCCTTCAAAAAATAGGTATTACAGCTCAATATTTACACAAAAGGAGACACTTCCTGATTTACTTAAGAATTGTTGTTCTGTTATAATAGTTATCAGTGTTTATTTATAATAACTATCAGGGGGAGGGCCTTTATACAACCTTACTGTATATAATATAATATTGATTAACAACAGTTCCATTTAAAAATACTGCTGCTATTAATTAATTAATTAATTAATTAATTAATACACCTTAGTGACAAAATTAAATAATATTTTTTTAAATTTAATATTTCATTTTAAATGTCATATAGAACTAAGTTTATACAGATTATAAAATACTTTTTTAGTCATAGAATAACTTATTATTTTATCATTTTTCTTTTACAAATAATGTGTTTTTTATTTGCCATTATTTTATTATTTGGCAGGAATTCCCAATAATAATTGGCAACAGAAAGAAATATTTGATTTATTGTTATTGGAGAACTTTCTTTGCATATTATTCAAAATTTTGCGACTATAGCCTTTTGTGACAAAAGAGAATTAAGGATTATTAAAGCAACTCATTCAAATTTTCAAGAAATGCAGCAATATAATATTCTAAATAATGTATTATTGTGCATATTATAGGTTCCAGGAATTTTACCACAGGTACCTAGGTACACATCTATTTGATTTCGAATATTTTGTGCCCAAATTCAGTCGTTCAGTTTAGTTTCGTTCAGTGCAAACAGTCAATGGGGACGAAATGTGCATGTGAATTCCATCAGAGTGAGTACCAAGTTTTATTAAAGGAACTTTTTAAATTTAATTTCGGTTTTCAAAACAAAATTAAAATAGATTATACAATTTTAGACATAAAAATATTTAAAAATAAAATGTCTTCGGTGACTTTATTTGGGGGATTCAATCCGTTGTGTATCTATAAAAGTATAAATAGACGATTCAGTTTCTTGCATTATTTTAAGACCACAACAGCGAAGATATTTTTGGTCGCTACAGTTCTTCGAGATGGTTCTACAACATTCTGTCACCGAAATAAATGATTCTGTCACACGGACGTATCAAACATTCGCGCGTCGTTTGAGTACAATGTTTCTCACAATTAATAACACCTTTTGGTTTGTTTGTAAGCTAACTGATTGTACTTGCAGGTGTCGACATGAGTTTAAAAACTGTGACGCTCCTGGAAGCCGGGGCCGTCAGCATGTGCCTCGTCGCAAACTTCTTGAAAGCTGATCAAAAGCACGTAGCTATATTAAAATCGGAGCACCTGGAATTGTTATCAATTACGGGCAGACGCGTCTATAGAATGTACATTGGGAAACTGATATCCATGAGTCGTGTCCGTTGGTCCGGTGACACCATCGATTTTTTGTTCGTGTTGCTTGACACATTCCAGACGAAAGTAATTCGATTTTATTCCACCGGTGATATTATTATTGCCAAGGAACGTATAAAAAGTGCCTTGTCGCTGCCTGACCCGTACAGTCCGCAGTGTGGGGTGTTTTGCGCTGTGGATGAGAGGACCGGGGACGGTTGGATAAACACCACAGATTATTCGTTCAGTCTGTTTAATGTTTTTAGCACTAACCATCATTTGAACGAACTCTGCTTCACAACCAAGAAAATGTATGTCCTCCAAATGCAGACCCTCAAGAAAAATATTCCGACTCTTTTGGTGATGACGCGGGAAGGGCAAGACCAATTTTTCATCGAATACTCCCGTAACCGTGAGAATGTTTTTAAGTGCAACATGTGGAGGTTCCATTCCCATGCACTGACTACATTTACCAGTTTGAATGAGAAGATATTGGTGGTGTTTGGACACAAACGAGTTTTGCTGACCCATCATGACAAAAACCACTGCCAACCTTTGGCATGCGACCTTATAAGAGACATAAAGTGTTGCACCGTAATTAATGAATCTCTGTTGGTAGTTGGGAACCCCCTTGGTGACTTGTATGTAGTTACCATTCCGGATTCAGGAAAAACTTCGATCATTGTAAAACATCTGGGCACATTTTCGGAGCTGGAATGTTTAGCCCACTTGAACGACAACGTCTTGTTCGTTGGCTCCCTAACCGGAGACTCCAAAATGATCTTAATAGACAATTATGAAAAGCCATCATACAAAGAAATCAGCACTTACCCCAATATCGGACCTGTAATTGATTTCTGCGTTGTCGACCAACAAGAAGCAGACTTGGCCAAGTACATATTGTGTACCGGCCAAGTGGAAAATGGTAACCTTGTGACGGTTTCGAAGGCGTTAGATGTAACCGAGAAAGCCGTAATCGAACTGCCAAAAGTCCAGAGAGTTTGGAGCATTTGCGAGAATCTAGTAGTGGCTACATTTGTGGGCGTATCAAGGATCTACCGCGTTACCGACAAGGAAGTCAAAGAAATATCCCTGGAAGGGTTTAATGAAACCTCCGGTACGGTGTGTTGCAAAACTGTGGAAGAAACCTTGTTTGTGCAAGCGACCGAACAATCAGTACGATTAATTTGTTCTCGTGAGCAAATGATATGCGACGAATGGAAACCATACAACAAACAACCTATAATAAAAGCTGTTTGTAAGGGTTGCCACATTGTTTTAAGTACTGGCAAAGATTTATATTACTTAAGGATCATAGACCGGCTCGTGGAGTTAAGAAACTTCCAACGTACCACCAGCGATGTTGCTTGCTTGGATGTGCGTCCTGTTAAGGGAAATATGGGCCACGTTGCTATTGGATTCTACGACAATACAGTGTCAATTTTGCGACTACCATGTTTTAGTGAAGTTAAGAAGATGGACTTCGATGAAACTATGATCAGATCATTGTTGTTCGCTACAATCCAAGGTACGAGTTACTTTTTCTGTGGTTTAGGAGATGGACGAGTCAGTTGTTACAGAATAAACATGTTCACATGTGAGCTCACACAACGCAAAATTTTTACCGTGGGTACAAGACCAGTGAAGTTCCAAGTTTATGAAACGAGGGGTGCCAGACGAGTTTTTGCTTATGCTGATCGTTGTGCGTCATTTTTTACTTATAAAGGTCATCTCATATGCTTTCCGGTGGATATAAGTGATGTTCAAGATGCTTGTGTAATAGCCCAAGGTCCATTTGCTCACAATTTTATATTTGCTAAAGACCAATTTCTTGTAATGGGAACCATTGATCAAAGTAAGAAATACGTTGCTTACAGAGTACCATTGGCAGTTAATCCAAAATTTATAGCTTTTGACGATGATGCTAAGATTATTGCACTTGGTATAAGTGCTAAGGTATATGGGGATAGTGGGGACATTGAAGTTGAGAATGGTATAGATATATTTGATTATTACACTATGAAACTTTTGTATATGTACGAGGATCTATCTCAGACTGAGAGAGTTTCCAATTTAATATCATGCAAATTTGATGATAACATTTACTTTGTCATGAGCACGTACTGTGAAGGTCAACCAAACAAATCTAAGTTGTATGTTCTGGATTGGTATCACAGAAAACTTAGAACCTTATTTAAGAAAGAGTATGACGTTTTAATATACACTGTTCAGAGTTTTGAAGGAGACATTTTAGTCGGTACAAGTGAGGCTTTATGGGTTATGCAATGGACCGAAGACCGAGTACTTGAGAAGATCAGTGAAGATGATGCAAATCCCTCTTGTATCAACCTTAATGTCCACGAAGACTTCATTTTAACGGGAATATTTTCCCGCACCTTATATTTGCAAAGATATTGCCAAAAACACAAATTGTTTCAAACAGTTACTAAATTTAAGCGACTAGACATGGTCACGTCAATGTATCTAATGAACAGCAGAACATTTTTATGCGTCTCAAGTGCGCACAATCTATATTATTACAGGTGTTCCCAGAAGTTCATCAGGGAATACTGCATCCCGTTTGGCGACCACGTGAACATGTTTCGTCGAGGTCCACTTAAACATTCCGTCGTCTTTGGAACCACCGCGGGAGCTTTGATTCTGGCCTACAACTTGACTGACTACTCTTTGCTTTCCACTAAGAAAGTCCTTGAATGGTCCACCCAATCGCAATTTCCGCATAGGTTTCGACGCAAATCAATCCAAACGGAGGACAAACTTCTGGAATTCTATGACCACTTGACGCCAGAACAGCTGCAAGAGTTTGCACACGACTTGGAATCCTCGGTGCAAGATTTGTATGCTTTCAAGGACGATATTGATAAATTGGACACGATGGTGCAAATTTTTGTCAAGGATGTGAAATTGTAACTTGCGATAAGCTTCTCTGATTATAATATTTTTATTTACTGTTATGTAGATTTTGTGGACAAGAATTATTTAAATAATTTATTTAATTGTTATATTTGTAATAACAAAAAATTGAAACTGTATTAATATTGTATTCAAATTATATTTCAAAAAATTTGAATTTAAAAGATTTAATTTAATTTTTATTAAATGATAATTAAGATTTATTCATGTAAATTATTTTTATTATTTTTTTATATTTTAGTAATAGAATTGATGTTGATGATATTTTTTTCTTTGTATCTTTGTATGAACATTTGTCCCATATTTTTGATTCTGGAAAAACAAATACATATTGACTTTTGTATAAGTATTTTCCAATAAAATTAATTATATTATATTAATAAATACTTTTATTAATGGATTTAAGATTAAGCACATTGTTTTTTCTTTGTATCTTTGTATGAACATTTGTTCCCAGATTATTTTGTTATATTTTTGATTGTGGAAAACAAATGCATACTGATTTTTGTATTAAAATTTTTCAATAAAATTTACTTTCATTAATACGTTCGTTTAATAATTCGTGGGTCAAAAAAATCAAATTATGAATTGTGATTGATAGTTAATTGTTTAATGATAGTAAGACATGTTATTTTTTGATAACGTCCTTCATACTTATGTCACATAGACATTTACTTCGGCGCCACAATTACACAAGATCGAAACCGATAATTTAGATTTTGACCCAAATTGTAAATGCGAAAATTTAATTGAAGGTTCAATTCTATTGTATGGACTTGACAAATATGATACGCATTCATATAGACACCATTTAAATAGTATATTCAAAGCACATAGACGTGTACCATTTTGCAACATTTTTAATCGGTGGATAATTGCTGTGATTGTCAATAAAAGCAGGATAAAATGAAATCAAAAGTTTATTATAACTATTTATTTATTTATTTATTAAATTTATTTATTATTTAACTATTAAAACTCTAAAACTACAACTAAACACTAAAACTAATATTAATTCTAATTTATTTTTATTTTTATAATAACCGATTCATACTGAAAACAACGCTAAAAATTAGGGAGTATATTATAAAATTGTAGTTTTCTAATAGTTAATAAAACAACCAAATCAATTAATATCTTGCTGCTGAAAAAAAAATTGTTAGTCACTTACAGTTCCAAAAAGAGCCAACAAAGATTTATTGTTTGTGTTTTTTATCACATTTTTTGCAATTTATTTTTTTTTAAAAACAGCCCAAAGTGCCTTAATAATACAACTTATCTGTATAAACACTATTAAAATTAAGGCAAGGTACGTGCGTACCTCACGCCTTCTCTGAACTTACGCAAAAGATAAAAAATAAGCAACAAATTATGTTTTGCCATCACGTACAGTAAATAATAGGCAGAAACCATACACACTCCAACAAATAAAAAGCTTCCAAATGAAAACATGTCCGACAGGAGTTTCTGATACCAATAAACATCCTTTCCACTATTTTTCAAATGTGATGCACCTTTATGTCTGATTACATACTCAATCCACCAGATTCTTTCGTCCAAGCCATCAGTTTGTTGATCAGTGTACAATTTTTTGAGATTTATTATATTTTCCTTGTAACTAAAGAAAATAAATTAAATGATTGTGAAACTTTGAAATTTCAATAACTTACATTGGGTTCTCTATGACCACTTCAATAAGAACAGAAAGTTGGTACGCTGTCAATTCGGCATAGTTCATTCGTTTTCCAACACCATATTCCACCATTGTGTCAACAATGGAAATTTGGTCAGGAAAGAAAGGTATTCCGATAATAGGAACTTCATTAATTATTGCTTCCTCGCACGATTGCACGCCTCCTTGTGTCACAAACACTACCGTTTTATTGTGGCCTAAAATAAAATCATGTAAACTAACAAAGAAACGCTACAAAAAAATAACGTTAAGTACGTAGTACTGCCTCTTGTGGTACCCATTTCGATATCAATACATTCTTTGGCATATCCTCCAAGATGTCTTGGTCCCATTTAAAGATAACATCGTAAGAAAGCTTCCTAAAGGCCCCAACAATTTCCTTTATGTATTTCGGTGGTAAAACTGAAGGCTTAATATTCGATCCCAAGCTAAAATAAACAACGCCGTTCTTAGATTGGTCTAAGAATTCTTTCATTTTATCATCCAATTCGGACACGTTCTTTTGCATATAACCCAATTCCACAACTACTGGTTCTAAAATAGGCATGGATTTTGGGAAAATGGGATTCTTGTTCCTAATGATCAAATTAAACTCTACATTGCCTAAGTATGGCAAGTGGTTACCCAGATGTTTTCTAGCCAAGGCGTCTTCTCTAGGCAACACAATGAAATAATAGTTAATTTTGAGGTAAACTGCCCAAATGGTGAACAAAATTATTTCTTTGATCGACATATCTCGTCCTACTGGAAAATTATGGTAGGGAGAATTAATGGGATGTGTTGGGTTTCCTACGGTGTCTAAACCTGGGATTGGCGCGCCTAAAATTATTTTTGTTTTATTTAATTACTATGTAAAAAATGGAGGATTTACCTGAGGAGGTAAGTCCAATTAGAGGAGCGTTGTATTTGGGTCCAAATGCAGTTAAGGTTGGATACAGTGATTCTGTAATTACAACGTCGAAATCCATGGATTTACGCAAAAAATCCTGTACATTTGGCAAATCGAAAACCATTTTGTGGATGTTATTAAATAATTTGGTCATTTTTGCATTTCTCGTGACAAGTGTTGAAAGGCCTATCGGCAGTGTAAGATGATATCGTAGTTCTTCCACATCTTCATCATCGTATTTCTTCAAGAAAAAAAGATTTGTGAATACTGAACTAAATATTTCTAATTAAAAGACTTACCCACAGTAAATTGTATATTTTACTAATGTCAATTTCAGTGAGATTAGTTAATTTTTCATCTCTTAAAGGATTTGGTGTGATGACAACCACATTGTGGCCCCTCAAAGAAAGTTCTTTCCAAATTGGTTGAAATAAGGCTTGACGACTGGGATTTGGAAAAATGGTGACAAACAGAATATTTGAGCATTGTGAAACTGTCAAAAGGGCACACAAAATGGAAATAACTTTCATTGCCATGTGGTTTGGATTTTTTGGAACGTCTACAACTAAAAATATAGAGATGCTGATTTGTTTGCTTGAAGTAATATATATCTAAATACTATTTAATATAAATGATTGTTTAACTATTAAATATAAATAAGTCAAGTAATTTGTCTACTTAAATTTAAATTAATTCATGATTAATTGCTATTATAATATATTGTTTTTTAATTATTGTTAAAATAAAATTATTAACGTATTTATAATTTATATACTTCAAATATTTATGCATATTTTTAAATATTTGATGCCGTTTTAATGACTTTAACAATAAAAATACATGGTACACATGCATTAATAAACAAAATACAAGTATTTACATTTTAAAGACACGAAATAATGATTCAAATACTTACTAATTCTTTGTCGCAAGGGGATGATTTGGTTAAATCCTCTATTCTTATGGAGTAAAGAAACAGTCACAAAACACAAATTCATGAACTAAATAAACTCCGACATTTTCTTACTGTTATAATGTTAAGTCAGGTAGATAAAAAAGGCAAAATTCAAAAGAGGGGATGAAGTAGGTAGTTGAAATGTACTGCCCCAAAGAACAGTGTTGTCAAAGTGATGTGCTAATAATTTTAGAAATTTTGATAGCCTAAATTTTAAATATAATAATCAATAAAAATAAAATAAATTTAATAAAATTTCTATAATATATAATATTAGTATATATTTATACTTTTTTAAAAAGGAGAAATAAAAAATCAAATAATCTAATACATTTATGTAACTATTTATCTAAATAATTTACTTCCGTAGATTCAAATACGTGTATGTTTTTCAGAATTTTGATTTATACTCAAATTAATACTCCATAATTAATAATTTACATCCATGTTTAAACATTGTTTCATTGTAATAAATTCATCAAATTATAATATTAATGTCTCTTATTCATTTCAAAATAATGAAAAAAACTTGATTTACTAATTAATATTCCCTTAAACTGAGCATGTTTATAAATTACTGAATAAATAATTTTCAAAATTTTTGAATACACATTTTGATAGCATAAATTTTAAATATTATAGAAATTAATAAAAAACTTTGGTATATTTATTTAAAATATTAGTACACCACACTTTAATTAATTACTGTTATAGATAGTCATAATTTTGATTTATACCACATATAGATGAAAAAAGGCAAAATTCAGAAGAGGGGATGAAGTGGGTAGTTGAAATGTACTTTTACTGCTCTAAACCACAGGGTTGTCAAAGTGAGTCACTGATTAATATTCCCTTAAATTGAGCACATTTATAAAATACCGAATGAATAATTTTCAAAACTTTTCAATACATATTTTGATAGCATAAATTTTAAATATTATAGGAATTAATCAAGATAAAATAACTTTTAATTTAAAAAATTAAATAAAATTTACAAATTATATAATGTGAGTACATATTTATTTATTTTTTTAGTATAAATAAAAATCCAAATAACCTAATGTATTTATGTAACTATGTAACTAAATAAAATGCTTCCGGAGATTCAAATACGAGTCTGTATAAGTATTTGTAGTAATACATTATTTAGTATATTTATTTAAAATAATTATAGTCACACTTTAATTAATTACTGTTAATATTTATTCTATTTAAATCATATTATGAAATCGTCAAATAAATTACCACCTTCAGAATTGTCAAAATACGTATATCAAATTACTAATTAAAATTCCAGTGAATTTAATCATTAAATTTATAGTCAAGAATTCATTATGAAATTTTTTTCCTTTCATCCAATTGTTTAAACATTGTTGTTATTATAACTTGGATAAAAATTTTAGTTAGACAACATTAATGTCTCTTATTAATTTCAAAATAATGGGAAAAAAACTTGGGGCTTATTTTTCAGATTATGGTAGTTGTGAGGCAATCACGGTGAACTAATTATGTCAATCAATTTTTAAACGTTATCTAAGTTGTAAACTACATTTTTATACTGATTTATGCCGGATATAAATATGGCCCGGTTTTGAGAAAAATTTTATCAGACACGTTGTAAATTTGAACGCAAAATATTTTTCGTAACAACACCTAAATTATACCAATTGACGGCGAATCATAAAATTAATTAATTTATTGACGTATCGAATGAAATTTTCGTCAAAGACAATGAACGCAATGGCTTTAATGTCCACATTATTTCTAATAATATCACTGACATTGTACTCGTCATTGCACATTAGGGCCAAATGCTCAAACGGCCAATAAATCTCAATATTACTAATATGACCTTTCGCAATCGCGGTACTAATATTACATCTATTTGGGTGTATGGTTAGCATTAAAATATCGTGCCGTCATTTATAAAGATTATTATTTAAGGTGCGTTAACGGCGAGCAAACATATTCGTGTCATTTGTGAATATAACTTTTTATTAAGAATATTCAGGACGGGATTAAATGTTTTTATGGTGGTGATTTCACCTAACATTTTTAGTAATTATCAAGTTCATAGATATAAATGTGTGAGTAATAAATCGATGATGAGACAGATACAAATGCCATCACGGTCCAATTAGTTGTATTATAGACACGAAAGAGTGGAACGCCATACATTAAAGTAGGAACAATTTGTGATGAAATTGTCAATATTGGACGCAGTTATTGTCGGGCAATTTCGCCGTCTAATACAAGAGCGAAATCGTTAAGTGCTTACAAATAAATGATTATAATAAATACAAAGGCCATTAGAAAAATACAAACTGGTACCACGATATTAATCTGGCGGTATAATATCTGAAAAAGATGTTGGTCACGATTCGGCCGGCATAATCTTGTTGAGGTTGTTCTTTGGCCAATTAACTTTACTGCTGCTGCTGCTTAACAGAGATTTATACCTCCTAAAGGTGGTATAAATGTTAGCCTTTCGACAATTGATTTTGTTGTATTATGTCCAATACGGCGCAATCAACTTTTCCCATCCTGATTTAGAGCCGATTACGGAATATACAAGACACAATTTATTAAACATTATCTCAATGTTGTCGGCTTTAAATTGGATCACATCGTTAGATTTCAATTTTCAGATAAATACTATCCTCGATTGTTCTTTTTACCAATTTGTTTGGGAAAATATTTTCTTCAATTATCAAGTAACAATGATTAATAAAGTCAAAATTTACGAAATTATCATTCATTAAATGGTTTAAATATTGATGTCCTCAAAAAGATTTTAGACGAAATAAAAAACAAATAATAATTATATTTTTGTAATTAATAGATATAAATACAAGTATATGCATACTTTTGTAGTGTTTTAATAATTGAAGAGTATTTTTAATTATAATACTTTATAGGTACTATAATAAAATATAACTAGGTATAAGAATAAGACCTTAATAAAGGGGTTCAGGTACTCCTCGACCCAACAGTCTTTACCAATATCTGCAATACAGACACCATAAAAATATAAATTTCCAAATGCTTTGGATAATCCTAGAATATTCCTTAATGTAATGAAAATACTTTTGACTAACGATTTATTATATATACTTAAGTGTACTCAAACTCAATGTTTAAATCATTAAAATTTAGAGTAATCCAGATAAAAGAATTAGTACTTTATCAATTAAAAACAACATAATACTGACGTAGTATTATAACTAAGCTTTTGTAGTATTTAAGTAATCTAAAATTATTTATATTTCCTTATTATTTAAATAACTTTTACCTTAATTATAATAAAAATACTTTTTATTAATGATTTATTATGTATACTTAAGTAGTACACAAATTCAGTGTTTAAATTATTGAAATTTGAGTAATTCAAATAAACGAAAGTATATTTTATCAATTAAAAATAACATAATACTGATGTAATATTTTAACCAGGTTTTTGCAGTATCTAAATAATTTAAAATTATTTTGTTTGATAATATTTCCTTATTATTTAAATAACTTTTACCTTAATTATAATAAAAATACTTTTTATTAATGATTTATTATGTATACTTAAGTAGTATACAAATTCAGTGTTTAAATTATTGAAATTTAATTAATTCAAATAAACGAAAGTATATTTGATCAATTAAAAATGACAAAATACTGATGTAATATTTTAACCAGGTTTTTGCAGTATTCAAATAATTTAAAATTATTTTGTTTGATAATATTTCCTTATTATTTAAATAACTTTTATCTTAATTATATAAAGATACTATTTATTAATGATTTATTATATATTTAAGTACTATACAAACTCATCCAAATAAAGGAATCTTATATTAATTAAACCTTAACAATTTAAAAAAGTATTGTATATAAAATAATATTGATGTAGTATTATATCCACGCTTTTGTAGTATTTAAAAAATTTAAAACTATTTTTAAGTATAATAATTCCCGTTTATTTAAATAATTTTTGCTTAACTATATATAATATATATTTATTGATGGTTTATTATGTATACTTATATGGTAAATGTAAAAATTGTAAAAATCCATATTCATTCAATTTAAAAAGAAAACAGTTAAAAACTATTATGTACTATTATTTAAATTTATATAATTATTAATTGTAATCCTTCCTTTGCTATATTTTTTTTCTTTAATATAATGAATATACTTTTGATTGATGGCTTGTTATAAATATTTATATCGTACATAATCCCTCTATTTTTAAAATATCACTTAATCAAATTAAAAGGACATCGACTGCAACAATTTAAAACATAATTGTATAAAATAATAAATAAAGTTTTATATTTATATTTTATAGTATTTTAAATAAAAATAAAAATAATGATTAATAATTTAAATACTAACAATTCTTAAAATTTTCTAGTTCTACACTCAGTTTTTTAATATAATAATAATTAAAATACTTGTTTGATGATTCATTATAAATACTAATGTGATACAAAAACAATTTTTTAAGCGTTTTAAATTTGTGTTTAAACATAACAGTGGTAAAATATTTACATGTATAATTTACAAATATTGTTTGTAATATATTCTTATCCTTGAACAAACTGACTAACTTAAATACTTTAGACGATTTGAATACTAATGTAATATTTGTAAATGTAATGTAATATCTTCAATATTTTAATTATACATGTTGTCGCATGCTTTTTACGAGTTTCAAGTTTATAAACGACAAAGACATGAATCGTAATAACAAAACATTGAAATTCAAATGAATCAAAGGTGAAAAAGTTCTTGAGCATCTTTCATCGTCTAATATCCCACTTAAAATCACACATTAAAACCCACCTCCCTCTAATTACGTCCGAGTGACTCACAATAAACGACACCATAAACAAATTTGAGCGTATTAAACCTATTACGGCTCCGTACGGACTGTTTGTTTATCGATTGTAAATTACAGAGTAATTTTAATAATTACATTTGTTTGGATTAAGATGAATCAGACTGTTATCGAGCTGGATCGATAAAACCGAGACGCACGTAATTGATTTACATTTCCATTAGGTCCGGGGCGATTATGATCCAGTTATATGGATATTTGTTTGATGTACGTTCGGCTACTTTTTACACGGTTTCGAAAGTTCAATCACCAATTAAGGACAATTAACACGGCGATTATTTATTTAGTTTCCTCTCAATATACTTCAATTAAATTGTAATTAATACTTAATTAACTATAAATTATTTGGCCTGCACGTTGATCATCGCAGTGAAATAATTGCGCTAAATGGAATGTGGATAGGAGAAGCTTGCTATGGAATTTAAGGAATGTTTGGGATGGATGTTTTTAAAATATTGGAAATTATTGACAATTAAAGTATTACATGAGAATCAAAAATTTATGGTTTGACACAACCAGGATGCAGTCCAGAATGTTCAGTTTTTAGTATATCCATTCCAAACATGCACTTTTAATTAGTAAGGAAATAACTTTTGTAGAAATGAAAGCGACCGGCAACTCCTTATTATTCGTTATGTTAATGCCCTTTATTAAAAAGACGTAACTTATAGTTGGTTTCATTGTTGTACTTCTGTACATACAGTTAGTAGAGAAACTAGAAGGAGTCGGCCAACAAAAAAATGGCGGAGCAGTAATAACAGATATAAACAAGTGGCAAAAAATGGCGAACAATTGAAGATACATGAAGCAGAAACATACATATATGCAATTTGTATTCTTAATGATATGGAATGCATACGTATTCTCTGGCGAATTTGAAAATGTATGTGCAGGTTTGCTGCATAATCACACACGGTCGTAGGCAATGTTTTCTTCCGGGGACGATGTTCATTTTCAAAATTGATAGTAAATGTTGTATTGTTGGCCAGTTTCCATTATTCACGAGGAGAACTATTTGTTTATTGTCGGCGAAAAATTCGTATCTTGTACAATGTTATTCATTGCCACTCAGGGACTTACAATGAAAAGACAAAGGGTCATTGGAATTGCCTTTGAGATCTTTGGCTTTCTTTTTAAATGGTACTGAAATTCTTAGGATAGTTTGGGGTTAAGGGGCATTTTCTAGTTTATTAGATCAAACATTTTTTCATCATCATGATTTGTGTATTTTCAAAAAGGTATTTAAGATCTTTAATATTCCTTTAAAACTCTTAACACATATAAGGATTTTTACAGAATCTTTAAAATTTGCAATATTTCAATAATTTGGAAAAATAAAAAAAATAATAATTTGAATAATAAAAATACTTTAGGTTTAAAATCGAATATAATAGTTAAACTCAGTATTTACATCTTTAAAATGTTAATAAATTCAGTTAGAGGAATGTTAGCTTTTTTATAATGTCTTCTTTTTATTTGAATAATCTTAAATATTTAAAGAAAACTTATCTCAATTCAATGATTTTTATAGAATTTTCTAAAAATTCATAATTAACAAAGACACTAAGTATTATTGATAATATCTTTTTTATTATCTGAATTATCGCAATATTTTACTGATAACAGACATATTTTAGATTAAAGGTTTATTTCAATGATAATTGTTAAATTGTGTTTAAATTTTAAGAATAAAAATGAATTCATTTAAAGGAAACTTATCTCATTTAATGATTTTTCTAGAATCTACTAAAAATTCATAATTAACAAAGACACTAATTATTATATCTAAACTTTCATAGTATTTAAATAATTCTGAATTACATTATAATAAAATCTTTTTTTTATCTTAAATATTATGTTAGTAACAAAAATACTTCAGAATAAAGGTTAAATCCCAATGTAATTGTTAAACTCACTGTTTAAATCATAAAAAAAATTAAAGGTTTCATTTAGAGGAAACTTCTCAATTCAATGATTTTCTAAAAATTCGTATTAAAAAAGTTACTAAGTATTACATCTATATTGTAGTATTTAAATAATTTTGTATTACTTTTTAATATTTTTTTATCTGAATTATCTTAAATATTTTGCTGATAATAAAAATACTTTAGGTTTGGATGCCAATGTAACTTTTCAACTCAGTGTTTAAATCTTAAAAATTTTAATGAATTCAATCAGAGAAAACTTATCTCAATTCAATGATTTTTATAAAATCTTCTAAAAATTCATAATTAACAGATAAAAGTATATTTTTTTATCTGAATTATCTTAAACATTTTGTTGATAATAAAAATACTTCAGATTTAAGATTTAAATCGCTATGTAATTGTGAAACTCAGTGTTTAAATTTTAAAAATTTTAATGAATTCAATCAGAGAAAACTTATCTCAAATCAATGATATTTATAAAATCTTCTATAATTTCATAATTATCAGACAGTAAATATTATATCTATACTTTCGTGGTAATAATAATTTTAATTTACTTTTTAATATAATCTTTTTTTCAGATAATAATACTTCAGATTAAAGGTTTAAATGCCAATATAATTGTGAAACTCAGTGCTTAAATCTAAAAAATTTTAATGAATTCATTTATCTATACTTTTGTAGTATTTAAATAGTTTTGAATAACTTTTTAATAATATCTTTTTTATTACCTGAATAATCTTAAATAATTTGCTGATAATAAAAATACTTTAGATTAAAGGTTATATCTACATTTTCGTAGTATTCAAATAATTTTAAATTAGATCTTCTTTTTATTTGAATATTTGCTGATTGTTTAAATACATAATGAATAAATAAATAAAAATTATTTTTTATTAATATCTCCCTTTTTAATTGAATAATCTTAAATATTTTGTTACCAAATAAAAATACTTTTAATTGCAGATTTAAATACTGATGTTTTATTAACCAGACAAATTTTTCTAAAATTTCAATTATAATGTAGGAGAAAATTTTTTAAAATTAAAAATATCTTCTGGTTTTTGAAAGGATAATCTTAAAGATAATTCAACAGAAGATTATCATGAAAAGTTTGTTTTTATGTCTCTGTACGTTTTGGAAGAATTTATTTTCTGTCATCTTTTGAAATGTTGGTAAAACAAGAACGCATTGAAGATGATGACAAAAACCTTTTGGTCCCGGCATCGCCGAGCTGAAACAGAGATTGGGTTTTGTTATTGTCGGCTAATTAATGAAAAAAAAGCACTTTTTGCCCCGAATCAAAATGTATCGTCAGATCTGAGCATCGATGTAATGAAGTGCGCATTGTCAGCGTGTAGTTTATGAAAATGGCGCGGCCCGAAAGGACCGGGAGACGCACTAGAAAAACGTCGATCCGTATCGAACGACAAGGGCCCATTTGCAACAACATTAAATATTGATTATGATCGCGGTCAACAAAGCGAAGGAATTACAAAACAGGAAGCTGCTTTTGTTATTGGAAAGAGCCGCCCCATTTGCCGTATACCGAGCACCAGGTATATTTGTTATAAATCATTTTTTGTAGATATGCGGCTACTGCCAGGGACTCATTTAGTAATTGACATCCGTAATATACGGCCTTTCTTGCGCGGCGTACAGTGGTGGCTCGTTTGTAAGTTTTATTGTCCACGTTGTTCTTAATCGTTCATAAATATTTACTGCTTGCAATAAATTTGATGGCGCGCCATTTTTTTTTCCGCCACGACATGCGTTTTTCTGCGCCGCCACCGATGATTGCTTCCTAGATGAAACGAAAGTGTCTACGATTTGATGGAAAAAGTCCGGGAAAAACTTCCAAGTGATAATGTGTGCTGGTGAATTATTCATAATTTACTGGTGTCGACCATTGATGTTATCTCGGTGTTGTTTGGGATTATATCTGGGCTTTCTCTGCTGGTGCGAATAAGTTTCTCTTCTGGCTCTTCTCGGAATTAAAAGAAGATGAGAGAACGTTTTTCTTTGGCACAAGAATTTGTAATACTTTGTCATTAAATCATCATTTTTTTATTGCCTTGTTTCTAAAGGCTCAAACAAGTATGAATTCAGATTTTAATTATTACACAAAAATGGAATAATGGCATACAAATTAATGCAATTCGAAACTATTAGTTTTGCATGAGTGAAAGTTGTGGGCGAAGAAATGCTGATTGGTAACCGGCTCGTATATATTTTTCACTTGATTGGTTAAATAAAACCGCCTACAAATCTGCACGTAAAATACGTATGATAATGTAAAAAACAAATAAATGTGCCGGATTAGCATTGATGCTAGGCCAATTCGCTATAAATGCGAATTTAAGTGGTTATTAGCATGTTGCTTTTATGGGAAGTATCAGTTTGATTTTATTATCTTGTCAATGTAATAACTGTGATATTTACATTTGAATTATTGTCAATTTGCGAACTGCGAACGTTTTCGTTTTGTTTGTTCAGAAAAATTGTTGTAGAGTAAACCAAGTGTCGCATCTTATCTATATTTGTTGGGGTTTATAGGTCAATGTTTGTTGGAATTATTTCCTGACGTTTTTCTAACACAAGTGGGTAGCATCTACAAAGATCTGATTTGGTTCGTGTCTCTTTGACAAATATAGATATGGAAACAATAGTCATGAAAGCCTTAACCTTTACATTAGTGTCTCATCCACCATTTCTCCACTTTGACAGCAACAGCAACAATAGTTAGTTAGTTTAGTCTTCTTAACACAATAAGTTTTAGGAGGTTGGCATAAACAAAATGAAATTCGTGTGGTATTAAAAATAAAGATAGAGGAAGAGCGAAGGAAAAGAAGGAGAAGAAGAAGAATGAGAAATAAGGCAGTGTACCAGAAATCAGTATCAGTTGAAGTTATGACCGGCCCGGCAACATAAACAGAGCAAAGAAGTAGAAACAAAATCGGCGAACAAAATGCCCTATTGTTCCGCGATAGCATCGGTTCCGTCTCCCGCGTACGAAAATCTACCGGTCTTATTATTTTCGCCGGCCAATCCCGATTAAAAGATTGCTCTTCGTTAAAGAGACCATCGACGTCTCACGAGTTTGACTGGCGATCGGCACGATAACGATACGTAGCCGTGGCTGTTCGCATCTTCCTAGTCGCATTTGCGTAGCACCGGTGCGGACCCCTTCTTGAAACCCGATCGCGGCCTCAAACAGATCGACAGACATCTAGATACATGTTCAATTAGTTTTATCTCTCGCTCTCTGCGCCCCGGAGACGCGACGACTCGCGGGAACGATGGGAATGTCGACCGTAATACAACGTATTATGCTAATTCCACGTACTCCATTCCTGCGCCACGTTCTTTTTTAACATTATTATTTATTTCAACGTACAAACATCACCATTGTCTTTAAGGGTAGATGGTTCATTAATTTTTACTTTTATTTGTTCTTTATTCGCTGGGAATACTTCATGTCGGTCTCTGGAGGAGGCTGTTCAAAAAATCCTTAATTGCACCAACCTTGCCATTGTTTTTAAGGTAGATAGTTCATTAATTTTTATTTCTATTTATATTATTCTCTAAGAATACATGAAGTATTGATTAGTTGGTATTTGGAGAAGCTGCTTCAGTAAACCATTAAATTATTGTCATCATTAATTTCAATTTACCAATATCGTTAATGGTATACAGTATATTAATTATTACATTTATTTTCTGTTTAGTTCCTAAGAATACTTCATGTTGGATCTGGAAGAGATAACTCAAAATTTTGATTTTGATTAGATCGTATATAATATATAGTGTCACTATTTATTTCAATGTACAAACATCCCCATTTTTTAAAACTCGAAAGTTTATTAATTACTATTTTTATTTGCTGTTTATTATCTAAGAATGGTTCTTGTCAGATCTGGAGGAGCTAGTTCAAAAGTTTACTAAATTATTAAGCCAATATTTAGATATATTTACTCTGTATATCCTAAGAGTATCTTATGTTTGACTTTGGAAGAGTTCCTTCTTAGAAAGCTTGACTAAAAAGTCAATAAATTATAGTGTGATTATTTATTTAAATGCACCAACATCGCCATTTTTTAAGACTCGAAAGTTTATTAATTACTATTTTTATTTGCCGTTTATTCTCTAAGAATACTTCTTGTCCGATCTGGAGGAGCTAGTTCAAAAGTTTGTTAAATCATTAAGCCAATATTTAGATAAATTTACTCTGTATATCCGAAGAGTATCTTATGTTTGACTTTGGAAGAGTTTCTTTTTAGAAACCTTGACTAAAAAGTCATTAAATTATAGTGTCACTATTTATTTAAATGTACCAACATCGCCACTTTTTAAGACTCGAAAGTTTATTAATTACTATTTTTATTTGCTGCTTATTCTCTAAGAATACTTCTTGTCAGATATGGAGGAGCTAGTTCAAAAGTTTATTAAATCATTAGGCCAATGTTTACATTTATTTATCCTGTATATCCTAAGAGTATCTTATGTCGGATTTTGGAAGAGTTGCTTCATAGAAATCTCAACCAAAAAATCATTAAATTATAGTGTCTTTCTTTATTTCAATGTACCAACATCGCCATTTTTTAAGACTCGAAAGTTTATTAATTACTATTTTTATTTGCTGCTTATTCTCTAAGAATACTTCTTGTCAGATATGGAGGAGCTAGTTCAAAAGTTTATTAAATCATTAGGCCAATGTTTACATTTATTTACTCTGTATATCCTAAGAGTATCTTATGTCGGATTTTGGAAGAGTTGCTTCATAGAAATCTTGACCAAAAAATCATTAAATTATAGTGTCTTTCTTTATTTCAATGTACCAACATCGCCATTTTTTAAGACTCGAAAGTTTATTAATTACTATTTTTATTTGCCGTTTATTCTCTAAGAATACTTCTTGTCCGATCTGGAGGAGCTAGTTCAAAAGTTTGTTAAATCATTAAGCCAATATTTAGATAAATTTACTCTGTATATCCGAAGAGTATCTTATGTTTGACTTTGGAAGAGTTCCTTTTTAGAAACCTTGACTAAAAAGTCATTAAATTATAGTGTCACTATTTATTTAAATGTACCAACATCGCCACTTTTTAAGACTCGAAAGTTTATTAATTACTATTTTTATTTGCTGCTTATTCTCTAAGAATACTTCTTGTCAGATATGGAGGAGCTAGTTCAAAAGTTTATTAAATCATTAGGCCAATGTTTACATTTATTTACCCTGTATATCCTAAGAGTATCTTATGTCGGATTTTGGAAGAGTTGCTTCATAGAAATCTTAACCAAAAAATCATTAAATTATAGTGTCTTTCTTTATTTCAATGTACCAACATCGCCATTTTTTAAGACTCGAAAGTTTATTAATTACTATTTTTATTTGCTGCTTATTCTCTAAGAATACTTCTTGTCAGATATGGAGGAGCTAGTTCAAAAGTTTATTAAATCATTAGGCCAATGTTTACATTTATTTACTCTGTATATCCTAAGAGTATCTTATGTCGGATTTTGGAAGAGTTGCTTCATAGAAATCTTGACCAAAAAATCATTAAATTATAGTGTCTTTCTTTATTTCAATGTACCAACATCGCCATTTTTTAAGACTCGAAAGTTTATTAATTACTATTTTTATTTGCCGTTTATTCTCTAAGAATACTTCTTGTCCGATCTGGAGGAGCTAGTTCAAAAGTTTGTTAAATCATTAAGCCAATATTTAGATAAATTTACTCTGTATATCCGAAGAGTATCTTATGTTTGACTTTGGAAGAGTTCCTTCTTAGAAACCTTGACTAAAAAGTCATTAAATTATAGTGTCACTATTTATTTAAATGTACCAACATCGCCACTTTTTAAGACTCGAAAGTTTATTAATTACTATTTTTATTTGCTGCTTATTCTCTAAGAATACTCGAAAGTTTATTAATTACTATTTTTATTTGCTATACTCTAAGAATACTTCTTGTTAGATCTGGAGGAACTAGTGCAAAAGTTTATTAAATCATTAGGCCAATGGTTACATATATTTACTCTGTATATCCTGAGAGTATCTTATGTCTGACTTTGGAAGAGTTGATTCATAGAAAGTTTGACTAAAAGTTAAAGTAAATTATAGGGTCACTATTTATTTTTAAAGCTATTAAATCATACATATATACGATGTTCCAACTTGGTCAACATTTTTAAAGCTAAATAGATTAATAATCTTTAATTATATTTGCTCTATATTTGCCTAAAAATGCTTTAAACTTGTCTTTGGATGAGCAAGTTGAAAAATCATAGATTTAAAGTCAATAAATCATTGTGTCCAAAGAGCATATACCATGTTTATTTAACTCGAATACCACAGCTGAAACCTGAGGTAATAACAATAATTATCATTCACAGGTCGCCTCCTCCTCTAACGGATAAAAAAAACCGTCGAAGCAGCCATCGGGTCAACCAATATATTAAAACAAAGTGCTAATTTAACGCCGCAATAAAACCGAGACGCGGCGCACTTCCTATTCAGTAATTATAACCCGAGTGGATGCCGTTCGTTTGGTTTTTTGGTAGTTAAGCTAATAGGTGAATAGTGAGCGGGACGGACGGAGAAAAGTGCGAGACGTGATTATTGGCGGCCGGCCACAGAGCTAGCCCATCCCGGGTCGTAGGTCAGAGGTACGGAACACCGATGCACACGCGTCCATGTGGGCCCCCTCACCTTAAATTCCAGGGACGGATTATTGTTATGTGTGTGTCGAAAATAACTCGACGTGAAGTCGAAGGAGTTGCGAACGGAACGCCCCCTAGATGCGCCGTGTTCGTTTGCGCATCTAACGCTTTAAATTTGAATCATTTTTCATATTTCACGTGCGGCAAGTCGGCGGTATGCAAAACTAAACGGACCCTGTTGAGAATTTGTGCGATTCAAATTATTTACGGGTTAGCAACCATTCCGCACCTATCGGGGAATTATGTACGGGCAATTTTCGCCATAATGCGGCGTTTTGTTCGAAAATATTTCGAGATTGCCGTTCCGGCTGGCCCATAATCATAAATAAATCACTAATTATATATTCAATAAACAGGAGCATATTTCTCTTCATAAATCCACCTCATACCATTACCGTAATAACGTCGAAAATTTGCATTTCCAGCCGTTGCGTATAACTGCACCTTTTCCTCAATTAATGGGCTGCTAAATATCAACGCCGGCGATACTGGATCTAAAAATCAGCAAATGTGGTTAACTGGTCGTAAGATATGGTTTTTGTTCCAATGGTGCCTGATATATGTAACATAAAGCACAATGGATATATTTACTGTTTGGTCTCATTAACATATTAACATTTCAGCATTTTAGAATACTAGAAACAGTAATTGTAAATCATAAGTTTACAACTGGGATAATAACTTGTTCCATATTTAGGTGTACCAATATTGACGGTCTTAATAAATTGAAATTATTGTTGGCAGTTATTTCTCTAATTAAGACCGTGTACGCTGTTCTAAAAATTATTTAATTGGATAAAGGATAAAGTTCAACGGAACATACACGTATCTCCATTTTCGTCAGCAATCTATTACAAACAAGAGAGTTAAGTCTCTAATAAATGGGCGTGGCCACACATGCGCAAAAACGTTATTTACTATAATGCGCACGTTGTGCTTTGACTCCGGCAAAAATTAATTGAAATTGTTCAGTTTGAAGATTTATAATCAAGAGCTGAAGCGAAACCATAATTCACATTGTGAGAGTAAAAGAGACGTGCCCACTGCGACCAGTTCAGATTAAATTCATATTTATATATTGAAAAGGTGTACCGTTAGACATCTATAAAGTATTCAATGACTTCACTTAATTAGAGAGCGACTATTTCAGAATTGGTAAAAATGTGCAACATCTGCAAGGTCAGAGGTTAACTCCGTGAACCTATAAGCATTTTTAGTGCTGTTGGTTGGGGCATTTTTCCGAGGGCGAATAAATGACACGCCTTCCGGGTCGGTGCACGTGCAATTATTAAGAAAACTTCACCTCGTGATATTCCGCGAATTCCACTATTTACATTATTCAATTTTCAATTATTTATAATATTCGAACACGTAGCGTATATAATTTGTTACTTCTGCTTGATTATTTCCACGGCAAACGTATAAATAGAGAAATTGAATCGCTTACAGTCATACGGGACCTGTGGATTATGCTGCTGAAATATTACCATTGGAAACGTAACAAACGTGTACATGGAAAATTTACTGATATATGACCGATAATATGGCTTCATGTTCCACTGCAATTAATAAACAACAACCTCCATGATTGATTTTCAATATGTGTTTCCATTATTATTTTTATGTCGTCTCAATTTACCAACGTTGGAAATTCTAAACAACCACTTGTTTATTTCATAAGGCATTTATCAATGTTTACTTTTTGTTTTATTTTAGAATCCATTATAGTAAACGTATTTGAACCTATTTAGAAATAATAATCAATGGAGAACAAACACACCACTTAACTAAGAATCTTTACTTTGACATGTGCGCAGCAATCAGGTATAGTTTATTTTACATTGCGCAGACAGTAAAGCAACAGCCTATAGATACCATAAATAATACAAAAAAATAGTATTACTTCTGTTACATTATTTTAATTTCAATATTTTTTAATATTAATTGCCCAACATATCTTAAGGTATTAAATTTGCCACTCCTGAAAATTCTAAACAACCACTTGTTTATTTCATAAATATCACAGATCCCTTCCTTCCCTTTTTGTTTTGTTCTGGAACACAATTACAAACATACTATATACCTATTTATAAATAAAAAACAACAGAAAACAAATATGTCGTTCAATTGAGGACAATCCTTCCTTTGGCATGTGCGCAGCAATCATGCGCAGCCTGTTATACATTACGCAGACCTCTGGACAAAGCAATAGTCTGTCGATATCTTACCACAACACTAAAAAAATATTATTACTGCTCTTATAATAAGAAAAAATACATACATTGTAATATAAATAAATTTGTGCTAAAATGGATTATTTTTTTTATTGCAAAGTATTAATTACTGCATCTAACTTAAGATAATTTTCATTCACGACAGTGAATGGAGGTGTTAATGTCGTTCCAAATTTGCCATTTCTGGAAATTCTGGACACTCAATTGTTTATATCACAGACATTTATCAAACGTTCCTTCCTTCCTTTTTTGTTTTGTTTTAAAACATACTGGCAAATATACTGAACCTATTTATAAATAAAAAATAACAGAAAATAAATGTGTCGTTCAATTGAGAACAATCCTTCCTTTGTCATGTGCGCAGCAATCATGCGCAGCCTGTTATACATTGTGCAGACCTTTGGATAAAGTAACAGTTTATCGATACCATACTACAACACTAAAAAAAAAAATATTGCTGCTCTTATAATAAGAAAAAATACATACATTGTAATATAAATAAATTTGTGCCAAAATGGAATATTTTTTGTATTGCAAAGTATTAATTACTGCATCTAACTTAAGATAATTTTCAGTCACGACAGTGAATGGTGGTGTTAATGTCACCCCAAATTTGCCATTACTGGAAATACTGAACAATCAATTGTTTATATCACAGACATTTATCAAACGTTCCTTCCTTCCTTTTTTGTTTTGTTTTAAAACACATACTGGCAAATATACTGAACCTATTTATAAATAAAAAACAACAGATAACAAATATGTCGTTCAATTGAGAACAATCCTTCCTTTGGCATGTGCGCAGCAATCATGCGCAGCCTGTTATACATTACGCAGACCTCTGGACAAAGCAATAGTTTGTCGATATCTTACCACAACACTAAAAAAATATTATTACTGCTCTTATAATAAGAAAAAATACATACATTGTAATATAAATAAATTTGTGCTAAAATGGATTATTTTTTGTATTGCAAAGTATTAATTACTGCATCTAACTTAAGATAATTTTCATTCACGACAGTGAATGGAGGTGTTAATGTCGTCCCAAATTTGCCATTTCTGGAAATTCTGGACACTCAATTGTTTATATCACAGACATTTATCAAACGTTCCTTCCTTCCTTTTTTGTTTTGTTTTAAAACACATACTGACAAATATACTGAACCTATTTATAAATCTATAAATAAAAAACAGAAAACAAATGTGTCGTTCAAATGAGAATAATCTTTTCCTTGGCATGTGCGCAGCAATCATGCGCAGCCTGTTATACAGTGTGCAGACCTCTGGACAAAGTCTATCGATACCATACCAAATATATTATTGTCTTTATAATAAGAAAAAAAGGAATGAGTTGTAATTTAAATAAATTTGTGTCTCAATAAAATACTTTTTGTATCGCAAAGTATTAATTGCCACACATAACTTTAAGGTAATTTACATTCACGACACTGAAACGCGGTGTTAATGATTTTGTTTTCACCCGCCGTAATAAAATTCAACCCAATAAATATCTTCATTACAAAATGATTAGTTGGCCGACTGTTGAGAAAAATGCGTCGTGGTCAAAAGCGCAATATTCATATATGTAAAGCAGTACAAAATCAAATATGTAATTATGTATATTAAATGGCCAATAAAATGTGTGTTAAATTATATTTTAAAGTGTATCGCGTTTAATACATTATTAATAGATATCGCATAAGCGCGTTTCACGCGCGCCGGGGGTTCGAAAAAACGACCGGTCCAATCTACTGAATAACCCTGTTGGTAATTATATTTTATTCGGACGTTGTCAACGGAACAACTAACTCGATGTGTTATTCGCTGAAAATGCTAAAACGGACCACTAAACCACGAGCATTTTGCATTTTTTCAATATAATTCACACGGTGGTATGGAAATTTGAGAAAAGACTTTTTGGCCACCTAGTGTTACTTTATGTTTGTGCCGTAAACATTGTAAACTGTCTAAAATTACGCCGCAACACAATGTCTCACTGTGAGGTTATTGGCTATTTGGTTTACAAGTGTTTTTCGGTATTAATGGGCTTTTTTGGAATAAATTTTTCTGAGTAATCGGGGAACAATGGAAACAAAGCTTTGTTTATTTGCCGTAAATTATGAAATTTATGAATAATTGAATAGTCTTTTTTGTATTTATTGTTGAATAAACATAAAACATTAGTAATTCTAAAAGTTAAGCTTCCAGATTTACATTGTTGATAAAATGGCAATTACAAAATATTGTTTATGTTTACAAAATAGATAAATCACACTTAAGAAACAGAGAGTGTATAGACAAATATTAGCAGAAACAACTGGAAAAAATATGAGCATCTTATCTCTATTTGAAATAAATCTAAATGAGAAAAGTATGTAATTAAATATTGGATAGTATGATTATGACATAAAAATGTACATAATTCTAAAAGTCACATGTTAGATATTAAACTTCTGAAAAACAAGGTGGGCTTGGCCAAATATGCGTAGAAACAAATAAGATAAATTAATGCGCAAGTTTAAATATTTGGAAAAAATCAGAGATGACGAAATTTATATAAATTTTTTTATTTTTTCTCTAACTATTATTATTTTAAAATTGTAATAGGTCTTCATAAATTTTTACATACTTATAAGGGAAAAGTATCTGATTCAATTTTTTATAATAACAATAAATATTAATGAATATAATTAAAAAATTCATACAACTTTTAACTTCTAAAAAGATTTTGATTTATAATAATCTTTGATTAGAGAAACAAAGAGGGCGTGGCGAAATATGCACAGAAACAACATAAGAAATTAATGCAGAAATTTTTGGAAAATGTCACTGATGTACAATAAAATGTTGATTTATATTTTCTTTTCTAGCTTTTATAATTATAATTTTAAATTTGTAATAGGTCTGAATTACTTTTTTTAAATATAAAAATATTTATATTCGAAAAAAATCTTATTCAAACTTTTATTATATAATTTTTATAATAAATTATAATATGTATGTAATTCTAAAATCAAACTATGAGCTTTGAATTTTGGTTTGTAAAACCTATAATTTGTGAAACAAAGTGAGTGTGGTCAAATATGCACAGAAAATGTATAGGTTCACAAAATTTTATTATATAATTATAAGAATATATAATAATGTTCACAGTTCTAAAATTTACATGTTAAATTTTTGAAAAATCATTCAAATTTGTGATTTTTAAAAAACAAAGAGGGCGTGGTCAAATATGCGCAAAAACGATAAGAGAAATTAATGCGCATCTTATACTGTACCATTTTCAATGTGTTATAATTCATATTAATATTTTGCAAAATAAAAATATTTATAAGGAAAAAATGTGGTTGGTTAGTATAAAAATGTATACAATAATAATTAGTAATTATGCAAAGTTGTAAAATATAAACAAAATTATCTTACAATCTTTAATTTATAGCCATAATTTCCTTGATTATTTATTAATAACAGCGCTTACCATATGGACATATAATTTACAAATCCCCATTACAAATTATCCAGCAAACATATGATTTCCACCTGATAAAAAAAAACTCCCCCATTCATGCGCACATAATTATACGACGTCAAATAAAAACCCCCAACTTAATTAATTATTCCATCGAAATCTGAACGTTGATTTTTGATTGTGACCCGATAATTATTAATCACCGGGTACGGTACTGGCGATTAAATCCCGCGGTGCGAACGCATACGATTATTTCCTGCATTCTGTATTAACAGCACTTCAAATAAACGGTTGAGTTATAGTTACACCTCCCGACTGGCAGAAACCGTCAAATTGCCCCCCGATTAGCCGCACGCACCAACGCAATGCACACGCGTCCACGAAGACCTCATTACAGGGGAACGTGCAAAGTTAATAAGGAAACATCAGAATTGCGCCGGGAGGAAATTGGCAGAGGATCTAATCGATGGCTTCGTTTTTTTCCCTCCAAGACGATTTGATTTAGTGAATTGCCGCAATGTGCAATGCGATATTGGTTAATGGTTTGTGGGGGTGTGACGGTATTCAATTATTTGAAGAAAAAATCGGTACCATCAGTCTGCCTTAATCTGGTCTTTCTAACTAAGAGTTCATTGGTATCACCGATTTACGTGTTGGAAAAAATGGAGTCTTCATACGTCAAAATCAATTAGTACTGGCATAAATCATAAAAAAAACATCCAAATATTTCTATTGGATCCACCAATTAATGGTTAGATGGCAACAATAAAACCGTTCGATCATCGGACCCGCGAAGAGTGGAGACTAGATGAGGAGCGAGGCTCGAGGAAGCGGCTCCGGGACATGTCTGGTGGCGCGAACAGGACGGGTCGTGTCTTGTATCAGCGTCGTGCATCGATGCCACTAATTGCCGCGAGATAACACTGATAAAGGCGCTCATGATGAGAGCCCGTAACTCATCCCGGCCGCTCTTCATGTTGTCCGTCTAATTTAATTGGTGGACGCGGTTTGTTGCCGGGGACATGGAAACCCGCCGCGGTTAATAAACTTATTTATCTTAATTAATTTACTCTAAGGTTCGTCTTTTTTTTTTGCCCGTGACTTTTATTAATTAAGAACTACAAATTTTTACTAGATTTCAGATAGGTTTTGTGTTACCTCCTGCGGGAGCCGGGCTTCTTTTTAATGAACAACAACTGCTAAGACTGATTTCTATAAATATCTCAAGAAGGCATAACATCATGTCCTCGCATCTCATCTAAATCTACTAGACTATTTACAAAAATATTTGTAGATTATCTAAACACAAATATAGTTATCAATAATCAAGCAGTACTAAAAACTGAACACCTATAGTCAAATTTAATAATAAATCATTAAATAAATCAACATCTAGAATCTATTCACTATCAAAGAATCAGTGGGAAAAGTTGTTTAAGAAGAAACCCGCAAAGACGCCACCATGCTGTTTCTTAATAGAAAAAATCCAAACAGATTAAAAACTGAATCCACTCCAATAAAAACAGTTATGTGTATCATTATCATCTATCATTACATTAAATTATATCATTAAAATACTTGGAAAATGCCAACAGGCAGATACAACTGTCAGATTATCCCGATCATATTTGTTTAACTGCTCCTCTATTGTTTTTATTGGTGTGCATAATTAACGATAATTAATTATGTTGGTACGTAGAGTGCCTTCAAAACTTCAACAATTAAAGATTTTTGTTTTTGAATGGATTATTAGTCCAGAAAACCTGTTCATAATTTTAATAATGCTTCTTTATTAAGGAATCCTTTGAAGATCATTAATCTTCATGTGGTTATTTCTGAAACACAATACGTGAGCTACATTTTCACTGATTTTATTTTTTCAAGTATATTTTTATTTAAGACTATATGATTTTTTTTAAATATAAGGCATTCATATGGGAGAATAATCTGATTCGATCCGATAATATCGAGTGTGAATGAAGACATTAGTCAAGGCATAACTTCTAGAACGCTCGGTATATCAATATAGATCTGGTATAAGTAAATGGTGTGGAGAGAGGAGTGTCTTCGAATATTTTTCACTTTTTAGTCACGTCCAGATTTACCAGAAATGGTTTTGTTTTCGAATTTTTGACTGGAATAATAAAAAGTCATGTGATGGAGTCATGACACATTTTTCTATTCTAATTTTACGATGACTTTTTTTTATCATATTTTTAAATATATTAATATTTATAAGAGAAATAAGAAGAGGGCGTGGCCAAATATGCGCAGACAATATGAAAAGATAATGCGCATCTTATATTGTACCATCTTTAATATGTAATAGGATTACATCAATTTTTGCAAATATATATATATATATATATATATATATATATATATATATATATATATATGTATAAATAATATTATATATAATATTTATATATAATTTCTAGTTTATCCTGATCACAGTATTCCCTTATTGTTTTTAATGGTGGGTATAATTAAGGATAATTAATAATGTTGGTACGAAGGATGTCTTCAAAACTTCAATAACTATAGTTTTTTGTTTTTGAATGGATTATTAGTCCAGAAAACCAGTTCATAATTCAAATAATGCTTATTTATTAGAATATCATTAATATTCATGTTGTTAATATTGAAGTATAAAACATGAGATTCATGTCATCATTCCAGACGTGTATTTAAAACCAAGCTTTAAGTTTTGCAAATGAGTACAGAATATATAAAAATGTTCACACATATTAAATTAATTTATTAAATTAAATAATAGGATTTACATAGGAAAATAATCTTTATATTTTAGAATATGATTAAGACAACAAATGTATGTAAATCTAAAATTTCTCAAATATTTTTCAAGAGAAATAATAAGGGGGCGTGGCCAAACATGCGTAGACACAATATGAGAAGTTAATGCGCATCTTAAATATTTATAAGGGAATCTGATTGGGGCAAATGAAACAGATTATCATGATAACATTTCTAAGTGCTCGTCTTTTGTTTTTATTGGTGTGTAGAATTAACGATAAATAATTATGATGGTACGAAAACTTCAATAACTATAGTTTTTTTATTTTTGATTGGATTATTAGTCCAGAAAATCAGTTCATAATTTAAGTAATGATTCTTTATTAGAGAGTCCTTTGAAGATCATTAATCTTCATGTTATTTTTGAAGCACAAAACATGCGTTACATTTTTCCAATCGTTTATTTAAAACCTTTTATGGTATAGAATTTATAAAAATGATCACATAGATCAAACTTCTTTTTATTTTTTGAAACCACTTGCAATTAATCACGATTGAAAATCGATAATTGATATTAATTGCCAGAAGAAAAATAAGCGCGGTAGCGAAATGGCAAGAGCAAAACGACAAAAGATTATGGTTTGTGTTTTTGGGTGGTCTCAACAAGAAGCAAACATGCCGCCGCAACACCACCAAGAGCCAAATCAATTCCAATTAAAGTTACTAATGGTACCGATCGACGAAAAAACAGTACCATCAATAATTGTAGCCGTGCGATCATTACACGACTGTACGGTTTTAAATGATGACAAACACATCACCAAAACCAGCAACTTGACCTCAAAATGCAAAACTATTCGTTTGTCCGCGTAATCTGCGTGGGAACATTATATAAGACCAATAAGATCATGTTAAAATGGTAAACACGGGTTGATAAACACTTAGAACAAGGTGTTAATAACCAACGTATATTGAACGGGCCATTTACTGTCCCTCAAATATATAAAGCAAACATGGGCGGTTCCTTTACATACTGTTCTCATCGGAAAGAATCTTCCGAATTCACACACGCATTTCTGAGTGAAATGTCACAGGATCGTGTCAATACTGCTAAAAGTACCGGCACAAATTGGCGGTACGGGAGCATAACGAAGAAGTCGGAAGTACCGGACGACATTCAAAATGGATTCGTGCCCGCTATGTTCACGTTCGCGATGATTTCATACAAGAGCACGCGGATGCATACAATAACTCGCCGACATCCAACATGCGGTGATTCGAAACTGAAGTCGCGACGAAGATTTACGTTAATATGGAACTTAGATAAGGGGATCGCACAATATACACGTTCCGCGTCGCATGAGTCGGTGAATTGTTTCAGCTACTGTCGCTTCTAGATCATCTAGAGCCTTTGTGACTCATCGAATGGCGGTACCGTCAGCGCAACTTGCAGCAGGTTCAATTAATGATAATTAACTATTGCAATTTGTGGGATTCACTGGTAATTCAACGTCGTAAAGTTTTTATGACGCCGTAATGAGCGTACAATTTAGTAATTTCCAATATTTATTGCCTTTGATTTATGCATACAATTTTATTATTGCATGTTTTAAATAAATTCAGTTATTGAAACGTGTTTGAATGATGAAGTGCTTGATTAGGAACATGACACCACTGATTTTTATTATTGTTCCAGTCTTCTTGGTTTCCACTAAAATCCCAACAGTATCACAAAATTTAACAAAACTGGATGTGTGTTTTAACAATATATTTAGCCTGAATGAAATTATAAACGTTTGCGTTGTAAACTTTCAGGAGAAAATTATTATAGGAAAACCTAAAGTGGACATAATTTTGAATGACGTTCCTAATTTTAAATTTAAAACAAATACTTTTGATTTGTTTCTGATCAACATGAGTTATGATATCAGTAACATTATGTCTCAATTAAAGAATGGTCATTTCAATCCTTCATTGAAATTTATAGTTTTGTCAAGTACGAAGGAAAATATAGAAATGCTGTTACAAAAACTTTACAACTTCTACATAATAAACGTGGTAATAATAAACGAAACAACTTTCGACATGTTCACCTATAATCCATTGAGATATGAAGACGTACATCCTTCAGAATTTACCTCAATAAATTTGGGTAGTTGTCTAAGTAGGATACCAAACCCATTATTTCCAAACAAAATACCGAAACTATGGAGGAACACAACTTTGATAGTAAGCTACCTGAATGTTTCGCCCTTTGTTTTTCGAAGATCAGAGAAAAAACGCTTGAAAGGTTTCGAAGTAATGACCATGAAGGACGTCAGTAAATCATTGAAGTTTAACTGGAGACTAGGAACAAATTTTCAATTCTGGGGATATAAATACGGAGAAAATAATTTTTCTGATGTGTACAAAGAGATATATGATAAAAAATCTGACACTGGTATGGGATTTTTTGGATCCCTAGAGCTTTACGATGAATTTGATTATACGACATTTGTTGGTTTTACGAAGAATGTGTGGGTGCTTCCAGTAGCTCCAAAGGTTTCTAATTGGAGGAAGTTTATTTTAATCTTTACAAAAAAGGGTTGGATGTGTCAAGCCTTTTTTTTGTTAATGACGTCTTTAAGTATATCTTGGATGAGCAAATTGATTGGAAACAATCATTCGATTTTGGAAGGCATGCTATCGTTTTTGATGATGTTTGCGTGCAATAATTATAAAAACCTTCAAAAGTCACAGATACGACTGGTAATTTTTATTGCAAATATCTATGCTTTATTGTTGTCTGCCACCATCACAGGTTTCCTGATTATCTTTCTTACAAAATCGATATACGAACATCAAATCCAATCAGTTGATGAAATTATTCAGAACAATTTTCATATTGCTATTAATCCTCAGGCGGTTAGAATATTTGATGGATGGGACGAATTTGTTACTGACTACTTTTTGAAAAATCTACATTTTTGTTTTCGTGACGATTGTTTTGACTATGTTATTAGCACGAGAAAATTCGTCACTATTAAGTTTGAAGCTGATATGAAGTTCATCATGAAAACCAAATTGTATGACAACAATTCAGATCCAATGGTGTTTTTGTCATCTAAAAATGGACATGTGCTTACTAGCAGATGGCCTTTTGCTAAAGGTCATCCAATGGTACAAGCTGTTAGTAACAAAATCGGACAGTTGAGATCTGGAGGCATTTTCAAATATTACAGATTACAGATGGAAAGAAGGGCGGAAATGGAGGCACATAAATTACTTCAGGAGAAGCTGAAATTCATTGCTATTAATATTCATCACTTACGACCTGCTCTTGAAATTTGGATAACCTGTCTGGGCTTAAGTTTTGGAGTGTTTTTGATTGAGCTTGCTACGAAATATAAATTTCATGCACCAAAATAAGTTTGAATGGATAAAAAACTGTATCTGATCATTTTTATTAAAAATCAATACACGAACTTCGAATTAAATGAAGTAACAAAATAATAGAGAATAATTTTCAAATTGTTCATTGTCATCAATTGACTAAAGTTGTCGAGGCTGGAATAATGGTATAATAATAAATAATTTATTCATGCAATTTTATCAAAATGTCTGGTTTAAATAAATTCATTTATTGAAAAGAGTCCGAATGATGAAGTTTAGTAGAAATACAGCACAACTGATTTTTATATTTGTTTTAGTATCTTCGATTTACACAAAACTTTTACCACTATCATATAGTCCAACAACTCTAGACTTGTGTTTTAACAATATATTTACTGGCCTGAAAGACATTATAAAAATTTGACTTGTAAACTTTCAGGAAAACAATATTATAGAAAAACCTAAAGTAGACATATTTTTGAATGGTTTACCAGATTTTAGGTTTGAAAAAATCCTTTTGATTTGTTTATAATCAATGTGAGTTATGATATCATTAATCTTTTATCCGAATTAAATAATGGTAAATTGTTTAATCCTTCGTTGTACTTTATCATACTGTCTAATATTAAAGAAAATACAGAAGTGCTACTGCAAAAACTTTACCACTTCTTTATAATAAATGTGGTAATAATAAACGAAACAACATACGACATGTTCTCCTATAACCCACTACAATACGAAAATGCACATCCTTCGGAATTTTCCTTAATAAATTGGGGAAACTGCCTGAATAATATGCCAAACCCATTGTTTCGCAGTAAAATACCGAAACTATGGAGGAACACTACTTTATTCGTAAACTACGTAAAACTTCCTCCGTTTGTTTTCAAAACATCCGAGGAAGGATCCTTGCAAGGATCAGAAGTCATGATTATGCAAGTAAATCAGTAAATCAATGAAATTTAATTGGAGTCTAGGAGAATTGTTCCGATCGTGGGGATCTAAACACGGCAGTAATTTCACCCATGCTTATAAAGACATATACGATAAAAAATCTGACACTGGAATAGGATTTTATGGGTCCTTAAGATTTTTCGACGAATTTGATTACACTACGTCTGTTAGCTTTACACGTAGTGTTTGGGTACTTCCAGTAGCTGCTAAGATCTCCAACTGGAAGAAGTTTATTTTAATATTTTCAACAAGCAATTGGATTTTGCAAGCCCTTTATTTGCTAGTGACTGCTTTAAGTATGTCTTGGATGAGCAAATTTATTGGAAACAACGATTCGATTATTGAAGGCATGTTAACATTTTTTATGGCGTTCATGTGCAATAATTACAAAAATATTCAAAAATCACAGTTAAGACTAGTCATGTTTATAGCAAACGTCTATGCTGTCTTGTTGTTAACAACAATTACGGGGGTCTTGACCACTCTCCTGACAAAAACAGTACACGAACCTCAAATTAAATCAATTGACGAAATGATACAGAATAAGTTTCACATGGCTATTCATCCTGATGCGGTTGTAATGTTTGAAGGATGGGATAAATCAATTTCTAACTACTTTTTGAAAAATTCCCATTTTTGTTTTACTGATGATTGTTTTGACTGTGTTATTAACACAAAAAAATGTGTCACTATTAAATTTGAGGCTCAGATGAAGTTCATCATGAAAACTAAATTTTATGACAACAATTCAGAACCAATGGTGTTTTTGTCATACGAAAAAGAACAATTATTGTCTAGCAGATGGATGTTTTTTAAAGGTCATCCGATGGCACGAGCTGTTAGTAACAAAATTGGACACTTGAGGTCTGGAGGAATTTTAAAATATTCGTTACAGATAGAAAGAAGGGCAGACGTAGATGCATATAAAATACATCATGACAAAATTAAATTTGTTCCTATTAACATTAGTCACTTGCAGCCTGCCTTTCAAATTTGGATAACATGTTTAGGCTTGTGTTTTGCAGTGTTTTTATTGGAGTTACTTGCGAAGTATGAATTTTATGCACCAAAATAAGTTTGAATGTACAAATAAATCATTGTAACCTAATAGTAACATCTTTATACCCAAACTTTAAGGATATAAATGACAACTACAACTCTTTTTTTACAAAAACAGTATACTATCTTCAAATTAACTCAATTAATGAAACGATAGAGAGTAATTTTCATATCGTACTTTATCTACAAGTGATTATAGTTGTTGATGCCAGGAATGATAATATAATAATAAATATATAATAACATAGTAGATGTAACGTAATTACCCTACAATTTAGAAAAATATTTTCAATATTTATTAAATATACTCAGTTATTGAAGTGTTTGAAAAATGAGGTACTTTACTAAAATCGAGGCACACTTGATTTTTACATTTATATTAGCCTCTTTGGTTTCTACTAAGCTTTTAACAGTCTCACACAGTTTAACAAAACTAGATATTTGTTTTAATAGTATATTTACAACTCAGAAGGAAATTAACAACGTTTGCATCATTAACTTTCAAGAGGAAATTATTATGGATAAGCCGAAAATGGATATATTTTTGACTGAGGTACCTGATGTTAGTTTTATAAAAAATTCTTTTGATTTGTTTCTAATCAACATGAGTTACGACATTAATAACATTATATCCGAATTAAATAATGGTAAGTTGTTTAACCCTTCATTAAATTTTATAATACTGTCCAGTAATAAAGAAAATCTAGAAGTGCTGCTGCAAAAACTTTACAACTTCTTTATAATAAATGTGGTAATAATAAACGAAACAACGTTTGATATGTTCACCTATAACCCACTACGCTACGAAGATGCACACCCTTCAGAATTTACCTTAACATATTTGGGTAGTTGCCTGAATAATATATCAGACTCTTTATTTCCGAATAAAATACCAAAACTATGGAGGAACACTACTTTAATGGTGAATTACGTAAATATTCCGCCATTTGTTTACGGAATATCCGGGAAAGAACATTTGCAAGGTTCCGAATTCATGATCATGCAAGACGTCAGTGAATCACTAGGATTTAATTGGAGTTTAGGAGAATTATTTGGAATGTGGGGATATAAAAACGGTAATAATTTCACCTATGCTTACAAAGACATTTACGATAAAAAATCTGACACTGGAATAGGATTTTATTTATATCGAGAACTTTTCGATGAATTTGATTGTACTACTATAGTTAATTTTACAAAAATGGTCTGGGTGCTTCCAGTAGCTGCGAAGATTTCAGACTGGAAGAAGTTTGCTTTGATTTTCACAAAAAGCAATTGGTTGTATCAGGCTCTTTATTTGTTAATTGTGGCTTTAGGTATATCGTGGATGAACAAACTTATTGGACGTAACCATTCGATTTTGGAAGGCATGTTATTGTGTTTTATGACCTTTCTGTGCAATAATTACAAAAATATACGAAAGGCACAGATACGACTAGTAATGTTTTTGGCAAATACCTATGCTGTATTGTTGTCTGCAACGATTACAGGTTTTTTGATCATCTTCCTTACAAAAACTGTATACGAACCTCAAATCAAATCAGTGGATGAAATGATACAAAATCATTTTTATGGTGTTCTTCATCCTGAAGCGGTTAAAATGATTCGTGACTGGAATGATTCTGTGTCTCAGTACTTTATGAAAAATTATCAATTATGTGTTAGTGACGATTGCTTTGACTGCATTATTAAGACAAGAAAGTGTGTCACTATGAAAGTTGAAGCAGAGATGAAATTCATCATGAAAAACAAATTGTATGACGACAATTCAGAACCGATGGTGTATTTATCATCTGTAAATGGAGATTTGGTGTATAGTACATGGTTTTTTGTTAAAGGTCATCCAATGATACAATCTGTCAGTAAAAAAATCGAACACTTGAGATCTGGGGGCTTTTTAAAACAATACAGATTAGTGATAGAAAGAATGGCTGAAATAGAGGCACATAAAAAACACCATGACAATCTAAAATTCGTTCCTATTAATATTAATCACTTCCAACCAGCTCTACATGTTTGGATTATATGTTTAGGCTTAAGTTTTGGTGCGTTTTTGTTAGAGCTTGTTACAAAATATAAATTTTAGGCTTTATCTTCGAAATAAATAATGCTCATATTGTGACCATTTTACTGGGTTACCAGTGTTGTGTTTGAAATCAAATTAAATCAATTATTTTCATATTTTGTTTCATCCATAAATGTTTAATGTTGTTGATGCAATAAATCATTGAATAATAATATACTTTTCTTAGTGCGATAATGACCCTACAATTCAGAAAAGTAATTTATTCAATATTTATTACCTTAAAATTATCATACCATTTTATTAAATAGCCTGTTCTAAATAAACTCAGTTATTGAGAAGAGTTTGAAAAATGAAGTGCTTTACCAGAAACAAAATACACTTGATATTTATATTTACATTAATATCTTCGATTTCTACAAACCTTCTACCATTATCACATAGTTTAACAAAACTAGATTTGTGTTTTAATAATATATTTACTAATCGGAAGGAAATTAATAATGTCTGTCTTGTTAATTTTCATGAGAATATTGTATTTGAAAAACCTAAAATGGATATACTTCTGAGTGACATACCAGATATTATTTTTCAAAAACATTCTTTCGATTTGTTTCTAATTAACATGAGTTATGACATTAATAACATTATATCCGAATTAAAGAAAGGTAAGTTGTTTAATCCTTCATTGAACTTTATAATTCTGTCTACTGTTAAAGAAAATATAGAAATGTTGCTGCAAAAACTTTACAATTTTTATATAATACATGTGGTAATAATAAATGAAACGACGTTCGACATGTTCTCCTACAACCCATTACGATACGAAGATGCACATCCCTCAGAATATTCCTTAATAAATTTGGGTAGTTGCCTAAATCCTATAACAAACCCATTATTTCCAAACAAAACACCTAAACTATGGAGAAACACTACTTTAGTAACAAACCACGTAAATATTAGACCATTTGTTTACAAAACTTCAGAGGAACAATCCCTGCAAGGTTATGAAGTCATGATTATGCAGGATGTCAGCAAATCACTTGAGTTTAATTGGAGTTTGGGAGAGTTATTTAAATTGTGGGGATCTAAACAGGGCAATAACTTTACGTATGCTTACAAAGACATAAACGATAAAAAATCTGACACTGGAATAGGATTTTTTGGGTCCCTCGACCTTTCCGAAGACTTTGATTATACTACTTTTGTCAGATTTACGAAAAGTGTCTGGGTACTTCCAGCAGCTGCCAAGGTGTCAAATTGGAAAAAATTTACTTTAATTTTTTCGAAAAGCAGTTGGATGTACCAATCACTTTATTTGTTAGTAACGGCTTTAGGTATATCATGGATGAATAAATTTGTTGGACTCAACCATTCGATTTTGGAAGGTGTGTTATTATTTTTTATGACGTTTCTGTGCAATAATTACAAAAATATTGGAAAGTCACAAATACGATTGGTAATGTTTATGGCGAATATCTATGCTGTATTGTTGTCTGCAACGATTACAGGTTTCTTGATCATCTTTCTTACAAAAACGGTATTTGAACCCCAAATCAAATCAATTGATGATATGATAGAGAATCATTTTCATGGTGCTCTTCATCCTCAGGCGGTTAAAGATATGGAAAGCTGGAATGACTCTGTATCTCACTATTTTCTGAACAATTTTCATTCGTGTGTTAGTGACGATTGTTTTGACTGTGTTGTTAACTCAAAAAAGTGTTTTACCATTAAACATGAAGCTGAGATGAAGTTCATAATGAAAACTAGATTGTATGACAATAACTCAGAACCAACGGTGTTTCTGTTATCTGGAAGTGGAAATTTGATGTATAGTGCGTGGTTTTTTGTTAAAGGTCACCCTATGGTCCAATCCGTTAGTAACAAAATCGAACAGTTGAGATCTGGGGGCATTTTAGAATATTATAGATTACTTTTAGAAAGAAGGGCAGTAATAGAAGCTAATAAAATACATCGTGACCGTCTAAAATTCGTTCCTATTAATATTAATCACTTCAAACCAGCTCTTCATGTTTGGATTATATGTCTAAGCTTAAGTTTTGGCGTGTTTTTGTTAGAGCTGGCCACGAAATATAAATTTTATGCACCAAAATAAGTTTGTGCACACAAATAAACGATACCAACCGAACAATGATCGTCTTGTATTAACCATTTTACAGGTTTGACATCTTTATACCCGAACTTTTTGGAAATGAATCGGAGCATAATAATGGGCATTGTGCAGCCACAATATATATGTATATGAACGTATTTAGTAATATACAGTACGTACGTTGGATTCCATTGTGCATCAGCACGATCTGATCTCTTTTTTAATTTGGATTCGACCTCGGGGGGCATATTGAGTGCACGCTTACCACCATGCAATATGTATCGGCTCGGGCTCCTATTGTTAATAATAAGTTTATTGTGCGATTTAATGCATCTACAGTTAACGAAAATAAACAAAAATATTAAAATCACAACGCATCGAGTTCCCATTGTTCGGTTCATTTAGGTGTTTTAAATTTGACACGGTGTTTTCGATCTGGAGTAGGGAATAAAAGGAGTTTCCAACCAGTTCATCATCACATTTTTGATTTTTGATTTATGAGTTTCGGCACTGTGAAAATTGAAATAAAATTTGCAATGAAGTTTGGTTTGCTTTATTAAAAGTGTGTGGCAGTAAACAGTAAACGTTTACAGTAATTCACTTGTGAGGTTTGCGTTTATTTGCATTCGACTTGTATTTACTTCCGTATGCGCTGCCGCATGTAGTAAATTTATCTGCTAAATAAAACTACATCCACCTACTGGAACCTTTTTCAGTTCCATATTCGACTTAATCTGTCCGCACTCGAATAAATTATTGAAATATAACTCGGCAGGAAAATTGTTCGTGACCACTTTGTGACTATCTCGGATCATTCGGGCCGCTGCGAATGTAATTAATTAATTTTGCAGGCAACTAAATGAAATTTATCGATTAATCTACAACAGACCATACAACACGAATAGTATGTTAAGCTTCACATTACTAATCTTCAACCTACGTATCGTTTTAGTGGAAGTCTACTTGTAATACACCGGTCGAACGGTTAATGAAATTAGTTAACACTTGTATTTAAATTTTATTCAGCCGGGGTCCAAAGTAAAAAAGCGCATTTGCACAAAGCAACGACTTTCTCGGTCCGTTGTCGTTGGTCCATTTAGGCAAATTCGTTCGAAGATATGTTTATCTATTCACATGGTATTATTATTGATGGGTTCCAGTCCGGGTTGAGCATATGTGCGAACGTGAAAATCCGATAATCTCCGGCAATAACTTACCGATCTGTTTAGACATGCACATATAGATGAATGAGTGTGGACAAGAAACGCGAATATATTATGTGTATGCAATTCCGAAAACATTCGCAGTTTCCTTCTGTCGTATAAATTATGCCCCCTCGTTCGCTCGATAAATTTAATTTTCCGTATTATTTGTGTGTGTCCCACCACGACACAATCTGTATGTAAATGTGCCGGACCGGCCGAAATGATTTAAAACCGTTTAAAAATACGTAACGTGACACCGTCGACGGTGTGGATCCGTTGAAAGGTTTTTGTCATCGCGATTTATTAAAATTGAACGCGACAATAACTAATCAGTTATAATGGGGAACAAAGGTTCACCTTTACGAAAGAGACATTCCAATTAATTTTCTGGGACAATTTCAATCTTTCAACTGCGGCACGGTCGTTCACAATCTCTAAATGAATGGAACAGCCAAAACTACCAAACGGCTTTTCTGTACTTGTTGAAAAGGATCAATAATGTTTAATAATTAAATATCTCCTGTAATTTTTTAAAGCTGTTTCTAATTAATTTTTATAATTTAGTTTGTCAGTTCCGGTTTCAGTACTCTTTTTATTTATAGAATTATTAATTAATTTTTCAGTATTAGCAAAAAATAATTAGTACTACTGGACTTTATCAGTAACATTTTACTACTACTTCAGCAATTTTTGACTAATTATATTTAAGACAGTACTATTTTTTTTGTTGAAAATTTGTAATATGTTAATTCTGTTTTGTCCCCATTATACTACGTGTATTTTTTATATATTTTTAAATAACTTACACCATTTTTTAATCAGCTTTTCTGTAATGGCAGAAATGAAATAGTACTACTTGACTTTATTATAATTCCTGTGACATTTTACAAACTACAGTAGTTTTTGACTTATTAAATTTAAGACAGTACTATTTTTATGTTGAAAATTTGTAATATGTAAGTTCTGATTTATCTCTATTACAATAATTTTTAAACATTTTTAATTAACTTACTCAATTTTCTATCAATTATTCTATAATGAGAGAAATAAAATAGTACTACTTGACTATTATAATTCCTGTGACATTTAACAAACTACAGTAGTTAAATATTTTCACTAACTTGCTCCATTTTCTATCAATTATTCTATAATGATAGAAATAAAATAGTACTACTTGACTTTATTATTATTCCTGTGACATTTAACAAACTTTAGCAGTTCTTGACTTATTAAATTTAAGACAGTACTAATTTTGTTGTTGAAAATTTGTAATATGTGAGTTCTAATTTGTCCTCATTATACTACGTGTATTTTTTATATATTTTTAAATAACTTACACCATTTTTTTAATCGGCTTAATTGTAATGGCAGAAATGAAATAGTACTACTTGACTTTATTATAATTCATGTGACATTTTACAAACTACAGTAGTTAAATATTTTTAATTAACTTACTCCATTTTCTATAATAACAGAAATAAAATAGTACTATTTGACTTTATTATTATTCCTGTGACATTTAACAAACTTTAGCAGTTATGGACTTATTTAATTTAGGACAGTACTAATTTTTTTGTTGAAAATTTGTAATATGTGAATTCTAATTTGTCCCCATTACACTACGTGTATTTTTTATATATTTTTAAATAACTTACACCATTTTTTTAATCAGCTTATCAGTAATGGCAGAAATGAAATAGTACTACTTGACTATTATAATTCCTGTGACATTTAACAAATTACAGTAGTTAAATATTTTTAACTAACTTGCTCCATTTTCTATCAATTATTCCATAATGATAGAAATAAAATAGTACTACTTGACTTTATTATTATTCCTGTGACATTTAACAAACTTTAGCAGTTCTTGACTAATTATATTTAAGACAGTACTATTTTTTTTGTTGAAAATTTGTAATATGTTAATTCTGTTTTGTCTCCATTATACTACGTGTATTTTTTATATATTTTTAAATAACTTACACCATTTTTTAATCAACTTTTTTGTAATGGCAGAAATGAAATAGTACTACTTGACTTTATTATAATTTTTGTGACATTTTACAAACTACAGTAGTTTTTGACATTATATTTAAGACAGTACTAATTTTTTTATTGAAAATTTGTAATATGTGAATTCTAATTTGTCCCCATTATACTACGTGTATTTTTTATAAATTTTTAAATAACTTACATCATTTTTTAACCAGATTTTCTGTAATGGCAGAAATGAAATAGTACTACTTGTCTTTATTATAATTCCTGTGACATTTTACAAACTACAGTAGTTTTTGACTTATTAAATTTAAGACAGTACTATTTTTATGTTGAAAGTTTGTAATATGTAAGTTCTGATTTATCTCTATTACAATAATTTTTAAACATTTTTAATTAACTTACTCAATTTTCTATCAATTATTCTATAATGGCAGAAATAAAATAGTACTACTTGACTTTATTATTATTCCTGTGACATTTAACAAACATACAACAAGACAGTACTAATTTTGTTGTTGAAAATTTGTAATGTGTGTGTTCTAATTTGTCCTCATTATACTACGTGTATTTTTTATATATTTTTAAATAACTTACACCATTTTTTTAATCAGCTTAATTGTAATGGCAGAAATGAAATAGTAATACTTGACTTTATTATAATTCATGTGACATTTTACAAACTACAGTAGTTAAATATTTTTAATTAACTTACTCCATTTTCTATCAATTATTCTATAATAACAGAAATAAAATAGTACTACTTGACTTTATTATTATTCCTGTGACATTTAACAAACTTTAGCAGTTATGGACTTATTTAATTTAAGACAGTACTAATTTTTTTGTTGAAAATTTGTAATATGTGAATTCTAATTTGTCCCCATTACACTACGTGTATTTTTTATATATTTTTAAATAATTTACACCATTTTTTTAATCAGCTTATCAGTAATGGCAGAAATGAAATAGTACTACTTGACTATTATAATTCCTGTGACATTTAACAAACTACAGTAGTTAAATATTTTCACTAACTTGCTCCATTTTCTATCAATTATTCTATAATGATAGAAATAAAATAGTACTACTTGACTTTATTATTATTCCTGTGACATTTAACAAACTTTAGCAGTTCTTGACTTATTAAATTTAAGACAGTACTAATTTTTTTATTGAAAATTTCTAATATGTGAATTCTAATTTGTCCCCATTATACTACGTGGTATTTTTTATATATTTTTAAATAACTTACATCATTTTTTAACCAGCTTTTCTGTAATGGCAGAAATGAAATAGTACTACTTGTCTTTATTATAATTCCTGTGACATTTTACAAACTACAGTAGTTTTTGACTTATTAAATTTAAGACAATATTATTACAATAATTTTTAAACATTTTTAATTAACTTACTCAATTTTCTATCAATTATTCTATAATGGCAGAAATAAAATAGTACTGCTTGACTTTATTATTATTCCTGTGACATTTAACAAACTTTAGCAGTTCTTGACATATTATTATTATATTATACTACGTGTATTTTTTATATATTTTTAAATAACTTACATCATTTTTTAACCAGCTTTTCTGTAATGGCAAAAATGAAATAGTACTACTTGACTTTATTATAATTCCTGTGACATTTTACAAACTACAGTAGTTTGTGACTTTTACTGTCTTAAAAACAGCAGTTTTTAATTTATTAAATTTAACACAGTACTAATATTATTTTTGAAAATTCATTTGTCTATGTTGTCCTAAGTGTATTTGTTAAAAATATTTTTTCTTAATTTACACAATTCATTAAATAGTTTTTCAGTACTTTTTGATATAAAATTGTATGACGTGACTGTAAATTCATTCTTACATAATTTAAAGATTTCTGTAGTTTTAATTTAGTGGCTTTTAAAATGGTCCTTGTTTTATTTCAATTAAAGTATTTATATACAAGTTTTGATTTGTTTCCATTGTGCGACGTGTTAAAATCTTACCGACACTCGTAACACGAAAGAAATAATCAACACAGTGGGAGCTCTCAGAACGTTTGCTGCGAACAGACCCTATTAATCAGGCTCCCTCAACGTATAATAGACAATAATAGTACCATAGGTTGGAACGGCAATGTATTGAGATGTTTTCCGAGTATAAGGAAGTGTTTAGCCTCAGAGGCACACTTTAGAGGTACCGTAAAATGCGTCAATCATTGAAACTATTGTCATTGAAATGAATCACAATTTCCACTAATAAAACTAAGTGGATGCTGGAACGAATCATCTAGTACTTGGCATTTATCTTCAGGGTGTGTGCAGGTGAACTGAAGAAGCAAATTAACTTTCGATATTGTTCTGTCTTCGGAACGAACGATATAGCACACATTTCGAGGTGTTGATGATGATTTTTTGCCCCCGGACATTCTGGTTTTGATTGATGCGCATTAACGAGTGCGAGAAATAAGATTCTGTTAGGAACTGTAATTTATCACCAAAAAAATTGGGACCGAACAAACAAATCTAACCACCAACCAAGCGACAAGCGAAGAATAATGGGCGAAATTAACTTGGAAGATGTAATTAAGCCTCTTCGACTTTATCTGCTGATTAGATCCGTAATCGTCAATTAAACCTGACCGATAACTAATTCCATAATATTTTTTAATTCGTAAATCTGCCTTTATCGCGTCCCGTGATTAATTGCGGCGACATAGATAAAAATCAATCGACTGCAATCGAAGGAATGGATTGAAAAAGTTGTAATTAATACACCTGGCCCACCCAAACTTCAATGCTTGTCTTGGAATTCTATTAATTACGGTACTGTTAATTTACATGGATTTTCCAGGAAAGTGTACAAAAAGTTAAAAGCCTCTCGAAGCTTAATCTATCAAAATCTAGATAAGGTAAATTGATGCGCGATTTATTTGAGAACCAGATCGTTCGGCTATGATGTATTGCCGTTTGGACGTCTGCAAGTACCAGTTTAAAAATTTGATCGTGTCGGATATCCAATTTGTTTTGTGTTAAAATATGGCACGGCTCAGACGAGAGAGTTAAATAAGCTGAAGCCTAAGTTATTGGTAGCCCATGGCTGTGAAATATTTTTTAACAATTTAAATAAACATAGACAAGTTATTACGAAATAGATTAAGGCCCCGAGAAATCACCACTGACTTGACTTATGATTTTCCATGCGAACATTCGAACATTCCATTAATGCGATGTATTTACACGATTTGTGCAACGATAAATCCACCACAGTTACGCGCTCACTCGATTCTTATCGCATTTCTACAATTTCTAAACCACTTTTGTTTATTCGGCTTAAAAACTATGTTGATACTTCATAATTGGATCCATAACTATAATAAAAAGTGAATTATCGTCCGCACCAACAAAAAGATAACACAAAAGAGATAGAGTGTGGAGAGAATAAAACTGGTAGCGGTTCCTATCAGGTTAGTTATTCCGGCATCATTAGTATCTCATTTAATATTGGAACCCTTATCTCCGTTTCTTATCAACCAAGTCTCTTAACTCCCTGACAGTCATTATGTTTCTGATTCAAGGAACGTGACAACACAAAAAATATTTTCTCATGCCCGTGTGTTTGGTGCAACAGAACACAGAAGTGAATGAACAAAATCGCAATTTGGTGAAATTTTATTAGAATTTTGACTAGACAAGACATTGGAATTAAATTTGTTTGTTTTTTACCTTTTTGAGGAGCATCTTTTTAATAATGAAGACATTTATGTTACATTAGGCACCGAAAGAAGTTTGGTTTATGATTAAGTTGAATAAATTTTGATTTCTTTATGCTCTTCCTAACAATGATAGCTTTATTTTTTTTATATTGCATTGAAGATGAAAGACGTCAAGGACGTCCTGAAACGTATACCAACAAGAAATTAAGCGATATCTCGTGAAAAATCTTCTTGTATCATTTTTTATTTGTTAGTAAATTATTAAACTGTAATAAATCAAATATTACAAAGAGTTTTCATGCATTGAATTTTATCAAGATCATTAACTTCCTTAAAGACGAACTTCATTGTCAATAGAAATGATTTTATGCTTCTTCAAGACAATGGAAGACCACATTTCATAATAAAGACTGTTCTTCTTTTTCACAACTTCAGTGTTGAGAAGAAATACGAAAGAAATAACTCAAAGATTAGAAATTCTTATTTTTTTTTAGATGGATTTAGTGCATCCATGGCATTGATTAATGGGTCATTTATTTTAGAGAACTTTATCTTTATTAGTGGTTTGCAAAAGAATCCATCAACAACAACACTTTTTTTTATGGATAAAATAATTTAGCTTAAAGTGTATATTATTAGTTTTAAAGTTAGATGAAAATTAAAATAAACATTAAATCTGAAATATAGAATACCTTTTTTATTCCAAATTATGCAAAAAACATGAAAAGAGACTTTTGAAATAATTTTTAACAGGTGCTTCCTAAATTCAACAAAATTAATTTTAGACTGTGTGTCAAAATATGTTTATATATTAAAAATATAGATTATTTTTATATTACTATTTCTAGGACAGATGGTCAATATTTAGGTTCAAGTTTCTACTGATCAAATTTAAATTTCAAAAATTGTTTTTAAGTCATCTCTGTAATCTTTGATGCAATCGTATCTAAATTTTGTATGTATTATTCCAAAATATGTATATTCTTTTCAATAAACTTTTTCCATAATAAGACAGTAGTATAGATTCTGCAGGGTGCTCCTCTTCTTCTTGCCCTATTTTCCTCACCACTGGATGTTTTTTAAAAACTACTAAACTTTTCATATGTTTTGCACAATTTTGAAGCAAAAATGTGTCCTTGATTATTAATGATTATCACAGCCATTTTTGAAATATTTTGGTTTTAATATTTGAAGAAAATTAAAGTCAAGGAATCAAGATTCCTTTTTTATTTCAAATTGTGCACAGAATTTGGAAAGCTTAATGATTTTAAAACCGTAAGAACAAGAAAAAAATTTATTACATTAAATTATATGCATACGAGTACATTTGAGGATAATTCGTACCTTCTTTAAATGTTATTAGAACAAACAAAAAATTTTTGAAATTTAAACTTGGGGAGCTGTATTTTATTTGGAAGAAACCTTAATTAGGTTTTCTTCATTATTGAATGTGTTCTAAGTACCCAAATTTTGATCACCCATTTTAGAAACACCTTGTATAATTGAGCAATACTTACAGAATTGTATCTTCGTTGTTGGTTTGGGAACGAATTCTCTAGAAAGTAATAAAGGAATTGTTTAGCGACTTTCCTTACATTTGGTCAAAAAAATAGAGAAAAAAAATTAAATTTTTTATGAATTTTTATACTATTTGCTTATTATTTAGAAAGTTTAGAAAATAGGATGTTTTCTATAAAAAAATTGTCAATAACATAATTATTTAATTTTTTATGAAATGAAATTTTAGAGAAAAGATAATTTTAAATTTAAAAAATACAGATTTTTTTGAGATTTTTCATATATTTATTAATTCAAACTTTTTGGTTTTTTTTTAAAATTTATAAATATTTGAATATTTGAATCAAAATTTTTCATAAAAATTAAAAAATTTTCAATAATTCGTAAAATATAAAAAAATTACGTTATTGACAATTTATTTCTATTTTTTTTTTGAAAATTGCTATTTTTGATGAAATTGAAAAAGTTTTTCAGTTGACCAATACAAGTTGTTTATCACGTCTAAAAATAGAACATTTAAAAAAATATATGACAAATATTGATTTTTTGATTTTTTATGATATAAAACGTGAAACCAACAATAAAAATTGTTAAATTTTCAAATATTTATAAAAAATTGAAAAAATACGTTATCGACAATTTCTTTTTAAATATGCTATATTTGAAGTACTTTTGAAAATGTAGGCATTTTCTCAAATTTAAAATTAGTTTTTCACTAAGAAATATTATTTTTTTTAATCGATCAAAACATAATAGCTCAATTTTTAATTTAATCAGTATAATCAAGTAAATGTTAAAATATTAAAATGTAATGGTAAAACTTCCTTACTAACTCCTTAAAAAATTATATAATATTAAAAAAAATTAAGGCATTACCAATTTGACTGATAGATACAGTTTTTTGGAGCATTTCGGTGATCATAATGCGTTATGAAAAGTCGCATAAAGCCACCGTAGATAGATAATTTCGTATGACTTTGCCTCGTTAAATTTAACGATGAGCGAATGTGCGAATTCGAATTCGCATCGTTCGCAAACCTACGTGACGTTTTTTCCATCGTTCCGAAAAACTTGCGAATTCCATTCGCGTCCGACCACTAAACAAACAAATAACCGAGTTCTACTGTGCGCATAATACACTTAAAAATTTTACGGCGGTATCATTAAATCGTAATGGGGGGGTTGGTGGGCGTGAAAGTGGTAATATTCCAGTAAACTTCGGCCATAAAATTTTTATAGATGCTAGATGCACACACACACCAATTTATGAATAGTTTCCAGAGTTATACGGAACGGTGTAAATAATTTAACGCCTCTAATTTTGTGGGAGGAAGTGTCTTACACGTACACCTCCACTGACATATTGTTCACACCCACTAATTCACCGTTTAAAAAGAGAAATAACGATATTTTTCACCGTGCGTTATCTTTTCCGTTAATAAACTCACGCTCCTAAAACCATGGGCGGCTTGGCTCGTCCGAAAACTATCAATCACCGTTTATTAAACTGGCGTGTTTTTATTTATTTATCCGCCCTATTAAATGAGTTAAACTAGATTCGGCCACAAACTCGCACAAGTGACTGAGCACCACGTCGATTTAAATTAAAAATTACGTCGAGCGAAGCTCGTCCTTTAAACAACAAAAACAAAAACAAAAAAGTTAAACAACGCAATAAATAAAATCGGAAAAAGCAAAGGCATGAACCCAAGACGAATTCACAGTTGCGAGTGAGACCAACGGCGACTCAAAACGATGATTTACTACTTAAAATTATGCTTACACGGTTACATTTCATTTTCATGTCAAATACATTATTTTTCATAAATATCACTTCCTGCTCACCCAAGAATAACTTTTAGCACACCGTTCATTTTTTCAGCGGACCCGTACGTGCCCGTAAATCCACGTAATTGTACGCCGTGTCACAATAACTTGCGGCTAATTTAAGGGTGAGATAATAATAAAGTGCGGTAATCTGATAAAATAACGCCTCGGGTATTTATCACCTCGGGTAACCGTAGAGCGGAGCGGTCGGTTTGAATTGCACAAATTTTACTTCTTCTACGTACGTTTGCAGGTGCATTTTAACACTGAACTCGGGCTACAACTATATCATTTATTTATGAAAACGACTCGGAACGACGTTTTCTTACTCTTACATTGTAGATGTATGTGTACAAACTGTTGTAAAATACACCAGTACTGCTATTCGCTGCCTCTTATTTTCAATCCAACTCTTGTTAAATTTTATCAACTTTTTATTTAATAGATGGGTATATCATTTAATTTTTTATCTAATAAATGGGTGTATTAATTAATTTGTTATCCCAATTAAATCTTTTTTTATGGAATGTATCAGTTTTTAAATAACTTTGTCACACATAAAGCATTACAATAATAAATCACATCATTTGTTTATGAAAGATTTTGGAACTACGAATTCTTAGTCTTATATGTATAAATTGTTTTATAATATACTAACATTGTAAGACATTAACTCTTATTTTATATCTATTTTCTATTAGATATATTTATTTAATAAATGGGTATATTAATTATTTTTTTTAAATCACTCAAGTCTTTTTCTATGGAAACAAGTATAATCATGACTTATTTATGAAAACTACTGAAACAACGATTATTAATCTTTCAGTATGGATATATCTATATAATAAACTGTAACTGTAAGATATACCAATACTCATGTTCATTGTCTCTTTTTATTAGGTTTTCAACATTTTTTGTGTATAATAAATGGGTCTAATACTGTTTTTTGTTCAGGTATATTTCTATGGAAAATAGTAAACCAGAAAATAACTTAACCAATAATAATAAAAACATTTGTGCGTTAACTTTTTGATATATAATTACAACCCTCCCTAAACTATCAATTTCTCATAATAAATTCATCCATACGAGCCCCATGAAATGTTAGCCAGTCTTAAAAATGCCTCCAATAGATCTGACCACAATAATGTCGCCGAACGTGTTCATTTTCAAATTGTACGGCTTCTGGAAACCCGACACAATTTTATCGTTCCTGCTGAAAGTCCTCGTATTATGCATCCTGCTGACTTTTTTGGGTGACCCAACTGGTGTTCCTGTTCTTCAATTTGAACGACTTAAGATTGGTCACGTCAGTCTCCTACGCAGTTCTCACGTTTTCGATGAATCTGGTCAAGCTGGCGTTCATGTACAAAAACATACATAAAATTCTGGAAATGATGGCGTTACTGAAAACCGAACCATTCCGCACCAAATGTCGAGAGCACGAAGATCTGGCCCAATCCACCAAAAAGTATTATTCAAGTGTGTTTTACTTCTGTTTGGTTTTAGGACTAACCGTGGATTTGTTTTGGGGAATCTACCCTGTGACAAGTGTTGAATCAATAATACCTTTCAGGGCTTGGTTTCCTTTTAATTATGAAGACACGGTTTATTTTAATGTTATTTATGCTCTCCAAACCGCGGCAGCTACGATGAACACAGTGATTTGTTTGAATTTGGATTGCTTTTCTTCCTCTATGTTGGTGCAGGCTGGACTTCAATGTGATATGATGTCTATAACATTAAAAAATTTGGAAAAGTTTATGGTTAACGAAGATGGAGAACTGCTTGAGGCAAAAGTTAAAGACGAAAACAAACAAGAATACTCTAACAGACTTTTAAAGAATTTGATTTATTGCATCAAGCACCACGTTGAAATAAAAAAGTACCTTAACTTTTGAAACATTTTTTATTTGGAATATATTACTTTTTTTCAGATGGGCTAAAGATTTAGAAGATCTTCACTTCATCAGTGTATTCTTATTATTCGGGGTTGGCAGTTTGGTTCTGTGTACTTCTTTATTCGAAATTTCTGTGGTAAAAAATACAAAAAGAACTATTTCAATCTCAAACATTTTGATATATTTTAGGTAAATCCAGTAAGTATGGAATTTGGAATGTTATTGGCCTATAGCTCAGCAATCCTAACAGAATTATATCTTTACTGCTGGTTTGGAAACGAACTTATATACAAAGTAAATATTAATATAATCTAATCTAATTTAAGAATAAAATAATTTTGAATTTTATAGAGTACTCAAGTTTTTGATTCAATCTGTGAATCTCCATGGCTAGATTGCGACGTCAAGTTTAAGAAAACCATAGTCATGTTTTTGATGGGTGCTAGAAAACCAATTGTTGTTTATGTGGGAGGATTGTTCACAATGTCACTTCCTGTTTATGTGACGGTAATTACATTTAAACATATAATTTTTGAGTATTAAAAAATACTGTTTTAGATCTTACGATCGTCCTATTCCTACTTTACATTACTTCGAAATGTTTACAATTGATTAAAGGTTCCACGAAAAGTAATGGATCTGTCCATATAGAATAGTAATAAGTACATTTGGTAGTAAAACTGAGTCGCAATTCCGGGATTGACAGCGATCAATTTTAACTACTCCCACGTAAAAATTAACCTGTCCCTTAAAATTAATGATAAAACAGGTGCATATGACGTTCAGTTCAATTTTCTAGTTACAGTGCAATTATGAAAATTATTAAATTGTACCACGTGTACCACATAAGCCCTTTCCCGCACTACATTTAAAGAATCATATATGATAATTGCTACCCTGTTCAAAAAGATCAATCCGCATAAGAAATCGAGGTCCCATAAGGGAGTTTCAAATCAATTAGCCTGTCTTGTTAGTAAATTGTTCAGATCACAACGTCACTCCCGATTTATGTGGCTTTATTTAGTATAAAAATTACATTACTTAAAATTATATTTTATTATATAATTATTTTAAATAAAGGCAGATGATTGTAATTAAAATTACACATGTTAATTAATTAAGAAAAATTATTTAAAAGAATATGCAGCATAAAATTATAAACACAAATATATTTTTTATTTTACATTTTATTCAATTTCATTGATTACCTATGATAATTTATCTCTATATTAACATAAGAAAAGTAATTCATATATCTGAAAATATCTGAAATTCATATAATATTTAAAAAGTCATCGTAGGTTTATTGAGTAAACTTTACTTTTGATATATAATTACCACATATACATAACATACAACATAATTATGTTTTCGACCCTATAAATCTTGAAATTGGGATGTTTCCAAAAATCCTGAAACGACTTTATCATTACTGAAGAAAATCTTCATTGCTTGTTGCTGCTTGAATTTTATTTCTTTTTTTTAATAACGGTATAACAACTATTAACGTTCACTATTAATCTGAATCTGAATCATCTCCATCGAAATATTGGTAGTAGATGACTCAAATTTGTCACTAATTTTGATTTCCTATCTATTAAAATAATATAATAATAATTTATTAAACCATTCTTGAGTACTATATATAATTTATAAATAAAATTTATGTGATGATAATATTAGAAATACGTTTTGATATCAAAAAGAGATTGGTTTCAGATTTTGGAATTGTTCAAATTTTTCATTACATAAATTTCTATAATTCTTTAGAAGTAGACTTAAATTAAATAATTAGCACTTTTCTATTACAACAGCAAAACGTTAAATTATTAAAATAATCCATTTCAAATTACATCTTCAATGCATTTAAAAATCATGCATAATTAAAAAAAAATAGTTATCAGTTAACTTTTGGACACCTAATCAATTCTCATAATAAATATATACTACAGTCTTACAGATAACTTCAGTAGACAGGACCACAATTATATATAAACGTCTAAAATATTAAAATGGTACAAGTACAACTTTTTGCGCAGTGCATTTAAATAATCGTACATGATAATTACTACCCCGTCTAAAAGGTCAATCAATATAAGAAATGTATAAATAGTGGTCGCTTAAGACAGTTTCAAGTTAGTCTTGAAAATGTCTTTAACAGATCTTACCACGATTATGGCGCCAAACGTTTTTATTTTTAAATTGTTCGGTTTCTGGAAACCAAACACGGTGCTATCGGGCTTGCTAAAGACCAACAGTTTATTCTTCTTGTTGAGTTTTTCGCTGACTCTGTACATTTTTCTTTTTTTGAATTTGGACGACATCAGAATGGTTACGTCAGTCTCCTATGCAGTGCTTACGTTTTCGATGAATCTGGTCAAACTGGCATTTATGTACAAAAACATCGATAAAATTTTGGGAATGATGTCATTGTTACGAAGTGAACCGTTCCGCATCAAATGTCGAGAGCACGAAGAACTGGCCCAAACTTCCAAAACGTTTTACTTAAGAGTGTTTTACTTCTGCTTGATTTTAGGATTCAATACGGATATATTTTGGATAGTATATCCTTTAACAGGTGCCGAAAAAACAACACCTTTTAGGGCTTGGTTTCCTTTTAATTACGAAGTTACGGTTTATTTTTACGTTATTTATGCTTTTCAAATCACAGCGGCTATAATGAACACTGTGATTTGCTTGAATTTGGATTGTTTTACATCTTCTATGTTGATCCAAGCTGGTCTTCAATGTGATATGATGTGTATTACTTTAAGAAACTTGAACAAGTTTGTGATTAACGAAAATGGAAAAATGATTGAAACGGATACTGAAGACGAAGACGAAAAAGAGTACTCTAATAGATTATTAAAGAATCTGATTTACTGCATCAAACATCACATTCAAATTAAAAAGTATTTAAATAGAAACAATTTTACCATTGAAATCATCTATGTTTGTTCCAGATGGGCTAAAGATATTGAAGATATTCACTTCATTAGTGTGTTTTTACTGTTTGTTGTTGGTACTTTTGTCCTGTGTGCTTCCCTGTTCGAAATATCACTGGTAGAAAAATTTAAAAACTTTTGTAGTATTACACTATAGTAATATTGAAATTTTTAGGTGGATATAATGAGTATGGAATTTGGAATGTTACTGTCGTACAGTTCAGCTATTCTTACAGAATTATTCCTGTATTGCTATTTTGGAAATGAACTGATATATAAGGTAACGTGTAACTCATTTATATTATCGCAATACAGTAGTTAAAATAAAATTTTGATTTTTAGAGTGAACAAATTTTTCATGCAATCTATGATTGCCCATGGTTAAACTGCGATATAATGTTTAAGAAAACAATTGTCTTGTTTTTGATCGGCACACAACGGCCTATTGTAGTTTATGTGGGGGGCTTATTCACGATGTCGCTACCGGTTTATGTAGCGGTAATTTTATAACACACTTACAATTTTTTTACTATAAAAACTGTTTTAGATTCTGCGTTCATCCTATTCGTATTTTACACTACTTAAAAATGTGTTTATTAACTAATATTAAAAATTTTACATCAATATTTATGTATTATTATAACATGATTGTAATTAAAATTTTTAATTACAATCGTGATATAATAATATATAAATAATGATATAATATTCTGACTATTTTAATTAATATTGCACTGTGTTAATTATAGTATAAATTGTTTAATACAAAGTACTATTACTACTTTAATACAAAATTATATTGTAATGTAATAAGATTACAAATATAAGTACATTTGTTAACCACTTCTTGTTTAATTTATTTGTTTTCCTGTGATAAATTTATTATCATTAACATTTTAAGACAAATAATAAAACATATATCAGAAAATCTGGAATTTGTCACTTCATGCAAATTTTGATTTTGTAACCAGTAAAATAGAACTCATCTTCAAACTAACTCTTTTATTATTAAAATCATACACTGTGAAAACGGAAAAAGGGCTCTATGTTTTATTATTAAAAAATTAAATTAATTAATTAATTTTATTATAAATAATTCATTTTTCTATTACGTCAGTAAAACGTTAAAATATTAAAATAAGGCATCTGAAATTACACATTCAATGCATTTAAAAATCATCCATAATTAAAAAAATATATAGTTGTCAGTTAATTCTGGGATATCTTAATACTTTGGATGAAAATCAATTCTCATAATAAATACATGGCCGTATAAGACAGTTCCACAACTCAGTTAATACGATCTTCAACAGATCTGACCACAATTATGTCTCCGAACGTTTATGGCTAACATATTAAAATGATACACGTAAGTCTTTTTCCGCTGTGCATTTAAAGAATTATAAGATCAATTAATAGTGGTCGCATAAGACAATTACAAGTCAGTCATAAATATTCCTTCAATAGATTTCACCTCAATTATGGCACAGAAGGTTTCTGTGGAAACCAGACACGGTTCTATCTACTGTGATTTGCTTGAATTTGGATTGTTTTACATCTCTTGTGTTAGTTCAGTGTATGGTGTGTGAAAACAAACAAGATTACTCTACCAGACAATTAACGATTTTGGCGTACTGCATCAAACATCACTTTGAAATTAAAAGGTATTTACATAGCAACATTTTTACAATAGAAATCATCTGTTTTTACTCCAGATGGGCTAAATATATAGAACATATTCATTTTATTAGTTTGTTTTTACAGTTCTTTATTGGAAATTTTGTCGATGTATATGTCTGCGTTTGGAATATCATCGGTAACAAATGCAAGCAAGCAATTTGAAAATATTTTAATAATATTGACATTTTCAGGCGTATACAAAACATGGAATTTGGAATGTTATTGGCGAAAATTCCAGCCATTTTTACAGATTGTATTATTAAAATAGTTATGAAGATAAAATTTTAATTTTTAGCATGCTCACAATTTTGATGCAATTCACGAATCACCATGGTTGGATTGCTATATTCAATTTCAGAAAATCAATCTCTTGTTTTTCATTGGCCCAATGTCACTTCTAGATTATGCGACAGTAATTTTATAACACAGGTATGAAATAGTGTTTTAGAGTATATAAATAATTATATATTATTAATATTCTTACTTTACCATGGTCATTCGTAAATTGAGTTACAATGTGAGAACTCTAAAAATTAAAATTTTATCTTAATAACGAACTGTTTTTATGATAAAACCAGTCACCATGGAGCAAAATGGACGAGAAGATTGTCCACAACGTCACTCTCGGTTTATGTAGTGGTAATTTTATAACAAACTCACAATTTTTTAGTATTATAATATTATTATATACTATATTCTATTCTTCAAAATGTGTTTATTTATTAAATAATTGTACAGATATATTATTTATATATTATTTATTATAATTAAAAATACTTTGTCTTGATTAATTGGTAGTAATTGTTTAAATGATAATATTATTACTAATGTAAAAAGCAAATACATATTTAAGAAAAAAAATTCCTCGTTTTAATTTTAATAATTACCTGTGGTAAATTTATCATCCTATGAATTATTTTATTTTACTTTTAATATTATAAGAAAAATAATTTACCACACAACTGAAAATTTTTAATGCTTTGTTAAATTTGATAGTTATTTCTGAAATAGATACAATACACAATCACAATCATAGTAAAAGTCCAATTCCATTAGTAAATTCATAGATACATTTAAGGTCTGTTTTAACTCTATATAACAATATATCTGGCTCCGCTCCCTTTCATCTTAAATTCTGACAAAAGAAGAATCGTATACAATTAAAATAAAATAGAGTATTCAATTAATTATAGGACACCTAATTGCTCATGTCATGTTCCTTTTAACAAATTTGAACGACGTAAAAAGATGACGTCGGTTTCCTATCCAGTTTTTACTTTCAAACTTTATAAACTTTTGGATATCTAAATATTGAACCGTTTTGTATCAAATGTTGAGAACATGAAGAGCCACTCGAAAGCACTAAAAGTTATTACAACATTTTTTCTGGCTTGGTTTCTATTTAATTATGAAACCACTGAATATTTTAAATTTGTGTATGGTTTTCAAGCTATGTCAGCAGTGTCTTTTCCACTTTATTGATTCAGGCTGGACTTCAATGTGATTTGATGTGATATACGTTAAAGAATTTGCAAAAATTCAAACTATGATTACTTTTACAGTATACTTATTATGACCGACTTTTAAGAATTTGATTTATTGCGTTAAACACCATATAGAAATTAAAAAGTATATTTTTACAATGATATGTATCATTAAAAATGTGTAAATTTCAGTAAAATTTCGTAGCTACATCAGTAAAATTCTGAAAACGTTAAATTATTAAAATGATGCATATCAAATTATTCTTGCAATGCATTTAATATTCATATATAATTTAAAAAATAGAGTTGTCAGTTAACTCTTGTACACCCAATAACTACCCGGGTTAGAAAATCCATTATCATAATAAATGCAAGCATGCACTTACGTGACAATAATTGCATCTCCGAATGTTTATGGATACAGTTAAATATTAAAATAATACACGTATAACATATTCTACAGTGCATCTAAAAAATTATATATGATATGTCCATATCTAAAAGGTTAATCAATATAAGAAAGGTATAAATAGTGTCGCAAGACAGTTTCATATCAGTCTTAAAAATGTCTTCAGATCTGACATCAATTATGCGGCAGCATGTTACTATGTTTAAATGGTGTGGCTTTTGGAAACCCGAAACAACTTCATTGATTCTGAGGAAGATTTTCTTCTCGTCTTGCTGGTTGTGCTATTGGTTCACTCAAGTAATGTTCCTTTTAACAAATTTGGACGACATAAAGACGGTTACGTCGGTTGCTTATGCAGTTTTAACTTTTACCATCAATATTGTTAAAATGGTGTTCATATACAAAAATATTTATAAAATTTTGGATATGATGGAACTTCTAAATACGGAGCCATTCCGTACCAAGTGTCAAGAACATGAAGAGTTACTAGAAAACACTAAAAGTCATTACTTGAGGATATGGTACTTTTGTGTGTTTATAGGACTCGGTGTTGACTTGTTTTGGGCAATTTCTCCATTGAGTATGGACACGTCAATACCATTTCAGGCTTGGTTTCCATTTAATTATGAAGGCACGGAATATTTTAAATTTGTGTATGGTTTTCAAGCTATGACTGCAGTGTTTGAAACTATGATGTGCGTAAATATGGACTGTTTCTCTTCCTCTTTAATGATTCAAGCTGGACTTCAATGTGATATGATGTGTAATACGTTGAAGAATTTGGAAAAATTCAAAGTTAATGACGATGGTGGAATGGTGGAATCAGATGCTCAAGATGAAGACACAGAAGCTTATTCTAATCGACTTTTAAAGAATTTGATTTACTGCGTTAAACACCATATAGAAATTAAAAAGTATTTGGCAGTAACAGTCTTTTTTTAGAAAAATAATAAATTTTTATTTTAGGTGGGCTAAAGATATACAAGACATCCACTCTATCAGTATCTGTTTTCAGTTTGGTATTGGTAGTATGGTTCTGTGCGCCTCTTTATTTGAATTGTCAATGGTAAGTTATAAAAAAATTGTCATTTTACTCATACATTGATTTCTTTTTAGGTGAACCCGTTGAGCACAAAATTTATTTTGTTGTCAAATTATTATTTGGCAATTCTCACAGAAATATTTTTGTATTGTTGGTTTGGTAACGAACTCAACTATAAGGTAATTTTTTAATATTATTTTTGGAATAAAGTTAATGTTAGAATAATTTTAGAGTTCTCAGCTTTATCATTCAGTCTACGAATGTCAATGGATGGACTGTAACATAAAATTTAAAAAAGCTATGCTAATATTTATGATGGGTACAAAAAAACCCATCACTGTTTATGTGGGAGGATTGTTTCCTATGTCACTTCCAATCTATGTAGCGGTAATTATAGAAAACCTGCACTTAATTTAGTCTAAATGTAATTAATATTTCAGATTTTACGTTCCTCCTATTCGTACTTCACACTTCTTCAGAATGTGTATCTTAACTAGTTATTAGAAAAAGTACAAATGAATGGTAGAAAATAGATGTCAGATTTTTTTCACACATTATTTTACACTTGTAATATATTAAATTAAATAATTAATAGGAATTGTTTATTAGAAAATCGTATTTCTAATGTAGCGTATTATATCAATACAATTTTGAACAAAAACTTATTGTTTAATTTCAGTGATTACCTCTGATAAATTTATCCTGTCAAAAATTGAACCGTCTCAAATGTATATTAATAATGTAGTAAAATATCAGTAAAAATTCAATATTTATTTAAATTTTATGGTCAATCAAAATATTCAAATAACAATCTAAAAGTTTTTTTGATGTAAAAAAAGTTTATTTTCTTCAATTTTCATGTTTAAAAAATTACACTATAGGTATTGGTTTTGTACTAAAAAAAAGGACATTTTGTCTATAAGTTCATATTATCATACCGTTACATACAGAAAAATAGTTTATCAAAATTGTACAAAAATACAAATTTTATGGGGGTTCACATTCAAATGGGTCACACTGTATATAAAAAAGAAGGCTTCAGATTCTGAAATTGCCACAAATTTTCTTTACATATCCTTAAAATATTTACGTTTAACTGAAAATACATATTGATAAGCAGAAATATTTCTTTTGACCATAACAATTTGAATAAAAATTGTTGACTTAAAACTGTTATTTCTTTTTTATAATAATATCTTATTCCTAATGATACAACAATTTTTTTCTTAAACTTTTTATTTATTTTTCTACATAGTCTCCTTGTAACTCTACACACCTCTTCCAGCGATGCTCCCATCTCTCTAACTCGTCCAAATAGTACTTGGCGTTTTTCTCTGCAAAACCAATCACATCAACTCACTCAAATTAAACGTTTTTGAATAACTGTCAAAAGATGCACAAATATAATACGTTCACTAGCTTTTAGTGACAAGCGCCTTCATCTTTGGGTTGAGGTCGGAAATTTTTCAGCCCACCCTCGTATATATGATTAAAAATGTGTAACCTCCAGTAAAATCTTTTAGTCAGACAGTAAAATTCTAAAAAAAACATTAGATTATTAAAATGACGAATCTCGAATTACTCTATTAAAGCACTTAAAAATCATGAATATTATAATTTTAAAAAATAGAGTTACCAGATAACTCTTGGTCACCCAATTACTTCCTAAACTGAAAAATCAATTTTTATAATCCAAACGTTTATAGAAACGGCTAAAATATTAAAGTGGGACACGTACGATATTTTCCGCAGTGCATAAAAAGAATTATATATGATAATTACTCCTCGTTTAAAAGATCAATCAATATAAGAAATGTATAAATAGTATCGCAGAAGATAATTTTAAGTCAGTTTTAAAGATGCCTTCTACAGATCTGACCATAATTATGGCTCCGCACGTTTTGATTTTTAAATTATACGGATTTTGGAAACCCGAAACTGTTTCATCGGTTCTGAGGAAGATTTTCTTTTCATCTTGCTGGTTGTGCTTTTGGTTTACTCAAGTTATGTTTCTTTTAACAAATTTGAATGACATAAAGAAAGTGACGTCGGTTTCTTACGCAGTTCTTACTTTCACCATCAATCTTGTTAAAATGGTGTTTATATACAAAAATATTTATAAAATTTTGGATATGATGGCACTTCTAAATACGGAACCGTTTCGCGCTAAATGTAGAGAACACGAAGAGATATTCGAAAGCACTAAAAGTTATTACTCGAAAGTGTGGTATTTTTGTGTATTTATAGGACTCGGTGTTGACTTGTTTTGGGCAATTTCTCCATTGAGTATGGACACGGCAATACCATTTCATGCTTGGTTTCCATTTAATTATGAAGGCACGGAATATTTTAAATTTGTGTATGGTTTTCAAGCTATGACAGGAACGATTGACACTATGATGTGCGTAAATATGGACTGTTTCTCATCAACTTTATTGGTTCAGGGCGGAATTCAATGTGATATGATGTGTAATACGTTAAAGAATTTGCAAAAATTCAAAGTTAATGACGACGGAGAAATGGTGGAATCAGATGCTCAAGATGAAGACAGAGAAGCTTATTCTGATCGACTTTTAAATAATTTGATTTATTGCGTTAAACACCATATAGAAATTAAAAAGTATTTGGCAATAACAGTCTTTTTTTAGAGAAATAATAAATTTTTGTTTTAGGTGGGCTAAAGATATACAAGACATCCACTCAATCAGTATCTGTTTTCAGTTTGGTATTGGTAGTATGGTTTTGTGTGCCTCTTTGTTTGAATTGTCAATGGTAAGTTATAAAAAAATGTCATTTTACTCATACATTGGTTTCTTTTTAGGTGAACCCGTTGAGCACAAAATTTATTTTGTTGTTAAATTATTATTTGGCAATTCTCACAGAAATATTTTTGTATTGTTGGTTTGGTAATGAATTCAATGATAAGGTAATTTTTTAATAATATTATTTTTGGAATAAAGTTAATGTTAGAATAATTTTAGAGTTCTCAGCTTTATCATTCAGTCTACGAATGTCAATGGATGGACTGTAACATAAAATTTAAGAAAGCTATGCTAATATTTATGATGGGTACAGAAAAACCCATCACTGTTTATGTGGGAGGATTGTTTCCTATGTCCCTTCCAATCTACGTGGCGGTAATTATAGAAAACTTGCATTTAATTTAGACTAAATATAATTAATATTTCAGATTTTACGTTCCTCTTATTCATACTTTACACTTCTTCAAAATGTGTTTCTTAAGTAATTGTTAGAAGAAGTACAACTGAATGGTGGAGGCTAGATTTATAAAATTAATTAGAAATCATGTTAAATAATTAATATAAATATTTCATTATAAGGTACACTTAAATTTTTGGAAATGTAGTTTAAGATTTTCTTCACACCTTAAAATCGTAGACAATGTTAATTAATTAATTGACCATGTATATAAAAATTTAGTTTCAGATTCTCTTTACACATCCTTACAATGTATTGACACTAATTAATTATGATAAATAATTCACTTAATACTTGTGCAATTTGATTGTGGAAACAATTATAAATAAATTGTTAAACTGAAACTGTGATTTAATTTCGGTGATTCCCCGCGATAAATTTTAACTAATTGCGAGTATTCAACATGTGACTTCACATAAACCATCTCGCAGTTTCACATTATTACATTATTAACCGCGGGATTTGGTATTTATAGGAATGTTTATCAGGAATCTTCAGTATGCAAACGATTTATTTGTACGTTTCGTTTCAGTTACTAGTTACACGCAATTTTCCTGGCTAGGTGTTTGTTTTATCACCGGCCGTACAGTTTGTGCCACCAGATTTATGCACTGCGACGCCGTGAATTATTGACCTTTTACCACGAATTATGTAAATATTCGACGTGTAAATACGTACAGCACAATGTGAAGATGTACAATGCGATGTTACTGTGTTAATTAAAACGTTGTAATGCGTTCGGAACGTGCTAAATTAAATGGAGGTGTCCGATTGCAAGACCGATAGGAACTAACCATTGCAATTGGAAATACCGGCGAATAATTGAACGGTTTCAATCGGTTTTGAAGGGTGATATTTGTGGCCGGACGTTGCTAAACGTACGTGAAATAAAGAAGGGCGAAGAGACAATTGAATGGCAGAATAAATGCGTTCCTATATCAAAATTAAACTGTCGGCCTTAATGACAGAAAATACGTATAATCAACCTGCCTGTATATTTTAAATTGTATTAATGTGGCGGATAATATGCAATTTTCCCGGTAATTCCCCTTTCAAATTATAATGTGTGTCTTTTCTATTGTCGGACCGATACGAGAATTATTAATATGGTAATTAGTGTATTGTTCATGTGAACATCGCAAAGGCGTTACGGACAAAAGATTTTCGAGTAATATATTAACGGATAACCCACAAAAATATGATAAGAATGATCCATTTAAAACGGCCTCACACCTTACGCCATTGTTTACTCACACACACACACCCTGTGCGATCTGTTAGTGTGTTATTAATTATTTATAATGTAACATTGAAGGAAGGTCGGAGGAATTTTGAATGTGGGACACTCGAAAAATGTACCATTCCGTCCTTCTAAATTGTCAAAAACTCCAGTTATGCACTTGCACAAGTGTTTGTGTGTGTGTGTGTGTGGACAGTGCTGTATTTGCTGTCTCACTGAAAAATGAAATAATCTCTCAAAGCCATCAATACGCGAGGTGGGGCCCGTCAGATTGGCACCCCTTGCTTCATTAATTGTGACAAACAAATACGATCCTGTCAACAATATGTCAAAGACAATTGTGTGCGCCGGTGCTACCGGAATATTATTGAATAATCATCCGCATCGGTCGTGCATGGACTTTTTTCTTATTACAGTCGGCTGGCGACGTTGAAAAAATTGTTTTATGACAGTCGAACGAGGCGATATCATAATGAGGGGCTTGACGTCGTTTTTATCTGGTACGATTCAAAACCGGCGGCTGATAATGCGATATGGGATTTTGCAACCAGGTTTTTATTGGTTGCACATCTAGCTTGGTATCGGTGAACCGCAATTATTTGCTATTGATTGGCGTTAAATCGTTCGACCAATGCACAATTACATATTAAAGCTGATTGTCAGAAGTAATATTATTTCACCAGATAACTAGACAATTCAAGAATCCTAATGAATTATGTGTTCTTTTGCAAAATACATATTAGAAATGTTATTTTTTATTATTTTAATCTACATCAAATATATATAAATATATATATATATATATATATATATACATATATATTACCTGAATTTAATAATATGCTCAGGGGGTCTAGGTACTCCTAAATCTGAGGAGCCTTCCCCAAAATATAAAGTTCAAAACATCATAAAAGGTACATCTAAATATTATGGAAATTCCCCTTACCATTTAATAAAACTTTGTGGCAATTAAAAATATCAAAATTAATTTCTAAAAATAAAAAATATTTTTAATTTTTATGTACTATTTTGACATTTTTCTAATCATTTTCTACAATATTATAAGAAGAATAAGAAAATTACAAAAATGCAGAAGCATTCAACAAATTTTATTGACATAGCAGTTCAGTGCAATTTTTACAAGTTAGAAAAAATCTACTTTTTATAACCCATTATAAATTTTCTATAAAATTTGTTGCACTAAACCAGAAAATTTTTATGGAAGCATTTTTGAAATTATTTTCTGGAGTTGCTCCTACATTTTCGAGAATAATTGGAGATTTAAATGAGCGATTTAGCTAAACAAGTATTCAAATACAAGATAAATGAATATTCTACAATTTTCATTTATATAGTTTTGAGAATGGTCCGGTAGTTCAGATGTCAGCAATTTTAATAACTCAATAACATAAAAAATATATTACATGAATTTAATAATATTTAATTTTGCCTTTATTTATATTGACTATTTAATATAATTTTACTTAATATATTTAAAAAACTTTGAGGAAATTGGAAAAACCTAAATTAATTTTAAAAATTAAAAAAATATTTCAATTTGTATGTACTAATTTAACATTTTTCTAATGATTTTTAAAAGTATTATAAGAAAAATATGAAAATTTTAAAAATTAAGAAGAATTTAACAAATTTTATTACAATAATATTTTTATATGCCAAAAAAAAAAAATTTAAAATTATATTTTTAGTCAAAAATTGCTGTAAAATATTAAAATTTGAATAATTCATCATTTTCTGAATATAATTACTCTACAACTATTTTCCAGTTTCAAGTAATTGTTAAAAACAAAGTTTACAAATTGGAAAAAATCTGCTTTTTGTAATCTGTTATATATTTCCTATAAACTTTGGTGCACTAAACCTGAAAAATTGTACGGAAGCATTTTTGAACACTGAATTTTTGAAATTTTGAGTTGTTCTGACATTTATGAGAATAATTCGAGATTTAAATGACCGATATGACTAAACAAGTATTCAAATTAAATTTTATAATTTACATTTATATAGTTTTGAGATTGGTCAAGTAGTCCAAATGCCATCAATTTTAATAATTCAATAATGTCGATCATTTGAACAAAAATTGATGCAAAAAATTTACACATTTGGAGTAATAGAAATCACAAGTTGAGCCCTCTTTGAATTTTTTTCTGTAAAAATGTGACTTTTACGAGAAATAAACTGAAAATGAATATTGAACGTCTAATTATGAAGTTATTAATTTTACAATGGTAGACTAAAATTTAGGTTTTTGATTGGCAAAAATCAAGTACTTAATCTGAAGTTCTCTTTTTATACCAACTTGTAATATTCTAAAGTAGTTAAATAATAATAAAATCAAGTTCTTGTTTTGTGCAATAAATTTAAAGTTACTATGACGGAGTATTTTAAAATTTCGAATTGGAACATTTATTTAAATGAAGATTCCATAATTCAACCAGACATAATTAAAAATATCATATATCATTACTGTTAGTTAATTAGAAAGTATTCCTGTAACACAATAGTTAAGCGTCAAAAACCAAATTTGTAATTCAAATTTCAAGTTGAAGTTATTTTATCACACTCAACATTTAATTAAGTCATAATCTTCAAGCGTTTTTCTATAAAATCAATGTATCAGTTATCAAAATATTTAATTATAAAAATAAATTTAATTAAATTAAATTTATTCAACATATTTCAAAAGATTACAAAACGAGAACTGGCAACACAATAACTCAGTTTAATTGATTTTCGATAGAGGCCTTAAAGACAGTTTGAATTTATGTGTCAATCAAACCGATTTGAATTAAATTCAGTTTACGTATCGGAATAAGAAGCTTTGGAACATTTCGGACTAATCTCTAATCCCGAAACTCGATTAAAGTTCACCTGCTGAAAACTCATCTCCCATTTGGGATTATAATTTTATTAATCACAAATTAGTAGTGGTGTTGGTGATTTAAATTTAAATTGTGTCGTGGGTGATTGTCTTATTGCGAAAAGATAATGGAGTGAAGTGAATAATTCGAGCACACATATTGACAGTCATTAAGATATATCGGCTACCAATATTGAAACACGAAGTGCGAAGGTGTGGGCTTAGCTAATTTTGTAATTTACAATGCGCAAGGATGCCAACCTGTACATTGAGCAAAGCAATGTTTGTTTAATGCGGGGCTGCGAAAACACAATGATTTTCTGTATAACATTATCACTCTCTAAACGTTCGCTTAACATTCAATTGACTTTCAAATGAAACGTTCAATTTATTCTGATTGACTTGTGTCACGATTAGTGATTTTTACAAAATTAATTAACGATTTTATTTCGAACGGTTTGCTCACCAGGAAGCCAATGATCATTAATTATATATTTTTAAGCATCATAAATATGCATTAGAGGTGTCCAATTGTTCGGTTTTTTCTCAATTAGTCAATTCATTAACGTCTCAATTTTTATCGTCGTGTTTTCGTTGAACGTTTCCTGTTGTCAAAAAAGAAATAATTATACACCTCTTCATTAACTTAAGTACCCAACAACGTCCAAATAATGCGCGTTAGACTGACGGTCTTCCACCGGACTGAGTAATTAAATCACAAAAAAAGGAATCTCGGGGAAATGTGATCCAATTTAAATCGATTTTATAATCCGCATACGGATCTAAAGCCGTCGAATAACAAGATTTAAAAATCGAATCGGACACAAAACGCATGTCACATTTCTAATTTAACACAAACCGGTAGGTTAGTGCTACCTTGTAAATGTATTTTAATCGTCTTAAAGGATTATCTAGATTACATAATTCTATAATAAAAAATAACTATTGCGAGAAGCCCACTAAGGTGCTTCACATTTATGAAGATACCGTTGGTACAAAAAAAATCTGTCTTTTTGTTGCAGGTCAAAGAATTTGAATATGAATAAGTAGACAATTTCTCATTCTTATTATTTTAAATTGTTAATATTAAATTTATTAACATTAATGGAACTTGGACAAGTTTTAGAGAAATAAGTATTTAAAGGAAGAAAAATCTCAATTATTGTTAGTAGATCCTTGTAATTAGTGAAACACTAATAGAATTAAAAAAAGCTAAAATAAATACTAATTACGTTAATTTTATACTATATATTTTATTTCAACTGAATGAGAAGTGTATATAAGAATTTAATAATTCCTATTATTTTAAGAAAAATGTGTAAAAGAGTTTAAATATTTGCTATTAAAAGATTTAGTGATAAAGTAATTAAATTTTAAAACTAAAATATTAGCTTGATAATTATTTACAATAATACAGAAAATTATGAAACTGTAGATAAATTTATTTTGCTTCAAGAAAAATCTGTAAGAGTACAAATTCTTATTACCACTTATAAAGTACTTAAATTTTAAAACTAAAATATTAGCTTGAAAATTATTTATTGTAATATAGAAAATTATAAAATTCTTGATAAATTATATTAATTTGTCTTGCTTTAAGAAAAATCTGTATGAGTACAAATTCTTATTACTGCTTATAAAATACTTAAATTTTAAAACTAAAATATTAGTTTGATAATTATTTCCAGTAATATAGAAAATTATAAAACTGTAGATAAATTATATTAATTTTAAACTAAAATATTAGTTTGATAATTATTTACAATAATACAGAAAATTATGAAACTGTAGATAAATTATATTAATTTATTTTGCTTCCAGAAAAATCTGCAAGAGTTCAAATTCTTATTACAACTTATAAAGTACTTAAATTTTAAAACTAAAATATTAGCTTGATACACATTGACAGTAATATAGAAAATTATAAAACTGTAGATAAATTATATTAATTTGTTTTGCTTTGAGAAAAATCTGTATGAGTGCAAATTCTTATTACTGCTTATAAAGTACTTAAATTTTAAAACTAAAATATTAACTTGATAATTATTTCCAGTAATATAGAAAATTATAAAACTGTAGATAAATTATATTAATTTGTCTTGCTTTAAGAAAAATCTGTAAAAGTACAACTTCTTATTACTGCTTATAAAGTACTTTAATTTTAAAACTAAAATAATAGCTTGATAATTATATACAATAATATAGAAAATTATGAAACTGTAGATAAATTATATTAATTTATTTTGCTTCCAGAAAAATCTGTAAGAGTTCAAATTCTTATTACAGCTTATAAAGTACTTAAATTTTAAAACTAAAATATTAGCTTGATACATATTTACAGTAATATAGAAAATTATAAAACCGTAGATAAATAATATTAATTTGTCTTGATTTAAGAAAAATCTGTAAAAGTACAAATTTTTATTACTGCTTATAAAGTACTTAAATTTTAAAACTAAAATATTAGCTTGATAATTAAACTGTATATAAATTATATTAATTTGTCTTGCTTTAAGAAAAATCTGTAAAAGTACAAATTCTTATTACTGCTTATAAAGTACTTAAATTTTAAAACTAAAATATTAGCTTGATAATTATTTACAATAATACAGAAAATTATGAAACTGTAGATAAATTATATTAATTTATTTTGCTTCCAGAAAAATCTGTAAGAGTTCAAATTCTTATTACAGTTTATAAAGTACTTAAAGTTTAAAACTAAAATATTTGTTTGATACTTATTAACAGTAATATAGAAAATTATAAAACTGATAAATTATATTTATTTGTTTTGCTTTAAGAAAAATTTGTAAAGGTACAAATTCTTATTACTGCTTATAAAGTACTTAAATTTTAAAACTAAAATATTAACTTTATAATTATTTCCAGTAATAAAGAAAATTATAAAACTGTAGATAAATTATATTAATTTATTTTGCTTCAAGAAAAATCTGTAATAGTTCAAATTCTTATTATAGCTTATAAAGTACTTAACTTTTAAAACAAAAATATTAGCTTGATAATTATTCCAGTAATATAGAAAATTATTAAACTGTAGATGAATTATATTAATTTGTCTTGCATTAAGAAAAATCTGTAGGAGTACAAATTCTTATTACTGCTTATAAAGTACTTAAATTTTATAACTAAAATATTAGCATGATACTTATTTACAGTAAAATAGAAAATTATTAAACTGTAGATAAATATATTAATTTATTTTGCTTTGAGAAAAATCTGTACGACTACAAATTCTTATTAGTGCTTACAAAGTACTTAAATTTTAAAACTAAAAAAACTTGATAATTAATTAAAGTAAATGAAAAGTCTACAAAGCTGTATAGCAATTGTATTAATTGTCTCTATTTAAAGAAATAATCTGTGAAGAGTTTAAGTCTGTTTTTAAAATTATTTAAATATATTGGCAAAACTATAATGTAATTGCAAATAAAGTGTTATTCTAAAAGTACAACTTATTAAATTCTAAAATTTTAAAATTGAAATGTTTGCTTTACAATTTATAAGTTCTGCACAGAAGTTAAATTACAAATTTTGTTTTTTAACATCAACGTTTTAAAGAAATACTTCCGAATTAAATATAAATAATAATAATAAATATTTCAAATGTTTTGTAGGAAAACAGCTCTAAAATACTTATGTGTAATTTATTATTAGTAATGTTAATTCGAAACAAATAGTAAATACTCCTGGCTGCATGAACGTTTTAGCTTCGGGCTTCTGGTATGAATCCATGGCAATTTATAGTCATGATTATTAATATGGTTATTTTTCTGATCCGATATTATGCCCAAGATCATGAACATAATAAGCTACCGCCGATTATTACCGATACCTACTGCTTATTTATAAGTGCATAAATCAACTATGAAATATATGTTTACAAACCTATTACAGAATTCCAACTACTTTGCTTATAATGGTGAATTTGAATAATTGACTGAAGATTCACTCGGTTTTTAAGTGCGACGAAAGCTTTACGTGCTACCGAATCAAATCAAAATACTTGTTTCATCATTTTTAAATAACATACTTTTACAAATGCAACTTTCACTATTAAAATAGTCGAAGATAATAACAAACAGCATGATAAATTCCCAGCAACAAACCGATCAATTTATCAATTCGCATTGTCCGACATCAACACCGCACCAGCAAATTGACATCCTATGATCGAGCCGAAGCGAGAGTCTCGCGCATTTTTTTCCATTCAAATGCAAATCCACTTAACCAATTACAGTTGTGGGAAACGACAATTAACCCGTACAATTTAGATAATTGCCGCACGCCGTTTAGATGGTACGGCGTATGATTTATACCTCGTCGATTTTGATTTGCTGCCGCGTTCAACGGAAAAAAATCAACGTAGTCGTATTTTCGCGATAATGAGGCGCCGCCATTTCTGTACCGGACACTTTCCGTTGCTTCGATTCAATATTTACAGCTGGTTTATCGATTTCTTTGGGTATTAACAATAATTTCCAAGACTTGGGGAAACAAAAAACATGCAGACCATTAAGAAACGTTCAGCTGAAAACCGGTGAACAGGCACGATATTAACGCTCACACTCTTGTGATAACTCAGGCATTGTTTTGCATAGTACTGCGTGGTACACACGTGAAAAATGCCGGGCATCAAGAAGTGTCGTTAGTTGTGCTAAATGAAAACAGACATTTTTTCCGTCTTGCGAGCCTTTGAGTCCGTAAATTAGGGCCGCTTGTTCGGACGAGGTAGATTTATGTAGATGCTGGAATTGACCGCGTTCGAATCAATGAATGTGATTTAAGATCGTTATCTTTGACACTCTGTTTATGGTGCTTTTGTTGTCGATGGATTTTTTTATTTACGTGAAGGGTTTTAATAACTGCAAACGTTCACCTCAATTATGTTTGTGTGGTTGAACAATGTTATCTTAACTTCCTGATATATTTTATGTTTCAAATCAATTTTTATAACATCGGAACATCGTAAAAAACTAAGTACCAAACGTTGAAAGGTGATAATTCGGTGTGGTTGATAAAATTGTTAGGAAAAGTGCGTTCCTGTTATTGTGTCTGTGCGTCTGGTTCGCTAATGATCAATAGTGAATTGTGAGCATGTATTGTTTGAGTGAATCGCCTATCGATGGCCGTGGGAATGGCCTGAGTTTACCTAATGTACGGGCTACCATACAGCCTTACTTCTTTGCTTACCCGCTCGTATTGTCACTGATAATTTACGGTACATTCCATTACAATTATTTTTAATGTTGGATTTTGGAATATCACTAAATTGTACAAAAATCATAAAATTATCTCATGCGGAAAAAAACCTACAGAAGAACATTAAAATCTCAACCTAATGTTATTATTTTAGAGAAATTAGTTAGAAAAATACAAAAGTCCACACATATTATACTAATTCCATTAGTAGTACTACTATCAAGTACTTTAAATTACCATATTTAATTTTAACAAAATTTTATAAAAATGTTGAATAGCACCTAAATTTTAAAAAGGTTATTAGATTTATAATTATCGAAACTATTAAAACTTATAAACGAATTTAATGGTAGAAGTACTACTTATATAAGTACCTTCAACAGTTTATTTTTGAAAGTACTGCGTAAGTACGTATTTTTTTAAATATTAGTTTTATATTTATTGAAAAAACTTATTGAAATTTAATTAATTCCTTCTCTTTGACAAAAGCCTCTAGAGGTACTAAGTATAACTACATAATTTTAAAAAGTAATAAAACAGTAACTTTATTATTATTTATATTAGTGGAAAAAATTACAAAATTGTAGATAAATTTCTAATTTTAACCTTAATTTGCAAAGGACTTGTATAGTACTACCTGCAGGTACTTCAAAAGTAACATATTAGGTTTATACTTATTGAAAATACTTATCAAACTGCAAAGCAGCAGGGAAACTGAATTATTTCATGCAATATTAATAAAAATCTGTAGAATGTTCAACAGTTTAGTACTTTAGAAGTACCACTTATAAGCACCTAAATTTAAAAAATAAATATATAAAAATTAAAACAATTTGAAACTACAACAAACTTATAGAAGAATTTAATTAATTCCTCCCAATTGATAGTTTGATTCTAGAGGTACTATTTATAAATACATAAATTTTAAAAGTTATTAAAATAGTATTGTCATAATAATTAAAAATTACAAAATTGCAGATTAATTCTTAATTTTAAATTTAATCTGCAAAAGTGTTATATAGTACTAATTTTGAGTACTTTAAAAGTAACATATTAGCTTTATACTTATTGAATCTATATAACAAACTGCAAAAGGGTAGAGAAACTAAATTATTTTGTTCAATACTAATAAAAATCTAGTAGTACCACTTATAAGCACCTAAAAAATAAATTTTAAATTCATTGAAACAACTTGAAAATACTACAAAATTGTAGACAAATTTAATTAATTCCTTCTATTTGACAATTTTAACTCTAGAGGTACTATTTATAAATACATAAATTTTAAGTAGTAATAAAATAGTATATTCATAATTATTTAATCTAGTTGAAAAAACTACAAAATTACAAATTAATTCCTAATTTTAAATGTAATCTGCAAAAGAGTTACACAGTAATACTTTTAAGTACTTTAAAAGTAATATATTAGCTTTATACTTATTGAATCTACTTAACACAATACAAAACTGTACAGAAACTGAATTATTTCGTTCAATTTTAACAAAAATCCGTAGAATGTCCAACAGTTCATTTTTTAAAAGTACCACTTATAAGGACCTAAATTTAAAAAACATGTGTTACATTTATTTTTATTGAAACAACTTAGAAATACTACAAAATTGTAGATGAATTTAATTAATTCCTTCTATTTTAGCAAAACTTATAAAATAATTTGGCAGTTTGCCTCTAGAGGTACTATTTATATATACCTAAATTTTAAAAAACAATGAAATATTATTTCTATTATTATTCCTCCAATTTTTACATTAATCTGTAAAAGATTAGTACCACTTTTATGTACTTTAAAAGTAATGCTTATTGAATTTACTTAGCAAACTGCAAAAATGTTAAGAAATTGAATTATTTTCTCCAATTTTGTAAAAAATAAAAAGTATAAAGTTCCACAGCTCTGTAAAAATACTACTTATACTCGTAAGTACTTGAATTTTTAAGTGTAGGGAAATTGTATTAATTACTAGTAAAAAGTTAGGAAAATAGTTTTAAATATAGTTTCTCAAACAACTACTTATCAAGTACTCTATTTTTAAAATTAAACTATAAAAGAAGTTAACAAATCTTTAATATGTTTATTTTCGAATATTAAAATTATTCTTTCTATTAAAAGAAAACTTTAAATAATTTAATGGTTTGCTTATAAAGTACTTTGTAGAAGTTTTGGTTGTTGCACTATAATTTTAGTTGCCACATGATTTACACGAATTAGTTATCATTAATTTAATTAATTAACAGTTTGCTTAATTAATAATATATTTCAATTTTTCTATGACTTTTTGTATGATTTAAATAACTACTTGGTTCAAACTGAACATAATAAATAACTGTTTGAAGCCATTTATTTAATTACTCTCACATTATTTTATTACACATACATAAACACGTAATTAAAGATTATTAATTTCGCTAATAGTTTTTCCTGTTACCAAATGTGGAATGGCCCGCCGGTATTGCCTCGCATGATCAAGTATCTAGGCAAACACACTTTAGATATGTTATAAAATATTATGGTTGTCGGATGAAATTTTTCGGTCGGTCCATCGAGAGCTACTTGAAACCTAGGAGCAAATAAAATGGACCCTCGAGTGTTTAATGAGTGTATGCTAACAGACTATTATACTTATAACATCGTCTTACATCATTATTTACCCGAAATATACATTCCGAACGGCTCCAACATATAAATCATATTTTTTAGGTGACGTATAGAAGAACATTCGGACACTTATAACACTTATAAACACTTATAAACATTGTCCGACAATGACTCTAATTGGACAATCATAATTATAAAACATTCGGGGCCGTTATTAATACGTCTCGTATTTCAACGGTCTTAAATACACTTTAATAAAGGCTGCTTAAGTTTAATTCATGGTTTCTGTCTTTGCATCGGTTAAATGAGAATCTTTATCACAAACAGTTTAAAGCGATTCACGTTGCGTCGCCTAGTCGGGGGCTAATGGCTTTTGTAATTGCTAAATTTCGTTTTAAATTTTTCATTTTATCGAGCCGCCCCAAAGCCACCGACGCAAAAACATTGGATGCTGATTTTCTTTCCTTAAGACTGGATGAATGACGTGGATCAAGTCCACTTACCTTAACAGTAACAGTAAGTGCAAGACGTTTTTGGAATTGGTCCTCTTCATATTTCGGGCACTTAAATGCACATAAAAATTTATTCAAAGATTAATTTTTTCACGGTAACATAAAAGATAAACAAGGGCAATAAAGACAAAAAGGAATTGGTCCGAGATAACGAAGCAACAAAGGATCAATATAAATAAAAAGGCTCCCGTTACAATATAAAGTGAAGGAGGCGTATGAAAATTTAGTGGTCAATAACGATGGCGCACTGATATATTTCGTTGTTTTATGAATAAGCGTTAAGTCCGGTTGCCAATAACTCAATCTACATTAATTTAATATATGTTGGTATTTATATCTACTTCTCCAACAAAAGATTTATATGGTGGTGTATAATTGGCGCCCGGCCAGTTTGCATGGGTTTTAATGGGGCAACGCATGCACCAACGAGCTCATGAATCAGTTTAACTATGCTCTTTATTCTTTTATCTGGTAGCTTATTTAGTTACTTTCGTTATTGGAAACCTCTATAATAATTCAGCACCCACTTTTAGCCGGCCAATTCTTCAGCGGGAGATTAACTCCCAACGACATCCGACCTTAACGAACTTCGGAATACCCAATTCATCCAGCAAAAAAACGGTTACAATGTTGTTCTGGTAAATAGTTAAGCCGGAACAATTATATAATGTAACTTACGCTTTAAACCGGGTACCCGGTTCCATAAAACGCTTACCTTATTGCAACAGGAATATTACTTTGGTTTCCCGAGGCTCGGCGAAAATTTCTCATTCAGCAATAAAAGTCGCATATTACACGAACACCAGCATACTTAAGATCAAGCAATTAAACGCGTATTCACAATATTAGTTACTTGTTAGTACCTAATTATATTGTAGCTAATAATCGTTAATTTACATCGGGACGTTCGCGGAACGATGAAGTTTCCCGCCGTTTATAACGACAAATTATCGAAAACGATGAGTTTATTATGCTTTCGCCGAGCTTAAAGCTCATTAGTTCTTAGATGGAAATCATCTACTGATTTAAATTATTAATGTTATTATAATAATGATAAAGAAACAAAAGCTATATCTAAATATAAATATAAAAATATATAAATATATACAGTGTATCAAGTTTCACCTTCTTTCTTAAAATTTTAATGTTAAGCTTCAAGGAGAAAATTTGTATTTTCCATTACATAAATATATGTAATGTATGTAAATATAGCATTACTTACCATTCAGAAAACATAATATTTAAACTTAATATTTCCTACAATAGATCCCGAAGATTTTAAAACAAAATACAATTAAAAAACATATTATAAAAACAATAATGAAAATTAAAATAATTTTTTATATTATATTATATTTATATTAATAGTTAAAATTTAAAATAATATTTTTGTTTAACTTAATTTATTCTTAATTTTTTAATAATATTTTTTATATTTCATTGGTTGTTCTTTTTTAAGATTATTTTTTTATTTCAAGAATTTAAAACAATAATTTTAATTAATTAATTTATTTCTAATAATTTAAGCTTATTTCTTTAATTTTAAGTGATTATTTTCATTTTTTTAAGCTTATATTTTAATTTTTTACAATATAAATATTTAAAATTAAATAAATAATTCTTTTATTATTTTAATTTAGTTTATTTTAATTTTTTTAAGTTTACCTATTGTCTTTAACTTCGGTAAATTTATAATAATAATTTAATACTTTTTAAATTTTGAAACATAATTTTTAAATTTATAGTAACAATTTTATTTTTCAAATTCAATTCAATTGTCTATTTATTTTAAGCTTAATTCTGTAAATTTAATTTTTTATTTTTAATTTTTAAGCTTATTTTTTAAATATTATGAATAATTTATTTTTAATTTTTAATATTTAGTGTCCTTAATTTAAATATATTTAAACTTATAATTATAATATTTTATAATTTTAAATGATTATTTTTGATATTTTAAACCTATTTTAGATTCTTTTTTTAATTTTACATTAGTTCAATAAATTAATTTTTTGATACTATTTTTTTAAATTAATATTTTATTTTCTAAACTGTATAAATTAAAATAATTATTTTATTTTTTTTATTTAATTAGTTGTTTTTATGTTTTAAGAATGTTTTTTTTATAATTTCAACAATTTAAAACAATGATTTTTGTTTATTGTTAATTTTTTAAGCTTATTTCTTTAATTTTAATTTAATATTTTTAGTTTTTTAGTTTAGTTTATATATATATATATATATATTATAATATTTTTATTTTTATTTCTTTTAATGTTATTTATTTGTTTATTTTTTAATTTAAAGTAATTTTATTTTTATTTTTAATTCCAATTGTTTATTTATTTGTTTTAAGCTTAATTCTTTAAATTTATTTGGTTATTTTAAAATTTTAGTGCCTTTAACTAATATATATTTTAATTTATAATTATAATATTTTGTAATTTTAAATGGTTAATTTGATTTTTTAAGCTTATTTTTTTAATTTAAAAATTTTTATTTTTAATCTTACATATATGAACTTTTTTTGCATATTATTTATTAAAATATAAGATTCAACTGAAATATTAATTTTTTATTTTAATTCAATTTATTCTTAATATTTTAATATTATATTTTTTAATTTCATATTTTATTTCTAAATTTCATAAATTAAAATAATTTTATTTTTTTATATTTAATTGGTTGTTTTTATTTTTAAGGTTATTTTTTTTAATTTCAAGAATTTAAAACAATAATTTTAATTTTATTTTTATTTTTTTAAGCTTATTTTATTTAATTTTAATTTATTATTTTTAGTTTTTTAAGTTTAATTTTTATATTTTATAAATTAAGGAAATTATAATTAATACCAATTTATTAATTCTAATTCAATTAATTTAATGTTGAAGTTTTTAATTTAATTGACAAATTGATACTTGCCAACTTTTTATTTTAATTTCAATATTAAATTAAATAAAAAAACAAAAATTAACGAAACTAACGAAGCGGAACTTTTCACAATAATGTAGTTTAATTGAAAACATAATTTGTATATTTTACAGCAACGATAACAAGAATATTTACGGAGAAAATTGTTATATCCATTGCATAATATAGACATAATATAAATTACCATTAAACAAATTAGAAAACATAATAAACCGCATTTCCCAACGCACAATAAACCCTAAATAATTATTCAAAACACAGATTCAACCGAACGAAATTCATCGAATTTAATTACGCGACGGTAATTTATGGTACATCGATGTGAAAAAGAAAAAAAAGAAAAAAACGAACCATAATTCACCCGGAGTGCGCTTTGGGCACTCGTACACGAGTACTTTCTATTCAAATGCACCTCATACAAAATATTTTAATGGTCAATCTGCATGCGTTCGCGGACGAGGTCGCGATCACCTACACGCTCGTATAACGAAGACATTGAGGATCAGAGGTCAGTCAAACGTTCGCTTCGACACCTCGGGCGCGAATTTCAGTTCACATGGGGACACACTGTGATAAATCACCGCGGTGCGTTGTAAATTACGGTGATTTGCGCCCTTTTGGACAATACATAAATTTTCTGAGTGATGAGGCTTTTACGGTTTTGGCTGCGTTCCTGTTTAGAACTGATTATCGAACAGAGGATGGGTTTAGAAATGTTTTCGAGTTTCTATGTCGTGAGAGTCAGTTGTCTGTTATAAAATTAATATTGATTGACCTCTGTAGATATATTCTGCTCCAAGAAATCAACGTATCACAACAATAATAATTGATTATTATACTTGACAAAGAAATTGCAGTCCCAAGAAGGAGGTGTTCAAATTTAATATTGTTTTGGTAAAACATGGATGTTGTAGCAAGGAGTAAATGTTTAAAATTTGGAAACAAAATATCAAATTTTAGATTATTTTAGTAATTATTTAATTATATGTTTGTCTGTCGAATGTTGTCTAAACTGGCTCCAACAGGTCTTGGCATTGATTCAATGAGGTGATCTATTTCCTCTTGAGGTATAGTATCCCAAGCTACCTGCACTTCATGTCTTAAAACCTCCAAATACCGTGGGGGATGGGGTAAATTTCATAGCTTTCTACTCATCAGATTCACATGGGTCTCTTCAAAAAAGTTCAAACTAACCCTGGCAACATGGGTTAGAGCATTATATTGCTGAAATATTGGTTCCCTGGGCCGATTAAGGACATTCAGCTCCAATACAGTCAGATCTAATGTGAGTTTTGAGTGTATATTTCAATGAAACCAGATAGAATGAGGTCCAAATAATACACTAGGGAAGGTAAAATCTCTCCCTTAAGGTCCAAAGCATGTGTCCAACAGGAATGACTGAATGGAACTCCTTATAACGTTATTGTTCGAAAAATAAGTATCTATCAAACTATCAAATATTACAGAAAGATATTAAATGCTTCAAATATGATATCCAGTTGAATTTCGTTAACTGATCCATGAGTTGCTATGAAGGAAGCTTAAAATTGAGTTACTTGATAAACCTTAATATAAAACTTGGTCGTTGAATTTAGCTTAGTGATAAATTAAATTAGTGAGAAATGTATAACAATGGATTCAGTGAGAGCCGTTTACCGAGAGCATTTGGACCGAGTACAGGCATTCCTGCGCAGAAAGTGTCGGATGGAAGCGGCGGCGGCGGCCGGGCCGTTTTAAATTTTGATTGCTAATTTTATGTAAACGCTGCGTGTCGGTAAAGTAAAAAAATTGTAGATAACGACCGCGAAAACACAATGTTTTGTGTGTCGGCCTCGGAAAACGAAAAGGCACGATTTATCGACACATTCTGAGTTAAAGAAGTGGGCATTCGTTTTCGCAAAAAGTGACCAAACCGTTCGGTTTGGTTCGGCGCAATGGAGGTGCAAAGTCAGGCCATGAATAAAATCCACATTGAATTCAAATATAATCGCGTGACTGGTCAAAGAGAGGTGCGTTTTATGGCACCCCAGCGGCACAATCAAACACTTCGCTTTAAAATATAGTGAGTCTGCAGGCCCAGATTTGTATGTATAATGCATATCGGTAAATGATACTTTGTAACGTGCTGCAGTAACTAGTTTTATAGGGTTTATAATAAATGGTGTATTGTGTTACGTATGTCCCGGCCGTGATACATGGCGGTAGTTACCGTGGCCAATTGGTTTCGACTCCGTATTGCCTACTATTGCTATTCGAATATCGATACCGCATGTAATATTTATTAGTGCGACCGCCACTTTTATTATGTCTTTCCGAGCCGCACTTTTAACAACACCACAGCCGACCTCAAAGAATACACAGATGGCTAACTACACTACAACTTTCTTCGTGCTCTACCGAACCGTTCTTCGTTCAACCATAAATTCTTCTGTTCTCCACTCGCTTACAGCGAATCCGTTTCTTCATCTGTTCTCTTCATCACAAACTCTAACGTTTCATTTATCTTTCATTTTCTTTGCTTGGCAAATAATAATTCCAATTAAGTGACTCCAAATATCGAATTATTGAGAGAATCCTTGAATTAACTTTACCAAAATTTATCTTTACTAAAGATCAAAGATATCAGTAGTAAGTATAAAATATTTCACAGAATTTTAAAAAGTGTAGAAACAGAGAATCTTCAATTTATTGAAAAAAGTTGGTTTTGATCAATATTATTTGATTTTCACAACATTTTTTGTAATTTGTACTTAAGATTAATATTCATTTTTAAAATTATATTAAAATTCAATATTATTTGAGTTTAACTTTTTTTGTTGCTTTTATATATTTGATTTTGGTCAATATTCTTAATAGAAAAAAAGTGATGAAATTTTTTTATTTCCATAAATGAAAGTTACAACTTTTATGTTTTTTTATGTTTTTTATAATGTTTAACTAAAAATAAAATAAAAATCAATAAACTATTAATTTGGATTAATATCATATTTTATTTTAGTTTTGTTTATATTTAAGATTAATATTTATTTTCAAAAATATTTAATTAAAAAAAAAATGAATATACATAATTCTTTGAATTTAACATTTTTTTGTTTTTTTATATATATTTAAGAATTCCAAGTTTTTATATAAATTTCTGCATCATTTAAAGTATTCCAGTATTATTTATTACTTGAATAATTTCATAAATATTCTTACTGTTTAAAAGTTTAAAGTTTTTATTTTTGTAAATATATTTTAAATTTTTAAAATTTAATAATAAATTAATTCGAAATAAATAAATTGAGTAGATTTTTTAGTTTTCAATATTTTTTTTCAAAAAATTATTCATTATATTTTACATTATTATAATAATTTAGTCATTTTTTTAATTTTCTCGTTTGTTTTGGTTCAATTTTAGTTCTTGGATGATTTAGGTTGTAAGTAATGTTAATAATTAAATATTGAAATTATTATTTATTAATTAATTGACTTTATTCAATTTTTATATTCTCTAATTTTATAATTTAACAAACTTTCAAATTATTTAAAAAATTAACATCATATGAAAAAAAATTAATATTTTATGATTGAAAACGATTTTTTTTTCAATTTTTATTTTTTATTATTATTATTATTTTTTAAATTATTGATGTTTTTTGAATTAATTAATTAATTTATTGATATTAAAAAATTAAAAATAAAATAAAATTTATTTTTTAAATATATAATATTTATTTTATTTTTACATTTTTTAAAAATTTAAATATGTAGTTTTTTAAATTGATTTATTTTTTATAATAATATTTTATTTTATAAAATATGTATGTTTTTTATTTTATATAATTATTTAAGTATTCTCTATTTTTATATATTTCAATTTTTATATTTAATTTAAAAGTGACTATAAAATCAAATAAAAATATGGTTAAAATTTAGTTTTTATTTTAACTAAAGCAATTTTAATTTTTTTAATAAAATAATTAATTATAAAATGAAATGAAAATGATGATGAAAGATGGTTTAGTAGCGGATCATTCGTTGACATAAACAGAACCCCATTTATAACTTTTTAAGAGCATGCGTCTCGCCGGTCATAAATTACATAGTAACGAATGTTTTTCACTGATTTCCGAGCAGAGAGTGTTTTATTGGCAATAAAACGAAGACGTCTTTATTTAGCACTGACATAAGTACCGGATTTATGAATGATTATAAACAAATTGATAATCTACTTATTTAATATTTAGTTACTTAAAAGCGATAAATCGTTTCAACATGCATTTAGTGTATGGCCACTCTCGTATCGTAAACAGCTTTTAGTCAAACGACTCTATTTACGTCAGTGCGCACAAAGGGGCCCTGTATAAACACAATCAAGTAGATTAACATAATTTCACGTAAATATTTCCTAAATCAGAATTAAAAATCAGCATAAATCACTTAAACGTTGCGCCCGAACGGATTACGGCTATAAGTTTTATTTAACAGATATTTTCGTACCGGTCGTTTATAATTTAGGAATATTGTTGAAAAGTTTTGTTGCCCCCTTTTTGTGTTTGTACGCCGCTGTGAGTTATACGGTTGTAACGTCAACGCCGCATTCGATTTATCACCTCACGAAATTTGGTAGTACCTTGGATTATAACTCAAATTAATCCACACCTATGCCATACGGAGTGTGGGATAGAAGGAGGCCTCACACCCTAGAATTTACGTTTATTTCTGTGTAAACTTGGTTTGTAATTGCTCGAAACATGATATAAATAAATTATTTTGTGCATAACTGTACCTTAAAAACCGTCATGTAAATAAATGACTGTCGTAAAGGATTCAAAGCTCAACAGAAGCAATAATAATTAATTAATTAGTAGCCATTAGCATTCTAAAATTGTTTTAGGCATTTAGTGTTTTCTAATACAATCATTTAGACATACCTGTTTAGAATTTATAAAAACATAACATTTTTTATTAATTAACCTCACTGACTGAATGAATAAACGTTTCGAAATGCTTGTATTTTTTTTATTAAGACTTTTACGAGGTCGGTTTATATAGTCCAGTAAATTATCATCACATGTGACTTACTGGCTTGTTATACAATATTTAAAAAAGTTTTTATCAAGCTATGACAGGCACATGTAGGAAGGGGACATATATTTCTGTCAGGCCAACTATCATTTATATGTGTATGTACAGGCGACCCAACAAGAAACTTAATTGTATTCGTGTTAGTATTTTATCAATTCAAGATTTATTATTGTGTACAATTAAGTTGAAATTTTTGAGTGGGCAGAAAGGTCGTCGCGAATTAACTAGTAAATGGGCAACCCACTGCATTCTGGCTCATAAATGTTTTCATTTTAATGTTGTATCCAACAACAGAAACTTCCCTTCAACAATAGCTAAGTAAGAGTTAGAACACGCCCCATTTGAATGCGCAGATGGGTTGTGCGCAAAATACTAATACACTTGACAAAGTAATGCAACTTACCATTGTAAGACAAAAGTGAAAAGAGTACATCACTGGTTTGTTACAATTCAAAAGTGTATGCACAAAAAGAAGGTTGCAGTTGCAATTTGCCGACAAATAAGGATTTGTTTAACGAGGTAATTTCAGTCATTAAGAACCAAACCTAAAACAGGAACGAAATATGTAATAAATTAACCGCAACAAGAACATTTTTTTGCCTGAAAAAGGTGTAATGACATAAAAATAAGCCTATCTATAAAATCTCTCAAGATACTCTCGCATAAATCCAAAGACACAAGGCTCAAGTGTGGACTTTCAATAAGCACCAAGCGGCTGAGTTATTTGATGGACGAATTCCATAATACGTTTATAAGCACGAAAAGAATTGCTGATGTCGACTGTTCTAAGGCGATGTCAGATTTTATCTGTACGTGTACGCAGTTGTATCCGATCTGATTTCAATAACAAATTCGGACCATGTACGTCCGTTAAATTGCTCCGCATCGACCATAGATCACGGGGATGGCGATACTGGAAAAACGGTCTATCGCTAACCTTAGTCTGGGCGTTAACATATTTCGATCTTGTCGTGATTTTATCGCGGGTATATTTTCAATTTGGTCCGTGCCGGACCAACGTCCATATTTTGCATGGTCTCATTTCATAATCAAAACAATACGGTCTTTTATTGAGGTGATTTCAGGTCGATTTCATCGACATCCAACTGTTTCTTCAATTGCAGTGTTGCATATTAATAAAAATGAAGAATAAATTGGACAATACCTTTAACAGATGATGAAGTCTAATCAATTATAAATAATATCAATTGATGCAACATTAATGTTTAACCCTCATTGCCATTTCTATTGATGCATCTAAATTCATACTGGTGGACAATAATTTACTTTTAAAAGTGTTAACAACTGATTTTTGAAGGTCTAAAAACTTCTAAAAGACGGTTAGAAAAAGAAACGATAAAATACAAGTTTTACTAGCTAGAGTTCTTTGATTTTCGGGAATACCATTAATGATGACCTGAACAAATTTACATTCAACACTTTTTAACAATCTATCAATTGATCAACCAAAAATATGATACAAATACTTGGAAGATGAATAATAATTTATAGAAAACTATTAAAAATAAAGAAATGAAGATTTCGGAAAGACAATTAATGTATGACCTCACGAAATTATTACTGGTTAGATTTAATAATGTCAATTGATATAACCAAAAAGATGATGACAAAATACTTGGAAGTTCTAATGAATGAAGATAAATATATAGACCACACAATTAGCAATGATGTAGTCTAATAAAAGCAAAGCAAATTGTAGATTTCCCATAACAAATCGGCGTTTTAGCATGAGTAATGATTAAAGCAAACAGTGTTGAACGTTCCAGCATCGAAGTGTTTTAAAACAGATTATTTTCTCGATGACTAGATGAGATAAGATAGTTTAATTAGTTATTATTCGGTGGCTACTGAGCGGCGCAAGCATTAAGACCATGTAATTTATTTTTAATTATTAGAAAAGGCTCGGCCACTGACGGAGAATGTAATGAACACCGACTGTATTTGTAATGTTTCAGCTTTGACCGTTGGAATCTTAATTGTTTTCGTCGACGTACAGTTTTTATGTTAATTTATTGCCGTCCGACGGCTACTTAAAGAAAATCAAACGCTCTTCAAATGGTTCTGCTTAGCGGTCCCGTCATCCATTACCGAGATCGATTGGCCGGATTAAAAGATAACCGTTCAAACACACCCCCAAATCGAACACGATGGAATTTTTTATTAAACAAAATTACCAGCACAGTTTAATCGAACTCCGCGCACGCAATCGTTCGATCAATCTAAATCAATCTAATATTTAATTTGGAACAAATTGGAACTGCTCAAATTAAAAATTAAAAGTGTGATAAGAATTTCTATTATAAGATTAATTATAAAATTTATTTTGTTCGACAATTTGATTACGATGATAATTTAAATCGTGGAATTTTAGTTACCCCAAATTGCACCATCATGTATTAGGATTTTAATTTTATAATTTTTCTGAGTTAATTTTTCATACTAACAGTTAAATTTCATACTTTTAAATCTGATCCCAGACCAAATAATTCTAAATTACAAAATTGATTATAAATAATACTATTACTAATGTTTAATCTTGCTACAAAATTGTATAAATAAATTCTTATGACAGAAATTGGAATTTCAGACATTTGGTTAAATTAAGCTAAGATTTAATTAAATAAAATTGAAACTGCTTAAATAAAAAATTAAGGGTGTGATAAGAATTTATTAAGTATAATTACAATAATAATAAATATTGTGGGTTTTAAAAATTCCCCCAAAGATGCAACGACTCTATTAGAATTATAATTTTATGTAATCTTTGGTATCTGTATTATTTAATATTGATATTTTTAAACAATCTTTGACTAAAATATTCTAAATGAAGGAATATATAATATACTTATAAGGGCATCTATTAATAGTATCATTAATGTTTAAACGTGCTACAGAATTGTATAAATCTTTACAACAGAAATGATCAGTTCAGACATTTGGTTTAAGCCAACATTTAATTTAAACAAAATTGGAACTGCTTAAAATAAAAATTAAGTGTGAGGTAAAAATTTCTATTACAAGATTAACTATAAAATTTATTTTGTTCATCAATTTTATTACGATGTTAATTTATATTCTGAGCTTTAAAAATTCCCCCAAAGATGCAACGACGTCTATAAGAATTTTAACTTATTATAACCTTTGATAAATGTATTATTTCTTTACGTTTACATTTGATAATTTTATACAAAACTCAAACCAAAAAATTCTAATGGAAAAAATATATAACATATGAAGCCATCTAATAATAGTTCAACTAATGATTAAATGTGCTACAAAATTGTATAAATCATTACGACAGAAATTGTCATTTCAGACTGCTTAAAATCAAAATTAAGTGTGTGATAAGAGTTTCTATTACAAGATTAATTATAAAATTTATTTTATTCATCAGTTTGATTACGATGTGATTTATATTGTGAGCTTTAAAAATTCCCCTAAAGTTGCAACGACATCTATTAGAATTTTACTTAATATAACCTTTGATATATGTATTATTTTTTTACCGTTGCATTTGATACTTTTAAACAGTCTCAGGCCAAAAAATTCTAAATGAAGAAATATATAACATATAAAGGCATCTATTAATAGTACAACTAATGATTAAATGTGCTACAAAATTGTATAAATCTTTAATTTAAATACAATTGCTTAAATTAAGTGTGTGGATTTTAAAAATTCCCCCAAAGATGCAACGATATCTTTTAAGATTTTAAATTTGTATAATCTTTGATATCTATATTATTTTTTACGATTACATATGACACTTTTAAAACAATATTAGACCAAAAAATACTAAATGATGAAATATATAACACATAAAGGCATCTATCTATTAATAGTATAACTAATATTTAAACGTGTTATAAAATTATATAAATCCGACGACAGAAATTGTCATTTCAGACATTTTGCTTAATTTAAATACAATACAGCTTAAAATAAAAATTAAGTGTGGTATAAGAATTTCTATTACAAGATTAAGTATAAAATTTATTTTGTTCATCAATTTGATTACAATGATAATTTGTATTGTAGCCTTTAAAAAGGCCCAAACATACGGCGACGTTTATTAGAGTCTTAAATTTTTAATATTTTTCTTAATTAAAATAAAAATTCTAAATTAGGAAATAATATATAACATAAAGTGGCATCTATTAGTACTATAACTAATGTTTAAACGTGCTGTAAAATTGCATAAATTCTTATGGTAGAAATTGCAATTTCAGTTCGTAAAAACGAAAATAAATATACGGAGGATTAAATTTAGCATCGAGTTCGCCGGTTTAAAGTATGCAGGCATATGAGTATGACCAACATAATAAACATAATAACAGAATTTATGAAATCATCCCGTGCCGGAGGAGACGCACAGTTATCCGACAGCGACACAAACTGTGCACCGTTTAATTCAACTTTGTCCAAGACTTTACTTTATTTTAATAAGACAAATTAATTGCGCACGCCAATTAAATGGGCTTTACGGCCACCATTGTGTACATAATTCGTATTATCTGTTATTATTGTGCGGGCTAATTGACGATAAAAGATTATCCCACAGTGTAACAGCTCAATTACAACCGTATTTCACAATTTTACATGCGCATCAGCGAAAACCCGGCCATAACTCAAGATTATTAAGATTCCCCACTAAAACGCTAGAAGATATGTACTTGATGACTGCTGCTGGGGTTTTTGTGCCCGGTTATTATTGGAGGCGCTCGATTACAGTGAAAACCTGCTGATTTCTGTATTAATTGCGAGATTACTTTAATTAGATGCGATTCTTTAACCTGTTATTAAGGTACTTAACGTCCAGCTACGCTAAAACACATCGCTGAAGTTCCAATGTAACTGGCTTTTTCCGAATATTCGGTAGTTTGCCGATAATTAACATAAATTATGTAATGCATGTTGGAATCGAAGCCGCAATAATGGTGGGGGCATAATGAATGGCCCCTTGAATTTGAACTTATGATCCTCGACAATTTATAAAGGTAAACCGTTTAACAGGGCTGCGCCTAGCGGAGGAATGCTGCGGAAAATGGTAAAAATTCGAGAATATATGACCGAGATACGCTCAAATCGAAGAAGTAATCTACATGTAGTAATCTAATCGGGCACAGGTGTCCATGAATATTACTGTCAATGCAGAGGTGTACCGTATTTTTTCCGTGTAGGCTGAATATTTATAGAACAAGGACGTCATACAGAATTGCACAAAAACGTACTTAAGGATATGCCTTATTGACGACGCTATTCAAATCTTTATTGGACAAGTTCAATGCAAACAAAACGAAATTTATCTGGCGATCGGTGCCGATGCATGAGCGTGCATTGTATCTATACGTTTATTTATTTATTTCAATCTCTAACTGTGTATTCGATTAATCATTAATTAGTACTGCTGTGCAAACGTCAAATTACTCTTTTTTTCAGCTAAAAAGTAACTTGTCTTACTGGTAATGTTGAATAAATTAATAAATCCTGACAAAAACTAGATTTATTGCGTGATAAACAGGATATGACCAACAAATCTTTGGAATTTTGAAGGAACAAATAAAAATCAAAATATTATTTATTTAATTCATTAATTTAATTATTTAGAAAATTAAAATACCTTAAATAATATAAAACATTTCAAAAAAAGTGAAAATTATAAATTCAAAAAATTAAGAAAGACTAAAAAAATATAAAATAACAATTCTCTAAAATGTAATAAAAATTTTATGTTCTAAAGAAATCTTATAAAATATATAAATTTTTAGTCACTGAAAATATGAACAACTAAAATATAATAAATTTTTTGAAATTTAATATAAATTGTTTTACTCTAGAAAAATCTTAAAATTATAAATTACTTAGTTTTGCAAAAACAAATATATCTTTAATCAACGTAAATTTAAACAATTAAGAAAGATACGCTTAAAAAATATAAAACAAAATAATAATTCCCCGAAATTTAGTATAAACTTCAGGCTTTCAAAAATTATAGATTCCAGTTTTATAAAAAAGAAATATATTGAAAAAATATAATATTATTTTTTGATGTAATATAAATGTTTTGATCTAAAGAAATCTTAAAATTACTTAGTTTTGCAAAAACCAAATATAAATAAATTTAAACCATTAAAAAAGATAAATTTAAAAATTACAAAATAATAATTCTCTGAAATTTAATATAAATTTTAGATTTTCAAAAAATGTTAAAATTATAGATTGTATTTTTGTAAAAAAAATATATTTTTAATCACTGAAAATATGAACAATTAAAAAAAATGGATAAACTTAAAAAATATAAAACAATAAAATAATAATTCGCTGAATCTAAAAAATAGATTGAAAAAATATAATATTATTTTTTGAAACTTAATATAAATAATTTGGTATAAAGAAATCTTAAAATTATAAATTATTAAGTTTTGGAAAAACAAATATATGTTTAGTCACTGTATATTTAAACAATTAAAAAATATAAAATAATAATTCTCTGAAATTTAGAATAAATTTTATGTTTTCAAGAAATGTTAAAATTACTAATTTTAGGTTAGGTTAGGTTCAAATGTTAAAATTATAGTTTATAATTTCGTAAAAAGAAATATATTTTCATCACTGAAAAAATGAACAGTTAAAAAAAATGGATAAACTTAAAAAATATAAAATAATAATTCTCTGAAATTTGAATCAAAATTTTAGGTTAGGTTAAAAAAATGTTAAAATTATAGATTGTAATTATGTAAAGAATATATTTTTAATCATTGAAAATATGAACAACTAAAAAAACTAGATTGAATAAATATAATACTACTTTTTTAAATTTTCTTATAAATCACTTTACTCTAAAGAAATCTTAAAATTATAAAATACTATTAATTAGTTTTCCAAAAACAAATATATATTTAATCAGCGTAAATTTGAACAATTAAAAAAGATAGAACCAAATAATTTATATTAAAATTCAGTGAATTGTATTATATTTTTTGAATATATCAATAAAAGATAATTTACAAAATACTATATATAATAATAATGACATTAATTTTGATTAATAAAATTTGTTTTAAATTTTTTGCGGTACCTGATAAAGTGTACACACCGTACGAAACAGACGAATTGCATTCGTTTAAAAGTTTATGGTTTAATCGACAAATCTAATAACTCTGAATTATGATAGCAGAACGTACGATATATTACCATTGTAGAAACAAGTTATGGTTGCGTCATTGGAAACACTTGCACGGACATGTTTTATATCAATTGTAATTAAATGTCTGTATTGCTCAGCTGAAGTATTCCATTTCCTTTGGTAATGTATGCGCCGTATCAGCCGGGCGTTATGATAGAAATAAATCATGCAGGAATATCACCACATCAATATTTAATGCATCGGTAAAACAATGTATCTGTTGAGTGCGATCTGAGAATGTTATATATCTTCATAAAGCATTTTATTATTCGTGTAGGAGCGACAACTAAAAACATTAAATATTAATTAGCTTCATTTCTTTTGAAATTATTCTTACGTGGGTATCGGCTCTAATAACTTTTATTTTAATTTCACGGACACATAATTAATAGTTTTTATATGTAGTAATAAATCTGTACAAATACAAATATATCTGGCTTTGGTTAATCGAATGAAAATGCGGAAAAGCCTTTTAATTTCCAATAAATTCGAGTTTGGAACATTTTATAGAGATCCCAGGCGGCGCAACATCAAACGAACGAAAATAATCGCTTTGATTTAAATACTATTTAAATCGCATAATTCACCTGACATTCTTTATTTACTTTATCGAAACGACTACACTTATTCTTAATTAATGATGTGTAAACATAATAAAATTATATAATGAGGCTAGAGAATGTCTACGAATAGGAACTGTCGAACTATAAAGCCCATACCAAAGTTAAACAATGTTTGTTGTCAAAATTAATTGACATTACATTTAAAACAAGCCTTTGTTAAAATCTCTTTTGTTTTCTAACGATAATAGGTCTGAGAAGATTCTGGGAACGAAAATGCAAGGTTTCAGCTACGAGTTGTTAATTCGTTTAATGATCTCCATTCCGGTTATAAATATCATTTTCTAAATTGAAAACATTAAAACATTTTACACTTTACCATTATTTTAATTTACTCTTATTAAAAGTTTCTTAAATATAGTGATTTGTTTTACTTTTGAGTTTATCTTTCATAATTGTATAAATTTATTAAAAATATATTTGATTTTTGTGAAATTGTACAATTTATAATTAATAATCCTCTGAAAATTAATATAAATTTGCTATAAAAAATCTTATAAATGAATTTACCCTTATCAAAAGTTTCTTAATTGTAGTGATTTCTTTTACTTTTGAGTTTATATTTCATAATTGTTTAAATTTATGGTCATTAAAAATATATTTGATTTTTGTAAAATTGTACAAGTTATAATTAATAATCCTCTGAAAATTAATATAAATTTGCTATAAAAAATCTTATAAATGAATTATAAAAATATATATTATATACAACATAATTTTGTAAAAATTAAACATATTTTTTATCTTTTTAAATTTGTCAAGTCAATAAATCTAAACATTATAAACTACACATTTTTGTAAATCTAAACTAAAGATAAACTCAAAATATATAATATGTTGTTCCGTCAGTAATATGTACAATTAAGAAAAATAAACTCAAAAAATATTCTCTGAAATTTAATATAAATTATTTTGATCTAAAGAAATTTTAATATAATAAACTCTAAGACTATTAAGAAATTTGAACTTAAAAAATATAATACAATCCTCATAAATTTAATATGAATTGCCCTAAAAAATCTTAATGTTATAAACTGCTCAGTTTTAAAAAAATATAATACAATTCTCATAAATTCAATATAAATGTGTTTCTCTTATAAAATCTGTACAATTAAAAAAGATTAACTGAAAATATATTGTATAATACAATTCTTTGAAATTTAATATGAATTGTTTTAAGAAATCTTAATATTATAAACTGCACAGATTTGTAAAAGATAAATATATTTTTAATCTCTTGAAATTAGCACTATTAAGAAAGATAAACTAAAAATATATAATACAATTATCTGAAATTTAATATGAATTGTTTTAAGAAATAAGAAAAAATATAATACAATTCTTATAAATTCAATATACAATGTATTTCTTTTAAGAAATTTTAATATTATAAATTTCTTTAAATCTGAGCAATTAGAAAAAGAAAATCTGAAAAAATATAATATAATTCTTTGAAATTTAATATGAATTGTTTTAAGAAATCTTAATATTATAAACTGCACAGATTTGTAAAAGACAAATATATTATTAATCTCTTCAAATTTGGACTATTAAGAAAGATATACTGAAAAAATATAATATAGTTCTCATCAATTAAATATAAAATGTTTTTACTTAAGATATCTTAAAATTATAAACTACACAGTTTTATGTAAGATAAATATACTTTTAATCTATTCAAATTTGGACTGTTAAGAAATTATATTAGAAAATATTAAGAAAAAATGTAATACAATTCTTATAAATTTAATATAAATTTTTGTGTCCTTAAAAAATCTTAATATTATAAATTACAGTTTTTTAAGAGACAAATATATTTTTAACCTCTTTAAATCTGAACAATTAAGAAAGGTAATCTCGAAAAATAATTCAATTCTGATAAATTTAATTTATTTTTAATATAATATTTTAATATTTGTCCTTAAGAAATCTTAATATAATAGTAAAAAGACATGTGTGAAATTAAGAATATTAAGAAAGATAAAAGTATGTCAAATAGTATATATAAAATTTACAAAGTACTTTTTACCCGTTCTGTAATTAATATACTTGGAATTTTATTGGGATACAAAAACTAAATAATTGCATACAATTAAATTAACATGAAACAATTCCACCGTCTCTCATAGCCTTGTAGAATTAGTTAAATAAAGACTGGTGGGCGACTTTCTTTGTGATAAACATGAAAAAAAAAAAATTGTCCCTGTTATTTAAATAATAAACTAAGAGACACGTCAGTAAAAAAAGCTTGGGATGGTAATTTATTGCGCACATGTTGGAAATATCGTTTGGATTATTAGTATAATTGATAGGATGCAATTTAAACTCTAAACTATTCATCTAAATTATAAACCTTGGACAAAAACGCGGCGTTTAATTCCGCTTAATTAACTCCCCGCGATATTCGTTTGAACAAAAAGCGGAATTAATGTAATAATACGTTAATATATTATTATGGGTCTTGGGTAATAATTGCAAATGTCATTTTAATATTACTGCATGTTTATTATACGTGGTTCGTAATTATTGAGTGAAATATTGGTAGGTAGATCAATAGGTTTATTTATCAGATTTGATTGTGAATCTTAATTGACACATTATAATAACTAATAATAATTTAGTAAAACTGTTGGGCGGTTAAATGTATAATTTAACATTGATATTGTTGATACGAATCTCCAACATGTACATTCATGCATGTGTGTAATTCATCTACGTTTGGTTACCTCAATAATTCCACAAAAAGTAGCAGAAACATTTGGCTTATAAAACGTTTCTTTTTAGTACAGAAACGGCGACTTCTTACGGAAATTATTATTCATAAATTCAAATTAAATTAGCCACTAATGAATTGTGATGTAATTTGTATTCTACCCAATCTAATGTCTCATGAAGTTATGTGGCGCCAGCACAGAAAGCAACATTTGCCGAGAATAGCCTCTTGTTATTCAATAATTTGCCTTTATGTACACTGTTTCTAGTGCTATTTGCACTTGCGTAAATATACGCTGACAACGGTAATATTACTTGTTTTCAGCTATGAAACTTTCAGGCTAATTGCGAAATGACACACTCATTCACAAAAGAAACATTTAACGTGCATTAAAGATTTTTATCTCCATTTAATAATGGGCCTATTACTGATGCAGTTTTTTTCTGATTGTTATCGTGAATTGAATAATATTATCCAAGTAATCTGTCATATTCAAATAATTCAACAGTTCATTATATTTGAAAATGTTTTCAAATCATTAAATAGGACCCTATGAATAAATCAAACAACTTTGGTGTCAATGGTTTGAAATTTAAAGTAATTTTGAGTGTCATAATTAATAATTATTCATAAACAAGAAAAATTTTCATTTTCATTAAAATTTAGCAATGTATTTAATTTATATCAAAACTAAAAATTTAACTATGAGCAACAAATCATAAATAATTTTATTTTTATAGATATTTTAGATCACATTTTTTTAATTCCAGTTGACATAAAAACACTAATCAAAATTAAAAAAATCATATTTTATTTAAGATTTTATACTGGTTTAACTAACATTACTACAAAAGCACTAAATTAATCAAAAATAAGAAAATTCATAAACATTTTTATATTCATAGTAAATTTAAATATTTTATTAAAATTGATATAAAATACCAACTTAACTACTAAACTATTAACTAAATAATTAAACAGAAATTAAAAATGATAAATAACTTTATTTTACTTAAAATATTTTATACTTATTTAACTGACATTGATATAAAATCACAAAATTGTTCCAATAATTAATTAAAAATAAGAAAATTCATAAATATTTTTATATTAATCGAAAATTTATTTTTTTTTTCATAATTATTTTATTTAAATTGGTATATAAACACTAAATTGGATTAATAATTAATCAAAAATATAACAATTAGAAATATGTTTATTCTCATAGATAATTTTGATATATTTTTTCCATATGTACTTTATTCGAATTGATATAAATATTTTTATTTATCTAAATATTTTAGAAATTATATTCATATTTTTCTTATTCGAATTGAATTATTGAATTAATCAAAATTGAAAAGAAACCTTAATAATATTTACTTAGACTTTATGCTGGTTTAACTTACTTAATTAATTAACTTAGTATAAATATACTGATAATAATAATTAATCAAAAATAAAGAAAATCGTAAATATTTTTATATTTTTTATTATTTTGGAATATTTTTCAAATTTATTATATTCAAATTGATGTAAAAACAACATTGGATTAATAACAGGTTGAAAATGTATAATTTAATTTTTTTAAATATTGTAGAAAGTTTTACATATTTAATTTATGTAAATTGATATAAAAATATTAATCAAATATAAAAAAAAACCTAAATAGTAATTTAGTTAGAAGATTTTATATTGATTTAACTGATATAAACACTAAATTAACTAAATGGCATCTTATTATCCGTGGTAAAAAATGTCCTACTAAATTTTTGTAATATTATAATATAAAAGTATAAAAAATAATTTAAAACAACGATATAAAAAATAATTTTGGACCATTGCTTAATATTTTGGACAGTCTGGTGAATATTTATTGGACGCATAATTTTTATGCCCGTATAAATTGAACACAATAAATTCACACTTTCATTCAAGGTTCGCGTTCATTACGTTAAGAAACCTCCCTTTATGTAACCCGATTTTTTGGCTTTAATCTCCGACGAACACGATTTCGTAATCCCGTCCATAAACGAATTTTTAACCGCTTATATGGACTTCGATGTGGAGAAAAAATTGTGTCACAGTTACACCCACAATTGTATTATACATCTACTTTTATGTAGTAAAATAATAAAACCAATTGCGGGGTCAAAATGTCGACACATTGCCAAAACTTATTGCCACTCGGTTTTTGGTGTGTGCGTGTGTGAGTCACTTTTTCTTCGGCTCGCGTTGTGTACAATTTAAACTTTCCATTTAATCTGTTTGTTTATTAAATCATAACACTTTATATGGACAATATAATTCCCGATTTGCATATTATACAACTGCACATTAAGCGATTATATTACCGAGTGTAACACGATGAGTAACAATTCTTTTTTTCCATGCGCGCAATGTCATAAAGTACTTTCGAGATTTTATTTATTCACTGACGGCATCGTACGAATTGCATGTTGCTTTCTCAGATGAAATTGATGGATTTTTTATATGCCACGCGAAAAACATCGTCGGACTCTCCTGCCACTTTCACTTCCACCCCAATCATCAACTGACTCATGCAATGTTTATTCGTTCGATTTAAAGGGTCCCAAATTATTTCTAAATCTAATATAATATAAATATAAGTAAGTCGAACGTCAGTTCCAAATAAGCAACATCCAATCATTGTTTACAACACAGCATCCAAATTGGCGATGTCAATATTATTAGTATTCAAACGAATGACATGCTAGATTTCCAAAATAGCAATATCGAATATCTATGTCGCAACAGCCTTATTACTTAATTAATGTTTGGCCATGTATTTAATAATTTATTTCATTGTAAGCGCCGATGAATTCTTTACATAATAATTATAATTTGGCATTCACACAAAGCCCCGTTTTGTCGGCAACAAATTGTGAAACATAAAAATCTATTTTATTGAATCACAATTGGGTATCTAAACATACGTGGCTTGTTCCATTTTTCTTCTATTGGTTGTACTTTGCAAATATTGCCAACTACACACAACATCAGAAGTCTTTACTTTATAATTCTCCAAAAATGACCCCTAAATATTAAATTATTTTTTAAAATGACCAAATATTTTGAAAATAATAATATACAATTATAATAATATAATATAATAACAATAATATTAAGAATAAAAACAAGAATTTTTATATAAATTTTAAGAATAATTTTTATTATTATTATATGTATTTTTTATTATTTCTATTCCTTTACTTAAAATATATAAAAAATATATTGTTTTAATAAGATATAAGTAATGTATGTAATAATAAAAAATATTTAAATACCATAAAAAATTAGTAGAAAAATATAAAATTGTAAAATTATAATAAATATTTGTTTCTTTTTATTCAGTTTAAATAAAAATATTTTAAATTAACTAAATTAAAAAATTCTTTATATTTTGTTTAATTATTTTATTGCTCAAAAACTCAAAAATAAATTATGAAAAACAAATGCCTAATAAATTTATAAAATAAATATTTATTTTTATTTTAATGTTACCTATTTTTTCATAATTATTTTATTCAAATATATATTAAATTATATTAATAATTAATAAATAGTACGAAAATGAGGAATATTTTTATTCTTATAGATATTTTAGAAAGTTTTTCATATTCATTTAATTCAAATTGATATAAAAACCCTAAATTGATTTTATAACTAATCAAAAATAAATAAGTGCATAAATACTTTTACTTTTATAAATATTTTAGAAAGAAAATACTATTGGATTAATAATTAATCAAAAATAAAAAAATTATAAATATTATTATGCTTGCAAGATTTTATTCTGGTTTAATTGACCTTTCTATAAAAACATATGGGTCGAAAATAAAATAAATTCAGATATATTTTTATTGTTACAAATATTTTAGAAAATCATATTTATTTTATTAAAATTGATATAAAAACACTAAAATGAATTAATAATTAATAAAAAAAATATGAATATTATTATGTTTACAAGATTTTACTCTGGTTTAACTGACATTTCTATAAAAACATAAAAATAAAAAAATTCAGATATATTTTTATTTTTATAAATAATTTAGAAATTTTTTCATATTTATTTTATTCAAATTTATATAAAAACATAATTGGATTAATAATTAATAAAAAAATGTGAAAATGAGAAATATTTTTATTTTTATAGATATTTTAGTAAATTATAAATATACAATTATAATAAAAATAATATAATTTTAAGAATATTTTTTTTATTATTGCTAGTCTTTTGCGTAAACTATTGATTAAAATGATTGATTATTGATAACCAAATGATTAAAATTAAAATAAATTTATAAATTAAATAATTATTTTATTTTTGATTAGTATAACATTAAAAAATATATAAAAATATTTTTAATAATTATTCTGGTATACTTTATTTGTGAATTGTGAGCACAAGTGTAGATAATTAATAATTATTTATTAATTGATATTTTAATGAAAGCAACAAATAAAAATAAGTATCGTTTTGTAATGTAAAATTTCACTCCATATATGAAAGAAGTTCCATCGAAATACGCAGATAATTTATTAAATATACCGTGTCAAGGATGCATTATTATTATAAATTATTTTATTAAAGCAAAATGAAATATTGTAATTAGTTTACCGATTTAATACATATATGGAATGGTAAAATTTTGTTTATTAATTTTGCATTCGCATTATTAATGCAAATAAATTATTTATTTATTATTTTTTTATTTCAAAATCACATGTTACGTTCGTTATAGTAGATATACACTGCTCAACTTGTTTTAAGGAATAACTTTCCTTGGTTCCTCTTTTTTTTTCTGTTGTTCAGAAGATGTAAAGCCAATTTACATTTGACTGACAAGACAAAACAACATAATTCATGAAGTTTAAAAAAATTTGTTACACAATACTCTTAGCTTAAATAAATAGCGAATATTTCGTGCTATTTTACATGTACGGAAGCAAACGTATTGTGAAATTAATTAACAGTATTCCGTGGAACAAGAATATGTATCTAAAATATCTCGAAACCGTCACATAAAGTCGTGTGGAACAGTCGACATTATGGGAAGTAGTTAGTAAGTCCATAATGTAAAAGTCCATAAATCCGTGCGGAAAGACATTTATAAGGCAATATCCATTAACCATTGTTTAGTTTATTTTATTCACTTATAAAGAAAATTTACTTTTACCCGAGTCCGTATTGCGCTGTCACTTGTCTCATATCATGACTTATCCGGAATAGAGGAACAATGGCCTGAAAGTATTCAGATTATCAGTCGCCATAAACAAAATATCGAAATGCATAAATTCCTTATAAAAGTGGATGAGGAATAATTTTCTAGGCCGTTAGTTCCGATCGATATCGGGCAGCAATTTCTTGTACATATCGCCAATTGTGTCACATAACTTCTAAAATAAAACGCGATAAATAAATACTACAACGGTTGGTGGAACACATTAGAAATTATGACGGCATAAATCCCAATCACTATACGAGGGTGTACTTCTGCACAACAGTAGGTACTTTAGTGACACACTTAATTGGATGGTACCGCTTCCTCTTTATTATCAATCGATAACGTATTCCACTTATTCTAGTCGTTGTAAATGAAATTTTATACCCCGCAGTAAACGATTTTTATTTGCCCTTCACATGAATGCCCAACACTGGTGCAATTTATAAACCTAAGGCTGTTTCAGTTGGATAGTTGCCTAACGATCCATTTGACTGGCTTATTTAACAAGAATTAATTTAGTTCTCATTTGATTCATTGACTTTACTCTGCAATATAAATGTAATGTTTAAATTTAACTAGCAAATTGATTGTTAATGGCCTTAAAAGACATACCCCACAATGAGGCTGTCAATGTAAATTATTCCTGTTGTTTCGTCAAAGAAAATAATAACAGAAATCTTTGGGTAAGCCACGCAACTTTCCTTGATACAATTAGAGCTCAGTTAGGGGAAGTATTATATGAAAAAGGTTATTTCCAGTTTTATTAACTGCACCAAAGATTTTATATTAATCTGGTAGTTTCAACTGAAGGTTATTTCAAACTTTATTAGCTACAGGGAAGCTTCAACTGGTGAGGGAAACAACAAATACTTAAAGAAGAGAAACAAAGTCGAAAATATTTATGAAATGAAACAAGATTCTCAATCTCAGTTATATAAGACACTTCAATCTGCATTGATAAAAATGTAATAAAGGAAAGACTTGAAGATCCTTAACATGATGATTATTTCTAATAATATTCATCAAAATACTTTTTGAAATCAAGAAAGAATTAAAAGAAGATTCTATGGGGCAAAGAAACTTTTAGTTAGATAGACATGTTCCACAATGAAAGTATGACATTTTCCTAGCAATATTCCTTGGATTTAGACAAATCAGCAAAACCTGGAAATAATTTTATGAGAGTATCAATATTAATTATTATTATAAACATAAGTTTTTGTGTATACAATACGACAAGCGTTTGACCTGTCTGAATTTAGAGAGAGACATCATACATGATAGAGACAGTAGAAGTCTGTCCCATAGTGGGAGACTTACTGTCTCTATTGTTCATGACGTCTCTTTCAGGATTCAGATGGATCAAATTCTTTTCGTACTGTATACTATGACATTTTTCTAGCAATATACCTTGGATTTGGTCAAATCAGGAATAGCTGGAAATAATTTTATTCAAAAATAAACACTAAGGAGTGTTTAGAAAAGTATTTTGTGATAAAGGTTATTTCTGGTTAATTAATGTGAGATTTTAGGAAGACCATAAATATTTAAAGAAGAGAAACAGTAACCAAAAAACTGGAGAATAAATAAAAAATTCTCAATGTCAGTTACTTAAGACACTTCAATTTGGATTTATCTAAACAATAAAAGTGTAGAAAACAAAAAACTTGAAAATTGCTAACATAATGATTACCTCTAGTAAAATTCGTCAAAATACTCTTTGAAATAAAAAAAAAAATAACTGAAGAAACTCTATAGGACTAATAAAGCTTCTAGTCTGTTAGACATACATTATATTTCAACTAGTTAGGAAAACCATAATCATTTAAAGAGAAACAGTAACAAAAAAATTGAAGAATAAATAAAAGGTCCTCAAGGTCAGTTGTATAAAACTCTTTGAAATCTAGAAAGAATTAACCACTCGATGCAATTTTTTGATGAGACTTCTAGCTAGTTTTATATGAAGATTCATGGCTAGCCTCAAACAAAATTGGCGGGTTGCTAAATGATGTTGGACTTCTGGCTTGATGCCAGTCTGGGATAAAGGCTGATCCATTGTTCGGGTCGTTTAATTGCTTTTCGGGGTATCTGGATCAAGTGGATATTATAGTAATAATTGGTCACGAGCGAGGACGCATTAAACGCAAAGGTGAGAACTACCAGAGCCAGATAAAACTAGATGTGAACGCCTCTTGACCGCTACGCAAGCACACTCGAATCAATTGCAATATTAGGATACCCAGTGAAGAGTACGTCGTCGATTAATAATTGATCGATTCATTATTGTGACAACAATGTCAACACACCAGATAACAGAACATGATTGACAAATTCCATCGACATTCACTCGATGCATAATGATAAATGACTTTTTCCTCATTTCAACAATCACCAGTGGAGAATATTTAATAAACCACGTGGGAGTCGAAGGAGAAATTCTGACGCCGGGGCACGATGCAGGAAATAATCAATAAATTAAGAAAATCTAATAATCACAGAATAAGAAAAACCATTGTGTTACATCGTTCGTAATTAATCTGATGAATGATAATGAAATGTAATTGAATAAACTGCCTTTTAAAATTGTTTACAATGCCGCCAGCGGCTAAGATGCTGTTCTAATACAGATTCGCATAAAAAACCATTTACTCTGGTTTTAATAATCGTGTGGGATTAATAATTATGATTGGCGCTGCCGGGAAAAACAACCTTTGTCTTAAATGTTTACACGTACTTTCACGACATGACTGACAATGATTGGATCAATGTAAATTAGAAACTGCATAAGCCGGACTCACACAAATTGATTAGGTATGTCGAAACGGCGAACTGGTTCGGATTCAATTATTTTAGACCGTGCCACGATCTATCGCACTCTTCTATTCCGTGGCGACTTTTTTTCCGCCGAAAGATTGATATCGGCCATGCGAAAGATTAACCAGTATAATTACAGAGAACCGGTGGGTCCGAAAACCTAATTAAACCTTCCAACATACATTAATCCACACGTAATCATGATATGAGTAATAAAGCACTTTGCATATTTTTTGCGGCTATTAAAGGTAAAACAGTTCGTCTAATTGATACAGTGCTGGTTCGTTAGTATCTCACATAATCGATGCCATTACCAAACACCACGATCCGATATTTTTGGTGCATTTCTTTTGCTGCCGCAGAAATTCCTCGAAACAATGACCAGAAGCTTTCGCAAAACCGGCGGATTTATTCAATATTTTTAGTAGTCGGTGCGACAATCTAACGGAGACGCTGCCACTGAGCTGCATCGTGGCCCATCAATAATCTGTTAAAATTATTATGTACACTATACGCATATAATAAATATGTAAATATAATTATACACCTCGACACCTGAAACGAGTTCTGAAAGAAATATTTTAGTTGCGTATTTAGTGTCCGCGGCAGATTGGCACTGAACATCAGCTTTTTCGACGATCAATTAACCGAAATCCATCACGTGTTTTTTTTCTCGGCCAGTTTGATTTAAATGTATATTAAAGTCGCATCGTGGCCAACGCCAATCAGATTATCGAAAGGATTATTAAGTCGCCTTCGCATTGTTTCATTCTGAACAATCTCTCATGTGAATTATCATTCTTTCAATCAATGTTTATCAATTTTGTTTTATTTATTTAATTTTAATTGTGGTTTTGAAAAGGTTTCAAAATATACTCAGTGATTGCAACACCAAGAAGGGAGTGTTCAATTTAATATTATTTTGGTAAAACATGGAGGTTATAGCAAGGAGTAAATGATTAAAATTTGTAAACAAAATATGAAAGAGTTTGGATTATTTTTAATAATTTAGTTAATTATGTTTTTGTCTGTATAGGTATAGCTATTGATTCAATGAGGTGGTCTATTTCTTCTAGAGGTATATCAAGGTACCTGTACTTCATGTCTTAGAACCACCAATGTGGTTGGGGGCTGCGGTAAATTTCATAGCTTTCTACTCATCATATTCCAAACATGTTCTATGGATGAAAAGGGGATCTGGCTAACCATGGCATCAGATTCACATGGGCCTCTTCAAAAAAGGTTAAACTAACCCTAATAACATGAGTTAGAGCATTATATTTTGAAATATTGGATCCCTGGGTCGATTAAGGTAAGGAAGAACATTCGGCTCTACTACTTCCTGAAGTAAACATTCCGCTGTCATGTTGCCTCTAATAAAGACTAAATGTGATCTATTTCCATGAGCAGCACCCTATACCATAACTTCAAACTGAGGTTGACGTGTTTCTCCTCGATGTCACCTGACTATTTTTCGCCTGTCATGTCCACCTACATAGAATTGGGATTCAAACTTAACACGGACAATGTACTATTTACTTAAATAGCAGAAACTTTTTTGTTTTTACCAATTTCTTCCAAATTTTGTTCCTCACCCACTGACCCGATAAAATCCAAAGGTACATAAATAATTTCTGCCAATTTTTGGTGTCAAAATCGACATGATATTTCCGGAAATATCGAGAAGCGAGGTGGGTAGCAGCGGTGGCTTATGTAAGACGTTCCATTAAATTACGCTATAAATTATGAACAATGTGAATTTCGTAAGAAGGCTAGTAGTGGCTCCGATCCATGAATGAAAGCTCGCTGGCGACGGCAGTCGTTTTACTTCGATTGTGAAAGCGAAACGCGTGGGCCACTTGATGAGTCTATGACTGCCAGCGTTGCGGTATCGAGGTAATGCACAATGGTTCAATTTTATTTCTTTTTAAACAAAACAAATAATATCCATTTCGAAAAGAAACAACCTGCAACTTCATTCAAGTCTGGTTGGATTAATGACAAAGCTAATAAGGGGGTTAAGTCATGCGCAGGGACCAGTGCGCAACATCTACTTAATCCAACACTTAAATCTTGCACCAAAAATGACAGAGTTAAAAAAATAAATAAATAAAAGAAACAAATAGACTATTATTAATCAATTTGTGGTAAACCACAGTAAGGTATAGTGTCCGCAATATTCCAAAGTAAAAACACCGTGCGTCCGAGGCGAACTCACGGTGGCGCCTACGTGGCCCTCGGGCGCAATTTTAGCGGTACTGTTTGTTCAAATGAATAATTAACGATGTGTTTAACTGCCGTGGTCTTTTGTGTTTCGGCGAATGGTTTTACCCGGGTTGTTTGTACAATGTACCGGACGTGCTTGAGCCAGACACGAAGACATACAAAAGCTTATTCGTTGTTTTCGGGAAAATAACTTGAAAAAAACAGGCGGACAAATTTGTTTTACTTCGGTTTCGGTTTTGTAAAAGCGTCTGCCACTTTTAAGTAGCTTTTACGAAGGTCAAGATGGGTTAGGTTAAGTTCAATCAGTTTATCCTTCACAACTTTTAACGTTTTATCGAAACGAAATAAAGAAACAAGGTGCACGTAGTAAAAATTGTCAATTAATTTAAGTTTTATTGTGTCTTTCGGTCATTAATAGTTGTGACCACAAGATTTCCAATACATAACTGTTCATCCAAGTCGTCGACATAAAAAATGCGTTCGACAAGTGTTACTGAGGGATTTCTATTACTACTACATATATGTTTATTATTGAAACAAGATCGTCCTTGAGATAACAATAAAAATTCATTATACAACACGATTAATAAATTAGCCTTAGATAGGCCTCATTGGCGTAGTGGGTTGCGGTGACCTCAAAAAGGTATAGAAATAGATTTTTTACGACTTTTAAATAGCTATCGCTTTTAATTTTTTAATGGAAACTGTTATTAACAACTATCTCATTACCGGGGTTTTGAATATGGATTAAATAAACAAATCAGCAGTTGCGTGGTCATAATAAATGTCAGTTAATGTTGAAAAATCCATTTACATGTTAAATGTAAATAAACAAACGTATGAGATGGGGCAATTAACGTTCGAATGTATCATTATGGTTTAAATAAAAGTCGGAAAAATAAACAAGGTCCTAAAACTTATGTCGGATTAAATGCGTAATCGTTAGTGGCGTTGAATATATTAGGAAATTTTTGAAATTTTTATCGGTGAATTAATGTGAAACGAGAAAGTGGCGCCTCTTCTGTTCATTATAATTAGTATAATTATAATTATAATAAGTCAAGTAGTGAAATAAACAAACTCTTCTACACATAATTATGTGTTGCAATATTATATTTACACAATATTTGTACATACATAAATATGTACATGTATATTATATGTTGGTGTAATTAATATTGAATTGTTACATTTCCATTTTTGGAGTCATACTGTAACAGTTGAAAATTCAAAGCACTAATTACGTCTTGTTATTTTTTATTACAATCCATTTTTAACAATAATAATTTTAAAATAAAAATTAAATTTATTATGATAGGAAAATCTATGGAAATTATTAGAAATTTTAATAAATAAATGCTTAATTATGATTTATTCCAGATAATTAACATTTTATTTCATTATGAATTTTGGTATAATTAGTTATCATTATTAATCATTTAATATTACTCAATAAAACTCATTATATATTTATATAGATAGTATAATATACAATATTTGAAGATACTTTTATATAAAATTATATTTTGAAATATAGATTTAGAATTTATCATATGTTAATATATTTTTTTAAAGTAATAATCATTTTATAGATTTATTAAGTAAAAATAAAAATGAGTAGACTAATTTGATTTATTTTATTTTTTAAACCCTTCATACTTTAAAAAGTTGATAAAACTATCTATTAGTTTCTGTATTTTGATTAAAAATTTGTGAGAAGTATAAAATTATAAAAAAATATTTAAATATAAATGGGAAAAATAAATAAATATTTTTTGATAAATATTAATATATAAATTATAATTATTATCTCACTTTACATTATAAAATAATAATTAAATTTTCAAAAAAATATTTTTATTTTTTTTTATATTAACAGAGTTATAGTTATATAAACAACTAAACAAATTTTAGTTTAAAATTTGAGATAGATCCTAAAATACTTAATAATTTGGAAATAGATAGTAAAACTAAATATTTTTTAATCATCTTACATTTTAAATAATTATTTTTCAAAATATTGTATTTAAATATTAATTTTGATAAATACATATAAAAATAAAGTTGGTTATAATTTTATTAAAGAACTAAACAAAATTAAGTTTTAATATTTTAAAAATTAATGAAATATTCATTTTATAAATTATAATCAAATATATATCATAAATAACAGTATAATAATTTTATTAGATATAAATAAGAAAACTAAACATTTTTTTTAATAATTTCTTAATATTTTAATTACAATTATAAGTCATCTTAATTTAATCTAATAATTTATTTTTTACATTTTAAATAATTGAATATATATATATATATATATATATATATATATATATATATATATATATATATATATATATTAAATAATATTGAATTGAATATTTGAATATTGTAATTAGTTATTAATTTTGATAAATACATATAAAAATAAAGTTAGTTATAGTTTTATATTACAAAGACCTAAACAAAATTAAGTTTAAAATATTTAAGTGTATTATTATTTCATTCATTTTATAAATTATAATTAAATAATAATCATAAAAAATAGAATAATAATTTTATTTATTTTATTGAATTTAATAAATGTTTATTGAATTAGAGCTTCACAATTCTAAAAATTGATTAAATAAAAAAATATATTAAATTCTAAGTTGACTATTATTTTATATTCTAGAATACTTATTATAAGTTTAATATTATACAAATTAGTTAGATACAAACAAGAAAACTAAATATTTTTTTATAATTTTCTAACATTAGTATTATATATATAATTATCTTCATCTTAATTTATTTTACTTAATAAGTAAAATTTCAAAATATTTTATTTAGTTATTAATTTTGATAAATATATCTAAGAATAAAATTATTCATAATTTTATATTAAAAGAACTAAACATATTTAAGTTTAAAATATTTAAATATATTTTCAAATTAATAAAATTATCATTTTATAAATTATAATTAAATAATAATCAATGAAAATAGAATAGTTTTATTTAATTTCATAAGATTACACTTAAAATCTCCCAAATTTTACACTATTATATTATATTCTAAAATATAATATAATGATTTCGTAATTATAATTATAAAACATATTAATAATAATTAAATTTTCAAAGTATTTTTTAAGTAAATTTAAAATATGCATATAAAAATATAGTTACTAATAGTTTTGTATCACAATGAACTTATTATTAATTATAATAATTATAATAACATAAGTATTTTGTTTAATTTTTTTATTATGTATGTTAACCAATTTGATATATTGTAAAATACTTAATAATTTCAGAAGAATAAACTAAAGTAAGTGTAAAATTATAAAACATATTCATTAATAATTATTATCGTAATATATTAATTACATATAATCATAATTTACAATTTAATTAGTAATATTTTAGGTTTGATTAAATGTAAACAGCAAAAAACCAAACAAGTATTTTAAGCTATAAAAATTATAATAAATAGTTATTTAAAATTTGCATATAAATTAATATAAAAATGTATAAAAATGCAATTAAAACACGTGGTGACATAAGAAATTAAAAATAAAAATGTCAACGTTTCAACAAGTAAAAATTTATTGATAAATCTAATGTTGTTATTACAATATCAGCTTACAAAATCACGTTTTAATAATTTCTGGAAATAACAATAAAATCCTAGAAGATCTTAATCTAAACAAACGGGTCGTTGTTCGAAAAACGTTTTTATTTAAGCATATTCAGTAACTCGTCAAAATTGACCGTCCAGAATCTTAAACGCCACCATTTATGGCTTATCAATTTGTAGAAAATCACATTTTACGATTCCAATAAAATAAAGATAGGACGGAGTATTATTTAACCTCACCGTTGTCTGCGATAAGATCCAATAATTGTTATTACGATTTACGTATTCTGTGTGTGTACCTTTCAAAAACAACCGAGATAACATATATTAGTCGGTGTTAAAAACAACATTTACACCGCTGACAATGCATTCATTAGATTCGATCGTGGGCTAAGCAGCGGATTGTTACGGGCCCCCCTTAATCTACGAATAGTGTCGCCCGTACATAAAAAACAATCCTTTAACATCGGCACAGGGTGTGATTCATATTATAATTTATTAGTCGAACAGGTGAACGGGTCTGATGGTGGTCCCCCCGATATATTTTACGGTCCGGGCTTGACTTTTATTTTACAAGCTCCGGTTATTCGGGCGCACCTAGGCCATTGTGTTTTTACTTTTGTTAGGTCTAGTTTTTGTTGCTGCGTCTTTTTATTTACTAATTTACGACTGTAAGTATTTCAGTCAAGGGAAAAAACATATTCGTTATTCGATGTTTGCAATATAAATTGAAGGGTTTATTGGTGTTACTGAAAAACTGATTCTTCAAGTAAATAAGCTCAATTTTAATTAACTTGATTAAAAATACACATAAAGTAACCGAAAAAGAAGAATTGTGTTCTAGGTACTTTTTGGTAAATTTTCAAAAAATAAACTGAAACTGCATTTTATGTTAATATATTTAAATTTCTTTATTTATAAAATAAAATAATTTTTAAATATATTATAAATTTTGATTAAAATTCTGTAAAAGTAGAAATAAATAAAATTTGAGAGATAATTTAATAGCCAAATTTATAGTTCAGAATTAAGAGATTTTTAATTTAACAGAATTTATTTACATTTAATTTTGTTTTATAGTTAAAATTTGAGGGATTTTTAAATTAGGTGGCATAATTCAAATATAATCTTTTAATGGTTTTATACATTAAAAATTTTAATTATCAATTTCATGGACAAACATTTAATCAAGTGTAATTATTAATTTTAGTTATAAATTAAGAAATTTTTAACTTAGTTTAGATTATTTTCATTTAGCTCTTTTATAGCTAAAAACGAGGATTTAATTGAATTTATTCATTCATTATTAATTTAATTAAATATTATTTAATTTAATTTTTTTATTCTTAAAATTTAAGAAATTTTTGATTTTGTAATTTTATTGAATTTATTCATTCATTATTATTTATTAAATATTAATTTTATTGTTATAAATGAAGAAATATTTAATTTAATTGAGATTATTCAAATATAGTTTATGGCTAAAAATTGAGAAATTTTTAACTTAGTTGATTTATAGTATAATTGAACTTATTCACATTTCTTTATTAGATACTAATTTTATAACTTAATTTAATTAAAAATTGAGGGATTTTTAATTTAATGTAATTTATTTAAATTTAATTGATTAATTTTATATAAAATTAATTGTTTTAGCTAAAATTTAATTGAATTCATTATTATTGATTTTTTACATAGAATTTGAGGGATTTCTAATTTAGATAATTTTATTTAAATTTAATTTTCAATAGCTAAAAATTTAGTGATTTATAATTTAATTGAATTTATTTAAAAAATATAAAATAAATTGAGAAATTTTTAATTTAGTTGAATTTATTCAAATGTTCTTATATATTATTATAGTCTGATTTTTAATTCAATTGTTTTTCAGTTTAAATGAGTTTATTAGATAATTTAGTTATTAGTTTTGTAGCTAAAAATTGAGAAAATTTTAATTAAATTGGATTTATTCAAATGTACCATAGTTATTGATTTTATAGTTAATACTTTATTTTTTAGTTAAAATTTTAGAGGTTTTTGATTTAGATGATTCTATTTAAATTTAATTGAATTTATTAAAAAAAAAAACATAATTTTATAGTTATAAACTTATGAGTTTTTAATTTAGTTGAATATATTCGAATGTTGTTACTGATTTTATAGTTACAAATTGTGTAATATTATATATTAATATATTCCAATTTAATTGTTAATTTTTCAGCTAAAAACTGAGAAATTTTTAATTTAATTGATTTTTAATTTAAATGAGTTTATTAGATAAATTCACTTATTAGTTTCACAACTAAAAATTGAGAAATATAAATTGGATTTATTCAAATATAGTTATTGATTTTATAGTTAATATAAACTTCAGGAAAATAAATTGAATTCATTCAAATATTATATTTTTTTACTTTTTTACTTTTATTTGAAGGATTTTGAATTTAGATGATTTTATTTTAATTTAATTGTCAATTTTATAGCTAAAAATCTAGGACTTATTAATTTTTAATTTAATTAATTTTCGGTTGAAAAGAGTTTATTAGATAAATTTGTTACTAGTTTTACAATTAATTGAGAAAATTTTAATTAAATTGTATTTATTCAAATGTAGATATTGATTTTATAGGAATTTATAATTAAATGAAATTTATTCAAATTTAGATTATTTTATAGTTAAAATTTGAAGAATATGGCCCAAAAAAATTGAGATATTTTTAGTCATCTTTAGTTAGTTAGTTATTGATGTTATAGTTATTTTAATGGTAATAAATTTGTAATTTATTTGAATTTATTCAATTTCAGTTATTTATTTTATAATAAATAAATTTAAGTTGAATAAATTTCTCCGAGTAAATTAATATTAGATGAACAAAAGAAAGTTTCCCAGCACTCGCAAATCTACTTAGCCGTTTTAAATCATCGACCGAACTTATCTCCGATATTAGCATACCATCTTGAATAAATCGCCGTATTGACATAAACAAAAATTGCACCCAACAAACACTTGTCGTTCGGTGAATCGTAATCGGGCGCATTAAAAAAACATTTTTAATTAAAATGCAAAATACACATCGTTAAGATACCGCGACCCAGAAATTAACATCTCCCGTTTAATTGAAAATGATTTAAATGAGACGTTTTCTAAAAAAAATATCGCCTGCAGTTGCGCAACCCGAAAGCCCACGTACGAAATTGTGTTTCATTCACAAAACCGTTCTTCTTCGTTTTCACTGTCAATGCAATTTAATTATTTTTCTGTGCAACAATAATAGATTTGGTGTGCGCAGTGGTCACTGCGCACGCGTGACCTTGGGACGACTTGTCCCATTATCCACTCGAGCATACTCTATATGACTTGCAGTATTAATTAATTAAAGGGTGATCGTTTCGCGAAGTATAATAGACGATTCCGATCGACTGCAATAATAATTCTAACGCGGACTTCGAAACGGACGTGGGCAGCCCCGTCATTGGCACAGGGCCGCTCCTCTCGCGTGTAGGACGCCACTTCCTGTGCACAAGACTCCGTGACGTCACTCGCCACTCCAATCGAACCACCACCGTCCATCCGTGTTACGATCATCCATTAGACAATGGGTCCATTAAGGTTGAGGCTCGCGTAACACCTGAGTTTGCCTCATTAGGCTCGAGAGTAATTTATGCCGACTTGCGTCTGTGCAAGGGCAAAAATTGACGGCAACTAATTTAATAATTCGATCGATTTCCTGAACAATATCGGCGAAATTGCGCAAGGAAGTGTGTGCGACCTACGCGCGCCATTCATTCATAAAATTACACCAATTTCTAGGCGTAGACACGCGAACGCGCTTCATCAATGAGATTTCGTAACGCTTTGACATTTCGAAACTGTGACGCTTTGAAAATTGCGGCCCACTCGTCACCTGAAAATAGAAACGGAGTCGGACGGCCTTCATTGATAGCCGTAAACGACCGTCGGATTTCGTAGTTTTTAATGGGGATAAATTGGACGTGATAGCGGTTAATTAGTTCTCTTGATTGGGCCGTGTGGGACGGAAGTGAATAGAGCTGTTCAACGAATAAATTAATAAATTGTCAACGAAAATAAATTGATGGAACCGTTCTGCGACCCAAGCAAAAAACAACAAAGAGACGCTGAAATAAAGTGTCAAATAAATATTTATGGCATCATTTTTCGTTATAACTCGCACTGGCAATTTAAATTACGCCGACGTTGAAACCAATCTGCGCAAAATAAATAACGCCGTTCAAATAAAAGGGAACTAAGTGAAATTTTATGCATATTTAGTGGTTTATTCATGGAACGTTCCCCCTGTACACATATAATTCGTAATTCATCCTAATTGCCGTGCAATTTGGTCATTCTTTCCAACTAATTGTAAGTTATTATTGGTGAACGTTTCGCCGCTACCACGATACGTTTTGCCATTGCAGAGTGCTTTATATTTTCATTTGCATAGTGGTAAATACACAATGGTTATACTGAGTTCCGTAAAATTATACGGTTTGCACTTTCATTTCTACAGACCAAAGGATTATCTATGTTATTATGATTGTGGATGATGTTTAATCTATGTAAAGTTTCTTATAATTGCTTCATTGATTTTATTTTATTTTATTTTTTTGAACTAATTATACAAGAGTAAGACAAATTTATGTAGAGTTATCCAAGAAATGCAGTACCCTATATAATTATATAAATTATTTAACAATAAGTGAATATTACTTTGAAATAACAATTAAGTTAACCTAATTTTAAAATTGAAATTAAATAAATTTATTCTTATAATAGAAGCAAAACAAAACTTAATTTTAGATTAAATACTAATAAATAAAATTATTGTTAAAATATAAAATTATTATATGGTAAAATAAACAAATCAATGTTAGGAACAATATATAAATAAATAAAATTTTAAAATGGAAAATAAATAGATTTAATTCTTGAACAAAAAACAAATAAAACTAACATTTATTTATTCTTACAATTACTTCATTGAATTTATTCATTATTCTCAAATAATTATAATAATTATTTAAAATATTTAAAAATAATCAGATATTAATATATTTAACAAATAAATTTACTTTTTAAAATAAAACTTAATTTTAGAATAAAAATAATATATATTAATATGATTATACATAGTTGAAATAATATAATTATATAAATATTATACTACTCAAATACTTTTTCATATTTACTTAAAATATAAAAAAGTAATTAAATATTATTTTATTTAGTAAATAAACCTTGAATAGAAAAAAAAAAACATAAAACTTAAATTTGGGACAAAAAATAACAAATTTATTGTTGAAATATGAAAAAATTGAGATAACTGTAAATGATTATACATAGTTGAAATAATATAATTATATAAATATTATACTACTTAAATACTGTTACATATTTACATAAAATATTAAAAAGTAATTAAATAATATTTTATTTAGTAAATAAATTTTGAATAGAAAAAAAACATAAAACTTAAATTTAGAACAAAAAATAACAAATTTATTGTTGAAATATGAAAAAATTGAGATAACTGTAAATGATTATACATAGTTGAAATAATATAATTATATAAATATTATACTACTTAAATACTGTTTCATATTTACATAAAATATTAAAAAGTAACTAAATAATATTTTATTTAGTAAATAAATCTTGAATAGAAAAAAAAAACATAAAACTTAAATTTAGAACAAAAAATAACAAATTTATTGTTGAAATATGAAAAAATTGATATAACTGTAAATGATTATACATAGTTGAAATAATATAATTATATAAATATTATACTACTTAAATACTGTTTCATATTTACATAAAATATTAAAAAGTAACTAAATAATATTTTATTTAGTAAATAAATCTTGAATAGAAAAAAAAAACATAAAACTTAAATTTGGAACAAAAAATAACAAATTTATTGTTGAAATATGAAAAAATTGAAATAACTGTAAATCTATTTTGTGGAAAATAAATAATTTATTTTTATATTTTATAATGAAAAATTAAAAAATATATTTTTATTGTAACAGATTCATTGATTTTTTTTAATAATTATACAAAGATATATAAATATAAAATATTTAAAAATAATTAAATATTATTTTATTTTGTAAATAAATTTAATTTTGGAATAAAAAATAATGAATTTATTATTAAGCTAATAAAAAATTGAATTAACTTTATGGAAAATAAAAAAAATCGGTTTAGTCAAAAATATAAATATATAATTTTAAAATGGCAAATAAATTTAATTTTAGAATAGAAAAATACAGTACTCATTTTCTAATTATGAAATTTATTATTTCTTAGAATTATATTTTTAATAATTATATAAAGATAAAATATTTTAAAATACTTAATTATTATTAAAAAATAATTATTATTAAAAAATATATATGCTAAGACTAAAATTTAAGTAAATAACTTTAGAATGGCGAATAAATAAATTAAATGAAACACAATACTCATTTTCTAATTAAGAAATTTATTTTATAGGATCAGTTACTTCACTGATTTTATTTTATTTCTTTTCGTCGATGAAACGTTGAAACGTCTGTGCTGCATTACGCAGTCCAAACGCCACAAATTTGTCCAAATGGTCTGGTTATAGCGGTTTTCTTCTGCGGCTGGTATCTGGTTGAACGCTGGCACAACATCGATGGTTGAAAAAATGGACATACCGCTGAGTGTTTGAGCATAATCCTGGATGTGTCTCACCAGGTATCTGTCAGAGCAGGTTTTCACGATTAGACCATTGCAATCACCTCATGGTGGTCATTGGTGTCCAGTTTTTGGAAGAGACGAAGACCATGGATTTCTTGAATGTCGAGCGATTCCAAGATTTACCGCAGTCTGGAACTCTTTTCCTGCATCAAACAGCTTGTACCTTAATTGACATATTGGAAGAATTGCCATTTGATGGCACAAACGGGACAGTAATAGAGCCTCCTTTGCATGCAATGGTTGTGGATAATATGTCCGCAAACTCCTCTAACCACCTTGCAGGATTCTTTCTCCTGTTGGGCTCCTCGTTCGCAAATATTGCAGATGCCCATTAGAAGCTTCCGGCACTCAAAGCACGCATCCTCCTGGGGAATGGCCCCGCCACAGTTCATGTTGGGTGACGGAGATGCTTCAGCTCCTTGTTCGGGCTTCTTTATTATCATCCCGTCAGCAGGACGGGTAGCTTTGGGGAGGTCGTGGGATGTGGATTTGACCAAAGAAACGTGGTGAAAGTCATCATCTGAGTCGTCTTCAGTTTTAATGGGTCCTTCAGCTACTACTACTGTTTTTTGGGACAAATCACTGTTAACCATCACCCATTCATTTTCTGCATTGGACATTTTGCGATGCGTTTGAGGTCTTCAGCAGGCTGATACGAAAAATTACAATCTGACTCCAGATCAGAAGGTCGCGTGTTCAGATCACGTCGGGGTCACCAATTTGGCGTTCTGGAGTAAATAATGGGTGCACGAATTTGGGCGTTTAAACAACAAAAAAGCAACTGAGATTTATTAATCACTGTGAATTGACGAAGAAGTTGGTTCAGATTGAGGAGCACGATTAAGAGATCGAGACAGGGCGCTCAGGCTATTTAAAGGAGTCTAGGTAATCCTAAATCTGATGAGCCTTCCCGGAATATAAACTTCAAAACATCATAAAAGATACATGCAAATATTATGGGAATTCCCCCTAATAAGTGCTACAATACTCTGTAAAATATAATTATAATATAATTCAAGGAATTTCCATGGGGTATAAATAAATTTATTTTTAGAAGAGAAAAACAAACAAAACTTTCTTTCAAAAATTAAAAAATCTTTTTTATTTATTGATTTTATTTTTGTTTTTTATTTTTAAATACCACGAGTGAGACTAATTCGTAGTTAAAATGTGACACTATATTTAATTATATAAAATATTAAAAAAATAAATTAAATATTATTTTATTTAGTAAATATTTTATAAACATCTTTTTTTAATAATTTTGGAATGAAAAATAATGAATTTGTTATTAAACTAATAAAAAATTGAGTTACCTTAATGGAAAATAAAAAAAAAATATGTGTAAACCAAACCTTTTTTATAATTACGTCACTAATTCTATTTTATTTTATTTTTTTAATAATTATACACGAAGATAGACCGTTTTATTTAGATTTGTGCACAATATGTAATATTAATATTATTATTTTAAAAAATTAAATTTATTTAAAAAAAAAAAGTGATATAAGTTTATCGAAATTAAACAATCTATTTTTGGAATAATATGTAAATAAATATAATTTTAAAATAGAAAAAAATATTTCTGGAATAAAAAAAATAGCAAATCCAATTTTAGAATAGTAAATCAATTTTATTTAAAATTTTTAGAATAATATTAGAATTTTAACCGTACTAACAAACAATTAAATAAAATGTATAATTAAAAATGAAAATAAATAAAAATATATTTGGATTAATAAATAAACAAATTTAATTTTAAAATAATTGGTAACACCATTGTCTGTCAACTCTGTTATTAGAAAAATAAATGAACAAAAGTAGTAAATTTGCAATGTAAATTATATTCTTAAAACATTCTGTACGATTAGAGCTGATAAAATAATTGATTTATCGATCGTTTATTAATTGAATTGAAGTCGTGTTCTTTGAGAATCAGTGTATTCATTCCTGGCAGCCGTATATACCCAATACACATGTACCACTCTGGTTTGTATTGAGGTATCGGCCGACAAATTTGATTTATTTTAATTTTCATATTTATTATTCCAATTATGGGTGTTTTCTCTATAAGGACTTCGTTTAAGTTAATACCCTCATGACTTATTTATAAAGATTTAATAGTTGCACATTCTGATTTTCCATAAAAAATCGTACCCCATCTTCATTAAACCACTTGTTAGCGATATGCAAATACGTGCGTTTAATTCTAGTTATACTTTATATTATTAAGCATTTTTCATCGTAAGGACTTCTATTAATTCAGTGTCTGGCTTCACTATCATTTTACTACTTAGCACGTCGTTAACTAAGATTGAATAATAATGGGTGTTCTACATGAAACAATCGCATTTTTCCTGCACGATTATGATCTACAACTTGATACTGATCTGAAGGTCTATAAATAGAACATGCACGTATACTCAAGTTCTAATCGAAATTCTTATTAAATAATGAATGAACTTTCGTCGTTTGTGTAATAATGTTTGCGGTTTTCTGTGTGTAGGATACACGAAGGTGACTTAAATGTCAGAATTATTTCCTATACCGTTTTCGGACGTTTTTAATACGTAATCAAGATAAAGATCTGGAATCTAATTAAGACGGACCACTAAATTTGTCTAGTTGTTTCGCCCGTTAATCCCCGTTGAGTTTAGTCATGCTTTTTAATTCACCAATAAGACAAACCAATTAAGAAATTAATTTTGAGGAAAAACACTGATAATTTTAATGTTTGCACGCACGTCTTCATTAAGTTGCGGACAAGACAATAAAGATAGCAACGTCGTAATTAACTGCCGAGTGGAAAAATCCAATTGCAAAACACCTATCTAAATTAAACGAGGGGTGGTCGTGACTTTTAACCCACACAAACTTACTTAGACGATGGAAAAATCGCGAACAACAGACAAGTTTAATTATTCAAAGGTTCGTTGAGGTTATCTCTGAAATCTCCGTTGGATTTGTTATGTGTAAATTATTCAAATCATACCTCATGTATGTATATGACTTCATTACTATGCACGATATTTCTATATGTGTGTTTGTATGATGATGACGCTTTGTAATAATTGTTTTTAATTAGTTTTTTATTTTGTGTCACTGTTTAAATATTTATAAATTGTCAGATATCTTGCAAACAAAATAATAGTGTTCTTTTCATAATTTTTATATGAAATAACACTTACAAAATTAAGTAAAGAAAAATTATTTGTTATTAAAAGAAATAATTTTATACGTTTATTTTATGATAAAAATAATTAAAATTTTTTTAAAATATTAAATATATAATAGATATATTGTACATGTATATAAATAACATTTTGCTTACTAAAAAAATTAAATTTAAATTAAAAAACAAAATTAATAAATACAATAAAAATGATTAAAATTAAAAAGATATTTAAATATGTGATAAAAGTAAAAGTAAAATTATATTAAAATTTAAAATACTATTAAGAATTAGTAGAATGTAGGGAAGTTTAAAATTTAAAATATATAAAAAATATTGAAATTGTTGAATTTTTAAAAAAATATTTTATTATAGTTTAATAACATATTATGATAGTACTAAGACCTAAAAATTTATAAAAATACGAATGCAAAAATAATAATAATAATAGTATAAAATTATATAAATTAGAAAAAAAAAAGAGTTACTAGAAAAAAGAAAAGCTAATTTTAATATAAAAAGCCTTTTAAATTATTGAAATATAAAAATAAATAATATATAATGTGTAAATATTAGATTACAAAAAAAAAATAAAATTTACTTTAATTTTTTTCCATTCATTAAAAAATAAATATATAAATAAAAATGGTTGTCATAAGGAGAAAAAAATATTAAAAGTATGAATTATTTTGAAATATTATATTTTAATATATAATATTAAAAAATATTTAGGATTAATTGAAAATAGATATGTTATTTTTTTAAATATATAAAAAAACATTCAATTTATTGAATTATAAAAATATTAAATATGTTATATTAAGAGTTATTATAATTAATTATATTAAGATTTAAAAATTTATAAAAATATAAAAGTAAAAAAATTAAATTTAATTTTTATATAGTTCCTATAGTTAAAAATAAAATGAAAAAATATATAAAATGTTTATCATAAGAAGAAAAAAAAAAATATTAAATATTATTAATATTTAAAATATAATATAAAAAATTACAAATTTTAATAAATATAAAATATTCTTTAATAATATTTAGGGTTAATAGAAAATAGACAAAAATTTGAAATAAATAAAAATATCATTTAAATTATTGATTTATAAAAATATTAAACATAAATGTATAAATATCAAGATAAACAAAAATAAAATAAAAAAATAATATTTAATTTCATTATAATCGTTTATCGCAAGATATAATATATGATATAATTTTTATATGATTTCTTCATTTAAAATTAAATTAAAAAAATTATATAAAATGAATATCGTAAGAAGAAGAAGATTGAATATTTAAAATATTTTAATATATAAATATAAAATTTTAATATATAAAAATAAAAAATTACAAATTTTAATAAAAACTGTTAATTTTAAAAATTGAATATAAATAAAAAAATTATTAGTTTATATAGTACATATAGTTTAAATTATTGAATTATAAAAATACTAAATATAAATGTATAAATATTAATTATACACAAAAATAAAACAAAATAAAATAAAAAAAATAATAATTTATAATTTTCATATAATTATTTATAACAAATATTTAATTTTTAATTTAATAGTTTTTTAAGAACATAATTGTAAAAAAAAATAAATTTAATATTTTCCACGTCTAAACTTAAAAGATTAATAATTTATAAGAATATTAAAGCAAAAAAAAAATTTATATAGTTTCTTCATTTAAAAATAAAATAAAAAAATATATAAAACGTTTTCATAAGAAGAAAAAAAATTAAATATTTTAAAAAATTAAAAATTCTATTTATAGATAGAAATAGAAAATAGATAAATTAGTATTAAAAATTTAAAATAAATAAAAAAAAATCATTTAAATTAAGATTTAAATTTAAGATTTAAAATTTTATAAGAATATAAGTGTAAAAAAAAAATAAAATTTAAATTTTATATATGTTCCTTGTTTAAAATAAAAAGATTTAATAATAAAAAAAAAATATATATATATATATCAAGAAGAAAAAAATATTAAATATTAGAAATATTTTAATATATAATATAAAAAATTACAAATTTTAATAAAAATTAAAAAATTATTTATTTATATAAAAAGTTAAGAAAATAAAAAACTAATAATTTATACTTTTATTATAATTGTTTATAACAAGACTTAAAATTATATAAATATAATATATAAAAAATAATTAATTAAATCTAAAATTAAAAAAATAATATATAAAAAATTTTTTTAAAATATTGTATAATTATATTAAAAATTAGAAAAATATTAAGAATTAATAGGAAGGAAGTAAATTGACAATTATGAATAATTAAAATGAATTGATGATTAAAAAGTATGATTTATAAGAATATAAATGCAAAAAAATTATTTTTAATATATTTTCATTTATGATGAATATAATAAAAAAACGATAAAACAAAATTAAAAAATGCAAATTTAATAATAATAAAAAATAACTAAATTAAGAAAACTGTAAAAATTTTAATTCTTATTAAAATAACAAGTTTGAGCATGTTGCAACAGAATTAGTAATTAAAACGTAATATTTCAAGTTCCAAATAAACACATTAAGACAACAACAGCAAACAGAAACATTAAAAACACAAATTTGACGATAAAAATCTCGTATCTGTAACCGGGGTGACGAAACCTTCGCAGCTCGCGAGTCGCGACCGCGGAGCGAAACGGTGACGTCGAAACGACGTTACGTGTAACGTTTCGTGGCGCTATCGTAGACAAATGTCCTTATAAGGGTTGGCAGATCTAGACGCCGCGTTGCGCCGCGCGGCACGACAGGTAGCCGCAGATAGAAACGCGAACTTCGCGTGGGCGTAACGATCGGATTCGCGGATTTACGAGACCGCGGAACGACACACACACAACACAGGCACGTACAGGCGACTTCGATGCCAGATGAGAAGGGAAACCCGACAACATAAATACAGATTCATCACAGTTTATATTTTTACGGCTTACTTAACATAAACGATGGTGCGTCGATTTGTTCGACGTGCCGAAACTTTCCCGGCTTGATTTACGCCGAAACTGCGAAAGAGATTTGTCCGGTGATTTTTTATGGGTTTAATGGGGAATAAATTAATGTTTAATATAGTTTGATGAGATCATCGATTAGCCCGATATTCCCTGCTAGATAGCGAAGTTGTAAAATTAAAATATTCATTTTTTATCTTGTTTTCTGTCTGTCCGCATTCGTTGCCCAATTCGGTTATTGTTTACAAAACCGGTGGACAAATGTCTCGTTCCCAATTAACCTAATCGCCATTCAGCAAACGCACAAATTAGCAAACACAATAAATAAGCCGTCCTGAATAAATAAATCGCCTTATTGTTATTATCTCAATGAATAATAATTCGATCGATTCTCTGTTCACTTCGACCTTTCCTTTTATAGTCATTTATGTAATATACTAACACATACACACACACACACACATTCAACCTGACGATCGTGTCTAGCATTAAAATTACAGCAACACCGATAACTTATTCATTAGCGTTGTTTATTGTGAATTCGGTATTTTTAGAATGGCAAAACGCTTATATGGAAATATGGTGATTCATGCAGATGATTTAAATCGGCGGTTTGTTTCGCATTTGTCGGAATATCGAATTGATCGACAGTAATTTGTGCACTTCTATGAACGTGTTATTATTCATTGCCAATTTCTACATTTTAATACATAAATTATTTAATAGTGACTATTATTAGTCATATGTTAATTTTCTATTGAATTCAACTACTGAATTATATAGAATAGAAGGTAAAAATGGTTACTTGTTTGGGTTTTATTCATATTCGATATTATGTTTAGTGTTATGCTGTTATTTTAATTTAATATATTCTACACCTTCGTGTATTGTTATTTGACTTTATGCATGTTCGAAAGTTAAGAATTTAAACATTCGAATTTATAGCAATATTGCTGAGTGCAAACTGTTGCAATGTATGTTTTTATGAAATAGTAACATGTGGTAAATACTTATTTCTACCGATTTATATGCAAGTTAGAGTATGTAAAATATTTTTACATAATATTTTAGATATAAATGTTAGTTTTAGACTATAAGGATTTGCAATATTATGTGCAATTTATAATACAAACAATTTTATTTGAAACACAAATATTATTTAATAAACATTAAAACTTCAAATCCACAATAACTAAATAACGAGAAGAAAATTTTAACATGAAAAATTATCAAATCCCTTTAATTAATTATTACACAAAATTTGTTAATATAAACATGTAAAAATAAAAAGTAAATAAAATGAAAATGAAAAAGTAAATATAAATAAATTTTAGGAGGTCAATTGATATTTAAAAATATTAAAATATATACAAAATTATAAATTTTTTACGGTAATATGGAAAATTAATATTAGTTTTAAGAAATCTAATATAAAGATATAAATAATAAATTACAATAAACAAATCTGATAAAACTTAAACAGAAATTCAAAAAATTACTAGTATTTAATAATTTTAAGTTAAAATGTCTTAAAAGGTAAATAATATGAAAAAATTATTCGTTCAATAAAATAAAAAGATAAAAATTAGTATAAAGGTAAATTATAAGTTGGTATTGTGTGCCAAAAAATAAAAATAAATGTAAAAACTATGACTAAAAAAAGACAAAAAATAAAATAAAAATAAAATAACAATGAAGTCGATTATTAAATAAAAATAAAAATATAAAATATGTAAAAATCTAGAAAAATTACAAACTTTTTAACGAAAATTTAAAATTAACGATAAATACAAATAAAAATAAAAAAAATAAAATTATAACAAGGAAAATAATTGAAAATAATTTGATTGAAAAACAAAAAAAGTTAATATTTTTAAATTTGTATCAATCAATCGGAAAATATAAAGAGACAAAATATATATAGATTATCGAGACAGAGGGGAAGACAAAAGGACAATAATTCAGTAAATTGAAAAATTGGAAACATTTAATATAAAAAAATAGAAAAACAACAACAAAAAATTTAGCAGTAATAAATGAACAAATCTAATAATTACAATATATGATGAGTAAAAAAACTGATACTAAAATTATATAAATTAATAAACAGGTTTGAAAATATAGATTAGAAATCTAAAATTGATGAAAACTGATAATTGAGAATCTGCGGAATCCTTAAAACATAAAATGAAAACAAAAGTACTATGGAAGTGATATCTAAAATAGATACGTAGAGAAATAATGTTAATAAAATACATAATCAAAATAATGATGTTAAATCTGTATTCCAGGAATAAAGTCGATCCTTCTTCGTAGCGCATGCAGTCATGTAGTACATAATGTAAATTAGCGTCGTTGCATGCAATAAAATATGATAATATTTCATAGCGTATGAACAAACCGGGCCTAAGAAGAAAATAACGCATGAAATCATAGTGGCCTTAGCAAAAGTGATTGTGACTATTCACTCCTACACGTTTCGTGACGCTTAACCTTAAATTTCCCGATCAAATATGTCGTTTGTTACAAGTGCATGCACCTATGAAGTGTATCTTAGATACGAGCCGGGGGATTTGCATAATGAACCATGGTCATGGGAAATGTGCGGATACACGCGAAATGCCATATCGATATTTTAATCTTATTCCCCGGCCTATTACAACTTTATCAGCATATAAACTCTTCCCCGGCACAGGCCACAATAAATCGAAAGGCGGCCCCCAATCGGAACAAACCGAAAGAAAAAAATACGTTTGTTTTGTAAATTATACGTTTCGAAGGCCATTATTTTACACATGCGAGGCCTGAGATGCATCTTTTATGTTACCACCTCGGGTAATTACTCTATTAGTTCTATCTATAAGCAACACGACAACATTTTTATTTTACTCAGATTCCTCTTGATATATTCGTAGTTTTTGCCAAACTGCGTGTAGGCGTTGAGACGACCACTTCAAAAATTCTCCTTCTCCGTACTTGGAAACGTTCAGTCATCCCGAAATTTGCCAATCTAATTGAAAAATTACTTGTTTCCTAGAAATTTATTCATCATTCAGTTTACCTGTATTAGTTACTGAGAAAGTAAAAATTATTCTCATTTGTTAGATTCTCGGATTATTTGATAGACTCTTTTCCTTCAACTCAACGTCGAATTCCATCTGGTAAAATAATTGACAGATAATATTCCTAGTAATGTGGGGCTAGTCTAGGAATTCTTTCCAGTAAACACATCTTTTCATTACTTCTGAATCAATCAATAGATATATCTAAATGTATAAAAAAAAATTCTTTCATGTCAAATGTAAATTTATATATGTATAGACAGTTTCTTATCTCCCTAAATTATTATAATCTAAAAGATTAATTCTTATTTATTTATACTAGTTCTTTCAATTTCTCTTATACATTAAATATTTGCTTACCATTAAAAAGATCAATATACTTGTTAAATAAAACAATTTTATTTTCATTTACTCCTCTTGATATAATCGTAGCTTTTGCTAAACTGAAATTTGACGTTGAGAGGACTACTTCAAAAATACTCGTCCATACTTGAAAACGTTCAGTTGTCCCCAATCTAATTGAAAAATTTTCTTGTTTCCTTGATATGTATTCATCATTCAATTTACCTGTATTAGTTACTGAGAAAGTTATTGTTTCTCTAAATTATTCTCATTTGGTAGACTCTTGGGTTCTTTGATAGACTCTTTTCTTTCAACTTATATCGAATTCCATCTGATAAAATAATTGATGGAGGATATTCCTAATGCTACATAGGTAGCATATTAATGTGGGGCTAGTCTAGGAAATCTTTCCAGTAAACTTACCACGACGTAATCTCATAATGTACTGTTGATTTACAGAGTTTACCATGTACAATCCTTATACAATTCAAAAATTAATAATATTAGTGGTACAACTCATATACTGGCGCCGAAGGATGCGATGGTTCTTATTACTTCTGAATCTATCAGTAGATGTATCTGAATGTATGAAAAAATGATTGCTTCATGTAAATGAAAATGTATATATTTCTAGACAGTTTCTTCTTTCCCTGAATTACTATCATCTATAAGATTAGTTCTTGTTTATTTAAACCAGTTCTTCCAATCTCTTTTGTAAATATTTTCTTGTCATTGAAAAGATCAATACATTTGTTTAAATCAAACATTTTTATTTTCATTTATTCCTCTTGATACAATTGTAGTTTTTGCTAAACAGCAGTTTGGCGTTGAGAGGACTACTTCAAAAATACTTCTCTATATTTGGAAACGTTCAGTTGTCCCCAATCTAATTGAAAATTTTATTGTTTCCTCTAAATATAGTCATCATTCAATTTACCTATATTAGTTACTGCGAAAGTTATTGTTTCTCTAAATTATTCTCATCTGGAAGACTCTTGGATTCTTTGATAGACTCCTTTCTTTCAACTTATATCGAATTCCATCTGGTAAAATAATTGATGGAGGATATTCCTAATACTACATAGGTAGCATATTAATGTGGGGCTAGTCTAGGAAATCTTTCCAGTAAACTTACCACGACGTAATCTCATAATGTACTGTTGGTTTACAGAGTTTACCATGTAAAATCCTTATACAATTCAAAAATTAATAATATTAGTGGTACAACTTATGTACTGGCGCCGATGTGATGGTTCTCATTACTTCTGAATCTATCAGTAGATGTATCTGAATGTATGAAAAAATGATTGCTTCATGTTAAATGTAAATGTGTATATTTCTAGACAGTTTCTTCTTTCCCTGAATTACTATCATCTAAAAGATTAAGTCTTGTTTATTTAAACCAGTTCTTACAATCTCTTTTATAAATATTTTCTTATCATTGAAAAGATCAATACATTTGTTTAAATCAAACATTTTTATTTTTATTTATTCCTCTTGATACAATCGTAGTTTTTGCTAAACTACAATTTGGCGTTGAGAGGACTACTTCAAAAATATTTCTCTATATTTGGAAACGTTCAGTTGTCCCCAATCTAATTGAAAAATTTTATTGTTTCCTCTAAATATAGTCATCATTCAATTTACCTATATTAGTTACTGAGAAAGTTATTGTTTCTCTAAATTATTCTCATCTGGAAGACTCTTGGATTCTTTGATAGACTCCTTTCTTTCAACTTATATCGAATTCCATCTGGTAAAATAATTGATGGAGGATATTCCTAATACTACAAAGGTAGCATATTAATGTGGGGCTAGTCTAGGAAATCTTTCCAGTAAACCTACCACTACGTAATCTCATAATGTACTGTTGGTTTACAGAGTTTACCATGTAAAATCCTTATACAATTCAAAAATTAATAATATTAGTGGTACAACTTATGTACTGGCGCCGATGTGATGGTTCTCATTACTTCTGAATCTATCAGTAGATGTATCTGAATGTATGAAAAAATGATTGCTTCATGTTAAATGTAAATGTGTATATTTCTATACAGTTTCTTCTTTCCCTGAATTACTATCATCTATAAGATTAATTCTTGTTTATTTAAACCAGTTCTTCCAATCTCTTTTGTAAATATTTTCTTATCATTGAAAAGATCAATACATTTGTTTAAATCAAACATTTTTATTTTCATTTATTCCTCTTGATATAATCGTAGTTTTTGCTAAACTGTGTGTAGGTGTTGAGACGACCACTTCAAAAATACTCCTCCACACTTGGAAACGCTCAGTCATCCCAAAATATGCAAATCTAACTGAAAAATTACTTGTTTCCTTGAGACATAATCATCAATCAGTTTATCTTCGGTAATAGTCAAAAATAATAGACAGATTGTTCTTACTAGCAGCTAATTTCTTAGATTTTTTAATTTTGTATTTCCTACTAGACAGTTTTACATTCTCTAGATTAGTCACATCCAATCATTTTTTTTTATTTGGTCCAGCTCTCGTAATTAGTTTTTCAGGTAATCATCTTGTATTTTCATCCTGAATCTTGTTTGCTTGTTTAAGAGCTCTTTTCTTGCTCATGTCCCTGTTATTTCACCTGATACAATATTTGAGGCACATTCACATGAAATTTCAAGCCCAAACCATCACGAAACAAGTGGGTGTGCATCGCGCATTCTCCATGGGCGTTATTAGAATGTGCGTTCGGATCAGTTTATGGTTAATATGTTTGTTATTACGTACGTATGCATAAATAAACCCACCGGTCGATCTTACGTCATGTCGATATTGTTCCTTGTCGAAAATAGTTAATTTTGATACGTAAATTTATGGTACCACCTTTGAAGGCGATGGCATTCCATTGTTGCAGGTTGTTTGTTACCATTTATTTCGGACATAAATATTTATTTGGTTTGTTGTAGTCGGAACAATGAGATTTATTGGTTTCGACAGCGACATAAGTGCACGATCACTTCCTATACCAAAAACTGACACAATTTAAGAAGACCCCGGTTATTAGAGAGTTCACGAGCCATAAGCAGCAACAAGAACAAATAAATCATCGGTGGGTGTAATGATTTTGTGATTTAGGATCAGCTGGTCCAATAACACTGATACACGTGTAGTAGGTGGATGATTACTCAACCGATATAAATTAAAGACAAACAACAGTTTGGAAAAAAATAATGCGTTAACAACGCTTATGAAGAAATTGTGTTGTCACGTCGAATTCACGGAAGATGACTTGTTATCTTAGTTGCCCGTTGAATAAATTATAATAATATTAATTGGTCTCCACGGAGTCACGGTGAGTTCATACATGTGGGCACAGAATAATGCGGGAAATCTATAATGGGTGCTCGCCTTTATACAAACACTCTCCTGTATTTATTTAAATAAGACCTGCTAGAATGTTAATGCAATTAAAAATTTCATACGCCGATATAATTATATGGAGAAGTGCCAGTTTCGTTACTGTTGGCCGAGTTTAATTGATACTTTCTGACCGTTTAGGAAACTGTATCATTCGTTGAATAATTTTAATGTTCTTAACACGCAATTAATGCCGAGATAAATCTAACAGTTACATAATTTTATTGCGGGATTAACATTGGACTTTTATGATTTACGCGCTCTTCCTCCTCACAGTTTTACTTACTTTAATAATAACTACATCTGAGTGAATTATTTTATTAAAATGAAAAATATTCCATAAAATGTTCAAGTGCAAAGTTCAATAATCTAATACGATGCAATATTAATAAATAACGTCGTTCAATTAATTTCGTTTCCGTACGTATTGGCATTTAGAGAATCTGATAAATGGCAGAAACGATCTAATCCCCATTTAATTGTTGCTGATCATGACTATTACGAAAGAATTGGTTTGCCAGTATTTAATTTGCAGCACATGTAATTAGTGTGGACTAGATACAACGCGATTGTAATTAACAGATAATCCCATAATGAATGAAACCAATAATTTCCTAGTATTTAATTAAGTTTAAATTATGAATATTTATAACAAATGAACGTTTTATTTACACATTGATAAATGTGTATTTCACTTTCCTCGTATCCAGTGCCTTGCACTCGCTGTTATTGAATATTATTTAAAATCCCACACGTTTCGACTATTTTTAAGGAATTACGAATATACGAGAACGATTTGTTGAGGTGTTGCAAAACAAGACTTCAGACAAAGAGAAACGGCGCAGGAAAAAAACAATATTAATCCCACATGCGTATCAAAAATATCAAGTGTTGTTAGGAAAACTATTGATATTTTCATTTCAAATCGATCATTAAATATGTATTTTTTAGATCTTAATCAATTATTTATGTTAAGAGAAGGAAAATTATTTTATACATGTAGCTTTAAAATAATTTTTATTCAACCAAATAATCACAATTTTTTGCTAAATTTCTGGAAATGAATTTATCAACCTCACTTTTGAGTTTCGACTGACTAAAGAAAAAATTATAAAAATTACAAAATTTATTATTATAAAAATTATAAAAATTATAAAAATTATAAAAATTATAAAAATTATAAAAATTATAAAAATTATAAAAATTAATTATAAAAATTATAAAAATATTAAAAATTATAAAAATTATAAAAATTATAAAAATTATAAAAATTATAAAAATTATAAAAATTATAAAAATTATAAAAATTATAAAAATTATAAAAATTATAAAAATTATAAAAATTATAAAAATTATAAAAATTATAAAAATTATAAAAATTATAAAAATTATAAAAATTATAAAAATTATAAAAATTATAAAAATTATAAAAATAATAAAAATTATAAAAATTATAAAACTATTAAAATTATTAAAAGTAGTAAAATTATTAAAACTATTAAAATTATAAGAAATATTAAAATTATTAAAACTATTAAATTTATTAAAACTATTAAAATTATTAAAAGCAGTAAAATTATTAGAAATATTAAAATTATTAAAATTATTTAAATATTAAATCCATTAAAATTATTAAAATTATTAAAATAATTAAAATTATTAAAATTATTAAAATTATTAAAATTATTAAAATTATTAAAATTATTAAAATTATTAAAATTATTAAAATTATTAAAATTATTAAAATTATTAAAATTATTAAAATTATTAAAATTATTAAAATTATTAAAATTATTAAAATTATTAAAATTATTAAAATTATTAAAATTATTAAAATTATTAAAATTATTAAAATTATTAAAATTATTAAAATTATTAAAATTATTAAAATTATTAAAATTATTAAAATTATTAAAATTATTAAAATTATTAAAATTATTAAAATTATTAAAATTATTAAAATTAATTAATTATTAAAACTAATAAAAATTAATTTTTAATTTTATGGGTTTAAAATACAAATAAAATGCTTCAGTTTTATTTTAAATGTCTGTACTAGTTTTAAAAGACAACATATTTTTTGACGACAATTTTTTAGATGTGAATTGGAAATTGTTTCATTTTAAATTTGTTTTATGTGGAATAGTCCTACAAGTGTACCATTTAGGATTCAACCGCGTTGCAAAACGAAGATGTTGAAACGCATCGAACATATCCACATACCCAAGAACGATTATGTTGTGCAAAATCGCCGGAGCAATGTTTATCGTGTTTGGACAGGTGCACGTCACTGGCCTATGAAAAATATATCCCAATGTGTGTTGCCGTACACAGCAACCGTACGAGCCGAGATTTCGCAAGGGGTTGTGTAGGAAGCTGGATTTGACGCAGCGCATTATATCTAAACATTAATCGGCCCACGCGCTCAACTTTCGCTGTAAACAATTTGATTTACTTTACACTGGTAGTTGCTGAACGTGCGCCAACTTGCCTTCGTGCACTCGGATAGGTTGCTTTATCCTTAACCTTAGCACCATGTTTGGACAATCTCACTTGTTTCATTCATTTACAACGGGATTATTTATTAATTACCAGCGCCTTTGATTGTTGTTTCTAGTTCGCGAGCGATTATCTGCGTGGCCGTCGCTCCAGATCTAGATAATCTTGGTGAAATGTCGCGATCGATTAACATTTGATTCGCCATCGAAAGACGAACCAAGTAATTGGAATTGAATCTAGATTTACATTCATACGTGGAAATCATTTTAAGCTAATTAATTAAAGCAAACAAGTTGTTCTCAGAGATACTCTATTAATCGTACAAGTTTTAAAACGTTAAAACTATTAAATTTATTATTAATAAATACTTATTTTAAAAAAAAATATATAAACACACAAATCTCAAGTCGTAACTTAAATTTTTTTAATTATTTTTTGTATTACTTAAATTTTAGTACATAAAAAAAAGTTTAAATTATTATATATATTTGTTTATCGTAAAATTCTTAAATATATTCAATCAGTTTTATAACATATTTCAATTTTGCAAAACTGTCAAAAATACATTTAAATAATACTAATTAAAAAAATATAATTCTCTTATCTGAATATTTTACAGTTATTTGATAAAAAATACTTTACATATAAAAAATCTAAAAATATACAGATAAGATTAGAAATAATTAAGAATTTCTGTTCTGAATATTTTTATTTTTTTATTATTTTTAATTTTTAATATTAATAATTTAAAAGGTTTTTAAGGATTATACAATTTGACTAAATATATTTTATAATTATAAAAAAAACTAAAAATTTAAAAAAAAAAATGGGAAATTCTATTTTTTTATTATGTTTTATATATATTACAAATAAATATAAGAATTTTGTAATTATAATAATAAAAAATGTTTAAAATCTTTTAAATTTCAATTTTAAATTGTTTTTTTTTATAAAAGTTGTAATATAATATTAATTAGAATTAATTAAGAATATTAAAGTCTGAATATTTTAGAGTTTTTAATTTTAATAATTTAAAAGAATTTTAAGGATTATACAATTTGACTAAATATATTTTATAATTATAAAAAAATCTAAAAATTTATAAAAAAATGGGAAATTCTAATTTTTTATTATGTTTTATACATACTACAAAAAAGTATAAGAATTTTGTAATTATAATATTAAAAAGTGTTTAAAATCGTTTAAATTTCAAATTTAAATTGTTTTTATAAAAGTTGTAATATTATACTAATTAGAATTAATTAAGAATATTAAAATCTGAATATTTTAGTATTTTTAATATTAATAATTTAAAAGAATTTTAAGGATTATACAGTTTGACTAAATATATTTATAATAATAATAAAAAATGTTTAAAATCATTTAAATTTCAAATTTAAATTGTTTTTATAAAAGTTGTAATATTATACTAATTAGAATTAATTAAGAATATTAAGGTCTGAATATTTTGCAATTTATAATATTAATAATTTAAAAGATTTTTAAGTATTATACAATTTAACTAAATATATTTTATAATTATAAAAAAATCTAAAGATTTACAAAAAAATGGGAAATTCTAATTTTATATTATGTTTTATACATATTACAAATAAATTTAAGAATTTTGTAATTATAATAAAAAATATGTTTGAAATAATTTAAATTTTAAATGTAAATTGTTTTTATAAAAGTTGTAATATAATACTAATTAGAATTAATTAAAAATATTAAGAATTTTTAATATTAATAATTTAAAAGATTTTTATGGATTATACAATTTGACTAAATATATTTTATAATTATAAAAAAATCTAAAAATTTACAAAAAAAAATTCTAATTTTTTTATGTTTTATACATATTACAAATAAATATAAAAATTTTATAATTATAATAAAAACATGTTAAAAATCATTTAAAGTTTAAATTTAAATTGATTTTATTGAAGTTTCAGTATAATATTAAAAAATATTAATATTAAATAATTAAGAATTTTAAAGTATAATTTTTAATATTAATATTTTAAAAGATTTTTAAAAATTACGTTTTACAAATAAATATATAATTACAAAATTTGTAATTATGATAAAAAATATGTTTAAAATCATTTAAATTTTAAATCTAAATCGTTTTTAAATAAAACTAATTAAGAATATTTAAATCAAAAAATTATAAATAAAAAAGAAATTATATAAAAAATAGAATATTTTTTATTATATTTAATACATATTACAAATAAATAAAATGAAAAATTATGTTTTACAAATAAATAAATAATTACAAAATTTGTAATTATGATAAAAAATATGTTTAAAATCATTTAAATTTTAAATCTAAATCGTTTTTAAATAAAACTAATTAAGAATTTTTAAATCAAAAAATTATAAATAAAAAAGAAATTATATAAAAAATAGAATATTTTTTATTATATTTAATACATATTACAAATAAATAAAATGAAGAAATGTACAATTTTTTGATAATAAAAAATGAGACTAAATATTTTAATTTTGTTTTAAATTTTAAATTAGAATAATATATATTTGGTAATTTTCCTCATTGAAAATATATCTGAATAGAACAAAGTAAACAGAATATTTTTAATATTTTATCTCAGCAACGGTAATTCAAAATTCCTTTGGAACTTTCTAATTAAAAAACAACGAAACCAAACAAAATAAATTACGAGACAATAATTTAAATTAACCGGGCAACCGTGGACAGAAAACCTTTAAATAAATCGAATGGAAAGTGGCAGGACTCGCGGGGCGAATGATTTATTAATGGCCGGGGGGTTAAAATGTTCCGTACGTTTCCTCGCGAAATTACGCATATATGTGTCTGGAACTGTTATCGCCGACGGAAAATACGATATGGTATTTTATTTGCCGATAAATTCACACGCGAATTAAGTCGCAACAGCTAAATAACCGCACTACCCGTAATTACGACGAGAAACTCGCTTTGGTGTGGTCTTGGTGACTTCCTCATTAACCATTTTACTATTTATTATTATCTCTTGTTTATTAATTTTAAATTTTTTGATTACAAAAACGAATATACATATATTCAGTTTTTCATGTTGTACCATTGCCAATAAAATACGAAGATAATTAACTATCACTGCTGAGGCTTGAAGTATGTAACAAAATTTAATTTTCACAATTAAATTAAGAATGGGGCTAATGAAATTCTTCGGTAAAGGTTGAAATAATTAATAAGAAGTGTCGTTGAAAAACTAATTACAGTTTTGAGAATGTGTCCTTTCTCTTCTGTTTTTGCTACCGTTTAGAAAAGTTCAACCTTTCGGACTGGTCGTAAACAATTAATTTTCAAAACCTTGGATTTCAGCCGAATATAGAAAAAGCGACACGACAACAGTTTCACAACATTTAATGGCAACTCAATTAACTCATTAAGTCGGTTATCACCGATTTACATTTTTAACCTGTAATGTCTAGATTATGTTTTTCATATTCAAATTAATTAGATTCATAAATAAAGTTTTTTTATATAAGAAAGTGCAATTAACATTTAAAATGTCTTGACCTACAGCAACACGTACGCGAATTAATTATTAAAAATGTGTCTTGCATGCATAATTTCGTATCGTTAGGCTGTGAAAGATGACGCCAGTTTTTGATGTTAATTTGTGCAACACTTAAACAATTTAATCAAAAAAATGTTGTGGGGCAATTAAAAATAATTTATAATATTCCTGATTATTTATAGTTTGGGATGTTCAACTTTATTAATTTTGAACTGTTTTGGTTAAATTTTAATTGCTCAATAAATTTAACGGTCTTGCTGAAAGTATCACTGAAACATTTGACGTATAATCACATAATTATGTTTTCGGTTGCTCATGCGATGTTTCTTTATTACTGATAAAAAATTAATTATTAATAACTTTTATAGCATTTTAACTGTTTTTAACGATCCCCATTAAACCGTCGTTAATTCCTTCAGCTTTTGACATCGATATCAAAATTTCCCGGATAATTATCATATAACTTTTACACCACCATGTTGCATGCGAAAGAAAATCATAAATTTGCCAAAGGAATTTGGAACGGGGCATTAAAAAATGTCATAAAGAATATGATCCCCAAACGCCGGTTGTGGAAAAAATGTATGTGGAACCCGTCCGACGATGTGATTTAGCACAATGCTATTTACCCCGTAAAACACGGCCATTAAATAATTTACACGCGAAGCCGTAAATTGCGGGCATTATGTCGAGGCGCTGGACGAACAGAAATGCAAATTTACTGGAGAGCTTGCTCCTTTAAAAAACTATTTAGATTGTTTATATACGAATAATCCTTTAAGCTGCTTAAGACATGCACAACGTGGGTCACCGTTTAACTGATCACCCCGTGTAATGCGACCGGGAATGCCTTTTCCTAGTCTCAAACTGACAAGAAATATTATTTATTTTTTATATACTTTATACATAGATTTTGTTGACACTTAAAATAGCAATTCAATAATAATTAATAGTGAAGAACCAAGGCACAAACTTATGGCTGTTAATATCTTTCCCTAGTTGGAAACTCAAACAACAAATGTTATTTTTAATATATTATTCTTTTCCTGGAGTCATTATTTTAGTTTATCCTAAAACTATGGTTCACATAGTAAGTCATCCACAAGAACTACTTTATAAGTTATAAATAAATCTAGAATTATTGAAAAGAATAGTATAAACTATTTAAAACTAAAATATTGTTAAATTTCAATCTTCTGATTGGAACCTAAATCAAACTCCACAAACTTGATAAAGAGAGAAAAGATATAGAAATATGTATTTGTATTTTAAACGTTCTTGGCAGTGATTAAAAAAATAAAATGATGTAGATTAGCCAAAACTAATTGAAAATAAACAAAAATCGTTGCAAACATCATAAATAATAATGAAAACTATAGAAACTTTGCTTTTAAATTTTCTTTACAACAATTAAAATAAAAAATGATAAAAAAATAATAATAATTATAAATAATACATTACAACAATTAAAATATAAAAGGATTTCGAATTATTTAGTTTCGTAGGAATAAATGAAATCCTTTGAACTCGAAGAATATTTGACCCCATCCGGAAGATAAAACCAATAGATAAGCAAACCTCTCGATCATGCGGACACGAGATTGGCATTGAAGAAGACGTTTCCATCGAAAACAATTTCAATAAATAATTTCGTTCGGTCGTGAGAAAACAGTTTCCAGTAAAGAAAATAAAAACGACAGAGTATCATTTCATTTGGCCTTTGACCGTCCCCGACACTGCACGGGCAATTTTAATTCGAATTGTGGACGGACGGGCCGGTGACATTCGGTCACGCCGTAACGGAAACGTTATAAAATGAGATGTCATAAAGGGGAATTGCAATATGATCGGACCGTTCGGACGCAATTTTCCAATAATATCAATTATTTTCTCGTTACGCACGATATCGCTGGAAATGAGGCTGTTAAAATACCTTGGGACAGTGGGAAAGTTTTAAATTTTAAGACGTGGAATTGGCGTTATATGCTGATGATCGTTGGATTATAATAACGCATAAAATTAATATCTACCACATTAATCGCGAGAAAATTGCCACAAGTTTCGCAGAAAACGTCCGACAATGTGGGACCTTTAAAATTATTATCATGAGAAATCTCTCAATAAATATTAAGTAGTTTTAAACGGTTTTAATTATGCATAACCAATAATGCCAATCACCTTTTATCCTCGCTGTTTATAAATTATAATTTCACTTATCTTACGACATTACTTTTACTTAAAAAATTATTAATAAGCATTTTACATCTGATATAACACTGAACAATTTTTGAGGTTTTGATTAAAATATTACTAAATTAAATTGTGCATCCATTTTAGTATTCACATTTTATTTATCTTTATTTTGTTCTTCAGTGTTATTTTTTATTGAATTGTCAGCACAAATATGTGTAATTTGACCTGTATATTTCTCTTTTAGCTTTTGAAGTAGCCTCTGTGGATGATTTATAAATTGAAACAAAAAGTGTTTTAGGAGAAAATAAAATATTAACAGGGAAGTGCCTTTTATTGGACACCAAAATAAAAATAATTTAAAAAATGTTATTCTTTGTTTGAGTGTCCAATTAGGGAAAGGCTTTAACAAGACACAACACCAAAAGTTTGTGCCTTAGTTCTTCAGTGTTAATTTTTTATTGAATGATTAGTTTAAGTGAACTTTCAACATAAATATGTGTAATTTGACCTGTATATTTCTCTTTTAGCATTTGAAGTAGCCTCTGTGGATGATTTATAAAATGAAACAAGAAGTGTTTTAGGAGAAAATAAAATATTAACAGGAAAGTGCCTTTTATTGGACACCAAAATAAAAATAATTAAAAAAATGATATTCGTTGTTTAGATCATTTTTTTAAAATGAAACTATTGTAAAGAAGGATTAAAGAAAAGGCATATATAATTTCTACTGTATTTTATAAAATTTGGAGAATTTGATTTAGGTCAATCAGAAGATTGAGGTTTATCAGAATCTCTATCATATTTCAGTTTCAGATGATTTAAACAAATTTTCTCAGTAATTTTAGATTATCATCATTAGATCATCAAGAATTCTAGATCATTGATTAAGTATTTTACAGAAAATTTTTGTGGGTTCAACTGTATTTTATAAAGCTTGGAGGACATTATTTATTAAACCATTAGAATATCGTGATTTTTATTGGCTTTATCTCCACGATGAAATCAAATATTCCGGATGCATGGCAATTTCTTCTTAAAAAAAAACATATAATTTAATTCAAGATCATCGATGAGTTCATTATGTAATATAAACAAGCGTTTAATACCGACCTTCGATAGTTTACGATAAAAGGAAATTAATGAATGAATGACACTCCTCGCGTTAATATTTATTCAAACTAATGACGAAATACACGATAAGCATAATCTGGTTAATAACTCGACGGATTATCGTACAGCTGCATCACGCCTTCCTTCATCCCCCGAACCGACTATCACTCTAATGAATAATTAAAGTGTTTTTGTTCGCACCGGGACTATTAATATAAATTAAATGTCATTTATAAACGACACGGACGCGTTAATTAAGTACGCGAAGGTGCCGAACACGCTGTTAACCATAAATTTTCAACTTATTTAATCAATACTAAGAAAAAGTGTAACTTAATCAGTAGCATTAAGCTGAAATTAAATAACAATCCACTTTTGCGTGTCGGCTAATGCCTCGCACGCACGCACCAGTTCGCCGAGTAGAAAAACCGCCGACGGTCCGGGACGAAAATTTATTCGTCTTTGCCCCGGACCGAAGACCGCGATCCATTTGCATCTGCGACGGTGATTTAGACCGTCCGAGATGACAATGTCGGAGTTACACGCCAGACAACGTATAAATAAGATTATCCCACTCAATCTCGGCCAGTTTATTTTATATTTTCTTCAATTAACCTTCCTTGTTGAAAATTAGCAAAAAAGATGTTGTACAATAAAAGCGACAAGCGGGAACCTAAAAAAAAACTGAGTGAAATGGATCGTTTCCGGTTGAAATTCAATTTGTAGTGTGTCTAAACTTTTCCTGATCGCTCCGTTTTTGCTGTACGCACTGCAAACAGCCGCATTAGTGGAATTTATTAAATAAATAACTGCAACCTATCGAACAGTGACCACGACGACTTGTTTATGACATTGCTGGCCTATCGGTGGTACACTTTCATTTAAATCGGTCGCATTTCGGCCCAGAATTATTTGCTAATTGTGAACACAATAAGAAAAAAATTGTCCCCAACTTTTACTTGTTCAAAATAATTTACCCAAACAAATTAAATATTTTAGAGGAGACAGAGATTTTACTACCATTAGGTCTAGACACTCGATTTCAATTTTAAATAGTTTAATATACTTATCTTAATAATTCTATGTTTGTTACAATTTAATTTAAGTTTAAAAGACACTTTTATTTAACTTTTACTATACTTTATAAGGGACAAAGAGTTTAATCCAAAAAATAACCAGAAAACTGTGATTTAGTAAGGACTCTACAAATGAATCTCTATTTTCTGTAACTTTTACTATATTTTATAAGGAACAGAGTTATATTTAGAATTTAATTAGAAAATTGTAATTTAGTAAGGTCTATACATCTGAATTCTAATTTTAGATAGTTTAAGATATTTGTCTCAATATCTCTAGGTTTGTTACAATTTAATCATTGTAAAGAAAGTTTAAAAGACACTTGCTGTAACCTTAATTATATCTTATAAGGGACAGAGAGTTAAATCCCGAATATAGCTAGAAAATTCTAATTTAGAACGGTGTCTACAACTAGCTATCAATGTTAGATACTTTAAGATATCTGTCTCAATAATTCTAAGTTTGTTATAATTTAACCATTGTAAAGAATGTTTAGAAGACACTTTTCTGTAACTTTTACTATTCTTTATAAGGGACAGAGCGTTTAATCCAGAAAATAACTAGAAAATTGTGATTTAGTAAGGACTCTAAAAATGAATCTCCCTTTTCTGTAACTTTTACTATATTTTATAAGGAACAAAGTTTAATTCAGAATTTAATTAGAAAATTGTAATTTAGTAAGATCTATAATATTCTTGTTTGTTATAATTTAGCCATTGTAAAGAATGTTTAAAAGGCACTTTTCTGTAACATTTGGTATATTTAATATAATGTTTATCCAGAATATTATTAAAAAATAGTAATACAGTAAGGTCTACACAAATGGATTTCAATGTTAGATAGCATAAGATATTTCTCCCAAATTTTTTAGATTTGTTATAATTTAACCATATAATGAAAATTTAAAAGAAATTTCTAAAATATTTACAGTATTTTACCAAGTCTTTTATCACATTTTTCTACTTATATCAATTTTAAACAGTTTTTTTCTATAATTTTTACTATATTGATTTAAATCAAATTACAACATTGAGTTTATCTATTATTTTATGTAGTTACATAATTATACACATTCCCTCATTAGTTTAATTTGTTTTTATTCTGATATAGTTACTAAAATCAAAAATCTTATTAGTAAATAACAAATTTTATAATACTATGTATTATTATTTATTAATTTATTTTTGATAAGCAAAATAATTATCAACTAATAATAATAATGTTGTTTATAAAAAATAATACTTCATATAACCTACGTCACTGGAAATGTATAAAATATGAGAACATGTGTTGAATTCCCAATTTTTATTTTATTTAACTGAATAACAAACATTAATATTTAGTAAACGAATGTATGAAAAATTAGATTAGTTTAGCAAAACTATAATAATATCTCACATAAGAAATTCCTAATAAGTATTTATAGTTAAACTTACTTGCACTTTTTGCATCTTGCAGGATAATCCAGTGTTGAAACCATTTAGTTAGTCTGATGAAATATAAGTAGAATACTTCCAGACACACCAGTATTATTTTTATGACTTGCAAAATTTGTGTCTGCTTCGGCTGAATAAAACATGAGGTACGCCACTGGAAATTTATAAAAAATTTATGTGTTTACCAGTTTTTACTGTATGCTTCTGAATAACAAACGTTAATATTTAGTAAACGAGTACATACATGTATTAAAGTTGTTTAGTAAAATAATAATAAACATTTGAAAAAGGAATTATTAATAAACAATCAAACTTACTGGCCCTTTGGACATGTTGCAGGATAATCCAGCGTTGAAATCACTCTAAATACACCAGACAAGGCATAGAACACTACCCGGCACATTTACAACATAAATATCACAAGAAAATCTAGAAAAATTAACGAACAATCACGGACGCATCTTCTCTTGATATAAACCCGTTAAAATTGAATGTAGTTGGTAACAATTAGGCGTCTTGACCATTTCGACCAATAAGAATGCATGTGCAATTCCTGGAATACGCTAACGGCTTTTGAGAATTTATTGGGTGCAACCTATTTAATTTATTATTGTTATTTTTTATGTAAAATTGGTTTTATTATACTTACACGCAGTTTATTATCACATTAACATATCAATTCTCTTCAATTATTATTGATTTCTTAGAGGCACAGTTGTATTTTGGTTTTGCAATATTGGCCAAACCGCATTGTTACCAACTAATATTGTTTTAGCAAATGAACTAGATGCGTCTGAGGTTTCTCGTTAATTTTTCCAAATATTTCCGTAATATTTATTGTTTAAATGTGTGCCGTGGTGTTTTATGTTCAGACTGATCGATTTGGATGATTTTAACGATGGATTTTAATGGAAAACTGTCCAAATTTTAGGTGAGTTTTCTAATTTTTTATTAATAATGAATTTGTAAGTAACAATATTTTTAAAACTTGCAAAATTTGTATCTGCTTTGGCTGCATAAAATCAAACTACGCCGCTGGAAATGTATAAAAACTTTATGAGCGTGTTGTAAAATATTCAGTTTTTATTTTATTGATTTGAACAATATGCATTAATATTTAGTAAACGGATTTATGAAACATTAGATTGCAGTTTGTAGAATCATAACATTATCTCCAAAAGAAATTTCTAATAATATTTCACAGTAACACTTACTCGCATTTATACAATTGCAGGATAATCCAGCGTTTAAATCACTCAATTCAGTCACACGACGCAGAACACCACTAGACACATTTACAACATAAATATAGCAAGAAAAATCAATGAATAACAACGGACGCGTCTTCACCTCGTGCAAGTGCCAAATTGTGTCCAGTTGGTAACAATTGCGTGTGCACTACGGCCAATAAAAATGCATGCGAAATTCCTGGAAATCTCTAACGACTGTTGAGAGTTTTTTCGATGCCGACCTATTTAATGTTATTTTTAATACTTACGGGTTTTTCGGTTATTTAATTTTAAGCACATGAACGTATCAATTAAATTCAATTGTTATTGATTTTTTGGAGTCACAGTTGTAATTTGGTTTTGCAATATTGGTCAAACCGTATTGTTACCAACTAGACCGTTTTAATTAACGAACTTCGTGGTGAACTAGACGCGTTCCCGGGTACTCGTCAATTTTTGCACATATTTCCGTAATATTTGTGGTATAAATGTGTCGCGTCGTGTTTTATGTTTCGTTCGACCGATTTGTGTGCTTTTAACGCGGAAATTTGATGGAAGGATGCCCAAATTTCAGGTGAGTTTCGTTTTCTTTGGACGCCAAAATGTGTTAATTTTTTGTGCTTCATGTTCCGCGCATGCGCAGCAGGTTTTATAAACAGAATATTTTTATATTTATAACATGAAATTACTGATTTAATTGTTACAATTATAAATTAACGTCAAAAAATATATCCTATTAGTTAATATTATTTTCAATATTGAAATTGAAACATTTGAATTTTGATTCTATCTTTGTAAAATTATTAGAGACTGTCAGAGTAGTTTAAAAGCACGACCTGGACTGCAGTAGTTCAGAAGAACAACTATTATTGGGAAACAAATATTATTATACTGAACCAATAGATTTTTCGTATTATTACCACATTTAATATACAAGGATGACCAGAGAAGAATTAAGATATTTTATAAAATGATTTAATTCAAATTATGTTCCAATAGTATAAAAATTAATATTCTATATAACATAAAAACTTCAAATTTAGATGAATTGTAGTTATTAATTGAAAAGTTATAAGTTGTTGTAAAGTTGTGTATAAATTATTTATCAAATATACATTTTTCAAAAGTATGCCACTTCTGTGACAAGCCACATTTCGTATTTATTTTATTTAAGATTTAATTTAGGTAGAAATTGTTTTGATTTAGATGCACAATAAAGAAAAGGGAAAGCATATAAGGTAATTATTTTAAATAAAATATAAAATGAATTGATTTTATTTAATTAGAGGTGTGTTTCTTAATTAATGTTAACATAGTAACGTATGCTATTTTTGTGGCTCTCACTATATATTTGTTTATTTCTTCGACTTGTTTCTATCCTTTATTTATATATAAAAAGTATACGAGTCTTATCTTTTTAAATGTTTAACGTACAAAGAGACAAAAAAACATATAATAAAAAATGGCAAATATTTTAAAGATAAACAGACAAATGTCTTAAATACATCATTAATTGGTAAATTTGTAAATATTGATTTATCTGAAGTTAATAGTGTTAGAAACTTTCCATGCTTTTTCAAGGTCAGTATTACTAATTTTTTTCTAACATTTTGATTAGTTTTTGAGATGATCCCTTTCAACTGTATCACCGAGTATAGTTCATAAAATTGTAAACTTACAAAATTAATCGAGCAATATCAGTTTAAGTTAATTTTCTAATAAGACACATTGATTGCTTTTAAACTGCACTTTTAAAGTATTTTTATTACAGTTTAAATATTAGATGTCTTTTTGCGACTGAGTGATTTACTCTATTGCAAATGTCGTTCTGCACTTCACAGTACTTTACACATTCTAAATTCCGTACCAGAAAAATTCTGAAACTAAACGAATAATTGAAATTATTTAAATAGTAAAAGTATTGATTAATAAATAATATTTGCCGTTGGTTTTTTCGCGGTGTCATAGATTGGTTAATAAAATGGATGGCCCAGTTTCCATATTTGTCGGGGCGACCTAAACCAGTAATTGCTACAATCTTACCATAGATGTTGGGAGAATAGATATTTCTATCGTTCACGCACTTATGTTTATCTTGTAATCTGCTACTGGAATATTAGAAATTTCTATTTTATTTTAACAACCAGAAGACATCTACGAAAAGTCATATTTTACGCTTTTTCTTTTAATGAATAGCCTCACATCTGACATCTATTTTATTATGTTAAAAAGACAATTAAAATATGGTAATTTCACTTTTTTACTGTTTTAATTTAATAGTTTAAAGCAATTTCTTCAGTTATTCTTGATGATTTTTTATTGTATTCATTAAAAAGCATGATTAAAACACTTTTTTATAATTTTTATTGGTGTTTTCTACTCTTATATTTTAATTTTTTATTTTAACAAATAAACCTTAAAACACATTTTTCTATAATTTTTAATGTATGTATTTTTGTAATTACTGGAGATATAAATATGTAATACAATTGGATTTTGATCAGTTTTAATTTTCAATATTTTTAGCAATTTTTCTCAATAATTTCCTATTACTTTTGATTTTAATCAATGTTAATAAAGTTTAAAAGACTGTTTTTATAATTATATTGTGTTTTGCAGTTTGATTAGAACTGTATCAATTTTAGATAGTACAAAACATTAATAAATGTTTCAAATTTTTATTGTAAAATAATTACATATAATTATAAATAAATAATTAAAATTTATGTTGATGATTAATAGTATTAATTATTTCAATAAAACAAATAAAAAGAAAAATAGCCTCGAGAAACTTGATATAGAGATTAAAATTCCTGTTAGTTTAGCCCATTTCGTGTCGACGCAATGTGGGTATTTTATCTATAATTCGTTCAGTCGATGATTCGATAATATATAATGTATATGGCCTTCTCAAGGCAGTTGACCATTTCTCTCACCTGCACGCTCCAGATATAGTACATAAATTAATGCGTGCATTTTTTCCATTCTACCCAATTGAGCCGGCACAAAAATCCAATAATATTAACGATAATATATGGCGTGTGTTCCACCGCATAATTTATTGCCGTTTGATTCTGCGTTTATGTAATCGAAGCAAATTACAAAAACAAATATCAACATGTACTTGAGTTTGCAATGAAAAATGCAATGGCACGGAATACATTAATAACGGAGTGTTTCACTGACTCTGTGAAGGTCCGTGAAAATTAATAAAAAAGAAACTGAACCCAGATTAAGGCAGGAGGTTTATTTATTGAAAATTAGTTGGCAACGATGTTGTGATGCGGCGCAACATACAACTGGTTTTTCTTAATTAGATCAAAACGTAATATCGATAAAATCTCGTCGATACTCGATCTATTAATTCAATTTACAATCATCCTATGATCTCTGATTAAGAAACGGCAAAAAAATAACGAGCATCAGATAATCTGCTTTTAAATACGCATTAATTGAGTTAATACCCGGAGCGACTTGGAAATCAAAAACCAACAAAGTCGATATTATTACAACCATATAAATTCTTGTTTGGCAATTAAATCGAAAATCGAATCGTCCGACTTTGTGCGGAGCGGAGCACGCGTTTCGTCGTTTTATCATTTTCGAAAATCACTATCGCTGTTTTATTGCCGGCCGAACGTATTAAACGGCCATTAAAACCGAACTCGACATCATCAATTACACACATAAAAACTGTCTATCAAATTATCGAATCGTACGATCGGTAAACGAGCACGGAATAGATGCACCCAAATGTGATCTTCCTCGTATTTTTCTTTTTCTTTGTATTACTCTCACTATGAGGCTGCTTTAACAAGTTCTTGGATAATTCTTAATTAGAACTTATGTTCATTTAAATAGTTTTACAGTTTAAACGTAATTTTCATTCATCGATTTGCTAATTATTAATTTAAAAGGCATTAGAAATCAAAATAAAATGAAACGAAACACAACTTTATTATAATGATTTAATAAACTAAATAATTTAAAATATTTATTGGAAATTGATGTATTTTAAGACAAATTATCCAAATTAAAAAATTATTCAAAATTATTGACAAAAATTGCTTAAATTGAACATGTCTTAAATTGTTGAAAAAAATTGCATAAATTATCTGAAATTGAAATAGAATAATATAGAAATTGAGAAGTCAGAATTTGTATAGCATAACAGTGTATTTTAAATTTTTTTTATAATGGTTAAGAAAAAAAATATTCTCAAATTATCAAGAGAAGTTACTTTAACAATTAAAATTGATGAACAATAATGAAAATGTTGTAAAATCATAATCTTCTAATTAGATTTTAAATCAAATTTCTCAAACTTAAATACTAAAATACTGAAAATTGTAAAAAATTGTCTTTTAAACTTATTTTATAGCGAGTAAGGTGAAGGAAAATATATCTTAAATTGTTAAGAAAACTTGCATAAACTCTCTGAAAGTAAAATAAAATAATATAGAAATTGGGAAATCACTATCTGACAATTGGATTCTAAGTTTAACTCTAAAAATTCTATAAAATGTTGTGAAAGGGATAATATAATGATTAAAATAAAAATATTTTCAAATTATTAAGAGAAGTTACTTTAATAATTAAGATATCTAAAATTTAAAAAAAAATTGCATAAACTCTCTGAAACTAAAATAGAATAATATAAAAATTGGGAAATCACAATCTGACAATTGGATTCTAAATTTAACTTTAAAAATTCTATAAAATGTTGTGAAAGGGATAACAGTGTATTTTAATTTTTTCTTATAATGATTTAAATAAAAATATTCTCAAATTATAAAGACAAGTTATTTTAACAATTAAGATTGAGGACAATGAAGACAATGATTTTAAATCAAATTTCTCAAACTTCATAAAATACTGAAAATTGTATAAAATTGTCTCTTAAACTTTCCTTGTAAAGAGTAAATTAATGGAAAATATCTCTTAAACTGTTGAATAAAATTGTATAAATTCTCTGAAACTGAAATAGAATAATATAGAAATTGAGAAATCACAATTTGCCAATTGGATTCCAAATCTAACTTTTTTATATAAAAATTAAAATAGAAATATTCTTAAATTATTAAGAAGAATTTAAGAAAAGTAACTTTAACAATTATAAATAAAGTACAATTATAGAAATATTGTGAAATATCATTAGTTTAAGATCTGCAAAATTAATCAAAATCGTCTAATTGTGAAAAAATATTAAACTTATTTATTTTACTTATATAATTTTTTATTCAAATTTGAAATAAAAAGATATATTGAAAAGTATTGAAGAAACAAAAATAAAAAGAATGTGTTGCATGTTCAACATTTTTAATAATGACCACCTTGACGTCCCTATTTCCTATTTTGTAAGAGGAAGAATGTCGCTTTGGCATGCGGTCCGAAAAGGTGTCGGTACATCGGAAAAAATCACACCAGAAATTGATTATCCCGAACAAGATAACAACATAATTTTAAACTGTCGCTCACTAAAAAAAGCAACGTTGATCGGCAAATTGCGGACAAAATTCTTGTAAATATCCAAGTAAATTCGGGCAATTATGTTAAAAGCGGTTGGCTATTCGGCCTTCTTTTTATTGCGAGTAAACTCGTAATTATTTAATAATTATTTAGCGTTCACAGATTGCTTGACAGCTCGGAGCTTGGTGTTTTAGAATAATTTTAATTGCTGAGATTCCTGCGAGATTCTTTTTTCAAGTTCGCCCGCAATTTTTCACGGTGCCAAAACGGCCGCAGCATTTCGCTTGTAATTGTTAGTTTTGATATTGCGATGTGTAATTATTAAAATTGTGCCTGTCTTCGACGTGTTTTATTATAAGCATGCGAAAATTTACTGCCTTGTTCTCCACCAAGTACAATTTATAATTGGCCTATTTCAATTCAAATCGACCGGTCGATTCTGGTCACAATTTTATATTTTTGTGGAATTGCCATGAGTAATTTCTTTAAACATGAACACTATTTAGGAACCATTAATTCTTATTGATTTTAATGATACTCGTACATGAAATTAACAATTGTGTTCCCAATTTCTATATATTATTATATTATTCAATTATCGTACATATATATTATGTATATACATTTTTTGACAGTATTTTATGAAGTTTAGGAAGTTTCAATTAGATTATCAATTATAAGATTATGATTTCACAATCATACTATTATCAATCAAACAATTATACTTCAATTTTAAATGTTTGAGCAATTTTTATCAATAATTTTCGTTATAAATTAATTTTTTTATTGCATTTTATGGAGGATTGACAGATTTCTATTTTATATAGTTAATAATTCTATATTATTATTTATTTAACTATTATTTTTCTATTATTTAGGTATTTAGGTGTCAGTTTTAGTAGTTCGACCTTTTTATCTCGATTATTACAAAGAGTATTTAAAAGAAGTTTAATAATTCTTAGTGTACTTTATTAAATTAAGAGATTTTGATTTAAAATAAAACCGGAAGACTTAGATTTAACAATTTCTCTTATACTATTATATATTAATTTCATAAAGTTTAAATATTTCTAGTTTCTTTTTTATTTAACATTTGATTTTTTTTCATTTCATATAAATTAAATATTTCTAGTTCCTTTTTTATTTAACCTTTTTTTATTTAAATTTCAATTAGTAATCTGATACTCAGCAATATATCTTCTATTGTATGTCAGTTTTAGATAGTTTGAACATTTTTTCTCGACCATTACAAAGACAAATTAAAAAAACTTTTATAATATTTTATTAAACTTAGACATTGATTTAAAAACAAATTAGAAGACTGAGATTTAACAACGTCTCTATTATTATATTTCAATTTTTGTATCTTTTAAATAGTTAGTTATAGATCATTTTTATAATTAACCAATATTCCTCTATTTTTTCAGTATTTGCTCAAGTTTATAGATTTAAAATTCAATCGAAAAATCAAAAGTCAATGTCAGTATATAAATTTTAGATAATTTAAATATTTTCTCTCAATCATTACGAAGAGAATTTGAAATAAGTTTTTTATAAGTTTTATTGTATTTTCAAGTTTAAACAGTTTCTTTTAGATTCTAATTATAAAATTGAGATTGTCAAAGTTAACGTGAAGAAAGTTTAATGATAAATTTAAGTAATTTTTTTTAATAGTTTGAATGAATTTTAAAATTAATTATAGAAAAAATGTTTAACAAGTTATTTTTATAATTTTACTTTCTTTCAGTTCAATTCAACATTTTTAAACAGGAAAATAAACATCAAACATTTTACGCATTATCATACAACCAAAATCCAGATTAGGAAATTTTCTGTGTTTTCATTTTATGTGGTCCTAACTCGTTTTTTTATAGTGCAATTAGTTGTAACACAATATTACATTTCGTCTTTATTGCCCACATTACATATCAATTATTCTCGTAAATTTTTTTCGTTGTGCCTCGTGATGTACTCTCGAATCTCTCCAAATGTTTGACATGTTTTTATGGCCCATCTTAAGTACCGAGACATGTTCATTATACCGCGGCTTAAAGATCCCATTGTGATGATGCGATTTACAAATAGCAATAAAAAATAGAAAGTTATTGTAGTAATTAAATGTATAGTTATTCCTAATTATAACAGTTAGAACAATTAATATTTAAAAACGTTTTGATTAGGCCCCATTATTTTCGGCGAGAGGTGATTAATTATTCCTTTTCAACGGCGTATTAACAAAAGATACATTTACATTTATTATACTTTAACACAAAACCCAACGCTATTCAACACTATGCGGTATGCGATTGATATATGACAACAATAATGTCTGCAGGACCGTACTCGTTTGATATTTTATAAATAATCAGCTAAGGAAATACACTGGCTATTTATTTAAAAATAGATGTTTATTTATAACTAATACTAAAAATCTCTGAAAAAATTAAAAATTAATAAAATTTGATGTTCATAAAAAATAAAAATTTGAACTAAATATGGGCTATTTTCACCTCTATTACGAATGACAGCCTCACATCTTCTGTTCATACTCAATCTGGATTCGAATTTGGTGAAAATTTTCCCAAATTTCATGTAGAAGACGCTCCACATCCTTTAAGTTATTCAGACGGTTAATATTGTCCTTTAAAGGTCTCCGTAGAATGTCCCAAATATGTTCTATTGGGTTAAAATCTGGACTGCGAGCTGGCCAGGCCATAGCATTAATCCCAACGTCAGCAAGTTCCCCCTTGTCTCAAAAAGCGATCTTGAGCAGGAGTTGTAGCACTATTTCTACCCTGAACTGGTGTCATTGTATGGTCAGTTCATATACCGTTCTAACATACGGGAAATGGATAAATGGATGTATGCGGTAACTTCTTCCTCTAAAACAATCGCTGCGAAGTAAATTTCTAGATTGCTGTTGTACTAATTTACCAGAATCGGCATATTTCAAATAACAAAAAAATTAAACATCTTGTAAAAACGTTTACACAGTCATATACGAGAGTGTTTCGATGTTAATACAAACAATGTACTATTTACTTAAATATTTATTTACTAAATTATAGGCGGTGCGTTAATTTCTTGGTACATGTCCGGAGAATATTTAATCACATTAGTTTTATTAAATGCTCGTTCACCGAGAGGTAATACATAGATTGTCCGATTGATTCTAATTATAAAAAATAAAATTAAGTGATTTCCGCCACCGGTATGTAAATGTGCGGCCATTAAACGAGCGTAACATACGGCGATATTAAACGAAAACAAAGTAACGCATAAAATATTGATTGGTTACGAGAAGACCGGGAGCTCATCTCCAGCAAATACCGTTTATAAATGAACCCCCCAGTGATTATGCGAGGATGGTTTATTAAAACGGGTCCGCGCATCGATACGGCAAAAGAGTGTCGTCCATTCCTCGAACGCTGTTTATCATCCGCGTCATGCGTAATTGCCGTGTGAACACGCCGATGCCGCGATTTTTCACTCAAAATGATAAATTCATCATGTTTTTTTAGCCACCGGTTGGATTAGTTCCTATTAAATGTTTATACGCTTCCTCAGGCTAATCGTAAATGAGGTGGCAATTTTCACTTGATAAACATCACTCAATGCGAGCGCACAATCTTTGCAACAAGTTTTTTCACAAAATGAACCTGATTTCTAGAGTCCAGCGAGAAAATGCTGAAGTACCAGGTCCCTTCTTCTGATGAGATACACTTTTAAAGCTTAGGAAATTCGTGTTTTACGACATAATTGAGTCTGAATGTAACAGAAACGCCTTGTTCATAGAATTAAATTAAAAAAATCTCTTGTGTTATAAATAAAATATCATCACACGTTTGATACAACAAATTCTTTTCAAAGAAAACCTAATTTCTATAATCCTACAAGAAAATTTAGCAATGCCAACACTCACTTTGTTATTCCAATAAAATTTATAAAAAATTTTAAAATTTAAATACGTCATTTTTCTTAAGAAAAAGCAAGTGAACAATCTTGATAACAAGTTTCTTCAAAATAATCCTGATTTTTTTAATCCAACAAGAAAGTACAGAAACTTCAAGTCCACTTTTGTTCTTTGACTTAAACTAAACTAAAGCTGAGGAATCTCTTGTGTTTTAATCAAAATATTATTGTACAATAGATGCAACAAGTTTTTACAAAGTGAACGTGATTTCTAGAATCCAACAAAAAATATAGAAATATCAATTCTCATTATTATTCCAATTTAATTTATAAAGAAATTTTAAAATTTAAACTCATCATTTGTCTTTAAATAAAAAGCAAGTGAACAATCTTCGGTACAAGTTCCTTTGAAATGATCTTGATTTTTAAAATCCGACAAGAAAGTATAGAAACGTCAAGTTCACTTTTGTTCTTTGAATTAAACTAAATTAAAGCTGAGGGATATCTTGTGTTTTAATCAAAATGTGATCACACAATCGATGCAACAAGTTTTTTTCAAAATGAACCTAATTTCTATGATTCAAGAAAATTTAGCAGTACCAACACTCATTTTGTAATTCCAATTAAATTTATAAAAAAAATTAATATTTAAACACATCATTTATCTTTAATTAAAAAGCAAGTGAACAATCTTTGTAACAAGTTGCTTCAAAATAATCCTGATTTTTTGAATCCAACAAGAAAGTACAGAAACGTCAAGTCCACTTTTGTTCTTTGACTTAAACTAAACCAAAGCTGAGGAATCTCTTGTGTTTTAATCAGAATATTATTGTACAATAGATGCAACAAGTTTTTACGAAATTAACGTGATTTCTAGAATCCAACAAAAAATATAGAAATATCAATACTCATTTTATTATTCCAATTAAATTTTTAAAGAAAGTTTAAAATTTACACACGTCATTTGTCTTTAAATAAAAAGCAAGTGAACAATCTTCAGTACAATTTGTTTTAAAATGATGCTGATTTTTAGAATCCAACAAGAAAGTATAGAAACGTCAAGTCCACTTTTGTTCTTTGAATTAAACTAAACTAAAACTGAGGAATCTCTTTAATTTTTATCAAAATGTGATCACACAATCGATGCAACAAGTTTTTTTTCAAAATGAACCTAATTTCTATAATCCAACAAGCAAATTTAGCAATAAAAACACTTATTTTGTTATTCCAATTAAATTTACAAAATTTTTTAAAATTTAAACACTTTATCTTTAATTAAAAAGCAAGTGAACAATCTTTGTAACAAGTTGCTTCAAAATAATTCTGATTTTTTGAATCCAACAAGAAAGTACAGAAACGTCAAGTCCACTTTTGTTCTTTGACTTAAACTAAACTAAAGCTGAGGAATCTCTTGTGTTTTAATCAGAATATTATTGTACAATAGATGCAACAAGTTTTTACAAAATTAACGTGACTTCTAGAATCCAACAAAAAATATAGAAATATCAATACTCATTTTATTATTCCAATTAAATTTTTAAAGAAATTTTAAAATTTACACACGTCATTTGTCTTTAAATAAAAAGCAAGTGAACAATCTTCAGTACAATTTGTTTTAAAATGATGCTGATTTTTAGAATCCAACAAGAAAGTATAGAAACGTCAAGTCCACTTTTGTTCTTTGAATTAAACTAAACTAAAGCTGAGGAATCTCTTTAATTTTTATCAAAATGTGATCACACAATCGATGAAACAAGTTTTTTTCAAAATGAACCTAATTTCTAGAATTTAACAAGAAAATATTGAAATACCAAACCTCTCTTTGTTATTCTAATTAAATTTATAAATTAATTTTAAAATTTAAATATGTTGTGTGTGTTTAAATAAAAACCAAGTGAACAATCTTTGTAATAAGTTTCTTCAAAATAATCCTTATTATTGTACTCCAAAAAGAAAATATAAAAACACTTTCTGTTTGAAACAAGAAAAAACAGTTAGAAAACTAATTTTTGAAATTTTTTTATATCAGGAAGTAGAAGATAAACGATGCACAACATGTCGCCGAGCATTTCGAGTAAATGACCGGTAAGCTCGGTAAATTACAAGGCACAAATTAACTCCCAAACAATAGAAACACCTTCCACACCCGCGGGCCATAATAAAAGGGTAGGTGGCACATGAAAATTAATACCGTCAACCTGTCCGGCTCTCACATAAATTACGGCGACGTGATTTTCCTTAAAACGTTGCGATTTTAAAATGCTTTAATGGCTTTTCGTAATTAAATCTCGTACATTGTTCTCGGTAACAATCGTACGAAATGCAAAACCGGGCTTGTTATTTTAATGATATACGCGAAGAACATTAAACGTTGGGCTTAAAAGATTTATGTGTCTGCGCATTTTCAATTCAATTATGGGCATAGGTAAAAATCGCCGGCCGATTTTATTCCATATTTAAGAGATTGTGAAATCGGCTATCGGGAAATGGCGATTAGAGAAGGCGCAACCAAACAATCCATCTACGATAACACAAAACCGAATTATGAATGCATATATATAAAGATATTATAACGGTATGAATGTAAGTGATTAGCTGGTTAGAAAGGTGGCTCAAATTTAGGTTAATAATAGGGTTTTTCATTACCATTAGTAAAACTGGTGGCCAAATATGGCACCTCGGTAATTACAAATAAAATAAGTTACCTTCGCAACGTTTTCGCCATTAGTGAATCGGTCAATTGGACTTAAATGCTCTTTTGTCAGCACTTTGTAGTTCAAAACGGTTCGATAATCATGTTTTTAGCAAATTATTTCTTCGTATTTAGGAGAGAAACTTTTCAAATAATAAATTGATGAAGATTAAGGACTAAAAGATTATGTTCCTAAAAGAAATTCGTCAAATTTAATATGAAGGAAACCTTTAGTGGAAGTGGAGTAGTTAAATGAGCTGTGACGGTTCTAAAAAACCATAATTATACTAAGCACACAAGTTTAAACAAGTAACAAAAAACTGGCATGTAAAACAATCATTTACTTATTTAATCTAATAACGATAAGAATCTTCAAATCCAGATACGAATCAATTAATTGGATCTTGTTATTGCGCATTAATTATTTATAAAGAATACTTATTTATTGAGTACGAGGAAAATTACATCAACATATTTTAATAATTAGCCTGAATTTATTACAAATGCGAGATGGAACAAGACCATGCGTCATTCAGGGACTACGCGTACACAGATCTTCGTGTCAGTCGTCCATGAGGTTTTACAACAAGGAATCTCTCTTAATTTAAATGCACTTTGTGTATAATTTTTTAAAGAGGGTATTAATTATTTATTTTATTTATTAAAATCTACTCAACGTTAAAAAAGGGAATGACACTATTTAATTATGTTAAAAAACTAAATAATGTAAATAATAATAATTATGTTAAAAATTAAATAATATAAATAAAAGTATGAAATTGTGTATTTAAATTAATAATTGATAATTAGTATTTAATAAATAGTTGATAGTTGATAGTTGATAGTTAATAGTTGATAGTTGATAGTTGATAGTTGATAGTTGATAGTTGATAGTTGATAGTTGATAGTTGATAGTTGATAGTTGATAGTTGACAGTTGATAGTTGATAGTTTAAAAATTGAATATTAAATAAAAAAATTAATTTAAATTGTTTTGATAAACATAATAATTGATTGGAATTTAGTATTTATTAAACAACTTTATGTACATCATCTTTGGTCATTTAAATAAGGTGATTAGAAATATATTTAATAATGACATCAATTTTTAAATGCATGTTTATTTAAAGAAAAATATATAAAACTGTATATTAGGAATGAAAAAATATATATTTTTATTATTTAAATTAGAGTGATTTCATATTTTATTATTTACATTGTGATATCTTCTTTTTTGGATGACGCCGTTTATTTTTATAAAACTAACCCATATTGACTTAGGAACCCATTGACTTTTTTGAGAAAACAACAACTATATTTAGGCAAACAATTACATCGTTTTGGGATGTCGATAGAGATCTTTATGGAAATATAGGGCGATTATCTGTTGAATCTGTGCTGGAGTAAGATTAATTGTCATGTTCCTAATATTTATTAGATAAGAAATAATGTTAGCTTTCATCTGGTTTTTAACATTTGAACCACTTTACAAGACCACGTCAAATTTCAACACTACACTCCATTCAGTGTACTTAAACAAGGACATAACTATCGTAAATTAACAGCAAGATATTTAAAGTATAGAAAATCTATTAGTTTTCTATTATATATAGAGCCGATACCGGCAATAATTTATGTAGATAATTTAATTTAATCACACAGTGGATCAATAATTTCCATCTCGCATTACGTACATAAATCCTCTAGGTCGTTTATCAGAATATCTGCATAAAATTTCCAACTAGGCGTAGGAAAATTGACCGAGTGTACCGTGGCCTGTAAACTAACCGTAACAGGGCTACTGTCCAACCCGCCCGTTGTTTATATATTGTATGTGGGTTTAGCGAACGCCGTTCGAACACTATGCTTCAGATTTCTTCTTAGAGACAATGGGTCTTTTATCTTACAAGGAAATTAGAAATCCTTACGATGAAATAAACACGACGCGGGACAACTACCGTGCAAATGACTTATGCACCACTAGCTCGTTCTTCTTCCACTCTATCTGATCCTATTTTGCATTTTTTTCTAAAATAGTATTGTATCACAAATACTTCTTCGATATGTACAGTTGTTCATTCAGTTGTATCTAGTGTCTTTAGTATAATACGAATGATTCACCATGAACAAGAGGGCAGTAATCTTCTAATTTTTATATTTATTAATCTGTTCAATGCCCTAAATATTTCTTCAGTAAGAATAGTTTTTTTTTTTCCAAAAATTGAAAGCTTTAGAGTTTATTTTATACATTTTTTCTAGTCTAATATAAATTCTTGAACAAGAAATCTGTATGTATATTTGTGTCTAATATCTTTAGTGCCTTTCTCAGAAAGAATATTTCATATTTCAGAAATATTCAAAATTTAGCTTCTAAATCGTTTTACCTTTTCAACATATCCTGTTTTCAATATTTTTTAACATATTTCTAATAAAATAAAATCAATTTATCTATACCATCCTTCACCAGGAAGAAGGCAAATTTTAGTCGTAGTTTTAACATTTGTATGTTTCTATTTAATATTTTACTGCCTTTCCCAGAAAGAATGATTCATATTTCAGAAATATCTTCAAAATTTAAGTTGCAGATAGATAAATTCATCCTTTCTCTCCTTTAGTACAATACAAAAGATTCATCCACCATTTTGAAAAAAGCAGAATCCTGTTTTAAGTACAATGAATTTTTGTATTGTTTTATGATATAAATATTTCTTTAATGAAAGTGGATATTCTTCCTGGAATAGAAGGCTTTGAAGTTTAATTTTTAAATATACACACTGTTACAATATTTCTTGATATATTTCCAACATAATAAGAAACAATTTATCCATACCATCCTTCTTCAAAATGAGACAAAATTTAGACGTGGATATAATATTTGTATCTTTCTATTTAATATTTTTATTACCTTTCCCAGAATGAATAATTCATATTTCAGATTTAACTTCAAAATTTAAATTACAAGTAGACAAATTTATCTTTTCTCAACACATTTCTAGAGTAATACAAAATATTCATCTTCCATGACCATTTTGAAAAGTGGCAAAATCCAGTTTTAAGTATAATGTTTGAATTTTTGTATTTATTAATTTGTTTTGGTGATATATGTTAAATACTCCTTCAATAAAAGTGAATATTCTTCTAGAAATAGAAGGCTTTGAAGTTTAATTTTAATGTACATTGTTATAGTGTTTTTCTTAACATTTTTCTAGTATAAAAAAACAATTTATTCATCCAATTCTTCTTCGTTAAGGAGGTAAACTTTGCACTTATATACAATATTTGTAACTTTCTCTCTAGTAATGTTAGTGCCCTTATCAGAAAAAATAATTCATATTTCAGGAATAGAAAGCTTCAGAATGAAATTTTTAAATAGATGAACACATTTCTAGTATAACACAACCAATTCTTAAGTCGTAAGTAGAATGTTTGAATATTTGTACTACATAATTTTTTCGTAGCTATCAATACTTCTTCTGTAGTTGTTCTTACTGAACTTGAGAGCTCTAAAGTCTAACTTGCAAATACACAATAGAAACATATCAACACATTTCTAAAATAATACAAACGATCCATCCCATGCTTCTTGACTAAGCAGTTCCAAGTACACAACCTTATTATTCTAAGCCATCTTCAAACCTAACAACAACAATAAAAACAACAAAGATGATACGTAAAACCATCCCACAATTGGATTACTGGTAAATAAACAGCTCGGTAGATTTTCGAGAGCCTGTCCTGCATGTTATTAGAACTAACACTAATGTTCAAATCGATCGCTGAAATATCAAACCAGATATTTCTCAAACGTATTCGATAACATTTATCCATATCAAGGAGGACAATCGGAGTGCCTACTTAACACAGATACTGATGTAAGCAAACACTTTTAGTCCTTTCTTTCATTAATAGACCAATCAATCGCGTGACGGTGGAGCAAATTAATACCGATACATTTGTGTTGCCTCAGACTGTTTGGTATTTTATCAATTTATCAATATATTAATTATGACAGGCTACTACCAGATTTCTCGTGGGATTTTTTTCCGGGCGTTAATCAGCACGGTTGCTGTTTATTTTGTACTAATTTTTTGAAAGTATTTTGAAGAATGATTCGACATAAATCTCGTTGCGCAACTGTTAAAACGTTCCATTGCTAACAAGATGTACAAATATTTTGTTATATTAGAACAACATTTATTACAAATTTGATGTACCTCTATGTACCAAAATAAATTTTAATTATCTAATAACACGGTTGTTCAATTTTGGGTGTGACTTTGTGTGACTTATGGGCCTTATTGTTTTTAATAACTCCACGAATATTTCCCAGCACAGTTTTTTTGTTTCCTCAATATTTCGACAAGCTTTTAAATCAACGCGTTGCCCGCAACTATAATAATTAATTTTTGTTTGTCAAGCAATACGACGAAAATAAATATATGTGCGCTTAGCTTACGCGCCTCGTGATGGGTATAAATTATGCTTACGTGTGGTTTAAGACGTATGTTTTATTAGGCTTAATTAAAGGGAATTTTTAATTGACAGTTCATAATTTTCCAGATATCATCTTCGGCGAGGATTTTCGAATCTGCATTAAGAATTTTTTGGGACATATGCCGCTGACATTATTAACGATCCTCCAACTCTTAATTCGTACTTGGGCCGGATTTTTGTTTTGTTTTGCCGATTTTAATCATTTGTATTCGATGGAGGTTAATAACATTCAGTAATGCTGAAAAATTGACCAACGGCATTCGCAAATAACTTCATTATTATTATTTTTTTGTTTGGAAACTTTGAATTATTAGCGGATATTTATTGTGAACTCGTATGTTCGCATGTGTCTTGCGCATGAATAATGCATCAGACGGATGGGCACAATTAAAATAATTTCGTCATACGAAACCGCGGCAATAAAAAACGGGCGATTTTTATTTATGAACAATATTCGCGACGGCCTGAATAACATAATCATTGTTTCAAGAATTCACAAACAAAAAACAATTAATTTCTCTTATTAAAAATTCTTTGACCTAAAAATTTCCCTCGGGTATCGAACAATCGAACGGCCGAAAAGTACAATTCCAACGTAAGAAAAATAAAACAGGCAAAACTTCCAATAAATATTGCGGCGCGTTGCGCAACCGGCGACATAATGCGATATAGTGAGTTTCCTTGAAAAGACAAAACCAGGACATGCCTTACATTATTTCGTTGGCGCCGTCACATTCGTACGTGCGCAATTTCGACACACTTCATTTCGTTAATCGTGTCAACTGCACTGTGTCACAAACATTTTCAAAGTCGGGTAAAAAACCTGCAAAAATACCATAGCGTTGCTAGATTTATTTGTCTAAATTTTGTGTGGGAAGGATTTTCAACTTTTAGAAGAGAAAGATGATATTAAGCTAATTTTTCAGTTGTTGAAAGGGAAAGTTTGATTTATTTCTAATATTTATCTTAGATTGTTAACACATCAAAAATAGGGACAATAGTTTTTCAAATATCTTTCTTTTATTTTCAAATCTTGTAGTTGTTTTACAATAGTTTTGATATTTTAGAAGAAGGTGGAGGTTATTCAGCTTCAAAACTTCTTAAAAAGGAAAGTTGGATTAAATTTATTTATATTGTTCAAAATTGTTATTGAAGTGATTAAATAGTGTTTCTAGACTGTACATTCATCTAAACCTTGTAATGAACTAGTTTTACATAATTTGAAGATTTTAGAAGAGAAAGAAGGAGATTAAACTATTTCTTCCAAATTCATAAAAGGGAAGTTCATAATTTTCTTTTGAAATACTAAATATCAAAAATCTGAACAATGACACTTTTAAATGACAATGTTTCATCATTTAAACCTTGTAATGGACTAGTGTTACGAAATCAGACGATTTTAGAAGAGGAAGAAGAATATTAAACAAATTCTTCAAAGTTCTTGAAAAGGAAAGTTTGACTTGTTTGTTCATTTAAAGTTATCTTACATAAAAAGTCTGCACAATGACTTTTAAATGATAATGTTTCTCGACTTATATACCTTCATTTAAACCTTGTAATGAACTAGTTTTACGTAATCTGGAGACTTTAGAAGATAAAGAAGGAGATTAAACTATTTCTTCCAAATTCTTAGAAGGGAAAGTTGACTAATTTTTATTCTTTTTTAAATACTGTATATGAGAAATGACACTCTTAAATGACAGTGTTTCTGGATTTTTATGCTATCATTTAAACCTTGTAATGGACTAGTTTTACAAAATCAGAAGATTTTAGAAGAAGGGGAGGAGGATTAAGCTAATTCTTCAAAATTCTTGAAAAGGAAAGTCTGACTTGTTCAGTTAAAATTATATTACATAAAAAGACTACACAATGTCTTTTAAATGATGACATTTCTAGACATCTATACCTTCATTTAAACCTTAGCTAATGAGCTAATTTCACGTTATCTGAAGATTTTGGAAGAGGAAATAAAGAATTAAACTAGTTTTTCAAAGTTCTTAAAAGGGAAAATTTGACTTGTTTATAATATCTATTTAAAATTGCTATTACACCAAAAGTCTGCACAGTGACTTTTAAATGAAAATGGTTTTTTCTATGCCTTCATTTACACCTTGTAGTGATCTGGTTTTATAAAATCTGAAGATTTTAGAAAAGGAGGAAAGGGATTAAACTAGTTTATACAAATCAAAGTTTTCAAAAGATAAACTTTGACCTGTTCATGTCTTTCGTAACCTGAATATTTTTGAAGAAGAAAATTCTTGCGAAAAGGTGGTTGTACAAGACACTGCGGGTTTTAAGAAGGGACAGAAGAAGATCAACCAGTTTCCTAAAGTACTTGAAAGTCTCGTGTCTTGACAAAAAACGATTAAAAATAAGCCGCTCTATTAAATGAAAACCTAAACGAAAATTTCACGGAACAATTTATACAATTTCATAGAAAATTCCGAGGCTAATCAGCCGTTTACACGGTTCGGTAGCTCTTGACTTTTTATAGGCATTTTCAAACTGGATCGTTTACTAATGACAGTTAGGCACGTGTTCGAATCGTACCACGGGCAGACCGGATAAAATGGTACGTGGTACCTTCGGCCGGTGGTACCGCTCAACTGACCACAAACACCGACATAATAACATAGTTTCAGTGGAACGGGCCTCTAACAGAGGGCTCCACCTCACGAATATCGGATCCAATTTGGTAAATTACTATTTGTTTCTGGTTCGTGGTTTGAGTGTTTGAATTGTCGTGGTTTTTGATGAGGTGTCAGGAAAAATACCGTGCAGGTTGTTACAAAAAGAAGAAAGGTTTAAAGTGTGAGATCATTAAAGGTGCACGGCCACCATGATCATTTATAAGCCTAAAACAGCACCATTAAAAAGACAAATAGCCGGTTTGTATCAGCGTTTATCTGGTAATGATGTGCGGTTTCCTGAAATTTCCTGAAACTGCCTACCAGCAGACGCTCGCACAATTAATATCGTAGCTCGGACGAACAAAACTAGCTATCAGCTAATGTGTTTTAAACATACGGGCTGCCCAACGATATATTATATTTATCTCGGCGCGAAAAACCACCATTCGAAAATAATATCGCACGAGCAGAACTAGGGACGATAATATTTCACATCTAACAAATATTCAAGTGTGTGCGTATCTGCGAATGCAACTGTGGTACACGGTAAACCACTTACCTTCTATTTCGCTTCGGCAAAAATCCCTCGCAACGTTACAACGTTACACCTTCAACTTTGTTCCGTACCGCTTCTGATTACTGCTCGGCGAATAATTTTTTCTTCCACCCGGATCGCACGGTGTAAATAGTTCAACGTGAAATACTGCGGGTCGGGAATTTCAAAGTTTTCTACGGCTGTTCCTTTAATCTGCGGTCGTACGTTAAAACGTCGACGGTGCGGGATAATAAAGGACGATCATATTTGTGTGCTGCACCCTTTTACAATTCGACGCTTGGGTGATAATTCAATAATTGTTTTTGTTCAGTCACTTCTTGTCAAAGTATTTGGACATTAGTGTGGGTAAAGAAAAGCACTTACGGGCTTGTAATTAACCGACCTAAGTACCATATTAGCATACTGATATTTAAAGTCGCACTTCGTGCAGTTCTTGTTGTTTATTCCACCAATAAATTATTTATATAAGATAACTTTATTCAATAACTTTCGCCTTTATAAAATATTTTTGTGCGTCGTTGGGCAATAAATTTTATTAACACACTTAACTTTGGGTGGTCTGTAAGTAATTTGTTTTAAAACTTGCTATTAAATGTATTGAGTTTCGAGTAATATTGTAATTGACTTTTATGTGTGTTTTTAGACCCGAGGCCGTTTTACTTAACTTGGACTATCGAAGAAAAAAGGAGTTGTTGTATGTTAATTCGTTTTATTTTATAGTATTGATTGTAATCTCACACCACACATTGAGTTTACCAATATGATGACTGTTTTTAGTGCTTGGGAAATTCAATCTTTCTTCTCCAATTATAGTGACTAGAATTTGATAGTAGTATAATCATGTCAAGGTATATTAACATTTAAAATATAAAGTGATGGATCTTGTTTCTATTATTTATTAATCATTGCCTGCTTATTCTGGAATATAATTTTTAAATAATGGTGTTTCTAGATTTCTGTGTTCGATTAAATTTTGGTATGAACAGGTTTTTCAATATATTGAAGATTTCCGAAGAACAAGAAGGAAGTTAAACTAGTTTCCCAAAAGTTCTTGGAAGAGCAAACGTAACTTATTCTTAATTTTTATGTAACACAGACTACATACTAAATTCTGGAATATGCCTCTTAAATAATGGTATTTCTAGTTTTCTTAGCTTCGATTAAATTTTGCTGTCAACAGATTTTTCAACATAAACAAGATTTTAGAAGAGAAGGAAGAAAGTTAATCTGGTTTCCCAAAAGTTTCTGAAAGAGCAAACGTAACTTGTTTCTAATTTTTATGTAACACAGACTACATACTAAATTCTGGAATATTACTCTTAAATAACGGTGTTCCTAGATTTCTTAGCTCAGATTAAATTTTACTATCAACAGGTTTTTCAATATAATAAAGATTTTAGAAGAAAAAGAAGGCAGTTAAGCTAGTTTCCCAAAAGTTTCTGACAAATGTAACCTATTTCTAATTTATATGTAACAAAGACTACATATTAAAATCTGTAATATGACTTTTAAATAATGGTGTTTTTAGATTTCTTAGCTTCGATTAAATTTAGCTATCAACAGTTTTTTCATCATAATGAATATTTTAGAAGAGAAAGAAGGCAGTTAAGCTAGTTTCCCAAAAGTTTCTGACAAATGTAACCTATTTCTCATTTATATGTAACAAAGACTACATACTAAAATCTGTAATATGACTTTTAAATAATGGTGTTTCTAGATTTCTTAGCTTCGATTAAATTTAGCTATCAACAGTTTTTCCAACATAATGAAGATTTTAGAAGAGAAAGAAGGTAGTTAAGCTAGTTTCCCAAAAGTTTCTGAAGGGACAAATGTAACTTGTTTCTTATTTTTATGTAACATAGACTACATACTAAAATCTGGAATATTACTTTTAAATAATGGTGTTTCTAGATTTCTTAGCTTCGATTAAATTTAGCTTTCAACAGTATTTTCAACATAATGAAGATTTTAGAAGAGAAAGAAGGCAGTTAAGCTAGTTTCCCAAAAGTTCTTGGGAGGGCAAACGTAACTTGTTTCTAATTTTTATGTAACACAGACTACATACTAAATTCTGGAATATGACTCTTAAATAATGGTGTTTCTAGATTTCTTAGCTTCGATTAAATTTAGCTATCAACAGTTTTTCCAAATAATGAAGATTTTGGAAGAGAAAGAAGGCAGTTAAGCTAGTTTCCCAAAAGTTTCTGAAAGGACAAATGTAACTTGTTTCTAATTTTTATGTAACATAGACTACAACTAAAGTCTAGAATATGACTCTTAAATAATGGTGTTTCTAGATTTCTTAAATTTTGCTATCAACAGGTTTTTCAACATAATGAATATTTTAGTTGAGAAAGAAGGCAGTTCAGCTAGTTTTCCAAAAGTTCCCGAAAGGGTAAACGTAACTTGTTTCTAATTTTTATGTAACACAGAATACATACTAAATTCTGGAATATGACTCTTAAATAATGGTGTTTTTAACTTCGATTAAATTTTGCTATCAACAGGATTTTCGATTTAATGAAGTTTTTAGAAGAGAAAAAAGGCAGTTAAGCTAGTTTCCAAAAAGTTTCTGAAAAGACAAATGTAACTTGTTTCTAATTTATATGTAACATAGACTACATACTAAAATCTGAAATATGTCTTTTAAATAATGATGTTTCTAGATTTCTTAGCTTCGATTAAATGTAGCTATCAACAGTTTTTTCAACATAATGAAGATTTTAGAAGAGAAAGAAGGCAGTTAAGCTAGTTTCCCAAAAGTTTCTGAAAGGACAAATGTAACTTGTTTTTAATTTTTAGATAATATAGACTGTATAATAAATTTTGGAATATGACTCTTAAATAATGTTATTTCTCGATTTCTTAGCTTCAATTAAATGTTGCTATTAACAGGTTTTTCAACTTAATGAAGATTTTAAAAAAGAAATAAGGCAGTTATACTAGTTTGCACAAAAGTTCTTGAAAGAGCAAGTATAACTTGTTTTTAATTTTTATATAACAGATTACTACTACTAAATTCTGGAATATAACTTTTAAATAATGGTGTTTCTTATCGTTTGATTAAATTTTGTTATGAATAGGTTTTTTAACATACTATACATTTTAAGTGTACCTTGTTTATAATTTTAGCAAATTATGTTTATGTATCTAAAAATTTTAATAGTTCTTTTTCAATTATTGGCTTCATAACACAGGAAATGTTAAAGTATAAAATACAAAGTAACATAATGAAAATACTGTAAATAAATACAATGTATGGATATTTTTTTTCACGAGTAAAGTTCGACGTGGTCCATTATGTAGATATCGGACATTGTTTCATTAAACAATCAGCCGTGACCTACACGAGGAGATTTAAACGTCTTCTTCGTCGCGCGTGTGTTTTTTATGTGAAAACAATATTTATTGATAAAATTCCACATGTGGGTGTGCCACACAAGAGAATAAGAAGAAAGAAAAAATGTGTGTCCGAGAGTCCGTGACCGGAGCGATAGGTCTACATGACTTGACCATTTAGTGCCCAATAAATTCCATAATTTAAGACCCGAAATGACTTTATTACTACACGAGGTTATTGGGCGATTGCGAGTGAAACTCCGTTTACACACGATTTACGTCTTCATACCCCTCCGAAAATTTGTTTTTCATGTAAATTCCGGCGGTGCCCGTTCGTTCCGCATTTTAATTGGCCGGGAGATAAGATATAATTGCGCGCGACTACGAATCGATTAGTTGTGGTGTTTGGAAGTGCGGAGGAACGCCACGGGCAACAAAAACAATGGACCACGATCGAAAAACAATAAATTATTGTGGACATTAACTATAAAACATCTCAGATAATATACGCATTTTTATTGAATATTAAAATGAAATTGTTTTTTCATACGTAACGAATCTGTTGAGTGTTAAAATTGATGTGTTAGATGGCCAAACCACCGACGATAATTCCAATGAAATCATAATGCAACAATTTAATTTAGAAAGGAAAATTACAACCCGGGTTGAACCGCACCGCAGCTTGACCATGGTTAACAAACAGACATAAAGATCGTGTATCTAACATTCCATTAGCCAGAAACGTCGTAATGCTTAAGATTGTGGCATTGCGGCGAATTAATTATCGCCTTTAAATATTGCTACTTAACATGCTACTTCTGTTTTGATTGGTGATAAATATTTTTTAGTTGGGCGTACGCAAAACACGCAACGTCTAGTTTTCTCGTTACGGCGCGTTGCATAATGGGAAAATTAGCGTCCGATGCATAATTCCCCGTCGTCCATTCCCATTTTCCCCACACGCCGTTTTGTTACTTTATATGGCTTGTTTCGTATTAGTTGGAGTCCTGGTAATGATGTCACATTGTTTTAACGAGGCACATTTATCATTTTGCTAAGGAAATTTAGCAAAAAATAAGTATTTTATTGTTCAACAAGCCACACATTTGACTGAACATTATTGTAATAAGTATAATCAGATACAAGGAATAAAATAAACAAACTGGACTATATTACCTCATAAAATAATCATGGGCAATAAAAATTTTAAGGATGCATTCCAGAAAATCGTAAAAATCGTTTGCTGGTTTATAAAGACAATATAATTGTTGGCAATGTTGTGTCATAAGCATGAAAGAGGAATAAAAAAGCTGCATGACCAAATCACAAGATAATAAAATATTTCGATGGGCTTTTCCACTATCATTACTTTGAATTTTCAAAAATGTCTCCCACAACTCCGACAATTGAATTTGGAACCAACTGAAAAGGTACTGTTTGAAATACGATTTCAATTAATATTTTATTCATTTGGATAACATCAAAAAGTCAAGTAAACACCATAAAGTAAATTGTAGGAGTTTCAGGCATTATTCTAATCAATCAATAATTAGTCTTGTTGTTAGAATTGTTTACAATAGGGAATGCCGTTCGGGCGTAAGAGAGGTATCATCGAAAAGGAAAACCTCGAGAAGTTTACCTGAGGCACAAGAAATTCGACTTATCGAAATTGTGCCAAATATTTAGTTCAAGTTATCAAGTAAAAATTACACATAATTTTTACCCTGGACACCATCATCAACCAATTTGCATCGGGTTATCGAAATTGGCTGTAATTGGTCAAATTTTTGTCGGAGTTCAATTTTTAATACAAGTATTAGTCAAATAAGAAATTGAAATGATAAATAAAACATTTGATAGTATCTTTATTGCGTCCATCAGATTATTATTGATGTTATGTGTTTATAATTTTTTTATTGTGGAATGCCTCAAAATTTATTGCTGGATGTTTAACAGCAGGAGGCAGTTGGTACTTGGTACCACACGCCAAACATTTATATACGTTACTTCAAATATACCTAATAAAATACGATACACTCTTAGATTCTTCTAGGAATAATAAAGATAATATAATAACCCGGCAGTTTAATTCTTTTTTAATATGCCTCTTAATGTCTACATTTTGTTGTTCTGTGTTCTAATAGCCACTAATATTCATGTCTCCAGCCAAGAAAGACATAAAATTCATTGTAACCAAACATCAAGTTGGAAATAAAAATATTCTGTTGCTCAAGTATCTAATAAAAAATAAACATTTTCACGGTTTTATTTCTATTAAACTTTAGTACTGCGCCACCACAAAGTTTTCCAATAAACCCAAGCCCTGATTGCATCCGATCGCGTCGAAAAAAATAAAACCTCAGTGGCCATTTCCATGTTTTCCTAAAGCACCAACTAACAAATTGTCGAGAACATCGAGTCGTCCGTGTACCAGCTACCGGATTCCGTAATAAAACGGAGTCTTCGCCAATCAAGACCTGATCTAGAATATGTTATGTTAATGAGGGGCGATTTTAAACAGCAAATCAATCTAAATTATCCTAATTGAGAGTCATAGGGCAGTTTCGGCGGTGCGGGATTCATTAGCATCACCGGTTCGACGCTAACAAGTCGAACAAGCGCAGAAATCGTAATTAAGCACCTCCGGACAAGAGTCCGAGTGCCACTGGACCCCACACACCACCTAGTATTGCACTCGATGTCGCGGAAAAAACGACGATAATTGGCGAATTTGCTTGTCAGATTTTGACCCCTAAATGATGATCGGATTGAAACAATTAGTTGTTAATTTATATTATAATTATAGAAGGCTTTGGAAAATATTTGTTTCAGAGATTAGTCCTCTCAGCTTAAATTTATTTAACAAATTTAAGATTTTGAATTGTATAATAGAAGGCTTTGAATATTTTTATTATTTTTCTAACTTTAAAATCATATATTTGAATATAAGATTTTGAGTCTTTTTTCAAATTATCCTTTTTCCCAGTTTCAAATTGTTCATAATCTTTACTTTCTGACTAATATGGCATATTAGAAGATACTGGAATATCCTTTTTCATGATACAAAATTCTTTATAATTTTTAGTGCGCTTATAAGTATACTAAAAGATTTTGGTAAGTTTCGTTCCCAATATTTTATTTCATAGATATATAAAATTCTTTACAAATTTTAAATTTTGATTAGAATACTAGAAGATTTTAAAAAGTTTTTGTTCCTTTTATCAATTTAAAATTATTTACTTGAATAGAATATGAGAAGATTTTGAGAAGACTTTCTTCAAATTATCTTTCTATATTAGAAGATAGTGGAAAGTCTTTGTTTTAAATATCCTTTTTCTAAATACAATTTTTTTATAGTTTTTAGAGCATTAAGAATATACTAAAAGATTCACAGATTTATGAGATTCTTTACAAATTTTAAATTTTAATTAGAATAATAGAAAGTTTCTCATCCTTTTATTAGTTTAAAATTATTTACTTGAATAGAATATAAGAATATTTTGAAAACTTTTTCTTCAAATTATCCTTTTTCCCCAGTTTCAAATATTTCACAATATTTAGTTCTTGATTAATATATTCCAAGATATTGGAAAGTCTTTGTCTTAAATATCCTTTTCCTTAATACAAAATTCTTTATAATTTTTGGAATATTAAGAATACACTAAAAGATTTTAGTAAGATTAGTCCTAACTATTCAATTTCACAGATTTATAAAATTCTTTACAAATTTTAAATTTTGATTAGAATAATCTAAGACTTTATAATGTTTCTGTTCTTTTTTTTAGTTTAAAATTATTTACTTGTATAGAATATAAGAATATTTTAAGAAGTCTTTCTTCAAATTATTCTTTTTTGCAGTTTCAAATTGTTCACAATATTTAGTTTTTGATTAATATATTGGAATATATTGGAAAGTCTTTACCTTAAATATCCTTTTTCTTGAAATAAAATTCTTTATAATTTTTAGAACATTAAGAATATACTAAAAGATTTTAGTAAGTTTAGTTCTCAATATTTTGTAAAGTTTCTGTTCTTTTTATTAGTTTAAAATTATTTACTTGAATAAAATATAAGAATATTTTGAAAACTTTTTCTCAAATTATCCTTTTTCCCAGTTTCAAATTGTTCACAATATTTAGTTCTTGATTAATATATTGGAAGATATTGGAAAGTCTTTGTCTTAAATATTCTTTTTCTTGATACAAAATTCTTTATAATTTTTAGAATATTAAGAATAACTAAAAAATTTTGCTAAGATTAGTTCTTAATATTCTATTTCACAGATTTATAAAATTCTTTATAAATTTTAAACTTTGATTAGAATAATATAAGATTTTGTAATATTTCTGTTCTATTTATTAGTTTAAAATTATTCACTTGAATAGAATATAAGAATATTATGAAAAGTCTTTTCTTCAAATTATCCTTTACGCCAATTTTAAATTGTTCATAATATTTAGTTCTTGACTAATATATTAGAAGATATTGAAAAGTCTTTGTCTTAAATATCCTTTTTCTTGTAATTTTTAGAGCACTAAAAGATTTTAAAATTATTTACTTGAATAAAATACATAAAGATTTTGAGAAGTCTTTCTCCAAATTATCATTAGATTTTGAAAAGTCTATTCTAAATATCTTGTTCTTTATTCATTTTTTTATAAATGAGTGAAATATTATAAGATTTTATTTAAAATATCTTCCTCCTCAGTTCAAAATTCTTTACAATCATATACATATCATGTTTTAAAAATGAATTTCTTGTAATTAGGTGCCACGATCACCATTAAAACTAAAGACACAAATTGTTGGGAGAAGTTCCAGCAGTAATATTTAAGAAAAGAATTTTGTTTTGGAACACCTTGTAGATAGCCATGCGGGATAAACCAGTTTAGGAGAGTAAATAACAAATTTCCGCGGCGTTTTATTAATTACACATTTCACGAGAACCCCATTTCGTAACTGTAAACCGTCAGGATCCGATAAAATCGCTTTGTAGAACCGCATTTTTTCATCTAGACGGCACACTTCAGGTGGTAATTACACACCGGCAAAATTGATGTTGCGTCCAGCAATATTAACACCCTACAAGCGTTTGTGTGATTGTTAAACAATCACCTCGTAGCAGTGCCATTATGTTATGGGTAACTGCTTATTTCTCCACCAAAATGTAATTACGGTACGGTAGTAAATAACTATTACGTACAGTTATTTTAATCTGAAGAAAATCGGTTCGAATATGGCGCATACAAATCATCTAATTGCCGTTCGATTGACACGAAAAGCGTCTACGTCCTGGTTTAGGCCATTGTTTAATTTATTTATCACAACACATAATTGCGTTTCGTCCCAAGTGTTCGTTTGGTGAAAAACAAGCCCATTAAGCCCCGCCTAGTAGCCGATTTGCACCTACTTTCGTCCCGAGTCGCCATTTAAGGATTCTAATGTCTAAAACGTTTTTTTCCTAGACGCGCACAATTTCCTAAAATGTTCATCATTTTTTAATTATTGTTGCGATGCAGTACACGATGTCATACGAAATGAGTGAATGGCTTCGAGCATTATGCGTTTTACTGTTTTAACGATGTCGATAACAAACGTCACATCCTCTGCAATTCCAGTGGGGAATAATTACCTTAAATGTAGAAAATCGACTGTAATTCATCAGGCCTGCCTTCGAAACCAGTAATGTTCACGTAGGTAACGTCTGCGGAATATTTCTAGGATATAATGCCGGCATGGAAAAAAGTGGCACTCGTAAATACGACTTGGAAACGTGTTTTTTCGTTCTGATTTTATTTCAGGCTGGTGTTTTCGATCAATCAAATGCACCATGTTTATATTCCGCATCAATATTTATCGGTTTTGTGCGGAAAAATGTGATGCTAGTACTCACTTTCCATTTTTTACTTGTTGCGTGCTTTAAATTTTTCTGCAAGTCGTCTTGCTAAAACGGTTCAATTCGTTTCAATTAATTCACACATTAAAATATGCATTATATGAAAAGACTCTCTTTGGAAAAGAAAAAATTAGAATAATGGCCTATGAAAATTCTAAATATTTTAATTCATTAAATCTGAGAATGTTTCAATTTTTGAATTTTAAAAGATTTTTTTTTCTAAAAATATAAAATTTGATAAAAATCAATTAGAAAATTTACTTATGATTCTCAATTTTTAATTAATTAAATATAAGATTGTTTCAATTTTTGAGTTGTAAAAGATAATTTTTAATTTTAAAAATAATTTTTCACATAAAAAATTTAATATTTCATGTAGATTCATTATATGAATAAAATATTTCTTTATTGTTTGTAGTAAAATACAGGTATGTTAAATAAAAAAATATAACAAATTTTATGTTACATTTGGTGTAATGATAAAATTATAAAAAAATTCTTGATTTAAAATTTCTTCATTAATTTTGCCAGAAATATTTTTTAGAAGTTGTCTTACTAATAAATTCTTAATTATAATATTAAAATATGTTCATTATATGAATAAAATGTTTTTTTATTTAATGCCTAAGGCCTTTTATTAAAAAAATTAAATTTGATCAAAAATAATGAGAAAAATGACGGAAACTTAATTTTAACTCAATTTTTAATTAATTAAATATGAGATTGTTTCAATTTTTGAGTTTTAAAAGATAAATTTAAAAATAATTTCTCACATAAAAAAATTAAAATTTCATGTAGATTAGACAAGAATTTGTTTTAGAATTGTTTGTAGTAAAATACAGATATGTTAAATAAAAAATAATAATAAATTTTATGTTACAATGATAAAATTATAAAAAAAATGATTTTTTTAAAATTCTTGATTTAAAATTTCTTCATTAATTTTGCCAGAAAAGTTGTGTTACTAAAAGAGTTCAATTAGTTTATATTAAATCACATATAAATTTTTTATTATTAACTAATAATCAAAAATAGAAAACGAAACGAAAATTGAAAAAAAATCAATATTTAATATAAAAAAAGAAAAATGCAATAAAAATTGTCAACTTTTAACTTAATATAACCTTTTAATTGCAATAGTAATTATTATAATAATGTAAAAAAAACATTAGGGCCCAAATTTAATGTAAATCTGGGTCACAATCTGAAATTCTAAATAAATTTTCAAAAAAAAAATAAATAATGAATTATTGAAATTTATTATGAAAAATTTTTAAAATGAAACAATTATATTTTTCATAGATTTAGAAAGTTACTAATTTTTAAAAAAATAGCACAACTCTTATAAAAAGTCCTAAAAATATTTGCACAAATTTTTAACAGTAAAATTTTAAATGTAATGAATAACTATATAAACTAAGGAGTGTATAAACATTCCAGACGATTAAAAAAAATTGTTGTAGGCAATTAATTGAAATAAGTGTAATCCATATTGCGTTAAACCCACTAAACATTGTCTGTTAATGGTTAATGAAAATAACAACATGTAGTTAATGATAAATCGCTTTTTCTAGCAATGCAAAAAATGTATTACAAGTATGACAAAACTGTTTTAATTGGCTCTCATTTGTTTAAATCGCCGATAAAAGCGCGTGCTCCGCATAAAAAAAACGTCCCCATGCCTTTGTAAAGTTGCACGGGCCGTTAATATCTTTATAGGTAAATCACTTGTTTTAAATAAAACTAACCATGCTAATCGCATATAAAATGACACAAAGAAAGACATCAGTATTTGTGACAAGGTAACTGCATGTACGGGATTTACGAGTTTTTAAATCGGTACGAGGATATGCAATGTCCACATAAACACTGACGACTTTTAGATAAAGCCGGTCACTCGACAGATAAAATATGTAATTAATGAGAAATACACTGAGTTAGTACAATCTTAATCGCTTTTATGTTTGTAATTTGCTAGCTTTTACTTTACCGCTAAATTAGCCGGTTTTAACAAGCTCGTTATGTTTATTGGGGATGTACCAATTAAATTATCAGCACTAAATAAAAAACTATGTGCAATTTTAATTCGTTTTTAATTTATATCACTAATGGTAAATATAAATTCTACTGTAATAACTTAATTTTATTTAAAAAGCGTTTTATGTGCTGGCAAATTTGAAAATAATGAGGCGTTGCCACGTTGTTAAACACATCAACTCTTCTAATTACATGGGGTAACCTCATAATTTTATTTTTTATAACTTTCATGACACTAATTATATATAAAACAGTTTTAAAAGTTTTTTATTTAACTTATTATATACATAAGTATAAGTACAATAAAATTACTTTGTTTTGTTAATATTTATATACTAACTGAACTATTGAAATAAGAAATGATTAAAATTTAAAGTCAAACGTTTTGGAGCTTTATTTTCATCCCTACATATAAAGAGATATCGGACTAAATTTTCAGCAAGATAATGCCTTGGCCTCCCATATCTGCAGACTTTACCCCCATCGAAAATATGTGGGATATGATGGGGCGACACTTAGGAAAGTTACAGCACCCTCCGCGGTCTCTTAATGAACTAAGACGTCAGATTCAGTTCGTGAGGGATGAGATACGACAAGAAAATGTCGATAATCTCATTACATCGATGCCACAACGCGTCAACGTGTTTTAATCAAAGAGAGGGTCCGACCCATTATTAGCTTCTGACAATTTATGTCTATTTTTTTAATCTGTAGTAGTATATTTAATTATACCATTCAATTTATAAAATTAGCAAGAATTTCCAGAATAAATTTGATAATTTTCTTAAAGGAATATATTAACATTCCAGAGTTGCCACGTTGTCAATTTGAACATGAATACAGTTAGCGTCGCAATGAAATATCAGCTTGCCTCCTCCCGTGAACTGTTCCCGTCTCCAATACAAATCGGTTATTAAAAAACAATTACAACTGCCTTATTGGCAATTAAGAGGCTGAACAGCTCTTATGTTTATTTTAATTGAATTTTACAGTTTTTTCGCGTTCCCATTTAAATAATGCCGTCGAAGATTTATGGCAGAAGAATGCGCTTCTTGCGTGTGGCATCTTAATTGGTGATTAGTTGCAAATCCCCACAACAAAAACCGTTTAATTAGTGCAAATAACGAAAGTGCCACGTTTTAAACGTTTCAATTTCAACCGTGGACTTTTCAGTTCTTTCAGTCATTTTCTGTTAACAAAGTAATTGAGCGTAACGCGTTGCGGTTAATTAAATGTAACCGCTTCTTTTACAATTACCACGGTGTCTGTGTGCCGTAATTTGATACACCGCGACTCCAGATAAAGGTATACCATTACAAGAAACATCGATATGAAACAAGTGTCCGGGCTTTATGTTACCACTCACTTTCAGTGGGTATAATACAACGATTCCTTCGAAACAACAACGTTTTTATTTTTTAACAATCTCTGTTTTACACAGACATTAAAATATTTTGACATTTATTATCAAAAAATTATGTTTATAGATGATTTTTAATGTACCATAGTTTTAAATCTTCGTCATTATTTCGCTAATTGATAACACTGTAAAAAAGCTGGTTTACCTAATTGCCTATGATTCTATTAACACTCTAGTTTGAAATTTATATTATTTTGCAAATTGGCAACACTGGAGACTCCAGTCTGGAGTTTTACCAATTAATTAATTAATTTTAAGAGAGGTTTAATAAATTAAAATATATTCTGCAACTACATTTAACAATATTGTATAATGATTAATTATTAGTATAAATCTTCAGTAAGTATATCTATAATATTTTAATACATGACTGAAATTAAAAATTAACTTAAATTTAAATTTATATTATTTAGTAAATTAACTACACTGTGATAATGTTGTTTTACTATTAACGAATATTTTATTAATACACTATTTTCAATTGCTGTAGTTTTAAATTTATATTATTCTACAAATTGGCAACACTGTATGAATAAATATACCCCGGGGTTTTAATAATTAATTAATTAATTTTAAGGCAGGTTTAATAAATTACTTTATTTGTGAATTCATGTGTTTTATAAAATATATTCTGTAATTCCATTTAACAATATAGTTTAATGATTAAATATTAGCATAAATCTGTAGTAAGTACATTATAAAATTTTAATACATATCTAAGATTAAAAAATAACTTAAATTTAAATTTATATTATTCTGCTAATTGAGAGATTGTACTAATATTATTTTACTATTTAACAATATTTTATTAATAGAATATTTCAAGTCGCAGCAATTTTAAACTTATATTATTTTGCAAATTGGCAACACTGTAAAAATGTAGTACTGCTTAAATAATTGAATTTATTGAATTTTTAGAGAGATTTAATAAATTACTTTATTTGTAAATTAATGTACTTTATAAAATAAATATTAAACCACATCATTTAATGATTAAATATTAACATAAAAAATTTTAATATGTGCCTATAATTGCATGTACCAATTCTAAATTTATATTTTTTACAAATATAATAATAATTCAACAATATTTAATTTTAAATTAGCTTTAAAAATTGCTTTATTTGTGAATTAATGTTGTATAAAATGAACTATAGCTCCAATTAACAACATCATGATTAAATATTAGCATAAATCTGTGGTAGGTACATCATAAAATTTTAATATGTGCCTCAAATATGTATATTTTAGCCATTACGCAGATAAAATCTAAAAAATTTAGTTTACTATCTATCAGATATCGAGTAAAACTGCAGTTGATAAAACTATTACAACAGTTAGATTTATGTAAATTTATGGAACACGCATAAGAAATGCGTAGTTCATCTAGATAACACATTGGTGATTCAATTATCTGTTAGTTTTAATAAGTTTTCATCCTTGAAAAATGAATAATTGCAGCCTGATAAAGTTTTAATCAGATAAACCAGTGAGGAAGATTTATTGGCCATTATATTAAAATGTGAAAACAACAAGTTGGTAAAAATTCAGTTAACTCCTAACCCAAATCTCGATCTTGATCTTCACATATTAGCTGCGTCGATTTAAAGACGACACACACAGTCAAAATTAATAAAACCCCGCGATAAAGAGTTCAAAGGTTGGCAGTACCTCGCGGTGGTTCGTGGCCTGATATCGTTCTAGGAAATCTAGCGAAGGGTTCGGTGTCGTTTCCCTATCCGCTTTGTATATCTAACAATTCGCCGACGGCTACAACTATTTTTTTTTCCTGCAGTGCCCGCCTTCACGGCACCACGTCCTCAAATGATACCTTTACGGTTTAATCACGGGGTTAGTTAATTTATTGTTCTGGCTCGGCCACTGCATAACTGTAAATTAAATATTTTGAAATTGATATCTTCATTTTCGACACGTGTGCAATAATGATTTATGTTGCGGCCAGTTTCATCATCAGGATTTAGTTAAAACTACGGGACGGCACTTCATAAATCAATCTAATCAACTGTTACAAATTTAATGATGGAGAAAACAAACATGCATCCATACTAAAAGACAAAACCATAAAGAAGCGCATCGAAATATGATAAATAGCATTTTAAACCGATGATAAATTACAGGTACTACTAAGAAATAGGCACTTAATACTATGTACGCCACGACGATAAATTCAAAATAATAAATAAATTTTTATTATGGCACACGCATAAATAAGTACGGGCCTAATAAGTTATGACATCCAGAGAAATTTCGAACTTAACGCACGCGACCTCTGAACGTTAGGAAAGATGTTCGAGCCGTTTAGGAGATCGTAAATTATGCTGATCGATTTCAGAAATTCTAGACGCGAGTTAAATGTATTAGTGTTTATATTAGTGTTTATGTTAGATATAGTTTTGTATATAGTTAGTTATCTTATCTCTTCGTGGTTTAGGCATGGGAATGTTTTCGCCCACTTATTAAGAGTATCCCTTAATGGGGTTAACGTAAACATTCCCTATTTTAAATAGGCCCATCCAAGGGGATGGATGGCAGTCTAGCAGAAATTATTGTACATAAAGCATCTATATTGAACAGTGTAAATTGTAGAAAATAAAGTTTTATCTAAACTGTTAGATATACTTATTTAACTGGCGCAGTCGTACGGTTCACTTCATTGAAACTATCACGTCGATTTCAATCGTTTGGAAGTGAAAGAACCACATTCCGAAGAAGCATCCATTAAGGAAAATCTAAGGAACAAATACTACAATTAAACACAATCAGCCGAGGACCATCCATCGAGGAAATCCAGAGCAACACATAGATGCAACACAACAAGAAGAATCTACGAGAATCCAACTGAGTTAAGTCCATCGTGGAGAAACCAGTAAGAAGAGATTCAGGAAATCAAACAAGTGGAACTCCCAACTAGTTACGTCCATCGCGGAGAAACCAGAAGGAAACCACAAATTAAACCATCCCACACGCTGAACTACGTCCATCGAGGAGAAGTCCACGCAACGGGGATAAAATTATAAATTTTATGTAAGTAACTCATGTTTTCCCATTAACATTTTAAAGAATTGAAATTGAAGCAATTCAGAATTAGAGTACTAAAAACTGCTAGAACTCGATATTAATTTCAAAATTAAATTTATTAACTAGTAAAAACAAACAAGTAAATCAAAATGGCTCAAATTACAATTAAAGACATGATGGATACCATTCCTACCTTTGATGGTGATTCGTCCAAACTTCGATTTTTTATTGGGAGACTGGAAAAAGTAGTTAACAAATTTTATGATATTAAGGACCCCGAAAGTTTAATAAACGACTACATCACCGCTTCTATTACTAATAAACTACGAGGCCCAGCCCTCGCAGTTATTGAAAACTCAAACGCAACTTCGATTACACAAATTAGAACGGAATTGATTAGACACTTTGGTGATATTAGAAATGAGCATAGTTTGTTGTACGATCTTCACCAGTTACGGCAAAGCCGCAGCGAAACCGCTTCGGATTATTACAATAAAATTTACGAATTATGCAATATTTTTAATAATTATGTAACCCTAAATGAACCGAATCCAGAAATGCGACACATGAAATTAGAACATTTTAACCAAAGCGCCCTAACGGTATTCCAAGCAAATGTAAAACCAACTATATTAGCCTCAATGTTAAGGGTAAAAAGTCCAAGAAATATGTTAGAAGCTCTTGAATTCGTAAAAAGCGAAGAAAAATTCAATTACTATGCTTCTCAAGTTCAAACAAATTATAATAGATCACCCAATCAAAATTTTTCCCAAGGTTCCCAAAACCAAAGAAATTATAATAGACCACTCAATCAAAATTTTTCCCAAGGTTCCCAAAATCGCCAGCATGGTCAAGGCGTCCCCAACAGACAACAAAACTTTCCCCGTAACCCTGTAAATTTTCGAACTAAACAAAACAGAACCCAACACCCTACACCAATGAGTGGTGTATCCCACGTTAGAGCCAAAACAATCAATTCTCGTCAAAATCAGTCACCTAAATTTCAGTTTGAAGAGCTCTATAACTTAGAAAACAATAATCCAGTCGACACTAAAACCAATCAAAACGAGACTACTTACGAATTTAACGAAGAGAGTCCTTATTATGAAAATTTTCGGGACGACCAATATTCAAAACCGACAAAGTAATTGAATTCCACACAAATCCCAACGGAAAAAAACTTCCTTACATCCAAATAAAAAACCCTCAATTAAAATTACTTATCGACACAGGCTCTACAAAATCTTTTCTTAATCCTTTAATCGCTCATAAACATTACCCTCACAAAATAATCAAAGAACCATTTATTGTTACAACAGCATTTGCATCATCCAAACACGACGAGGTCATGCAAATAAAGGCATTTCCAGAATTTAATAGTAATGAGGTGATAACATTTCATTTATTTAAATTTCACGAAATTTTTGACGGTCTAATAGGAGTAGATAATATGCATATCCTACAAATAAAACTAGATATTCCTAATAACATTCTAAGCACCCCAAATTCAAATAATAAAATTCTCTATCTACAGACTAGTAATAACATATTAATTCAAAAACTTATTCCCGGTAACACCACAATAACATTACAAGTGCCTACAACAATCTCCGAAGGTAATATATTAATTCCAAAACAAACAATTCAAAATTGCAAAATTCCTGAAATATTAACGACAGCTAAAAATGGTAAAGCACTTATAGAAATTTCAAATGTATCAGATGACGAAATTAATTTTTCCTTACTTTACCCGCTAAAAGCCTACAAAGCAGACAATAATTTCGAGCTGTATAATTTTCATATAACAGCAAAAGAAACTAAATTAAGAAATATTTCCGAAGTTATTAGGACTGATCATCTAAATTCAGAAGAAAAAAAAGAAATTATCAAACTATGCAGAAAATATAAAGATGTCTTCTTTAAACCAGATGATAGTCTAACCTTCAGCAATCAAATTACACATAGGATTCGTACTACAGACGAAATACCTGTTTTTACTAAAACATACAGATATCCCTTCGTACATCGCGAGGAGGTAAAGAATCAAATTAACAATATGTTAGAACAGGGCATAATCCGTCCTAGCCACTCTCCTTGGTCCGCCCCTATTTGGGTAGTACCTAAAAAATCAGACGCTTCCGGAAAGAAAAAATGGCGAATAGTTGTGGATTATCGCAAATTAAATGAAAAAACAATAGACGATAAATATCCAATACCAAACATAACTGATGTCCTGGACAAACTAGGACGTTGTAATTATTTCTCCACTCTAGATTTAGCCAGCGGTTTCCATCAAATCGAAATGCACCCTGACGATGTACAAAAAACGGCTTTTAATGCCGAAAACGGCCATTACGAATACGTCCGCATGCCTTTCGGTCTAAAGAACGCCCCGGCGACTTTCCAACGAGTTATGGACAATATCCTGAGAGAATTGATTGGAAAAATCTGTCTTGTGTACCTAGACGATATTATCGTTTTCTCAAACTCCCTTCAAGAACACATTAACAATCTTGAACTCGTGTTCGGTAAGCTACGCAAGGCACACTTTCAAATTCAACTAGACAAATGCGAATTCTTAAAAAAAGAAACATCATTCTTAGGGCATATAATTACAAAAGAAGGTATTAAACCAAATCCAGACAAAATAATCGCAATAAAAAAATTTCCAATTCCCAAAACTAGTAAAGAAATAAAAAGCTTCCTTGGACTTTTAGGTTACTACAGGCGCTTCATTCCCAACTTCGCACATTTGACCAAACCAATGACCAAACTATTAAAGAAAAATGCAAAAATCACTTTAACACCGGAATACATAAATTGTTTTAATAATTGTAAAGAACTGTTAATGAACGACCCAATCCTTCAATATCCAGATTTCACAAAAACCTTCAATTTGACAACAGACGCGAGCAATTTCGCAATAGGCGCCGTTCTGTCACAAGGAGAGCCTGGCAAAGATAAACCCATTGCATATGCGTCCAGAACCCTTAACGAAGCTGAATGTAATTATAGCTCCATTGAGCGCGAATTGTTGGCAATAGTTTGGGCAACAAAGTACTTCCGCCCTTACCTGTATGGTCAAAAATTTAAAATTTTTTCGGATCATAAACCATTACATTGGTTATTTTCAGTCAAAGATCCTAATTCACGACTCACCCGTTGGCGTCTTAAATTGGATGAATATAATTACGAAATTATATACAAAAAAGGTTCATCGAACACTAATGCTGATGCACTCTCCAGAATAAAAATAACCGAATGTAATATGCACAATAACGAACTTGATCCAATGGCAGAACTAGAATCTATTCTGGCAAATGCCCCCGAAATGTCAGATGTCGAAGACCTAGACGAAATCCTAGAAACACTAGAAAATGCTCAACCAAAAGACAATTTAGAAATTAACGATAATGCAACCGTCCACACGAGCTTAGAGAATCCTATTTTAAATATCCCAATTTCAGAAAAGCCCTTAAATATGTTCAAAGATCAAATTATTATCAACGTAGTGTTACAAAACCCAAAGAAACCTGTCTTGAAAAAACTATTTGACAACAAAAATCGAACAACCATCGAAGTTACAAAAATAAATTTTGAGCAAGATATAATAAAAATATTTAAAGAATTTACGACCAGTAACAAAACCTTTGCAATTTTAATAAATCAAAAAGAGTACTTCAATCTATTAAATTGTACACTACAATCTAACTTCAGAAATTCTGCTCTTAAGTTAGTCATTTGTAACGAAATCTTACAAGACGTCGAAGATGATCATGAACAAACACACATTATTCAAAAATACCACGAAGGTAAAACAAACCATCGGGGTATCAATGAAACAACAATGCAACTGCGAAACCGGTATTATTGGCCTAATATGACTAATACAATTTCAATGTACATAAACAACTGTCAAATTTGTCAAACATTAAAATACGACCGAAACCCCCCTAAACAAATCCTCAATGTTTCACCTACGCCGTCTCACCCATTCGAAATTGTACATATCGATATATTTTCAGCAAACACACAAAAATTTTTGACGATAGTAGACTCATTTTCAAAATATGCTCAAGCATACCCGGTAACTTCCCCAAACGGAATAAATATAATTAAAGCCCTTATTATTTTCATGAGCCATCATAATTCACCATCAATTATTATCTGCGATAATGGCACAGAATTTAAAAATACAGTTTTCAAAGAATTTACGGATCTTCATCAAATTAAAATACATTTCACAACCCCACACACACACACCTCAAATGGTCCTATCGAACGATTACACTCTAGTCTAATTGAACACCTACGAATATTAAAAACAAAAGAAAAAGACCAAAGCATCATAGACCTAATGCCATTAGCCATACTAGGTTATAATAACAGCATCCATTCAGCAACAAAACACAAACCGAGCGATCTAATTAACGGCCACCTTAAAACGAACTCACCTTTCGACATTGACATTAACAAAAAAATGATGAATAATTATATTCTCAAACATAAAGAATTAACTCAAGAAATATATAAAAACATCAAAGAAAAATTAATTACCGATAAAACAAAGAACATTACCAATATTAATAAAAATAGACACGAACCACTGGAGTATACACCTGGTACAATAGTCTATCACAAAACTGACCACAGGAACAAGCTTGCCAACAAGTTCAAACCCTATGTAGTAAATAAAAATTTAACACAAAAAATACAAACAGTCAATACAAATTATAACAAAAACAACCTAAGAAGACCACTGTCTAACCGATACCATTCTAATGCAAATCTCAAATATACCGAATAATTTAAAAATACTCTTCCCAGACTACCTAAAATTCATGTTAATCGAACAGTTAAAATATATATATATAAAAAAAAAACAAACACATAAATATTACAGTATAATACAGTATTTATTATATTCCTAGTAGATTTATACTACTCTAATTCAAGAATTGTATTCCCTGTTCCTTCGACCAATACATGAGTTCTAGGCAGCGCATAACAGTATAATTGTAATGTATTATGTATTATTAGTATATTATTGTATAGGTATTATTATGTATGTATTGTTGTAAATATTATTATGTACGGCCCTTAAAAAAAAAAAAAAAATATATATATATATATTTATATATATATGTATGTATGTATATATGTTTAAATAAGATAATAATAATATTTTTTTTTCTTTCCTTCTAAGGCCCTCTCTAAGAAGGGAGGAGTTAAATGTATTAGTGTTTATATTAGTGTTTATGTTAGATATAGTTTTGTATATAGTTAGTTATCTTATCTCTTCGTGGTTTAGGCATGGGAATGTTTTCGCCCACTTATTAAGAGTATCCCTTAATGGGGTTAACGTAAACATTCCCTATTTTAAATAGGCCCATCCAAGGGGATGGATGGCAGTCTAGCAGAAATTATTGTACATAAAGCATCTATATTGAACAGTGTAAATTGTAGAAAATAAAGTTTTATCTAAACTGTTAGATATACTTATTTAACTCGCGTACGAGGATGCATCATTAAGCACATCACACGTGCCAACACAATTATTAATTGTAACATCAACTGGGTCATTAAGGAATAGTGAAGATGCGGAGGAGTATCGAAAGTTTTTAGTTCTTCTTTATTGTCATTTAGTTTGTTGGTCAATGAATGCAATTTATTCTTCTAAAAATATTAGAATTTTGTCTTTTTATTTAAGTGATGGTACTGGAAGCATCTTGTTTTTCTCTTCACAAACTTATTATGACTGTGGAAAATAACTGTTATTTCTTCTTTAAAATTGATTTAAATGTTCTTAAAAAATATATTCTCTAAACTTTTTTTTTTCATTTCTGTGATAATTCTAGAAGGATCTTGTTGTATTTCTTTACAGTGTTCTTTTAACTAAAGTAAGCCAAATAACAAATGTTCAAGAAGATATAGAAATGTGTGGTACGTTGCTTCTTCGTAATATTTTAAGACTGTGATCCAAACTTTTATTCTAAACATCTCCTTTTATTTCAGTAATGATTCTAGAAGCATTTTGTTCCCTTTCGAAAACTATTACAGTTGTTGCTCAAAATTAAATCTTACCAACGTCTTTTTATTGAAGTGAAGGTTCTGGAAGCTTCTTGTTCTTATCTTCATACACTATTTATAACTGTAGAAAAAGGAATAAAAATATCTAAGAAGATAAATCAGAATAAGTGGTATGTTATTTCTTCTTTGAAATTGGTTTGAATGTTGTTAAAAAATATATCCTATAAACTTCTTTTTCATTTCTGTGATGATTCTAGATAGTGGTTCAAAATTTTATTCTAAAAATCTCCTTTTATTTCAGAAATGATGCTAAAAGCATTTTGTTCTTTTTCGAAAACTATTACAGTTATTGCTCAAAATTACCAACGTCTTTTTATTGAAGTGAAGGTTCTGGAAGCTTCTTGTTCTTGTCTTCATACACTATTTATAACTGTAGAAAGAGGAATAAAAATATTCAAGAAGGTAAATCAGAATAAGTGGTATGTATGTTATTTCTTATTTGAAATTGGTTTGTATGCTGTTAAGAAATATATCTTATAAACTTTTTTTTCATTTCTGTGATGATTTTAGACAGTGGTTCAAAGTTTTATTCTAAAAATCTCCTTTTATTCCAGTAATGATACTAGAAGCATTTTGTTCCCTTTCGAAAACTATTACAGTTGTTCCATTCCTTTATAGTGTTCTTTTAATTATAGAAAACCAAATAACAAATGTTCAAGAAGATATAAAAATGTGTTGTATGTTATTTCTTCGTAATTTTTTAAGACAGAGGTTCAAACTTTTATTGTAAACATCCCTTTTTATTTCAGTAATGATACTAATAGCATTTTGTTCATTTTCCCATGTATGTTATTTATTCTTCGAAAACTATTAGAGTTGTTGCATAAAATTTAGTCTTATCACAACGTCCTTTTGTTTAAGTGAAGATTAGGAAGCACTTTATTCTTCACTTCATACAGTTATTATAAATGTAGAAAATCAGATAAAAATTTTCAAAGTGATAATATTATTCTTACAACTTTTTGGGGAATATTGTTTAAAATTATATTCTTCAAATTTCGTTTTATTTCTCTCATGCTACTTTTTCTTTTTAGCGTTCTTATGACTATAAAAAGCTAAATAACAAATATTTAAAATATTTCATTTCAGTGATTATTTTGGAAGCATCTCGTTCCATGTCTTTATCGTGTTCTCATAATTGTAGAAAGCCAATAAGAAGAGAAATCAAAATGAGTGGTATTGTGATAAATGCCCCTTCCATTTGGTGAGTCAAGAGCAGTGATTTGCCGTAACCGATTCTTAAACGATATTTATCAGATGGTAAGGAACGAGTGATACCAGACATCAGTTAAACGTTCGTGACTCGAACGGACATTAACTTATTAATTATTTATCTGTATCTTTACCGAATGCAAATGATCTGGTGTCTGTAACGTTGTATTTGCATTTTCTCCACACCGGTCCGCGTACCGGCCATATTTACGATGTGTTTTAATGGGAAAAGTTAAGAAGATTAAGTTAAATAATTGTGGAAAGCCTCAAGACCCACTGGCTAATCGACGGGTGTTAATTAAGAAAATGTATGTGGTTTGTACGTTTGTACATTTGTTAGTTTTTTCCTCCATGGGAAACGTTGAGCAAGTAAAAATTTCATCACAGTTTGGCGTCTGTCAGTACCATTGAAATGGTAATAAAATTGTCAGAACCCAAATCCGTTTCCAATCGGCATTGAATGTAAATATTGATACAGGTTATGTGGTCCAGATGAAGATAAGCCTGTAAGCTTTGGAAATTGGTCTAATCTAATAATGAAATTACAGGCCCAATATTAGAATTACAATGAATCTATTTACATTACCGTGATAGACTAGTCCGGTGCACGACAACGCCGATATAATTCGATACGGTGCCGTTGATTAGAATCTATTTGTAATTTTCGATACGTGATTGATTTTGGAGTGTGCACTGCCGGGCGTAATATCTTTCGCAGCGTGAACCTGGACACAATCTTAGATACGAAGTTGAGAATCACGGTTTTAATGAGCCAGCTACATGAACCGTATAACCCGAACATCTGTGGTACTAAAACTTTCAAACCGAATGGACGAAAAGATGGTGCAAAGTGTCGGCGAAATGACAATGGTAATGGCTGCATATCGGCAATAGATCAGTGGTGGAGCTGTGATAGAGCGGTCCCACATAAATTAACGATTTCTACATAGAAATCGCGGTGCGGAATCGATCACCGGTGGACCGGTGACATAATGGTACGATCCACATTGCCAATGCCATTGCCAGCTTTATCAAAACACCATCCATAATTCAACAGATGCCCGCGGATGCCCGGCCGCGCATTCCCACGACATACTCACTTCTTCCACATCGACGCGAATTCATTTGTGCCCCGACGAACCGTCATCGTTAATACCGTGGCTTTTTTGTTTCAAATTTTTCACGATTCTCCTCTCTTGTTAATTCCGCTTTTATTTATGATGTTAAAAAGATGTTTTCGGGGCACAATACTTTTTCGGATTGTATTGTCCACGATGTTCCGTCAGCATCTATCAATTTTTTTTTATTCCGATATAAAAACAATCTCATAAAAACAACGCTAATTAGTTTCCAAAGTGTGTCTTGACACGTCGACTATTTATCTCACGCTGATTGCGATTCGGGTTGAGAGAAAAAAATTGAGCGTTTCAAATTGAATAAAGGAAGTGTCAATTGGAAAATGAAACAGCGTCAATAAACTAATGGCGATTTATTTAGACTAATTGACAATACAACTTTCGATTTGTATTATGTAGTGACAACAAATTTGACTTTTAATGCGAGCTAATCAGACGAATCGATCGGTTCGTATGTGGAACATGTGAATCTGCCATATTTGGTATGCCCATCCGGTGTTACGATAATTTATGATCGGATTCGATTTGTGCGATGTTCAAAGGATGCGGTTGCAAAAACTTTAGTTCTTGTGCCTGTTGAAAAAAATCATTTTAAGATTTGTTTAGTACAAAGTTTCTTCCTCAATTTCTTTTTTTTTTAATTTTGCTAAAAGAATTTAATATATTTTTAAAATAAACTAAATTTTTTGTCAATTATTATTTTTAAATATATTGATTATTCTAATTGATACAGTGTTTAGTATAAATAATTTAATTTTTAAGATTTTTTAATTATTGAAGAATTTATTAATATTTTTTATTTTAATTTAAATTCCGTCTTTTCAGTTAATAATTTCATTTTTTAATTATGTAAAATTAGAATATTTAATATATACATAAAACATTTGGTAATCATTTTAAAATTATAAATAAAATAAAAAAGATAAATTAAAAAAAAATGTCTGAGAAAAAAAATATATTAATTATTCTAATTGATAGTTACAGAATTTAATATAATATAATATATATATAGAACATAATTTAAAAAAGAAGATAAATAGTACCTTAATTATTTTAATTAAGACAACATTTGGTATAAATAATTTAGAAGAATTTAATATTTTTTATTATAATTTAAATTCCTTCTTTTCAGTTAATAATTTCATTTTTTAATTATGTAAAATTAGAATATTTAATATATACATAAAACATTTGGTAATTAATTTAAAATTATAAATAAAATTTAAGAATAAATCTCAAAGTGGAAAAATAATAGAAGAAGAATAAAATTATAAAATATATATAGAACATAATTTAAAAAAGAAGAAAAATAGTACATTAATTATATTAATTGAGGCAACATTTAGAAAAAATAGTTTAGATTTTTGAAGAATTTTATATTTTTTATTATAATTTAAATTCCTTCTTTTCATTTTTAAATTTTGTAAAATTAGAATATTTAATATATACATAAAATATAATTTCTAGTTACACGATTTAAAATTTTTAATTCTTTTCAATTAAAAATTTCATTTTTTAATTATATAAAATTAAAATATTTATTAATTAAAATTAAATTTAAATAAAATATATGGAAGATAATTTTAAAAATGTATAAGAGGAAAAATAGTAAATTCTAATTGGTGCAACATTTAATAAAAATAATTTAAGTTTTTTTTTTTAATTTTTAGAATTTAATATTAAAAATCTAATTTTTTAATTATGTAATTTTAAATTTAAAATATTTAATATATACATAAAACATTTCGTAATTAATTTAATATTATAAATAAAATAAAAAAGATAAATTAAAAAAAAATGTCTGAGGGAAAAGATAATATATTATTTACTTTAATTGATTGTTACAGGATTTAATATAAATAATATTTTTTATAATTTTATTTTTTAATTATATTAAATTAAAATATGTTATTTACTGAGTAAAATAAATTTATAAAAAATATAATGCATAAGAGGAAAAATTGTATATTAATTATTCTAATTGATAAGCACTTAATATAAATAATTTGATAATAAGACTTTTTTTAATTTTTGAAGAATTTAAAATTTCTTATTGTAATTTCAATTCCTTCTTTTCAATTAAAAATCTCATTTTTTCAATTATGTCAAATTACTGTATTTAATGTATACATAAAAATATTTGGTAATTAATTTAAAATATAAATAAAAAATGTCTAAGTGGAAAATAATATATTAAATATTCTAATTGATAGTTACAACATTTAATATAAATAATTTAATTTTGGAATAATTTAATATTTTTTAATTAAAATATTTAATATGCGAAACATTTCATCATTAAATTAAAATTATTAATAAAAATATAGAAGATAATTAGAAAATATATAGAAGAAAAAAATTTATATTAATTATTTTTTGATATAGTTTCTTCTTTTAAATTAAATATCTTATTTTTTAGTCGTATAAAAAATATATGATAAGATAAGAGTTAATTTTTCATTAACAATAATAATTATTAACTTTTTTTCAGAATATAAATTTTATATTTAATTTTTCATTGTGAGAATTCTTTCCCTATTAATTTCTAGATTTTTTGTCAATAATTATATAGCAATTAACATAAAATTTAACATATTAATAATTTAAAAAATAAAATCTATATCATATAAAAAAATATTATTCAAAATTTAAAAAAATAAAATAAAATAAAACTTTTTTATTACATTTTTATAAATGAAAGCAATGATATTGCCTTCGGAATACAAAGTTGCAATACTATTTAAGATTTTAATTGTGTATTTAAGGCAATTTCTAGGATATTTATGTAATTTGTTTTTATTTTAGCACTTTTATGTTAAAAATGAATTATTAATTAAAAAATAAATCATTTCAGAAACAACATTGAAATGTGATAAATAAGTCCATTACAAGTAATAAAAAGTATTTAAAGGTCAAAAAAATTAGTAAAAAGTAATTACTGTCAATTTTCATTTTAAATTGTTTAAAAGCTGTGTAATAAGCTAAAATTATTGCTGAACTCGCTGAAACAATTTTCTATATACAATAAAATATAGAAATGAAAAGTAATTTTATGCATTCCATTAAATCCAACCGCTTAGAGCCGCACTAAATCAACGGACCCGCAGTTAACAGTGGTAGCACATAAAATCGTTACAAATTATACCGAACGTTAACGAGACGCATCAAAAGTTAATGGGTCCGGCTCGTACGCATATAAAAGTGCGTATCGTCTTACCCGTGATTCTATTAACCGAATCGGCCGGATGATTTACCGGCGGTGCGGCAAGGTGCACCGCGAGGTGTGGTGCCGGCGCCCACAACTCCTTAAAACATCCACCGAATTAAATCCTAATATTTTATTGGTAAAACCGGGACCGTGCGGCAATTAATCATCCGATCGCAGCGTTCTCACGTCCGCGTAATTTATCGATATGTGAACTTGTTTACTAATATTGCGTAGATAGTAACTTCGTTGTATGCGTGTTTTAAATTATTTAGATTTATGTTACCGGGATTATTGAATGAGGAAGTTGTACCCGTATTATTTACGGCATTTAGGCCGCCGTGTTTTTCGTCCTGTTCACGCTTCTTTCGCTCCTTTTTCTGCTGTTACGCCCGTTTTATTCGACCGTAAAACTGAAACAGTGATTTATTTATTGTGGCCGGGCAAAACGGACAAATGTTTGATGCGTTCGTATTAGCATATTACGAACATCGGCCGATATTTTATCGTTCAGCTCGGGGTATCGCCACAGACGTATTGTGTACCAATAAATATTAAACTGGGCACCGATCTTCCCCCTAAACAAAAAATGCACAAGAAAAGCGTTCCAGTAACATTTATACATGTGATAAACCGTTTTGCAGGATTTAATGTGATTAGACGTTGCACTTCGATATTTATTTGAACTAAGTAGCAATAAATTATGATAATTAGAAATGATTTATGCGTCGGCATTATCGATTTTATATAATGTGTGATAATTTAAAGGGGTCAAGGATTGTTAATGCTCTTAGTCATTCAGCATTTGCAATTCCAGCGGCATTAACATACGTGCATGTGTGCGATTCTGCCTCCGGCTCTCCGATATTCAACCAGTTTTTTTCTTGTCAATCAAACTGTTTTAATTAAATTATGTAACTTTTTTATGTTCGTCTAACTTTAAAAATTACGTAAAATTATGACCAATTTTTCGAAGTTTTTAGACAAACTAGAGTGAAATTGAATAAGGTAATTAATATTTAAATTAATGCGTTTAAAAATCAACATAATCTATTTAATATTTATTCCAATATGAGCTGGCCTAACCTGAACTGAAGCCATACCGTTTGAATGAATGTCTGTGTCTACTTAACAACGCATTCTCAGAATTAGATTCATTAATCTTAAAACGTATTATACTGATAAATTAGAAAAGCAAGTGGAAAATTAATACTTAAAATTAATTTAATTATACCGTATCGATATGTCAAACATGATTATAGTCGTTCTAATTTAATCAAACCAAATTGATATTTCAAATATCTAACCATTATTATAGAAATAAAATTCTTTAGTTTTTCATATTTTATTAAGATAATATTACTTATTTTTTCATTTATTTCTTTTATATTTTTGTATTAATGTATCTTTTTTATTTGATGAAAATAGGAGCAAATTCTCTAATTATTATCATATTCTTTCTCAAAATAAGATAAGACATTTATATTTAGTTGTAATAATAGTGTAGTACCAAATAGTGTCAATTTTAGTTGATGTTTATTAGATTTTAATTTTAAGAAGTTGTAATTTTTTTATAAAATGTCAAAACTATCCAAAATAGTTTTTAATTACATATTATTTTTATTAGTGTTCTCTAAAAACGTAAAAATATGAAAAATAACAAAAATTGAATTATTAAATATTTATGATTACTCTGATTAATTTTTACAATTCGACCATTTGAAAAATAATAGTTATTAATTAATATTATTTTTATTAATATTTTAAAATGAATGAAACATATTTAAAAAATGTATAAATTTTAAATATTTTGAATATTTGAAGAGGTTAGAAATATTAAAATCACAAATATATCAAAATTTTAAAGTTGTAAAAAATATTTATCAGTGTGTAGGCCTTCCAATTATTGTATTGATTATCCGTATATAATTTGAAAATTGAATCTTTAAATATTTTTATTAACCTGATTATGTTTTTTAATTTATTTCGACCCTTTGAAATCCAATGAATAATATTAATTATTAATTGGTATTTAATAGATTTCAATAATTAGATTTAATTATTATAAAAATAGTATTGTATTTTTAAAATAAATATTTCTGATACTTTTTAATTATATATTATTTTTATTAATGTTCTAAAATGAATAAATAAATTCTAAATAATTAGAAAACTTGAATTGATTCTGGTTAATTTTTACGTTTCGACAATTTGAAATCTAATGTAAAATATTAGATATTAACTAATTTTTAATAGATTTCAAAAATTATAAAAAAAATTGGAAATTGTATCACTGAAATGTCAAAAATATTAAATTATTTTTATTAGTGTTCTAAAATTAATGAAATATATGGCAAAAAATGTAAAAATTTAAAAATATTTTGAATATTTGAATAGCTTAGAAATATTAAAATTTTAAATATATCAAAATTTTTAAATATTTTAAAAGTTTAAAAAAATATTTATGAGTGTGTAGGTCCTTCAATTATTTTATTGATTATCCATATATAATTGAAAATTAAATCTTTAGGTATTTTTTTATTAATCTTATTTATTTTTTCATTTCGATCATTTGAAATCCAAAAAATAATATTAATATTAATTAATATTTAACAGATTTCAATAATTAGATTTAATAATAAAAAAAATTAAAAATAAAAAAATAAAAATAGTAAATTGTATTTTTAAAATGTCAAAAATATCCAAAAATACTTTTTAATTACATATTCTTTGAAATGTCAAAAATATTAAAAATACTTTATTACTTATTATTTTTATTAATAATCTGAAATTGAATGAAAAATTTTTTGAAAATTCTATCTTGAAAATAATTAAAAAAATTTTAATCATCATTTCCAAAAAAAGTGTCTATCTAATGTATTTTTTAAATATATTTTCTATATTTAACAATAACAAATGATTATTACTTTTTAAATATAGTAATATCAAATATTAAAACTTTTCAATAAAAAAATATTTTATTTTTATACTCACTAAATTTATTAAAAATATTAATTGTAATTAGTATTTAGTGACCCTAATTATTATTTTTAATTTAATTATTTATTTTTTATATTATTGTTTTCACATGAAACTTGAAAATTGCCTAAGTTATTGAAAATGTCATTAATTTTGCTAACTAACAAATATTAATGAAATGGAATAATTAAAGCAATATATATATATATATATATATATATATATATATATTTAAATTTATTGTAAATTAATCGAACTACCATTCCTTTTCAGATGCATTTTTGGAGCAGGGTGCGTCGGTGAGTTTTTTCGATTTTTACAAATTAGCGCAAGTATTTTTTTTCTGTTTTTTTTTATTTTTAAAATCAGCTCCGATTGCCAATCAAGCCAGTTACGTGCGGTGTTTATGGAAATCACCTCGACAATTAGGTCTAGTCTCGGGTTTCCGTCGCCTCTACCAATTTCACTGATTTATTAGATCGAATTTCGGAACGATCTATTACTTAACACCGAACGTTTTGCATCCTGTAACAACGCTTCCTACTCGAATTCCTAGCCCACAATACGTCTAGATTTTCATTTCGGATCATTGATTTATCATTAACGGTGGGTGTCGTTATGTGGTTCAATGTTAATCGCTTAATTCCGTATGTAATGTATATGCTTATGACTGTATATTCCGGTTAATGACGGAGTCGAATTTATTTTTTACCCACTCGTAATTATAATATTTATCAATGGGTATCAAGAACGGTGATAGTAAATTAAATATTGAAATTTTATGCATATTACATCATTGCATTATTTAAACAATTTTAATGTTAGAAATAAAGTCATAAAAATTGTGTTTTAAATGTTTTTGTCAGCTGTGAAATAACACATCGATAAAACCGGAAAATACACGTATAATGTTACATGTTGATGCAGTAACTCAAGCACTTTATTATTGTTATTAAATTCATACATATAAACCAGTCCATCTTTCTAATTAAACGTCTGTCTATCGTACGAAACGGTATTGGCTCGATTATGTAGAAAAAATTGTATAAATTCGTCATAAAAAAGCGGTTTAAATAAAATTATATAGCTTAACATAATTATACTTTATAAAACTTCCCATAATCAGCCTATTAAAAAACAAAGGTACGTATTGAACGGATTTATTTACGGTGACATTTACGGTTAAGTCTTAATTAAATTTGAAAAGAAATGCACAATAAAAAAATCATTTGAATTAACCGGCCATAAACATATTATTTAAATGGCCTTATTTTCATAATTAATTTGTAAGGTGATTGTTTAATTAACGCCTGGGATAATTTAATTTCGGTTGTCAAAATGCGGAGATTCATTCCTAATGAATAAGTTAATCAGGTCCACGCATGGATTTTACTTTCAATCTGTTTTTAATCTTTTATTTCTAATAAATTTCAAATTAAATATCCTGCTTCTTTTATAAATATATTCATTTCTTCAGTATGTATCTATGATATTAGAAAATGTTGCAAATTTTTAAATTTATTCTTAATAATTCTTTATATTTTAAATTACCGAATTGATTCGTTTTGGTTTTATGAAAGTTTAGTTGTTTGCATTAATGAATTATAATAAAAGACTAATAAAGATAATATTTTTAAAATTTTCAAAATTATTCTTAACAATTTATTGTATTTCAATATATTGAATGTTAATTTTGTTTTTATAAAAATTTCTATATTTTTTATAGAGAATAGATTAAAAAATTAATATATTTTTAATATTTTTTAAATATTTATCATATTTAATTAAAATTAATAATAAATTTATTTATTAAAATACTGTGTTGAAAAATTTATAAAAATACCATTAGACTGAAAAACAATATCTTCATATTTCAATTTATTGATATTAATGTGAAAAATTAATAATAAAGTTCATGCCAATTATTTTTGTTTTTATTAAAATTTCTATATTTTACATTAATAAAAAATATACAACAATATATAGATTAATAATTTGATTACAAAAATAAAATATTCATATATTTTTTTAAATTTTAATTCAAAAATTTAGAAAATTGCTGTTAATAATTAGACTGGAAAACAATATTTTCATGAATTTTTAAATTTTCAAAATTATTCTTAACAATTTATTGTATTTCAATATACTGAAAGTTAATTTTGTTTTTATTATAATTTCTATATTTTTTATAGAGGATAGATTAAAAAATTAATATATTTTTAATATTTTTTAATTTTATCTTTAACAATTTATCATATTTAATTAAAATTAATAATAAAATTATTTATTAAAATACTGTGTTCAAAAATTTATAAAAATACCATTAGGCTGAAAAACAATATCTTCATATTTCAATTTATTGATATTAATGTGAAAAATTAATAATAAAGTTCATGCCAATTATTTTTGTTTTTATTAAAATTTCTATGTTTTACATTAATAAAAAATATACAACAATATATAGATTAATAATTTGATTACAAAAATAAAATATTCATATTATTTTTTTAAATTTTAATTCAAAAATTTAGAAAATTGCTGTTAATAATTAGACTGAAAAACAATATCTTCATGAATTTTTAAATTTGTTCTCAACAATTTACAATATTTCATTTTATTGGAATTAATGTAAAAAATTAATAGTAAAAATTCTTCCATTTATTTTTGTTTTTATTAAAATTTCTATATTTTACATTAATAAAAAATACTCAAAAATATACAACAATATATAGATTAATAATTTGATTACAAAAATAAAATATTCATATTATTTTTTTAAATTTTAATTCAAAAATTTAGAAAATTGCTGTTAATAATTAGACTGGAAAACAATATCTTCATGAATTTTTAAATTTGTTCTCAACAATTTACAATATTTCATTTTATTGGAATTAATGTAAAAAATTAATAGTAAAAGGTCTTCCATTTATTTTTGTTTTTATTAAAATTTCTATATTTTACATTAATAAAAAATACTCAAAAATATAGAAAAATATATGGATTAATAATTTGAATACAAAAATAAAATATTTATAATTTTTTTACCTTTAACAATTTATTATATTACGAATTTTTAAAATGAAAATAAAATTAATAATAAAGTTATTGCTATATTTGTGTTATCAAAATTTATTTATAAAAATAATGAAGTATATTCAAAAATTTAGAATAATGTTCGATAAAAAATTAGACTGAAAAACAATATCTTCACTAATTTTTGAATTTGTTCTTAACAGTTTACTATTTTTAAATTTATTTAAATTAATGTTAAAACTTAATACTAAAATTCCTGTCATTTATTTTTGTTTTTATTAAAATTTCTATATTTTAAATTAATAAGAAATACTCAAAAATGTAGAAAAAATTAAAGATTAATAATTTGACTACAAAAATAAAATATTCATATTTTTTTTAACAATTTATTACATTTCGAATATTTAAAATGAAAATAAATATTAATAACAAAGATATTGCTATATCTGTGCAATAATAAACTTATTGCTATATTTGTGTTTTTATCAAAATTTATTTAGAAAAATGTTGGTTAATAATTAGACTTAAAAATAAAATTTTCATAAATTTTAAGATTTTACATTATAAAACGTACTCAAAAATATACAAAAATGTATAGATTAATAATTATTGCAAGACAATATATTTTGTCAAAATTTAAAATTAGATTGGATTGGAATTTATTGTATTTCAGTAAATATATTCTGAGAGATAATAATCTTTCAAATTTTTAAATAAAAAATATTATTCTGAAAATTTTAAATAAAATTATTGTTAAATATGTGAATAATTGTTGAAAAAAAGACATATTCAGAGCACTGTGTGATGGCAGAGACCACAATGTATCAGAGGCTAATGAGAATCCTAATTAAAAGTTAACGTACGAATTTCAGCGGTTTAAATTGCGACCGATCTGATACCGGTAATTTTACAGCTTAAATTTGTTGAATTACGCACGGTGCGATTGTCTGGCCGGACCCGCCCATAAATTTCGACCCGATTTACATTCGATTGTGCCCCCCGAAACAATTTTTTTTTCCTCATCGCTTGCGCAATTTTTTCAGGGGAAAACTGCCGGTATTTGTTGGAACCTATTAGACGTTACACAAGTCCCATCAAAAAAGTTCCATTGTCCGACTTGAAGGCGACTATTACATAAAACAAAAGGACGCACGATCGAAAAAACAATCTGGGTTTATTATATTTCGAAATTGATAATTCCGCGCCGCCCCGCCGTGCCAGCCTAATAATAACTTGTAAAATAACACAAATAAATACATTTGATTAATTATATACGAAATGTGTATCAGATGATATGATAACAATGGCCGGTTACGGTGCACATTCTTTCGCCTTCGGTAAGAACTAGCGGGGCCCACCAAAAATTCAAACTGTCATATCTAATTTAAGAAGCGGTTTACTCCACTACCAAAATGTATTGCATGCCTTTCTTTAATAACAATGATTAATGGCCGACGAAATTAATACGCATTCCATCAATTTTTGCGAATCGAATTCCGTGGTGATTTCAATTGCGGATCAGGCGACAAACCTCGATATATCAATTGCGCATGGCCAAAGAGGCGTGCCTAATCCAATTTGCAACTTACACAAACCCTAACCCTTCTGGTAACGACGACGTGCCGTTTTATTAGCGGCATTTTACGACGCCAGTAAAACTTGTGGAACAAAAAAAGAAACGGATATCAATAAACTTCGGCACATGCGACATAAATCATTTGGTAGCGGTCAGGTCGTTTTTATGGTGTTAATAAAGGTTGAAACAGGCATTTAAAACGATATAAAAACAGCGAGGAACGGAGAGACGAATAAAAAGGAAAAGAAACGGACGGGAGAGATTGTGTGTGCCCTATGGAGATCTCCGGCTGGCGTCTGGCGAACCCGTACCGGGGTCGAGAGGTCGCATGACTCACAATTAACTAGAAGAGAGCCGCGACGGACGCTTAGAAAATAAAACATCATCATTATTATACCGGAGGAGATCGACTATCTGAGACTGCGGCGACGCGCGTTTGTTCGATGAAAAGGTGTTTTTCGAGACGTCGGATCTCATTGTTCGTGGGCCATGTGAAAGTCCCACGGTGTGGTTTCGGTCCTTTGTCAACGGTGACCATCGGTGGGGCCGCGATGGAAAATTGTTTGCGAAAAATGGACCCTCAAAGATTAATGCATTTATTTGAAAATAGGTTTTTATTTATAATTGCTACAATGTTAAAACTTAAAAATATTCCCTCAAGATATAGTGGATCTTTTCCGTACGTGCCTTATTGAAAGCTATTTCGTTTGGAACAACAAATTCTACGAACAGACTGAAGGATTAGCAATGGGCAGTCCTCTTAGTCCAGTGATCGTCAATTTTTTTATGGAAAAGTTTATACAAAAAGCGATTGAGACTTCCAAACATGGACAAGAAAAACTCAGTTTCAATTTCTAAAACACCTAAACTCTCAACATAAAAATATCAAATTCACTAAGGAATTGGAGAAGGAGAACCAAATACCTTTTTTGGATGTTCTAGTAAAAAGAGTGGGTGAACACTTAGACCATACAGTATACCGAAAACCTAAACACACTGATCGGTATCTACATTAACTATCTAACTATGATCCTAGTCAAAAACAAGGGGTCATTAAAACACCAACCGAAGAAGCCAAAAGGGTAAGTGCCACACACCACTTCGCTGAAGAATAAGAACATTTGAAAAGACACTATAGGTCAACGGATACAAACACTCAGAAATAAGACGTACAGTCGGCTGCAGAATGGCATTACCACTCTAAGGTCCAGTTTAGTTTGCGGTCTGAATATGAGAGTTAGGGTGTGAGAGAGAAGGATACAGCAATAATATACTTATACAAGTGAAACAACAAATTTGTTGTCTTGGTGGACTGTGCTATATCATAAATTAACCCCAAAAATTCAATGAATTTACATAAGTATTTTTAAAGTAAACATCTTGTAAGGTGAAGTAACCCCATAATTTGGGTTGTACACTTGTAACATTTTCATATAAATACAAATATTATAAAATCGAATGAAAAAGTAACTATTACTCTTATTTTATTTATTTCACATTTCTAATAATAGAGATTTTTTCTCAATTCTACTAAAATTAACAAATACTGCTCTGTCACTGCTTTAGTTAATATCCAAAATTAATATTATTGTATAAATGTTCTACAAATTATTAAGTTAAAATAAATTCAAATTATTTTATTATTTATGAAAGCAATACTCTTTTCCTAAATTTGAAATTTATAAAATTTTAATTATTAAAGATATATTTTTACAGTAACAAAACGAAATATAATATACAATAAAATAAAAAAAAACAGTTTTTTTAAACCATTTGTCAAATAAGTGTTGTGTCGGTATAATTGAATTACATCAATAGAATTATTTCAGCCAGAGTCTCAAAAAATTAGGTAGACATTTTGTTTTAATTAATATATAATTGTATATAATATTTAATCCCAATTATTATTACAATTTTTAAATTCTAAGAAAAGTAGATATCTGTATCCACATTCTTATATTTTATATATCGATTCTAATAGATTTCACTGGATTATTTAAAATTTTCTTCGTTTCAACTTATGTTTTCATTTCATCTCATTATGATTAGATTGATTTGAACACGACGACACCAAAATGTGAGTCCTAGTAGTAAATATTTCGTTCGACAAATCCAATTTTAAGCATATTTTCCAAATTTCGGTGGCTCCTCATTTAAATTTTATAACTTACCGCAATTAGTATTCATCCTTTTTTTACTATATCTGTTCCTTGTATACCTCTTTATCGTGTACTGGGCGGAGCTTATCGACAGAGGGTTTCATAGGATTTTGTTTCCAAAGTGGTAATGCCACTCTGCAGCCGACTGTACAATGAGACTACATATTAATAATAAAGATCCACTTAGTAAGCCCACGATGGGTAAAGCTTTTCTCCCATATATATGTAAAGTTACCGATAGAATTGGAAAAATTTTATTAAAACATAACATCCATATAGTTTTTTAAGAAAGATTCAAGACAGTCTCAGACCTACCAAGATAGAAGAGATCATCAAACAGCTTCTGGGATATACCGCATACCATACTTTTGCAGGAAATTATACATCGGTACCACAAAACGTTCAATATGGACTAGGATTAAGAGAAACAAACGAAACTGCAGACTAGGACAATCAGTGTAGCTGAACATACACTGTTAGATGGAAATCATAAAATAAAATTCCAAGATTCACATTTGATTGCCTCAACAACTGGATATCACAAAGGAATGATTAGGGAAGCAATTAAACACGGAGACAACTCCAACAGAAAAGAAGCATTGAAGCTTGATAAAATATGGACACCTCTGCTCAAAATCTCCAAAATCAGCTAAGCAGACAAGAACGAGCAACGAATCGAACAAAAATTTCTAGAATAACAGATGTCTAAGTTGTTATTTAGTTGTCAATTAGATGTCAAAGTGACAACAAGAACCAAATCAGACCTCTGAATTCGAATAAACCTGAACAACTATATAGATGTGGAATGTATGATTTACTTAAATAAAAAAAAATTGTTTACAAAATTATAGGTGGTCTGATAAATTCTTGGAACAGTATATAATGGCTTGGAAACGTTTGTTTTCACTTTCGTCGAAGATTTCCAAAATGATTCAACCAAGATTGTAGCAACAACTAATAAAAAACACTCTCGCCAACGCACCATAAACGGCATAAACGCGTTACATAAACACTTTTTATAATACCCATCAAAAAGTACGATATAATTAATATGGAACGACGACAATAATCATTCACGTATCCAAAGTACATGGAACAAGCACCAACAACCGATTTATTAGTAAAAGAACGTAGCGCGTATGTAATTTGCAATTAGTTTTCGCAATGCTAATCAATGTTTGTTTATTTAGCAATATTTTGATGATTATGGTCATAACCACATCTGTGGAACTCGTGATGACCGACGCGTATACGCCGCTGCGGTGTTGGCGTGTTACGCAGTCCCCGGGCCCGTTTATCTCCTTTTAGGGCAAGTGGTTTACCTACTGCTCGCTACTCTCCGATCGCCGATCGCCGATCGGACGATCATGTGTGCCCGAACGCCCTGGGGATTACCATTTTTCGATCGCATTATTTAGAACACTTAAAAAGGTGCAAATTTAATTAAATTTTTTAGAAAGTCGGCCCCAACCGATTTTTTCCATTCGCGGACAGATCGGAAATGCCGATTGGGAGATTAGTATCGGTGTGTCTTGCCGAAACGGGAATGTTTGATTTGTACTGAAGATTGAGGTTTATTTAGATTAGGCATATCTAAATTTGAAAATGTTACTACATTAAGAAAATATGTTAAGGCCATTTTTCGGTAAATAATATGAACACATACAGAGACAATTTGTGAAAAATTTTCTCTATCAAAAGTTAATTTTTTTTATAACGGTAAAGAATATTCAGTTTTCAAATGTGATTAAACAATTTTCATGTGCTTCAAAAAAAAATTGTTTGATTTTAGAAAGAAAATAATTAAGAAAACCAAAAGTAAATATATTTCAATAGCTAGTTTGAGCACATAGAGAGACAATGTGAGAAAAATAGATGTAAATTCGTTTTAAAACAATTATGCCTAGATTCTTGAAATTCTCTAATAGAGTTTCAAAAGATTTGTTAACTTTTTTTGAAAATACTTCAGAATAAAATTAAACTAATAAGACGAATATGCTATTTTTTGGTGACAAACAAATAAATTTTTGTTTCGTGAAACATTCACAGATAACTTCATACAAATTTTCACTACCAAAGTTATATTTTATTAATTTAGGTCAAGGATATTCAATTAATTTTCAAATATAACTAAACAATTTTCACCTGTTTCTAAAATATTTTTGGTTGAATTTAGAAAGAATAAGAAATTAATTAAGAAAACTAAAAGTAAATATATATAAATTTATCTTAAAACAATAAAGTTTAGATTCATGAAATTTTCTGATGGAGTTTCAAAAGATTTTGTTACCAATTTTGGAAATAATTTTGAGTAAAATTAAATTAATTATTCGAATATGCTATTTTTTGGTGATAAATATAATAATCTTTGTTTCGTGAAACATACAGAGACAATTTAATAAAAAATTTCACTATCAAACATTATTTTTTTAACTTGGTTGAATTTAGAAAGAAATTAATTAAGAAAACTAAAAGTAAATAGATATAAATTTATCTTAAAACAATAAAGTTTAGATTCATGAAATTTTCTAAAGGTGTTTCAAAAGATTTTGTTACCAATTTTGGGTAAAATTAAGTTAATCATATGAATATGCTATTTTTTGGTGATAAATATAATAATCTTTGTTTTATGAAACATACAGAGACAATTTAATAAAAAAATTCACTATCAAAAGTTATTTTTTTAATTTGGGACAAGGATATTTAATTTTCAAATGAGATTAAACAATTTTCAACTGTTTCTAAAAATTTTTTGGATGAATTTAGAAAGAAATTAATTAAGAAAACTAAAAGTAAATCGATGTAAATTTATGTTAAAACAATAAAGCCTAGATTCATAAAATTTCCAATTTTGGAAATAATTTTGAATAATATTAAGACGAATATGCTATTTTTTGATGGTACAAATATAGATAGACAATTTGATAAAAAAATTGTGACAATGATCAATTTTCAAATGTGATTGTTTATATAATATAGGTACCAAGTTTCTCCGTTATTATTTTCTGTAAATTTTATTTGAACTCTTGAGATTTTAATAACAGAAGACATATGCCTAAATTCTATTAATTAATATAAATCTAGTCTTAATTAATTTATCTTAAAAACAATGAAAAGTCATTTTCATGGAATCTGCTAACACAGTTTAATTATTAATTTTTAGAGAGGCGTTTATAACAGAGAAAACAATTAAAAATTTGGAAAACTAAAATAATAATAAAATTATTTAAACATTATTTAAAATATTTCTTAATAAAATTAGAATTTTGGGGCAAGCACTTGTTAATATAATGTAATATTTATAAAAATTTTGAAAAGTTGTTTGTCCAACTTTATTCTTAGTTATGCTTAATTAAAAGTATAATTGTTATTTGGTTAATATAAAAAATACATTTTGCATTTATATTTTATATTTATATTTTTGGACGACGACCTTCGATTTATTATTGTGATTTTGCATAATAAAATTATCACAATTAACAAAAAATTGCAAATATTAGAGAAGGAAAGAATTTTATTATTATACATTCTGTGGTACAATAACGTACTGTACTAAACTGGATAGCTCATAGATATACTGGGCGGTATCTGAAGTAGCGATATTCTGTTTAGAATAATAAATATCATTATGTACGTTTTGAAATACCGGTTAGATAGTATTCGAAAATGCATGTAACTCGACGATGAGTAGTTCAAGTACCGCCGCTATCGTCGGCTCGTTCGGCCGCCGCATTTAATGTGATTTAAGGCGGACATTTAAAATAATGGCACTTTCCATTCCTATTTATTGTGATTATAAACGTCCGAGTGACATCGATGATTACTCTCTTGTTTTATCAATTCGGTAATCCCCTTTATAACGTTGGCGATTTATATAAATAAAAGGCTCGCACAAGGTCCCCGTATACGTATCAGAAACGCATTATGTGGATTTTAATTTATTGGGCCGTAAAGACGGACAAAACACGGCCAGATTTATAACGCCGTTAATCGGGTTTCCATAAAAAATTGAAATTCTAAATAAATACGAATTCAATTGAAATTAAATCGTTTACCAGTTTAATTAGTTTGATTTCTTAGTTAATATTGGATGTGGGATTTAAAAATCACTACACATTCCTCGGATGTCAAAACACCAGATAATATCCCACTGTTTCGGTTGATTCTTCTTGTTCTCGACCAATATGTTTACACAACAAGTTAATGCTTCCCATTTGTCCGAACCACGGGATTAACAACGCACAAAGCCACGTGTTTTTATTGCCAGATTCGGTGGACGTTAATATATTTACATTAGGTAAACAACAATGGAGGTATCAGACAAAACGTCAAAATTAAATGGACTCTCGACGAGATTTTATTAGACGCACCAAATAGAATATTAAAACGAGATGGTACCAACAGATATCAACCAGCACGTTTCGGTTGACGGATGAGATTGGCATGAGAGAAGAACAAATCCCGATGTGATTACGTGATAATACACCTAAGGAGAAAAAAAACGTCTCAATCCAAAGCAACAACACATTTCAGCAATTTTTCGAGTTCATCCATCGGAAAATGGGTCAGCACCGTTGTAGGAACGGTGACTGTAACAAATTGACTGTAAAAACAATACGTTTCAGCCGTAGTCTAAGACCATTAAGTCGCACTTATCTTTTCCATCTTATCTGGACAAGACTGTTAAGATTGCAAACAAATACCGCATCAATCGGCAGATAAACTTCGTGTTCACACCGTTGTTCAGATAAGCCTGGTTCCATTTATTTTTATTCTACGCTGTCTGACATTCTAAACAGATCAGCTTTGGTCGCTGCGAATGTTTTTGATACGTTTAGAATTTATTTCGTACGGTATGGCTTGTAGTTTTCCCCCAGACGGTTTGACAAAGTACTAAGGCCACAATGTGGAGTAATGTTTTGGACGAGGGCACAAATTGTGATGTGGTTCAGTGTAAAATAGTTTTGCCTTTGTCTAGAAACAAAAAACATTAATCAAGATAAAAAACAAGCGAGTAACATCAATTATTTATTTTTTGTAATGAATTATTGCTAGTTTGATAGGTACATATGGTACAGTTGGAAGGTACAAGCTTTTGGTGTTCATTTCGTGCCGAAATACACTGTTGAAGATTAATAACATCTCGTGTACGACTCTTGTTGCTGTTCCAAGGAATGAATCAATATTTTTAGAGCAGTCCGGTTTGTGTGACCGAAATAAAAAAATAAATAACGCGTCGTCTAGATTTCAGAGAAAATTTTGCACTCGGCATGGGTAATAACAATATAATTTTATGGTCTGGTAAGTTATGACGCGATTAAGGAATTCTACATACCGAAGTGTGCAATACGGGAAGAAACAAGAAATGCAGAAGGAAATAAATGTAAAAGACATCAATTACCTGAAAACATTAGCCGATACAGTTAAGTCGACTCGATGCGAGTTATGTACTTTAATGAGCGTTATCGCACTGTGTTCTCACGCATCTATTGCTCGGGCTTCGTCACCTCCACTCATATTAATGAACCCTAATTGAAACATTAGCACAAATCACAATCGCAACGTTCGATGCCCCATTAGACAGTCTGTGGGAAATGGACGAAGTATTGTGCACATTTTTGGCATAAAGAACATGGGAAGAAATTATTAATAGATATGATTTATGAAAATATATTATTGGTAATAAATACTGGTTGACACTAAATAAAATAAATTGCTGACATGTATAATAAATATTTTTGAGAACCAATAAAACACATTACAAAAAAATTAGAAAACTAAATATATTAACCAATTTTTTCTCATTTTATTTCAAAGTTAAGTAGATTAAAAATTCATTATTACATTTATAAAATGTGAAAGATCTTTTCCTATACATTAATTAAATTTTATCATGTTTGGACTGTTTAATTTAGAATTAATTTAAAAGATTCAGATTCATACATATTTCTACCATTCTATTTTAATTCTACTATAGATTAAGATTTTTTTTGAATAATTTTATATTATTTTTTCTATTTTAACCAATACACAGAAAGTTTAAAAAACATTTTTCTAGAAGTGTTCAGTTCAAAATTTATTTAAAAGATTGACACTCACCAATTTTTTTACCACTTTATTCCCATTTTTAGATAGTTTGAAAATATTTTCTTAATAATTTTGATTTTTCTTAATTTAATAATTACAAAGGAAATTCAATATACTTTTCCTATAAATTTTACTAAATTTTATCAAATTTGGTGTGTTTAATGTAAAATTAGTTTAAAAGATTGATATTAACACATATTTTTATCATTCTATTTCAATTTTACATGATTTAAGAATATTTTCTCAATAATTTTATACTATTTTTTCTAATTTAACCATTACACAGAAAGTCCAAAAGATATTTTCCTAAAAATTGAGTAATGATTAAACTTTATCAACTTTACAATGTTCAGTTTAGAATTTATTTAAAATATTGAGTGAGATTCACCAATTTTTCTACACTCTATTTCAAATTTTAGGTAGTTTGAAAATATTTGGAGTTGTTGGAGAAGTTTGGAGTTTTTTATTTAAAATTAGTCTAAAAGATTCAGGATCACACATATTTCTACCATTCTATTCCAATTTTAGATGGTTTAAGAATATTTTCTTAATAATTTCATACTATTTTTACTACTACTTTTTACTTTAACCATTACAGTTTAAAAGACTTTTTAATATAAATTTTAGTAAACTTTATCAAGGTTAGGGTGTTCAATTTAGAATTTATTTAAAAGATTGAGATTCATCAATTTTTCTACCACTCTGTTCCCATTTTTTGGTAGTTTGGGTATATTTTATCATATCATATTTTATATTTTTCTTAATATAATCATTATAATGAAAATTTAAGATACTTTTTTCTATAAATTTTACTAAATTTTATCAAGTTTAAAGTCTTTAATTTAGAATTAGTTAAAAAAATTGAGATTTACACATATTTTTCTCATTCTATTTCAATTTCAGATAGTTCAGACTATTTTTTCTATTTTAACCATTACACAGAAAGTTCAAAAGATATTTTCCTATAAATATTAGTATCACTCTATTTCAATTTTTAGGTAGTTTGAGGATATATTTTTAGTAATTTAAATTTTTCTTAATTTAATCATTACAAAGAATATTTAAGATACTTCTTTTAAAAATTTTATATGGTTTAAGAATAATTTCTTAATAATTTAATACTATTTTTTCTATTTTAACAGTTACACAGAAGATTCAAAAAACATTTTCCTGTAAACTTTAGTAAACTTTATCAAGTTTGGAGAATTCAATTTAAAAATTATTTAAAATATTGAGATTCGCCATTTATTTTATCATTCATTATTTCAAAGAAAATTTAAGATACTTTTTTCTATAAATTTTACTAAATTGATGGAGTGTTTAATTTAAAATTAAAATATTGAGATTCACACATATTTCGACCATTCTACTTCAATTTTAGATAGAATATTTTCTCAATAATTTCTTATTATTTTTTGTATTCTAATCATTACACAGAAAGTTTAAGAGATATTTTTCTATAAATTTTAGTAAATTTTATCAAGTTTGAAGTGATTAATTAATTTAAAAGATTTGAGCTTGACCACTTTTTCTACCATTTTATTTCATATTTTTATTTTAACAATTTGGAGGATTTCTCATCTGTTTCAATAGATTTTGTTTATATTCCTATAATCTGGAAACAAATTAGATAGTGCTCTTAAACACAACGGTATGGATTCTATAAAATTGAATACGGTCTTAAACATTCATGAAGTGTGCTAATAAAGAGGTGATTTATGAGAATAAAAGGATAATAAATAATAGATATTGTTGGGCATTATAAAATGGAGATAAATAATAAATAATAAGAAAATCGTCGTGCATTATCCGTGGGTTATAGTCGTATTGTGTGTGAAAACGTCAAGAGAAAAATGTTCGATTTCATTAGTTAACAAATTGCATTTGAAGAGGACGCACGTAAACGGCACGGCACGGAACGGCACGGCACTCGGGTGATAATAATAGCTCGGCTATTGTACCAGGATGTAATGAGGAGCTCATACATCACATGGGACGCAGGAAAAGTGACTCTAATGAGTAGTTTTGATAGATTGCATACTCGAGTTGAGCCAGTGTAGTGTAATCGTTTCTTTAATCTCGAAACGAATCCGCCCCGGGACATTGTCTCTCACTTTTTAACCGCATAAATCGCCATAAATAAAAGCAAATCATACGAATTTATAACAGTGGATAATTTACTATATTATTGGGTATTTATTACGGTACTTAAATGCGTAACCATCGGTTTTTTAATACGGAGTGTTAAATACTTCATTATTATTCGTAACAGGCGTAAAACTGGGGTAATAGCTTGCTAACGAGGTTCCACTTTAACGCTCCAAATTATTTATCTCGTTGCTATCTCGCGAAATTCGGAGGTGCAATAAAACACGCACGGTGGCCGATGTCACTCAAAATTTAATCACACCAACATATTATATTAAAAAGACAATAATATTAAAATTTAATTTCATGGACTGAACAAATTTTAAATTAAATTAACTTAAACCTAAAAATTGTCAAACATATAATTTACATTCAAAATTTATTTAAAATTAAATAAAAAATTATTTATAAATTTTATTAACTCTAATAATAAAATATTTTAACTATTTTAAAAATTTCACAATTTATATATTAATATTTTGGAGTAAATTATTTAAAAAATTTTAAAAACATTCAAAATTTTGATTTAATTAAACTATATTTGAGCAATATATTTTGAAATTATAAACTTTTGAAACATATACTCAGTGACAAAGAAATTGCAACACGACTTCTTGCCATAACATCCATGTTTTTCTAAATTTAATATTTAGAAAAACATGGATGTTATGGCAAAAAGTAAATGATTGTTTAGATAACATCGATAGACAAACACATAATTTAACTAAATTATTAAAAATAATCTAAAATCTTTGATATTTTGTTTCCATTAATCCATTAATCATTTATTCCTTGCTATTACATCTATGTTTTACCAAAAGAATATTCAATTTGAACACACCCTTCATGGTGCTGCAATTTCTTTGTTATTTCGTATATACTAATGAAAATCACTTAAAATTGTCCAACATCATGTTTAAAATTACTAAAACAAAGCATCCATTGTTCCAGTTTCATTCCCCCATTTCTAATTGAATATTAAAAAAGAATTTGTTACACAATTGATATTTGATTCATCAACGTTTTAATTAACACGACGTCAGTTGCAAAATATTTGGATGTGTACCAGAGTGCGAGCCGTTGCGAAAAGGTCAATTTTCATGCAGAATATGTCGATCGGCCGATTAACATTTCAAAGGTAGTCCCTAGTCATTCCACATATTTATGAAAAATGACAACCTTCACATATCCAACATTCCTTCTTTTCGTTTTCGGTTAAACAAGATTCGGGAGCCGTAAACGTGTGTTACGCAAATCAAATCGAAATGTTTTCGAGTATTAATTTCGTTTATTGTTTATGCGGTCATTAATAATGGATTTTTGTAAGCGGTAACAAAAACATGAAAACATTGGTTCATAAATTAATGGTTATTGTCTAGTGTAAGGCTCGTTAAAAGATTATTGTCTTCCTCGATGCACTTTGACCAACCGTGTTATTATGAGTAAGTTATGTGCTGTATAATGTTTGCGCCACACAAACTGAAGGGAAAAATATTTCACATTCTCATTCTCTAAAACACATTTAAGAATTCGAGATTTTCGGAATTGTTTGAATTTCGGAGTACATTTTACTGGTACTAATTTACATAATGCTTGCAATTAATCTTTATTAACGATCGATTTGTTTTGGTGTCGGATCTTGTTAACAAATAAGCTTTAAATACTTGAGGTCTACAAATTGACTCGTTTTAATATTTTCTCATTAGTGCGGACGGATAAATCAATACTTAAAATTTAACACCTTCTAAAATTGGTCAGATTACATGATCCAAATACATTCCCGAGATATTTATCACAATTAAAAACATCTATATGTGGTTTAGACTGTTTTTAATTAAAAACAATTTAATATAAATATTGATGAATCAATGAAATGTGTTATTAAATTTGAATATAACAAGATGGTAAATGGTGTAATTAATCAAAAACGTATTAAGCCGTTTTTTATTTAATAATTAACTCCGTACCATTTAAAGCGATAACTATTAAAAGTGCATGATGATTATATGTAATTACAGACGAGTATTTTGGAGAGTCATAATTAAAATAAATATTTATACAAGGAAAAATTCACCAAGATTGACACATTTTACTTTACACGTTACGAAATTGACGAGTAACATTTACCAAAGAAATATATTTAAAAATGTCAGAAAATATATTTAAATAGCACCATCTGATTGGCATTATCCATAATCCCATTTTCACAATACCTTTTTGCCCAAAAATATCAGAAATTCTGTTTGGTTAACACTGTTTGACATCTAATTTTCACATATAAAATCACAAAAGCTTCATTAAATCCTCACAAAAAATATTAAAAGTTACCAAAGAATGTTTTAAAATTGTATAAATATAACAAAATTTGTGTATATTCGAAAAAGAAAAAAATATATAAAAATGTAAAAAATTAAATATTATACGTGATAAATTCTTTATATATTTTATAAATTATAATATTATTTAAAAAGAAAAGAGAAATAAATTTGAAAAATAATACTAATAAATAATAAAAAAGTGAAATATTATTATTTTAATAACTATTATTAACTAAGTATTTTGGATAATAAAAATAAATTAGATATTTTTATAAGGTTGTTAATACGATGTCAGAAATTCTATTTGGTTAACACTGTTTAGTTGACATTATCTAAGATCTGATTTTCATATATAAAATCAAAAAAGCTTCATTAAATCCTCACAAAAGAAATAAAAAATTAACAAAAAAATGTTTTAAAAATGTATAAATATAACAAAATTTTTATATAATTTGTAAATCATAATATTATATAAAAGAAAAATAAATATGAAAAATAATTTTATTGAATAATAAAAAAATTAAATATTTTAAAAAACTGTTTGTTCGAATATTTTGGACAATAGAAATAAAACAGACATTTTTACAAGGGAAATCCCTTTTTACATTTAAAAGTGACCTAGTTGTCCAATACGATCTACCAGAGAAAGATTTTTGTCCAAAAATATCAGAAATTCTGTTTGGTTCACACTGTTTGACATTAAATCCTCAAGATGCCAAAAAAAAAAAAATAATAAAACTGTAATTAATTAAATGTTATACTCGATAAAATCTTTACATATGTTGTAAATTATAATAATATTTAAATATAAAAGAAAAATAAATGTGAAAAATAATTCTAGTAAATAATAAAAAAATCAAATATTATTATTTTGAAAACTATTTTTCAAATGTTTTGGACAGTAAAAATAAAAGGAAAAACTCTTTAAGATTGTCACATTTTATTTTTACAAGTCACATAATTGTCGAATACGATCTACAAGATAAAGATTTTTGTTCATAAATGTCAGAAATTCTGTTTGGTTAAACCGTCTAATTGACATTATTTAACATGTAATTTTTGCATGTAAAATTAAAAAACTTTTTTAAATCCTCATAAAAAATAAATGTTATTAGAAGAATGTATTAAAAATATATAAATATAACAAAATTTGAATATATTTGAGAAAAATACAACAATTATATGGATATTGTATGGATTAAACTTTTATATAATCTATAAACTATTATATTGTTTAAAAATAATGGTGAAATAAATATGAAAAATTATTTTAATAATTAAAAAAAAATAGTCAGTATTTTGACAGAATATAAAAATTCACATTTGGCACATTTTACGTGAATAATACAATTTTATTGACATTATCGATCATTCCATTATCACATATAAAATTAAAAAATAAAAATATATACCACAGAATATTTTAAAAATGTATATAAATGATAAACAATTCAAAATAAATTAAAAATATAAAAAAAAATGTGATATTTGATAAAAATCTTCATATACTGTATAAGCTATAGTGATATTAAAATATAAAATAGAGATAAATGAGAATAATAATTCCAATAAGTAAAAAAATTGAATAATTACCATTTTAAAAACTATTTCCAAAAGTATTTTGGAGAGTCACAATAAAATAAATATTTATACAAGGGAAAACACTTCAAGATTGACACATTTTACTTTACAAGTTACGTAATTGGCGAATACGATCTACCAAAGATGGATTTATGCATAAAAATGTCGGGAATTCTGTTTGAATAGCACCGTCTGATTGACATTATCCGTCAGCCCGTTGCTTCCATTACGGCGTAGTTTTGTCAACCGTCCGCGATTAGCGGCATGAATCGATTTCGGCCATTGTTAATCAAGACTTAACGCAGTGAAGAGTCGCCGTACATATATTTTGACCTGAACACTATCAGATATGGGCGTCAGCCATACACCAATCAATGTTCCGGTCGGCTCCATAAGATCACCACCTGTCGGATCCTATCAGTTTTGCCAACTGCATTTCCACTATTTTGTGTGGCAGCTTTCACCGCTGATGTACAACATGGATGTGCCTACATGGAAATCGTGATCCCGGATTTTTCCCCCCTCGCACGTTTTTTCACCTCCCACCTTTGTTCGCCGTTGTTGCGAGGTTTTTACGTGTTTTTTCCTAATTGCCCAAAGCCTTATAAATTTATGGTCATTAATTTTGCGTGCGTTGCATTGTCTGAATAATTCCACATTTGACAGCCCGCCAATTTATTTTAATCCCCCCCAATTAAAAGCGAACATTTTCAATATTCATTGGCTAATAAACCTACACGGTGCTTTATCGCCGATATCAATCAGAGTGTGGAAGCCAGCGACGTTAAGTAGGATGAATATATTTGTTTATGGTATAAGCAATAAGGAAAATAGTGGGTGTCGAGATCTTATCTAGTTACGCAAAAGTGTCGTCCCGACGGAACAATAAAACAATGGGGCATCAGTCAGATTAAATCCGAAACAATAACCTCGGCGGTAGCAACAACCCCCACGGCTCGTAAACCGCTCCCGACATCGGTCTTTGTCTCGGCCATCGGGGGCGGGATGTATTGATAACTTAATCGGACGTAGGTCGGTACAAATTGCATTCAACCATCGTTTTCACCGTTAAACCGCCAGAACCGATGCCACATCGAAGTGTCCGGTGAAGTTCTGATTTGGCACAACCCGTCCAGCCACCAACCGGGCCGATCTCATTAGTAATCTGCCCTCAACCGCTTCGCGAATTATCGATATCGGCATTCGGATGGCGTGTCTTATTTGGGTAGGATTCAATTACTCCTGGCCTGCCTGCGGAAACATTTCGCTTTACCGAAAACCGATACAAATACGGTTTTTATTCGTGTACGTGACTTTATTTCCCGTCAGGGACCGCCGCCATTTTCGCATTAATTCATTACGTAGGCATGCGGACGGTTTTTTTGACGCCGTTCTCACATTTGATTTATTCTAATCACATCGTAGAGTTCGACTGTGTGGCAATTAGGACCAGCAAGTGCGCAGAAACCACTGCGCATCTAATGGGCGTGCCCGAAAAATTTCTAATGTATACAGTGTGACATAAATTGGATTAATCCCTTGAAAGTCCATTAGGAGCAGAACAAACGACTTCTGATCACCTATCTGTTGAACTACTTAGCTCCGCTACACGTGGAAAAGATGGCAACATGCAAACGAGCGACCGCTACTTATTTAATGTGACATTTCCGTTTGATTTACTGTTTTATTGATATGAAAGGAACAATTGGCTTTGGCCTACATCGCTTATCACGACTCAATGGTTTTTATCATAACTCTTCTATTTATATTCTATTATATTTAATTATTTATTGACAATAAGAACGATTTCAATACGTTAGTTATTACGGAGGGAGCGTCTTCCAATGAAAAAATTATCGTGTCATTTGATCGAGCAATTGATGATTGTCTCTTGGTTTAATTGCTTGGGATGGAATTGAACATGATGAAATGGATGTATTAGTATTTAACTTTAAATTTATGGTTTATTGTCTTCAATTTAAACTCTTAGAAAGCTAGGTAAGAATTAATTAAAAAGATTCTTTAATTTTGATACTTTATTGCCTCTCAGATTAAAGGAAACATTGAAGCAACTACATATAAATAGACAAAAAACCGGACCTTCAAAAAGAGAAAGAATTTATTCTTCAACTCTTGTTGAAACATAGCTTAGTAATTTTCTCACAAATTACTTAAGACATTACTAATTATTATTATTAATTATTATTAAATTATTCAGACATCAATAGGGAACAAAGATTTTTCAATTTCAACATATTTATTGTCCCTGAAATTCTCTGCAAGTTGGAAATTGAGTAATCAAAGTTCTAATTGTCATTTAAAAATATACTTTTTTGTTCCATTCTTGTGACTCTGTCAAAACAGGGCTGCCATTTTCCTCACCACTTAAACACAATCTAAAGAGCCATCTGATAGAAACGACATTTCCAACTTAAACAATTTAAACTCTTAGAAAGCTTGGCAAGAATTAATTACAATAATTCTTTAATTTTGATACTTTATTGTTTTACAGTTTAAAGAAAACATTGAATCAACAACATGTAAATAGACAGAAAACCAGATTTTTTGTTCCTCTCTTGTAGAACTGTCAAAACTTGACTACTCAACAACACATCAATGAATTACAAAGGATCTACAATTTCAACGTAATATATAGACTTTCAATTTGAAGAGACTGAAGAAGCATTAAAATACTAATAGACATTCAAAAATATACTTTTTTGTTCCATTCTTGTGACTCTGTCAAAACAGGGCTGCCACTTTCCTCACCACTTAACCACAATCTAAAGAGCCATCTGATAGAAACGACATTTCCAACTTACACACCAACAAAAATACTTCGGTCTAAAATTTAAATATCTGCTATTGATAAACACCAGTAAGCCGTGGCTTAGTTCCACTTCGCATATCTGAATAATTGATGCGGTGAATCGGCCCGTAAAGACAGTTTGACGTCTTAATACATCTTAATTATCGAATATGAAGGAAGAAATAAAAAATGGTGATGCACCATCGACAAAAGAATGTTTCCGCCAACTGTTGATCCGTAACATCTTGTCGGGCATAGGATTAAGATTTATCAATTGTTATATAGATCAAGCGTGCTCGCTTCTTATGTTTCTCGGACGTCAGTTTCGGCGCCTGTGATCAATAGTTAGTGCTTATCGCGTCTGATTTATTGATTATTAAATACGAATGTTGAAAATTGATTCTAATTATCCACGGCTAATTTGAAATGGGACTCGCATCGGCCTGCCCCGGTATTTAAATTTTTTTTACAGATAAGAGACCGTCTTGTCTTACATACACCGTTTATTATTTATTGGCTTATTAATATGGAAATAGATTTAAATTGTTTCTAAAACGTGGTTATCCGAAAATTAATGTTCGGTTGTGAAAACTAATGCCCACGGTGGAGCATTTTAGCTGGCCAACTATAAATTATCGAGATAAGGATGCTTTGCATTTTTAATTGCGCTCTGCCCTTCCGGACTTTAAAATCAAAGAGGTGGGGCCAAAATTACATTTTTTATTAACCTGATCTACTCATAGATAGTTTCTATAAGCTAAGAGTTATTCATGAAGTCTTTAGTCTTCATTATTAAGAATGGACCAAACTAGAAGGTACTTTTTAGTAGTTGCTTAAAACTGCAACAAATTAGTAAACTGTTCTTAACATCTTATAAATCTAAATTATTTTCAAATAACATTTAATTTCCTGTTACAGTTTTTGTAAATTATAGTGTGACATAGACTTCTTCATGTTAAATTATCTCCTTATAACAATAATTACAAACAATTCATTCATTCATTCATTCTGAAGAATGAACTAAAGAAAATAGTGTTATTTAGTAATTGTTCAAAACTGCAAAAAGTGAATATGCTCTTCTCAACACCTATAAATATAAATTTGTTAATTTAAACATTTTTAGCAGCTTTACTAGTACTTTACCACAGTAAAAGTTTCTAAGGAAACAGTGAAAAATTTCCCAGCAGAAAGAAGAAAAGGTTTTTGAGCTCTCACCATAAGAACAACCAAGGCCCTTTTACATTTCTCATCCAGTTCATACCACTCTCCAGAGTAAATTGCATCAATCACATTGTTGCTCTAGCAAATCTTCATTTAGAAAAATTCAAAAACATTAAAGAATAATTTACCTCTTGATACAACAGTGTACCATAGTAACAATAAAAGAATAGCTGAAAAAACATGGTAATCAAAAAGCATATGAGCATGTAAAACCTAAAACTGGACACCTCGAGCTAAAACAATAATTTTCTGTGTCAAAATTGTACTCACCAAAGTTAAAATTACGCACGTCATACAAATTACAATGGTACTAGTTAAAAACTGGGCGAATATTATTATGGACAAACATTCCTCGACTTCTTTTACATACTTATAAATATACTCGTTGTGCTTTACACATTCAATTATTTTTTTGTATACTGCATCTGGATCATCAGTTTGTGCACATTTGTGCAAGTTTTTCAGATTGTCATTCAACAGTTCCAATTGTCCAACTGCTTGCATTATTAAACCAGCCGATAATGTGTCGATTGAAGCTGTGAAATACGAGGCATGAAGACAACCTATAAAAAATACAAAACTAAATAAAGTTTTACACAATTTCTAGTAAATTTACTAATAGATATGTACGTGGTGGCAGCAACGTAAGATTTTAAGTCATCCAAAGGATTAAACGGCAACCAAATTCCAGTTTGCAAAGATCTCTCTGGAGTTATATAAGGTACAAGAGCCCAATTTGCTACGCACACTGTATAAATCGTAACAAAGGCTTTGCTTAACTTACTACACTTATCTGTTGTGTTTCTTAAAATGTGTACTTGATTGGGTTTGTGAAGGTTGAACATTTCAGAATCCACCATGTTCCATGTGGACGTGAATTTTGACAAACTCATCTTCATTACGCTCTGCAATTGTATTTAACTTACTATTAAAATAATTAAAATCATGGACTTACCTGTTTGAAGGTGACGATGATAAATTCGACGACGATAAAAACTGTGTTACTGATTTTCAGAAAATCGTGCCCTGCCTGAGTTATAAGATACAGAACACTTAGGAACAGAAACAACAAACCAAAAACTAAATAAGCAAAAATCGAGTAAATTCGATGCAACTTTCGATAATTTTTGGATGGGTGGAACCCTGTAATTGTTAATATTTTAATGTTGAGACCGAATGATTCTTGCAACACCATTTTCGAATGATTTATGACATGGGAATGACAAGTTCAGCCTTAATAATTATATTAGTAGCAAGAATTATGAATTATTAACGATACTAATTATGGTACAAGGGCTGTTATTAAAACTTATTTAATTGTAGTTTGGGTCTAAAAGTTAAGTAATTAGATTTGAGAAATAATTCTATTCTAAAACTGACAACTCTTAATTTCCAACCATAGTTTTTCTTAAGTGTGGTGTAATATAGACTTCTTCGTGTTAAATTATCTCCTTATAAACAATAATTACAAACAATTATCACTCTTCAAATACAAACAATGCACCAATAATTACTTAATTCCACAATTTATTGCACACGTCGATTAAATAGAACTGTTAATTAGTTTATACCTCTCGGAGTATGTATAATTGAATAATAATAATTATTATGCAACTTCTCTTTAAATAATTATTATTTAAAGAGAAGCCGGCATCTTTCTTGTAACTTGAACATAATTACAGCAGGAACATTAAAAGTCCTTACCTGTTATTATTTCGCAATTAACAAGTTGCGAACTATATTGGTGCTATTGTGTTTAACATTACCTATAATTATCCATAAGTTTTTATTTTTTATTTTAAATAGATTTGTTACTCGTATTAATTACCAACGTGGTAACAAAGTACACCTATGATTTGTATAGTACAACGTTGCCAAGTTGTGGAATGGTATAACTGATAAATTGATTAAAGTGTCCTATTTTAAATTGTTAATAAGGTTAAATGGTAAATTAAACCGTGTGGCATAAAAAAATATAAAAGTATAATGAGTGAAGTTAATGAATGGAGGTATCTTGTTCAGTTGTGGTCTCAAGTGAAATAAAATTATGGGTGTTCCAATCTAAACGCACGTAATCCGAATGGGAATTACACGAGACGAGCCAGGAGCGTTCATGAATTTAATCGTGGTATATGATACCGATTCGGTTAAATGGCATTCGGTCGTCCGCGCGGCGATGCTAATTGATGTTTAAGGGCGTGTAACCGTCAAAAATAAATTAATTGTCCGCCGGATTCTGTAATTAATTTGACAGAGGGTAATTAATGTCGGATCCGAAACATAAATACAAGACGACTGGACGCATAATATAAATAAGGCGGCGCTTCTACAATTCCGAGAAATATTGCTTTAATAAAATACCGTTAACGTTTGCGCCCACAAATTCACAATTTATACACTTTGATGGGGCTTTTTTCGTTTGTTTTTCAGCGCGCGTCTCTTGTTGCTTTTGTTGGCGACGCGCGCGGTCTCAACTTTATCAAGGGTCAGGCTAAATTATACAGTTATTGATTGTGTTGCATGCCGTGCTAAATATTCATAAAAGTAAGCTTTTTAATTACGGAATACCACAACACTTTTATTCACCAAAGCTTTTACTAAACTTCTTTTTAAAAAGTTACCTAATATTGAAACTGCTTGTAATGAAATAGTTTATACTAATAATCTACTTATAATCGATTTATTATGGACAATATATCAAAGTTAAACATTTGAAATTCTTATAATAGATTGCCTTATTCTTCAGCAACTTATTCTGGACACCTTATAAAAGTAACTAGTATAACTTACTTATTGATTTATTATGTGTCAAAGCCAAATAAATAAATACAATCGAACATCGATAACTCGAACCATAATTTGCCAGAGAAAAAGTTCTACTTGTTAAAACTTCGAGTTATTAAATAAAGTACGTAACATTTTGATATTTCTCTTATACTGGATCAGTTTATATTGGACCGACTTATATCGAAACTGCTTATAATGGGACAGTTTATACTAATAACTTACTTAAAATCAACTTATTATGGACAATTTGTCAAAGCTAAATATTCGAATTGCATATAATAGATTGGCTTATAATTTAGCAACTTATAAAGGAGCAGTTTTTTAAAAAAACTGCTTATAATTCAAAGAGATTAATCATAATAACCTACTTATAATGAACAATTTCTCAGTGCTAAATAAATACAATCGAACTTTGATTACTCAAACCACGATTTGTTAAATAAAATACATACTTCTTAAAAAAAGGTAACTAAACTTGAATTTAGTAATATTTTGATTTTACTGGTTAAACTTATAATGGGTCGGCTTATAACTCAACCATTCATATTGAAACTACTTATAATGGAACAGTTTATAATAATAACATACTTAAAATCGACTTATTATGGACAATTTGACAAAGTTAAATATTTGAATTGTTTATAATAGATTGGCTTATACTTTAGCAACTTATAATGGATTGACTAACTTATACTGGAACTACTTATAATTCCAACACATCAATAAATATAACCTACTTATATTCGACTTTTTATGAACAATTTCTCAAATCTAAATAAATAAATACAAACACACAAAAGAAATCGAGTTAGCAAGACTTTGAGTTATTAAATAAAATAATTACTTCTTTTAAAAAGAAAATTTCTAATTTCTTATTTAGTAACATTTTGATATTTCTCTTATATTGGATCAACTTATGATAAATCGGCTTATAATTCAACCACTTATATTGAAACAGCATATAGTGGAACAATTTATAATAGTAACCTACTTAAAATCGACTTATTATGGACAACTTGTCAAAGTTAAATATTTGAATTACTTATAATAGATTGGTTTATACTTTAGCAACTTATGATGGGCTGACTAACTTATACTGGAACTACTTATAATTCCAACACATCAATAAATATAACCTACTTATATTCGACTTTTTATGAACAATTTCTCAAAGCTAAATAAATAAATACAAACACACAAAAAAAAATCGAGTTAGCAAGACTTCGAGTTATTAAATAAAATAATTACTTCTTTTAAAAAGAACATTTCTAATTTTTTTATTTAATCGAATTATTATGAACAATTTCTCAAAGCTAAATAAATAAATACAATCGAACTCTTAGATTTGGATGTAAGGTCTTAACCTAGAGAAAAATTTTATGAATTTTGGTACCTACTACGATAAATTAAACGTCAAGACAAACTTAATCATAGGTGAATTTCTTTAGTAAATATAAGACTTACTTCTTTCATTTAACCCATCATTTTTTTGTACCTAATATTTAAAATTAGAATGAATATAAAGAAAATAAAATTACCTTGTACCATTATGTGCCAGATATTTTATAAAAACTTGTTTACTTTTACTTATTGAGATAATGCTTTTTACCCCAAAATTTTATATCCTTATAAGATGGTAAACTCATCTGTCCAAGTAAAATAATCTTAAGGAATTTTATTTGTAGTTTTGTTTCTTTTTGGAAGTTTTAAATCATATTGTTGGTTTTCAAACTCGACACCTGAAAGGTGAAGTGTTGAAAAAACCCATCACAATTGATGACTCAAATATCGAGTCGATGTTTGCGTAGAAACTAGTAGAAGTGCGACCTCTGACACTCGACGTTGTGCCCATTGTCCTTCTGCCAGTCCGCATAAATAAAATAATTTGAAAAGGACGCACAAAAGAACTGGTTACACTGACTTGTTCACACGCATCTCGGTGCGCGAGAGAAACCATGTACCATTCGGAGAACAATGACAATGGGAAGTGTTTGTTTTTATTTTCGGGAATTATTATTATGCGCCGATTTTGCATTAATATCTCGGCTCCCATATTCATAAATTTTATGGGTTATTGACGTCTGGCCCGCTGCGTATCTCACCGCAAAATAAAAACTATAAATCTTTCAACGGCATTTCATCTGCTCCTTTATCTCCACGATAATCAAATAAAAACTTATTGAACTGTCACTGCGAGATCGAGAAAATAATGATTCATAACAATAACTGTTAACAGTACATGCACACTCGACCCGGTGGATTTTTGTAATTTCACCAAGCACCTTTTTTAATTGATTTTATTGAAATGAGCCAATCTGGATTTAATCTAGAATTTTAATTTGTTTAAGGTGAATTAAAGAAGGTTTAATTTTAATCAAATGATTGCTTCGCAAGATTATATTATAATAAAACTGCTGTACAAACATCTTCAGTTCACGCTGAAGAAGTGAAGGAGCCTTTCTTGGTAATCAAAACTAGGAATCTTTTGATTTTTAAGTGTGTGCATCAAAAGCATTTTTAGAATTGTTTGACTACTTTTACGAAACACTTTTTAGTAGTGGCTGATGTAATGCCAAAGAAGAATTCTTGTAAAGGCATTCAAAATATAATAAGATGACACTTAAAAATGTTCAAATTAAAGACGAAAAATTTTTTATGAAATTAAATATTAGTAAAAGTTTCTTAAGTTTAAATTTAAAATAACTTTAATCTTAGAATTAAACCATTTATTACGTATAAAAGTGGACGATGGCAAAAATAAATAATAATTACATATAAAAATATCATGGATAAGGTAGGACTTAATTTAACATCTTCATTGTCAAAGTCTATTCACTAAAAAACAATGATTTTTACAAATTTTGAGTAGTATATAGTTGTTTTAATCGCTGGACTACACATAATATGTAAAATTTCACATTCAATTCACCATACAATCATTAAAATCTTTCTTGACTTAAGACGTTTTTTAAGTACTGTTCCATCAGGTTTACAAGTTTCCACCTATTATGCAAACCGACGAGAATTGTCGTAATCAGTAAAAGATTCTTTAGGTTGTGTTTAAGGTGAGTAAAATTGGCAATTGTCTAACTGCTAATTAGTTATCCTCACTTAATTTAAGTAGAATCCTTTTGACTACCTTTTTGATGAAATTTATGGAGGTCTCTAATGGTTGTTTTATCATAGTTTAATGACTGGCCTATTTCTAATCTTGTTGAACCATGATTTTGCACGAAATGTTGCTTAAAGTATTTTTGATACAGGTTTCAGGACAATACAGCGTTGTTCTTCTCCAATATTTTCATTTTCACTATTAAACCATTGAAGGTTGTAATTTAGTAATGTTTGGTGGTTCCTTTTTCCGATACTTATTATAAACAAGCATATGTTTACTTATAGAAGGTTATCTAAGTAGTTCATCAAAGGATAACATCAAAATAGTAAAAGAAAAAACAGTAAAGGTCACAGTAATAAAAATTGAATGCTCCAATTGGCAAGATTATTAATTTCCCATTTACGGGAGGAAAACCTTATAAAGGAAACTGAATTTTTAGCGCTTACATAATCGTGTGGCGTTGCATAAATTGATTAAGAGCTTCGTCCCCAATCGCCATGAAACCCAATATCCAAGACACGAAATATCATTACAATAAAGTACAATTAAACTGGTCGAATCAGATTACCAATAATAATCTGTTCGGGCGAGCGTACCTAAACAGTACTGTTAATATTTAATCGCGCACCTTAGCTCACTCGTAAAACTTAATCGAGTCCACAATTCTAAATCAGAATTTCGCCTTTGATTGGATTAAGAGATGCACGACGTAATAATTGCGAGGCGTACATCAATAAAACGCACGTCCGACGCGGTTATCATTGGAGTCGTTGCTCGTTAAACACGCACGTACATTTAATTACGGTCCGTCCGTGCATTTATGATGGATACGTCCTAATAATAAGTCATTTGAGTCCGTCTCATTATTTAAATCGGGTCGGTTTTCGGGCCGCGAAGCGACAGCGCACGTTGCATGTAAAAAAGTCCGGACGTCGGACCCACGTTTTGATATTATGAAAACGGATCGGCGTTTCTTTTTATTCGTTTATCGTTGGACTTTGTCGGTTTCCGATGCTGCGCTGATTTAGTGGGCTCAATGGTGGTCTTGTCGTGATCCGTGCTCATCAAATTCCCCCTCATTATTCCATTGTAACGTTAAAACGACCATTTGCATCAACATATCACAACTTCATCCGCGAACGGAACGACAGCAGTTTTGATTTTGATAAACCTGATTGTTCAATGTTTGTTTTGCTCCACGATTCTTTGTTGCGCAACGTTTTTAATTACTCGATTTTGTGCTTTATGTAGTTTATTAGTAATTATTTTAATTTGGGCTAGGTTAGTTGAGGTTAGACTAGGTTTAGTTGAATTGGCTTGGATTGAGTTTTATAAAATTTACAAAAAGATGCAAAATATTAGGAGAAAATTAATCAAAATTTTGGGGTCATTTGAATTAGTTGTAAAAAGCAAAATTTAGTAAAAAACTCTTTGAATTTTCTGATAAAAATAACATTTTTTCATAAAATATTTGGAAGAAAAAAGTTGCTCAGTCACTTAACTCAAAACTGGCAGCAATTTTAGTAAAAAACTTTGAATTTTCTGATAAAAATAACATTTTTTCATAAAATATATATATAAAATTGAGGAAAAAAGTTACTCAGTCACTTAACTCAAAACTGTTTTTAATATAATTTATAATTTTAGAAAATATAATTGTTAAAACTAATAGTAATTTATGTTTGATTTCTGATTGGTAAAATTGTCATTTTGAAATATGTTTTATAAAATTTAGAATTGTTAGAAAAAAATTGTAATTAATGATTAATAGATGTGTATTATTTACAAAAATAATTTATTAAATATAAATAAATATAATTTAATTTTAGAACCATTAACAGTATATTTTTTTCATTTACTGAAAGAGTTGCTCAGCTCTTAATAAACATATTTTGACTGGAATAAAATTTTACAAATGAATTGGTTGTAAAAAGCAATAATAACAACAATTTTATTAAAAAAATCTTACTAGTTTTAAATTTTCTGGTGAAAATAAGATTTTTCATAAAATAATTGGAAAAACATATTATAAAATAGAGGTAAAAATTATTCACTTGACCCAAAACTGTTGTAATATTTAGTTTATAATTTTAGAAAATATAATTGTTAAAATCAATGGTAAATTATTTTTTATAAAAAAAATTTAATTTTTGATTCAACTCTTAAAAAAAATAATTTGACTGAAATAAAATTTTATAAATGAATTGCCTAAAAAAAGCAATTTTAGTAAAAAAATCTTACTAGTTTTAAATTTTCTGGTGAAAATAAGATTTTTCATAAAATAATTGGGAAAATATAAAATGGATGAAGAAATTATTCAGTGACTTGACCCAAAACTATTCTAATGTTTAGTTTATAATTCTAGAAAATATAATTGTTAAAATCAATGGTAAATTATTTTTGATAAAAAATTTTTGATTTTTGATTCTTACAACTGACATTTTGAATTAATTTTGTAAAACAAAATTGTTAGAGAAAATTAATAAAAATTTAGCAACTAATAGATGTGTATTATTTAATTAAATATATATAATTTATTAAATATTAAATATAAATAAGTATAATTTAATTTTAGGACCTTTAACAATATATTTTTTTCATTTTCCGAAAGAGTTGTTCAACTCTCAATATAAATTATTTGACTGAAATTTTACAAATGAATTGCCTGAAAAAAGCAATATTAACAGCAATTTTAGTAAAAAAATTCTTACTAGTATTAAATTTTCTGTGGAAAAAATTATTCAGTCACTTCACCCAAAACTGTTGTAATATTCAGTTTATAATTTTGGAAAATATAATTGTTAAAATCATTGGTAAATTATTTTTTATAAAAAATTATGATTTTTGATTCATAAAACTGACATTTTGAATTAATTTTGTAAAATTTATAATTGTTAGAGAAAATTAATTATTTAATTAAATATAAATAATTTATTAAATATTAAATGTAAATAAATATAATTTAATTTTAGGACCATTAAGAATATATTTTTTTTATTTTCTAAAAGAGTTGTTCAACTCTCCATAAAAATTATTTAACTGAAAAAAAATTTTATAAATGAATTGGTTGAAAAAAGCAAAAATAGTAATAATTTTAGTAAAAAAGTCTTACTAGTTTTGAATTTTCTGGTAAAAACAAGACTTTTCATAAAATAATTGGAAGAATATAAAATTGTGGAAAAAATTCATCACTTAACCCAAAACTGTTTTTGGAGATATAATTGTTAAAATTAATTGTAATTTAATTATAAAATTTATTTATAAACCTGAGATTTTAACTTGCATTTTATAATATTTTCAGTTCAGAATATAGCAAACATTAAATATAAGTAAATATTATTTTATTTTAGAACAAATAATATAACAAAAACTTTTTTTTCTTTTAATTTAAGTTTTTCAGCCTTTGATAAAAACTATATTATTTTTAGTTCAGTTTAGTTTAGTGTTCAATTTACTATTTTGTACAAAAACTCAGGATAATTAAAAACGCAATTTTCCATAATTTTATTGATCGTTTCCGCTGAATTAGTCAATGCCTGCAATAATTGCACACATTAGTAAATAATTGTAATTGCTCAATACCCCACACGCAATGTAAACTAGACTAATCCATTATTAAAGCACGTTCCCTTGTGTGCGAGTGGCCGCACCGAAAAAAAGAGCTTCCCATGTATATTAAGAAATTGAATAAACCGCCACGGACCACCATGTAAGGCAATTAGCTTAAATCCGCGATTACTATCAATTAAATTAATAAAATCAGCGTCGACGCAATGGGCCCCTGGCGCAAAACGCTAATTGAATTGTGCGCCGCAACGAAAAAAGTACGGCATGCATTAATAGCGAAATAATTATAATTTGCGGACGCAATGAATTCATTATGCTCCATTATATTTAAATCAATTAAAGTGATGTATTAATTTCTATAATTACGTTGTTTTCTGGTGCGCGCTCGTATTTCGTACGAAATGCAAATTAAATCGGCCCGTGAGCATGGGTGGCACGGTTTAAGGATTCTTCGCAGTTTATGCCTAATTTATATCAAATATCTTCATTTTGTATCTTAATACGGCACTGCGAGGCAAATGCCGGGGATTTCTTGAATTATTTATAAAGCTGAAATTTCAGATAATCATCCGGCCGTTTTTATTTTTATTATTTTTTTGGCATATAAAACATTTTCAGCTTTGGTTCATGGATGAAGTAGGAATAAATTCGTGTCTCTGTTTATTAGGAAATATCTTTATAAAATAACAGTAAATCAAAGACGTTCAACTCCTCTTCAAATTGAAAGCAATTGGCATCTGACTTCAGGTGTGGCAAATGACTCAATTTATATTAATGCACATTTGCAATGAGGTATCAATCACAAATCGAGAATCGCAATTACACAGACTTATTTAATGAATTTTCTATGTAAAGTATATCGATAATCCTAACTTTTCTTTTATTTTTTTTCTAAATAATTATTTACTTGTTGTTTTACAATAAAAATAATCAATAATCGATTGGACTTCTTGGTAATCATTACTTTCAAAAGTTGTCAACTTGCCTTATTACTTGAAATGAATTCTTTTACCGATTTTCTTGGTAAAATTTATGTCATTATTTTAATTAAATAAAATAAAAACTGTCAATCAAAATTCGTAATTGGATTTTTGTGAATAATACAAGTTTTATTGTTACATCATTAGTAATATTAGTGTATAAAATTTTGAAAAAATGATTCTTGAACTTTTACCATTAATAAAAGTGTTAATGATACACTTTTTGGTAAAACTTGTTTCTTAAATATATTACATTATATAACTAAAATAAAAATTAAAATTTTTATTGGTTAATTTTCAATCAATGACTTGTTAATACGAATTACTCATAGTTTTTGGTTATACTTGTTTAAAAAACAAACAAACAAAAAATAATTGAACAAAAAATAAAAACTAGCAAAAATTTCTATTGGTTTTTAGTCCATAAATATTTACCAATAAATTTATTGTTAAATTTCTTGGTAAAAAAACTTGTTCTTCAAATATATTAAAAACAACCTAATATAAAATAACTATTAAAAATCTTCATTAATAGAAGTTTTATTGTTAAAATTCTTGATAAAACTTGTTCCTCAGATTCAATAAAATAATTTATTGGTATGAAATTAATATTATAAAATATTGCCATTAGTTTTACTTTTGCTAATGATACGAATTAAATTATCAGTTTTTATTTATACTTATTGTTAAATATATAAAAACAATTTAGCATAAAATAAAAACTATCAAAAATTTATATTGGTTTTTAGTTAATAAATGGAAATTTATTGTTACATCTCTTGGTAAAAAAACTTGTTGCTCAAATATATTAAAATCTACTTAAAAATCTTCAATAATAGTTTTATTGATAAACTTCTTGATAAAAATTGTTCCTCAATTTCAATAAAAAATTACCATTAGTTTTTTTGCTAATGGTACGAATTAATATGTCACAGTTTTTGTTTACACTTATTATTCTTTATATGTTTTTCATCAGCATTTTATTACATTTCTTGTTCTTCAAATTCAATAAAAACAACTTATTGATATGGAATTAAAACTACCGATAATTGGCATTCGTTTTTTCTTAGAATACGAATTAAATTGTAATAGTTCTTGTAAAACTTGTATAAAATAAAAAATTTCAAAAAATAGCCATTGTTTTTTTTTCAATATTTCACTCTTGGTAAAACTTGTTGCTCAATCACTGTAAAATGAACTTGTTCAAAATTTGACATTAGTTATCCTTCAGTAACAGAAATTTTACTTATTTTTTGAACAACATGTTTCTAAACAACTTGGTCATATAGCATTAACATTGTCAAAAATTGTCATTGATTTTTGCTAATGGTATCTATTCTATTGTTACAGCTCTTAGTAAATATTATTCCTTATATACATTAAAAATAATTCTATCACAAACTGTCATTCTTTTTTCGTTAATGGTGTAAGATTTATTATTACATTTTTTTGATAAAATTGGTTGCTAAAATAGATGTAACATAAAAAATTTCTGTTAATTGACTCAGAAAAAAATAAATCGTTACGACAAGTGTTTATCATGATAAAAACAGTTAAAACTTGACATAGTGACCTTAGATTTATTGGCTACACGAACAAAAAATAATAAACTAATTGAATAATTACATATTCACGTACAAAACAATTAATATTAATTCAAATTAAACCGAGAACTGGCAGCAGTACATTTAATTAAATACGCTTTGGTGGTCTCCAGGTCGAACCAGCCTATTAGTTTCATAATTATAACATTTTCGAAATAAAATATCTAATTGCGTTGTTTTGTCGAATACAAGACTAATGAATTTTACTATCCCACATTCCTATTTATGGAACTAACGTTAACTTACCTTGTAACAATTTCGAATGCATGATTTTTCACTGAACCAAACGCTAATCGGTTTAGGATTTTTGCCATGTTTTATTGATTCATTACCCGATTACTAAATAGGCAAGAGTTACTTTGACATTCACGGTGCCGCAGGTAAAGAACACGGCCATCTAAGCAGCAAAAGACGCATCTCCGTAGATAATCACCTGATTTGCATTCAGAAGAAATCGGAAAATGTTCACGTAGCGCACATTCAAAAAAACGACAGAAAGACAGCGTCTTGTCATCGCGTCCCCTCGGCATCATCAAAGTGTCACGTAGAGATGCGCGCGAGTCACACCCATCTGACCCCTGACCGACGGCAACGGCACAAAGGGCCCCCCTAATCTGCATAGCCGCGACCCCGGCGCTACGCCGTTTCCGCCGGTGCGAGGGCGGCCGGTCTGCCCACACACCCGAATTCGGTAGCCGTCATTAATTCGAAGAAGCTGGAGCAAAGACAAAGAGTGAAGACGCGGCGTCCCGTCTATTTGTTGGACCGAAACCGGCGAGTGATTAACCACCATAAATAAAACATCGGCCTCACGCATACTACCGGCGGCGGACTCGTCTCTTGGCACGACGACGGAAAAAAAATGATATGTGACATATTCGTATTATAACAATGCGTTCATTACTATGCAACCGGTCGGGAAAGGCATGCCGATCACGTTTTCTAGTTAGTCCTGGCCAGGCGCATCCTTATGAATACCTTCTGGATGCGAACATGTCGTTGTTAACAATGGCCCGGTCAGCTCGAAAGCGCCAGCTTTCATGTGCGCTCGTTTTTGTCGACGCTGTCATCATTGGCGGCCGACAATCCATGTCGGTTTTCGCGAATTCAAATCCTTCGTCTGCCTGTTTTTTTGTTGGCTACGCGAATTCTTCTCTTCGAGTTGTGGTGTCCTGGGCACCACAAGAGTTGCCATCAAAATTTTGCATCTATAATACTGAAAACGCATCAAGTACAAGATTGTTCAACTCCGTAATAATCATCGTGCATAATTATTATTTATTAATAATTAAGTATACTTCTAAAATTTCTTTAAAAAGCCTCCAGAAATACCAGTTTGTCACAAAAGAATTGATAAATCAATCATTCAATAATATTATCTAAAAAATTTCCAAAACTAGAAATTTTTACAAAAATATCAAATTTATCAGTTCACTACTTGATGATTAAATAATACAATTGATAATTATTTAGAATTGAAAAATATAAGAAAAGAGTTCAAGGATTTTTCTGATCTAAATGTCGTATATCAAATTTACAATTTACCAAAAAAAAAACTAATTCCTGTTTTTTAATTAATCAAGAATTTTTATCTTCCTCAAAATTTTATAAAAAAACCCTTTAGTAGTAGATTTGATCAGTCAATGATTCAAGTGATAATTATTCAGTATTGAAAAGTATATGTGAATAACAAATTTTCTAACCTAAATTTCGAATAAACTTTAGCAATTTATCCAAAAAGACAAATTTTTGCTTTGCTAATTAATCAGTATTGATTTATAACCATTAAACAAATCTTCAGAGATAATAGTTACCCCAAAAAAAGTCCAATTTATGTTTTGATCAGTTAATTATTAAGAGAGAATTATCTATTCATAATCATGTTAAAAATTTTTGTTTTCTCAAATTTTGTTTAAAAAACCTAAAAATTCGTTTATCAACATCCAGTTAATCGAAAAAAAAAAATCAAATTTATGTTTTGGTCATTTTTATTTAATCATTCAATCATTCAATGATAATTATCGATGAATTAATACATACCATACAAAAAATGTTTGTTTTTTCAATTTTTTTGAAAAAAAAAAAATCAAATTTATCACTTAATAGACTTCATTTGATCAGATGATTCAAGTAATAATTATTCAGAATTGCAGTATTTGTAGAATGTTAAAGAAACTTAGGTAATTTACACAAAAAAGACAAATTTTTGATTTGTTAATGAATCAGTATTGATCAGGAATTTTTATAACCATAAAAAATTTGTCTAACAACTTCCGGAAAAAAACAAATAGTCCAAAAAGCTCAAATTTATGTTTTGATCATTTTTACCGATCAGTCAATCATAAAATAATAATTATCTACTCATTGCCATACCAAAAATTTTTGTTTTCCCAAATTTAGTGAAAAAATAAACTTACAGAATTAGTAGTTTGTACAAAAAAATCAAATTTCTTTCTTAGTAGACTTCACTAGATCAGTCAATGACATAACTGATTATTATTTAGAGTAAAGTAAAAAGTATATAAAGAATCTTTCTGATCTAAATTTCGTGTAAAATTTGGTAATTTACTCAAAAAGTAATAAAAAAATGCTTTCCTAATTAATCAGTATTGATGACAAATTTTTACACCCATCAAAACCTCCAAAAATAACAATTAGTCCAAAAAAATTGAAAATCGTTCAAACATTTATATTTCTCTCTAGAAAAAACAGAATTAGTAGTTTCTACAAAAAATCAAATGTCAAATTCAAAATCAGATTTAACCCTGGATGTACATCATTTGATCAGTTAATGATTAAAGTGAAAAGTATATGAAATCTTCAAAAGTAAGTTAAAAATAAATAAACAAATTTATGTTTTGATAATTAATCAGTATTGATAAAGGATTCTTATGTCCTCCAAAAATTTGTCAAAAAATCTGATAATTTTCAGTATATCAATAATTTAGGAATAATTACCAATTAATAACCACATTAAGAAGTTTTGTTTTCTCCAAAATCTTATGTAAAAAACTTCCAGAATTAGCATTTTGTACAAAAAAAAAAATAAATTTATCCTTTGATAGTCGTCATTTGATCAGTAAATCATTCAATCCATAATTATCTATTAAAAAGTATAACAATTTTTCTGTTTCCCTAAATTTTGTTCCATAATTGGTTTACACAAAAAATAATTTTATCTCTTGATAGTTATCACTTGTAAATCAATCAATTCAAATATTAATTGTCTACTGAAAATTATATGAAGAATGATCAAGAATTTTTGTGTTCTCTGTATAAAATCTTGCAGAATTTGCAATTCAGGTAAAATATATAAAATTTGTAGTACAATTCAATCAATATCAAATGTTACAATAAATATTAACAAACATATATGACAATTTTTACCCAAATGTTAACTAATAAATCTCTAGAAACAGCAGTTCATCCAAAAAAATTGTTATAAAGGAAATGTAGAAATTGTTTAATTTATTTTATACCATAATAACAATCCAAGATTTATTTGAAAAATGCAAAATACTAGTGCCACAATTTTTTCACAACCCCGTTTAAAATACCTTATGATAAACGTCATTAATCTATCACCTTGTGACTCGCGTCTCGACAACCGACCGTATTTACATTACCCAAACGAAAAGCCCGCATCGAATCGCATTTATCTCAGCGTGGCAGCGGTAAAGAGACCCGTCGAACAAAAGGCCACAAACAGAAATAATTGCGTTTCATGAAGATGTGCATAATAAAATCCGGCATGATTCCATTGAATCCGGCCGTGGACCATTGTGTACGGTTCGTCCGGGCCAAAAACACGATGACCCAAAAATATGCGAAATAATATTTTAATTAATGTGCCGGGGTGTATGCGGTTTTGTCCGTTTTAATTGGCCCGCGAGTACGAGAACTCTCTCTTCTGTTCATTTTTTTTTTCTTTTTATTCTTTCGTTGCCGTTTTGCCTCGCGGTGTGGCGGTGTGTTCGTGAAAACTTGTTCTTGTGTTACTGTATTTTTAGATTTTTTGAAACTATGGGCTCCGTGATCCGCGGTGGGTCCTCGAACGGGAACACGGGGTTGAAGATTATCTTCCCTAAGTCGTTGGCGAATGGTTTCAATACTTATTCGAACCTCTTCTACGTTTTCTAACTGAGACTGTAAACTTCTTGAGTCATAAGCCGTTGGCTCAAAGTTAAAAGTCTCAAAACAATGTTGAACAGGAGTTGTGGCACCCTGACCTGGAGTCCTAGTATGGTTACCAGTCTCCAAGTACCGTTGTAACATACGGGGAATGGATGGATGGGTTACACCAAAAATTCTTCCACTCAAAGTACCGCTTGGGGACACTTATTGCGAGTTAAATTTCTAGATTGCCGTTGCATATTGATAATTAGCCAAAATGATAAATGAGTTGTAACAAAAGGGCTCACTGAGACGATAGTTTAACCTATTGAACTAATTTACCAGCTGTACTATTTATTTAAATTAGAAAAATTTATTTACAAAATTGTGGGTGGAACAGTGTATATTAATGTGTAGGTGAGCTTATAAACAATATTAAAATTTCTGTATGTTTTGTGAAGGCATCAGTCGCAACAAGGACTTAATAGGGATCGACATTGAACATAACTGGCCGTCAGTCCGGATATGGTTAAAATCAAGTATGACAAAAGCGGTCGCTTCTTCAAATAAAAACCATATCCCCGATTCCATACGCACTCCACTATATAAAATACATTGACAAGTTCATTAGAAGACAGTACGTCGATGTCTCGTTATTACAGATATATCGTTTTGTATTTCATTTTGTAACAATCACTACTTAAACGGGATGATGTTTTCAGTTTATGGACGTGTATTGTTCGAGCCGTTCGAGGGAATATCGAAAAAAACATCTCGTAGGGTTTTTTAATAGAGTTAAGACCTCCGGTGTCGCTCCGGAATGTGTTTGAAGAACATCAATAAGTGGAAACGTTAATAAACCGAAAGAAGTGGAAGGAACGGCGGAGCGATCGGCGGAAGAAAATTGGATAAAAACGTGAACGTATCGAGAGGTTTCGTCACATCGCCATAAATCGTATTGTTGGGCAAACGGTCACCGAAAAAACGATTTGGCGGCGACCCGCGGGTCACGACACGCCGGCGCCACGAGCCACCGTCCCACCGCCCTACCACCGGACGCGTTCGCGAATTCACTTTCTACACCGGCCACCACATTGGCTGCACCTAGCGCACACTGTCCGTCACTCATTGGAGGACCTAGTTTTCTCTAATTCACGTCTAGTCCAACACTTTTTTCACCATTCGACGCGGCGATTGTTCGTGTTGCGGATGCCGATGCGGCTGCCGCACGGTTTTTCTCTACCATTTCAAATGGACGCGATTAAACATACGGACGTGTTTGATTTATGCACACGCAAAGATGGAAATTTTTCACGATAAAATTATATCCAATTTGTAACATGGCTGGCATCGCATTTGTAAATTGTCGAGGCGGAATTATTATGTCGGCCGAGTAATATAGGAAGTGTGATCTGGTTAGATTCCGTTTGTCGTTGATAAGTGAGGGAATGTGTAAAGTTATTAAACTTTGATCGTGTTTTGTAAAAGTACACGGGGCCTTTTATTGCGATAAATTGGCATGTTTGTATTGACAGGAAATGCCATTTGTTATCGTCGTTGGTTTTTGCCTTGCTTTTACGTATGACTTATGTTTGATAGTAAAAGGGTCATAAATATACGGATTTTTCCAAAAATATACAGTCACATCAAGAAAATTATTTCTATATGTAAATTATAAAATGTAAGGTTAGGGTAGGTTTGATTAGGTTCTGTTAGGTTAATTTAGGTTAGGTTAGTAGATAATACAAATTTAAAAATCACCATTTCATCTAAATTAATACTATAAAAAATATTTAGAATGATGTTTTTTTTTTAATTTATGTACCAAATTGTATTATACACTTATTTAAAATTGAAAAATTATAAACTCATTTAGATTATGTAAGGTTAAATTAGATTAATTGTCTTACGTTAAGTTAGGAGAGACTAGATAAGTAATTATACAAGTTGTACCAAATTGTATTATACACTTATTTAAAATTGAAAAATTATAAACTCATTCAGATTATGTAAGGTTAAATTAGATTAATTGTCTTACGTTAAGTTAGGAGAGATTAGATAAGTAATCATACAAGTTTAAAATTCATATTTGTATCTAAATAAATGCTTAAAAATACTTAAAACAATAATTTTATTATTTTTAAGGTACGTCCTAAAATATATTATTTGACAATTTTTTTCGTGAGTTGAGATTGCGCAAAAAATCAATAGAAGTAATTTAAGTTACATTGGGTTAAATTAGGTTAGATGAGAATAATAATCATATAAATTTAATGATCATATTTGCAACTAATTAAAAACAACAAATAAATAATTAAAGTACTAATTTTTTTAATTTATGTACCAAATTGATCAAATAACAAATTTAAAATATATTCATATTTAAATTTAAAAAATATGAAATGAGTAAGTTAGGTTAGTTTATGTTAGGTTAAATTAATTGTCTTAGGTTATGTCAGGTTAGGACAAAATAATTTAAGTTAGGTGACGTTAGGTTATCTATCATATATGTTTGAAAATTATATTTTCATCTAAATAAATACTTAAAATATTTTGAATAATTTTATTTTATTAATTTATTTACCAATCATTTAATTTTATCTCATTTTATTTTAAATATTGTATACATATTTAAATTTAACTGTAAGTTAGGTTAGTTTATGTGAGGTTAAATTAGGTCAATTGCCTTAGGTTAAGTTAGGTTAGGACAAGATAATTTACGTTAGGTGCATTAGGTTATCTATGATATAAGTTTGAAAATTATATTTGCGACTAAATAAATGTTTAAAATATTTTGAATAATAATTATATTTTTTTAATTAATGATTTTTATGAGTTGTATTACATAAAAAATCAATTGAAATAGTGTAACTTGCTTTAGATTAAGTTAGGTTCGGTTAGATTAGTAATCTTACAAAATTAATGATCATATTTGTAACTAATTAAATACTTTTAACTTATGTATCTAAGTTGATCATTTAACGAATTTTAAATATTATATACATTTAAATTTAAGAGTAATACTAGGTTAGATTATGTGAGGTTACATTATGTCTATTGTTTTAGGTTAGAACAAGATAATTATGTCTAAATAAATGCTTAAATATATTTTGAATGAAAATTTAATTGTGAAATTTGATTTTAAATTTTATGATCAGAATTACAAAAAAAAATCAATTGAAGTACTTTAAGTTGCCATAGGTTAAGTTAGATTAGGTTTTATTCTTTAAATTATATACCAAATTTATCAAATAAATTTTACATATCATATTCATATTTAAATTTAAAAATTATGAACTGAGTAAGTTAGGTTAGTTTATGTGAGGTTAAATTAGGTCAACTGACTTAGGTTAAGTTAGATTAAGCTAGATGTTATTGGGTTGTCAATGATACATGTCTAAATATTATATTTGACTCTAATTATATGCTGAAACAAATTTTGAATAATAATTTTATTTTTTTTAATTAATGATTTGACAAATTTTATAAGTTGAATTACATAAAAAATCAATTAAAGTAGTATAAGTTATATTAGGTTAGTTAAGTTAGATGAGATTAGATTAGTAATCATACAAATTTAATAATTTTATTTGTAAATAATTAAATAACTACTTAAAAATGTTTAGAATACTAATTTATTTTTTTTTAATTTACATACTTTATATATTTTAACGAATTTTAAATATTAAATACATATTCAAATTTAAGCGTAAGTTAGATTAGTTTATGTAAAGTTAAATTAGGTCAATTGTCTTAGATTAAGTTAGATTAGGACATGATAATTTAAGTGTGTTTTATGTGTTTAAATGTTAAAATGTTTTAAATTTTATAAATAAGTTTATATTAGGTTGCAGCTTCACCTTAGGTTAAGTTACGTTAGGTTAGATTACATTAGATTAGTTATGATACAAATTTAAAAATTATATTTGCATCTAAATAAATTGATAAAAATATTTAAAATTATTTCATTCCTTTAGTCAAATTAATTTAATTTTTTATTTAAATTTTTTACATTCATCAAAAATTATGGTGATTTATATTAAGTTAGATAAATTTATGTTGGTTAGGATAGGTTGGTCTAAGTATAAGATGCCTTGGATTAAGTTATGTTAGGTTAGATTAGATGAGTAATCATAATAATTTATATATCATATTTATATGACAATAATTACTTAAAAATTAATTAAATAATAATTTTATGTTTAAATTTAAGTATAAAAATTTATTATTTAACAAATTTGAAATTAAAAAACATTATTTTAAAATATTTCATTAATATTAAAATTTAATTACAAACTGTGGTTTATAAAAAAGTTAAAAAAGAAAAACTTCAAATAGAACCAAATTTATTGGATATTGCTTAATCATTTTAAGTATATAATTGACAAATTAAATAATTTAAATCAATAAACATTTACATATAAGGGCAGTAAAAGTAAAAACATATAGTAAAAATATTTACTGCCATCATAACTAAACGGTGTTTAAAAAGCTGCTGATATGTGGAATTTAGATTGGCCCCTTTCATGTTAAGAGAAAAACGATGGGTTTCGAAATAGCTTAAATTTCTTTATCCGATCATATATGGTATAATCTTAAGTAATATATTATTAAATTAGCCGCTGAGTAAATACGAACATTTGACGTAAACCGCAAATTGGATCTACTTTTTACGCACACGATTAAATAGGTGGAAAAGATCCGTCTACAAAAATGCCTTTCAACTAGTTAATTGATTTGTGTTCAATGGTTGTGGGCTTTTTAATTTCTTATAAAAAGATCGGGGCACCAACCATATGATTAACTAATTATTATGAATAAAACTAATTATAGAACTTTCACTGTTTAAAAATATAATTATTATAATTCAAAGTGACCTGTCCAACATCTATACGTCTATTGTATCAACATATCGAAATGAATTGTTGGTATTTTTTCATTATTTTCCGTTGTAATGTCTTACATAATGGTTTTTTTTTGTGCAAATGATAATGTGACTCGAAATTGAATTTAACCATATACAATGAGGTGTAATATATGGTTTAAACAAGGTCCATCGAATTGTTTCGGGGACAGTTGAGAAATTGATACTTTTATTTCAATCGTGAGAAATTCAAATTCTATTCAACCACTTCGATTATTAAATAATTATTCAATAAGAATAGTAATTTCGTGTTGCACAATTCAAGTAGTTATGGAAAAAATCTGATTTTACTTTTGTGTTTCCCACTTCGTTGTACAGCAATAAATCATCACCTGATTAACAACACGAGATACAAGTGTAGATCAGGGAATCGTATTACCGAGAGCCCGTTGCACAAAATTCAAATCCCACATTTTTATTGATGCAATAAAATATCATTAAAAAACACAAAGAATTTTTATTTATGTAAATTAAATCCGGATGAAATGCCTCGATAATATTTAATACCCACTTTTGGGCCGCGGCAACCAAAATTGTGAGGGAACCGGTGAATATTAGAGGCGCATAAAAAATAGAGGTCCGATGGTTTTTAATTCCGTGGGGTCGCCCACATTTGCCCACCTACACCGTGGACTGTTTCGTTGTTGCGTTGCTCGCGTTGTCATAATGTGAAATGTGATGTATGCGCTCACCGGGAAAATATTTTTCGCGTTTTTTCCGACGTCCGGAAATAAGGGCAAGGGCGCGCGGAACTTTCATTCATGCTCCGGTTTTTATGATCGGGCTGGATTATGTTTAAATCACTGCGCCTTCACGCTCAAATGTCACTTAACCATTCATTGTAAACTCATACATTCCATACGTGTGTCTCTTATTGTAATTAAGAACAAAAGACAGTCATAATTTAAATATCTAATTAATTGTGTCATTTTTCTCCTCCAGCTGGATAAATCAAAATTTACAAGCAAATTTTATTTCTGAGAAAATTGATTTTTATTTATTTTTGAGAATGTTGATTTTTTTCAATTTTTTCTATTTTTTCATTTGAATACACAAATATTAGATAATACTTAATAATAATAATTCATTAATTCCCATTTAAAAATATTACAATTTAATTCAAATTTGTTGAATTTTATTAATTATTGTGATTTTAATTATAATTATAGGTAATTTCTAAAAAAAATTATGAAATTTAATAAATTAAATCATAATTATATAATTGTCTAAATTGTTTAATTAATATTAACGATTTGTTTAACTGATTATTAATTTTTCTTTATTATTTATTAATTTTATTATTTTTTTCAGATATTTTTATTTTAAGTTCAACTTTAATTATAACGAATTTAGATATTTTTTTGTTCAGTATATTGATTACTCTTTAATAATTTTATAAATTTCTTAAAATTTCAGTATTCGTAAGTGTTATTGGTATTTGTGTTTTTTGTTACAATTATAATTTACAAAATAAATTACAATTTTTTTAATAATGTTGAATAATATAGTTTTTTATTTCAAAACACGAATATTATCTATATTTATTCTCAGTTAATAATAGAATAAAAAATATTCAAATTAAATTCAAATTTGTTGAACTTTATTATTATTGTAATTTTAATTATAATTAGAGGTAATTTCTAAAAATTTTTTTTTTAATAATCTTATAAATTCCTTACAATTCAAGTTGAATTCTTTATTTTGAAAATTTCGGTATTTATTTGAAAATGTTGATTATTTTTCTTTAAATAATTATGTTTTTCCATTTCAAAACATAAATTATCTAAATTTATTTCTATTCAATTAATAGAATAAAAAATCGATTAAATTCAGATTTGTTGTACTTTGTCAATTATTGTAATTTTAATTTAATTTGATGAAATTTAATAAATTAAAACATATTTATAGAATTGACCAATTTGTTTAATTAATATTGTCGATTTTTTAAATAATTATTAATTTTACTTAATTATATATTATATAAATTTCATTATTTTTTAAAATGTGTTTCATTCTCTTCTATACATTGGTAACTATTTAATAATTTTATAATATTAATAATTTTTTTTAAAATTCAAGTTCAATTCCTTATTTTGAAAATTTCAGCATCGGTGAGAATGTTTTTGAAAATTTTCATTAATTTTCTTAAGATAGGTGTGTTTTTCATTTCAAAACAAATATTATTTAAATTGGTTGATTCACAATTAATAGAATTAAAAATATTATAATTAAATTCAGTTTTGTCGTATTTTGTTCATTATTGTAATTTTAATGTAATTGTAAGTAATAATATTCTTTAATTTCTAAATATTTTATGAAATTTAATAAATTAAAACATATTTTGTAGAATTGTCCAATTTGTTTAATTAATATTGTCGATTTTTAACTAATTATTAATTTTTCTTTATCATTTATTATATTATTTTAATTACTTTTTTAAGTCTATTTCAGTCACTTTTATTTTAAGAAAAACTTTAATTACAACTTATTTAGATAATTTTTTGTATTACATATCAGTATTGTTTAATAATTTTATAAATTTTTTTAAAATTTAAAGATGGTTTTTTTAATTTTACAAATTCCAGTATTCATTAAAATATTTTTAAAAATTTTGATTATTTTTCTTAAAATGTTTGTGTTTTTACATTTAAAAACACAATTATTATCAAATTTATTAATTCTCAATTAATAGAATTAAAAAAAATAGAATTAAAAAAAATTATAATTAAATTCAAATTTGTTATATTTTGTTAATTATTTTAATTTTAAGTTAATTAAAGGATATTTATAGAATTGTCCAATTTATTTTTCTTTATTATTTATTATATTTTTTGTTTCATTATTTTTTTAAATGTGATTTCAGTCATTTTCATTAAATTAAAATGATAACTGTTCAATAATTTTATAAATTCAACTTAAAATTTTCATTTTGAAACTTTCACATTTAATTGTTTTTACTTTTTTTAACATATTAATACTTGAATGTTAAAATAATCTTGAGATATTTGGTATATTTTTTAATTATGTCAATTTTTTTTAATTATCGATTTTTTAATTAATAATTAAAATGATTTTTATTTATTAATTCTGAAAGTTACTTTAAAATAAAATTGTTCTAACTCTAATTTATTTTCAGTGTCAATTATTAATAAAAATATCCTTCTAATATATGTTTTTACTATATTAAAAATTTAGATGAATTACAACATATTATTTGTAATTTCCATTTTTTTTTTAACAATTTGAATTTTTAAGTTTATTATTCTAAATTTATTAAAATAAAATAAATTGGTTGGGTTTCCCTCTTTTCCACATAATTAACAAAAGACAATTTCGATTCTAAATTTCAGTAAATTTCATTACGTGCCGATTTCACTTTTCCAAAATTTTCAAACTAAAACTTTTCTCAATATTTTGCCACCCATAATTTTTAATTAAACCCATCCATTACATTGGTTTCCCTCCCAAGGTCCATTAAGGCACTGGATCCCGTGTTGAATCGTACCACGTACATAAATTCCGCAATCCTCGACTACCGGGTGTTCCATTTAATGCCGGTCGAGCAAAATGATAGTAATGATCTTAATTACTTATTTACAGAAGTTAAGTTATGCTATAGCCGAATCGTTTGCTTAATTCAGATATTTAATGCGTCTTGCCATAATTACGCGAACAACCTAATTTCAGTTATTGCAAACTGATCGCGTGATGACGTCTTTGATGTTTTAAAAAATCGTTGTTGTACCGCAACTGGATTACGCAAATGCAATTGGAGAATGTGCCGAAATCAATTTAACGACATTTAACGTGTGGTATTTATTGTTTCTTTTTGGTAATTTCGACTTATCACAATAATTTGATTACGGTGATTAGGTTGAAAAATTCAATTATACAAATTACATCTTATTATAACATTCGCCTCCACTATCCATATGTTATAAGTAAAAAATTACTTTAATTAGAATCATACATATTCATTATTATGAGATTTATTCACCTCTCTATATGGCATACAAATTTCTATCTCAATGGTTTTGTGTAATATGTATTCGATCATAGTAATTCATCGTTAATTGGTTATAAAGTGATATTTCGTATTTTTTCACATGCACATAAACAGTTACCAAGAACACTGTGTATAATGTGAAAATGTAAAAAGGAGAGTTTTACGATAGGATAACTCATTACGTGGAGAATATATTAAACTGAATCTTGGGTGGGTTGCAGATATCAAACACAAATACTAATTACCGCGTGGGTGTTCGTTTTATACACGTTGCCACGTGTTCACGATGTATAAACACATCAGCATTATTGTGAAGTTGTCAGCAACGTTTGTACCGGGAAATTTATGTCCCTTTGCGCAAACTTATCATTTATACACCTTCGTGTCTGTCCAAAATTTTCGCAACGATAAAAACATATTCATCAATTTTCTGCAACTAATAATATTAATAACAAGTAATCATTTTGTGCAGTTTGTTGCGTAAAACCTTTATCTTAGGAGCTTGATTTCAACACCGCACCACTAACGTCGTAAACACTTCGAAAAATAATAAATGTTCCTTGATAAATTGGAAGTCATAAAATCGAACTTATCAATTATTGGCAAGTGGTTGATGTACGGTGTGAATTGAAATTACTTAATGTTTGAGTTAAATGGAACAACTGTTTTATTACTGACATTAACCACTTTGATGTGCTCTAAAACTGTCCGAAATGTGTTTTAGAATAAGATGTATGATTTGGGGATTGCCACACCAAAAGTGCTAGCTAATGCTAATTGATTGATTACAATATTTTATCTTTGAAGTACTCCTTCTACCTCGTACTCCATCACAATTTTAATTTAGTTTGGTTTGATTAAAATAAATGATTTTAGAACTTTATAATAATTATTTATTTATTTTTTATTTTGAAATCTTAAAAATTTCAATTAGAGTAATATTTTTTTATTTACAATTTATTAATAGGTAAATTTTGTCACTAAAATGATAATATATTTTCTTAATAATTTATAATTTTATTATTATTTGTTCATTTCAATTTTTTCTTTCTTCAGTCAATATTTTAATAATTATTTTTTAATCTAAGTGCATTAAAAACTCAAAATTCTCTAATACTTCATAAAATTTAATTGGTTTACGTAATAATAATGTAATATTTTGGCAATGCAGTTTATTTTAATTGATGATAATAAATATTTATTGATTTCATTATTGTTATTATATTATTATATATATATATATATATATATATATATATATATATATATACATATATATATATATATACATATATATATATATATATATATATATATATTATTCAATAAAATTAATAATCATTATTGATTATTATTAACAAAATCTAATATTTCCTTATCACTGATATTTTTTGTATTCACTTTTATTATTTTTTTTTAATTTTAATTTAGGAGAATGTATTTTTAAATAACCAAAATTAAAATTAAAATTTTAAATTTCATTAATTTTACGTATTAGTTTTCCTTTGTTCTGTAATTTTAAGTCTAAGTATATTAAAAACTTAAAAATCACTAATACTTTATAAAATTGAATTAGTATATTTAGTATTTTGACAATTTCCCCAGGATGGATCCACCTTGTCGTGGTCCTGGGGCTCAGTACCACACCACGAACCAGTGGCAGTGGGAAGCTAACGGATCCCAACCCCGCAAGTCCAAAGATATCGGACCTTCCTCAGATTAGTCTCGCTCTTCTGAACTCAGTTGACAAGGGGCATCTTTGCCAGCCTTTCGTTTGCTGGTTCAGCACACCCATATATGTACTGCATATATGCCCTTTGTCATTCATATATAAGTTCTCATATATGTGTCCCATTTGGCTATGATCTTTGGATCGGTGCTAATTCAGTTAATTTTAATTGATGTTAATAAATATTCTTTTATTTCTTTACTATTATTTTATTTCTAAATATTTCAAATAATTAACATTATTAATAGAATCAATAATCATTAAGATTATTATTAACAAAATCTAATATTTTCTAATTATTGATATTTTTGAATTTATAATTGACTTTTAGGAGAATATATTTCTAAATTTCATTAATTCTACGTATTAGTTTTTCTTCATAAGTGTTAAAAATCATTAGTTCACTTCATTAGTTCTCATCACTAACTAACTAATGAGAAATCTTCCTTACTTTTATAAATATAAAAAAATTGTGGCAGATATAGTTTTGTAGTTGCTGTATTAAATAAAAACTTCTGTACCAAATTGGTTGGAAAATATTCTACGATGGCTATTTAAAAATAAAACTCTTATATGTTCTCTTTTTGATAATAACAAATGATTATTGATCCTCATCCTCACTAACAACCCTGTAATTCCTTCCATTTTTTCTAGTAATTTAGACTCTTTGGTGTAACCTTCATTAATTTCTATGATTTTGATTATTAGTTTTTTTTGTATCTTGAAGAATACAATTGATTCAAAAAGGATATTTTTTATCTGATATTTAATACATCGATATAATAACTTAAATTTCACCTCTTTTTAATCCAACGAGATTTTTCTTGTTAGTTGTAACCATATAGTAATTGTTGAAATTTATAAATTATATTTTATTAACAATTTATTATTTTTATATATTTTATTTTATACGTTATTTTTAAAATAATTAAATTAAAAATGTAATTAATTAATATTACAAAATTTAATTTATCTATTTTTATGCATAAAATTTAAATTTCAATGTATTTTAATATTTATACCACTTTAAAAATTATATTAATTGCCAAAATATTTATTTTAAAAGAAAATTCTGATTGAGATATATGTAACTTTTTTCAGGAACTCGAGATAACACATAATTTTTTTTTCTTATAGGTATCTTTATTATGAAATTACAAGACCGAATAATATATAAACAGTTTGCATATAAAAAACGGCAAAAAGGAGTCGGCGCCTTAATTGGCGAGTGGCCACGCACAAAGCGACAATTTGTGGGAGGTCAAAAATTGATTATGCAACGCGAAATTTTTGGCACGTTAATAAATTTTTAATGTGCAACGTAATCAAAATAAATGACGGGTTGTCAAAGTGCACGTTCGCCCTTTCGGTGCGTTTTGGGCGGTTTTTTCGATTTTGTTTCGTTTTTAATTACAGTGCCGGGTGGAGATTGCCCGCAGCCGCCAATTGTCGCTTGATTATGTATTCAGATATCGAGATAAAAATATCTTCTTTATTGTTCGCGGTAAAACGATGGAACGGCTTTATTGAAAAAACATTCGCGCACAATGGCATGTCGAAACGGACACGGAATGGGAAGTGACAACGATGAAAATTTCAATAATGTCATTGATATTCAATACATTTTTATTTTTTCTTAACTTTTATTCAAATGAACACTGACTAATGTCTTTTAATTTTTTTCTCTAAAATCTGTAATTTTTATGGTCTATTTAGTTTCTACACTTAATTTTCTCATAATAATTACATTTACATTATATTTACATTTTGAGTCAAGTAACAAACAACAGTTTCATAAATCGGCTATAATATAAGAAAATTTAAATAATTTCATTTACATATATTTATATTTCTATTAGTTTTTGTTTTTTGACAAGATTAATTTGATTTTATTTTAATTTTTTTATTAAATCATTAAAATATTTGTACTCATATAAAAATGGAGAAAAAATCTAATTAATATCAACAATCAAAATTCTTATAATAATTTTTAAAAATAAACTCAATCTTGGAAACAAATAACAAACATTAGTCTCATTAATTTGCTGTAACATAAGAAAATTTAAATAATTTCATTTACAAATATTTATATTTTTTGTTAGTTTTTAATTTTGACAAAATTAATTTGATTTTACTTATTTTAATATAATTTTTTTATTAAATTATTCATCAAAATATTTGTACTCCTATACAAATGGAGAAAAAATCTAATTAATATCAACAATCAAAATTCTTATAATAATTTTTAAAAATAATCTCAATCTTGGAAACAAATAACAAACATTAGTCTCATTAATTTGCTGTAACATAAGAAAATTTAAATAATTTCATTTACAAATATTTATATTTTTTGTTAGTTTTTAATTTTGACAAAATTAATTTGATTTTACTTATTTTAATATAATTTTTTTATTAAATTAGTTATCAAAATATTTGTACTCCTATAAAAATGGAGAAAAAATCTAATTAATATCAACAATCAAAATTCTTATAATAATTTTTAAAAATAAACTCAATCTTGGAAACAAATAACAAACATTAGTCTCATTAATTTGCTGTAACATAAGAAAATTTAAATAATTTCATTTACAAATATTTATATTTTTTGTTAGTTTATAATTTTGACAAAATTAATTTGATTTTACTTATTTTAATATATTTTTTTATTAAATTAGTCATCAAAATATTTGTACTCCTATAAAAATGGAGAAAAAATCTAATTAATATCAACAATTAAAATTCTTATAATAATTTTTAAAAATAAACTCAATCTTGGAAACAAATAATAAACAATAGTCTCATTAATTTGTTATAACGTAAGAAAATTTAAATAATTTAATTTACAAATATATATATTTTTTGTTAGTTTTTCATTTTTGACAAAATTAATTTGATTTTACTTATTTTACTATAATTTTTTTTTTATTAAATTTAGTCATCAAAATATTTGTACTCCCATAAAAATGGAGAAAAAATCTAATTAATATCAACAATCAAAATTCTTATAATAATTTTTAAAAATAATCTCAATCTTGGAAACAAATAACAAACATTAGTCTCATTAATTTGCTGTAACATAAGAAAATTTAAATAATTTCATTTACAAATATTTATATTTTTTGTTAGTTTTTAATTTTGACAAAATTAATTTGATTTTACTTATTTTAATATAATTTTTTTATTAAATTAGTCATCAAAATATTTGTACTCCTATACAAATGGAGAAAAAATCTAATTAATATCAACAATCAAAATTCTTATAATAATTTTTAAAAATAATCTCAATCTTGGAAACAAATAACAAACATTAGTCTCATAAATCTGATGTGACATAAGAAAAATTTAGTAATTTCATTTACAAATATTTATATTTTTTGTTAGTCTTTATTTTTTGACAAAACTAATTTGTTTTTACTTATTTTATTATAATTTTTTATTAAATTTTATAATCAGAATATATGATGTACTCCTGTAAAAATAAAAAGAAAAAATCAATTAATTAATTTCTATTTTTTGAACTGAAATATTTTAAATTTAATTATTTTTTTATTTAATTTGATCATCGAAAAATCTGTATTTGATATAAATATGGGAAAAAATATCTTTGATTTCTGCAACTAATTTTCTCATAATAATTTTAAAAATAGACTCAATTTAGACGCAAGTAACAAACAACAGTCCCATAAATCTGCCGTAACGCAAGATATAAAATAAAAAAAAAGAAACTCTAGCTCCGAGGACAAAGCAGAATAGTTCTTTCAAGCTCATATCACTCGGGCATAACTCATATACATAACAATTTACAACAATAATAAAGTTTTACGATCGGTTACTTTTAATAACAGCAAATAAATCATAAAAACTATTATAAACAATACAACAGTTTAGTCGCTAATGATATTAAACAAGAAATAAATTTATAAGACCGACATACATAAGGCATTCTGTATCGCAAATATCTGTTTTGAACTGGCGTCTTTAATGAGAGAACTGTTTATCTTGATGTATCCACATCGCGTAAATCTCTCCTTTACTACTATATTTTGCATTAACCTTGCTTTACTATACCACACTATCATTTCGTAGACTCATTACCGACACAAGGTGTGTGTTTAATTCAATTATATTTTATTACGGCCTTTCGAATGGGATTATTCGATTTTTTATCGGAAACCGCCAAAATCGTTCGTTCCCATGAAACCGTTCATTGACAACTATCAATTATTTCCAATAAATACGGTACCCACTAGAGACAGAAAAAACCTGCTTTCTATAAAACAGTGTTGCACCGCATTTATACGGGACGAAAACACGAGGATATCTATATAAATGGCAAAGGCCATTAATTGATTTTTAATAGCCGTCGAGTCCGCAATAAAAATCGCAACACTTTAAATTTATTGTTTAATTTTTCAAAAGATTAACCACGCAGTTTTCGAGTACCGATAAGAGAACAGTCCGTGGGGCACCGAAATTATTGCTTGTTATTATTGCTCAATACACGAAACCGCATAAATCTTTTACGGTTAATTAATTGCTTGGCAGCGATTTTAATTCAAAAGTTTCACTTGAGATGCTCAATTTTTTTAATGATTTTATTTTTCTTAAACATCAGTAGCTAAAACAAAACGTTTGGTGTTCATTAAAATTTTTGAAAACCTGACGATTTTAGATGTTTAATAAATCTTAAACAATCTGAGATCCAACAAAAGAAATTAAAGGTACAAAAGTACTTAAAAAATATATAGAATTAAAGTTTGTTTTTTGTATTTATCTTGAAATTATATAAAATGATAGCATTAGAAATTATTTTATGAATTAACTTATGAAGAAAAATTATTAAAAATATATAAATATTTTTTAAAAAAATATTTATATAATTTTCTTTGAGTTTTACTAATTTTTTGTTTTTTTTTTTTTGGTAACTAAATTATTTAAAAATTGTATTTACTGGTTTATTTATTTTTTTCTTCTACATTTATTTTAATTTTTATAACTTCAAATTTACAATATTCTATTATTCTAATGGATAGATTATTTTATTTTATTTTATTTAATAGATTTTTGTAGCTTCTAGTTCTTTTCTTTAATTAGTCACTTACTTGTTAAATGGAAACTATTTTTCTTATTAGAATTTATTTTTTCTACTATATTTATTTAATTTTTAAATTTATAATATTTTAGGACTCTTAAATTTTGCTTTTTTATAAAATTTCAAATTAAAATTCATTTATTATTTATTTTTAATTTTTTTTATTCTAATGTTTTAATTAAATTTTGCTTTCTTCATATTTCATGTTTTCCTTCTCTTTTAATGAAGAGATATTTTATTTATTGGATTATTTAATTTTTCTCTCACATTTATTTAATTTTTAGTCTAAATTTGTAATATTCTTAAGATATGTTTATTTTTCTTTAATTAGTTTCTAATGATATTATTATTATTATTATTATTATTATTATTATTATTATTTTCTTTCAATTTTTCTATATGTGTAGACAATATTCTTATGTTTTAAATTAAATTTTGCACTTTTCGTATATTTTTCAAAATTAAAATTATTTAATAATTTTTGTAATGTTTTCTTTCTTTTTGAAGAGGAAGAATTATTTTGAATGGTTATTTAGGTGTTCTTAACATATATTACACATTTAAATTTTAAAACTAAATTTATAAAATTTAATTATATTCCTATTTTATTTAAGATAATTTTAAAAATCTTTATTATATTCTTTAATTAGTTGTTTTTTTATTATTCAAAATTTAAAAAATTTTATATATAGCTAAAAATACATAATTTTATATTTTTGTATGGTTTTCCTTCTTTTTTAATGAAGAATATATTTTATTATTAGATTATTTATTTTTTACTCTTATTTTTATTTAATTTATGGTAATTTTATATTTTCTAATTATTTAATTAGTCATTAATTAATATTTTATATTCTTACTTTATTTAAGAGTATTTTATATTTTTTATTATATTCTTTAATTAGTTATTAATCTTGTTTTCTTATCATTATTAAAAATTTAATTTTTTTTTATATATAGCTAAAAATATATAATTATTTTTATATATTTTTAATGTTTTACTTCTTTTTTAATGAAGAATATATATTTTTTTAGTAGATTATTTATTTTTTGCTCCTATATTTATTTAATTTATGAGAATTTTCATATTTTAACACACTTTTTATATATAGATAATATATATTTTACATTAAATTTTGTTTTTTCATAAACTTTTAATTTTTTTCTACACACATTTATTTTTTAAAACTTTTAATATATAAGATTTTTATTTTTTTTCTGATTAGATTATTCCTATTTTATTTAAGAGAATTTTATATTTTCTTATTATATATTATTATTATTATTTTTTTCTCTTATATGTATTTAATTTATGAGGATTTTATATTTTATAATTATTTAGTTATTAATATTTTTTTTATATTTCATTTTTAATAAGTTTAAAAAAGAATTTAATTTATAACATTTTTATATTATTTTCTGATAAGATTATTCCAATTTTATATAAGAAAATTTTTTATATTCTTTAATTAGTTATTAATGTTGTTTTCTTTTCATTATTCAAAATTTTTATTATTAAATTATTTTTATATATTTAAATATTTTCTTTTTTTTTAATAATGAATATTTTTTATGTATTAGATTATTTATTTTTTTCTCATATATTTATTTAATTTATGAGAATTTTATATAAAATATTCAAATTATTTAATTTAATTTTTTTTGTTTTAAGTTGATTTTTGGTTTAATTTGATTTTCTATTTTATTTATATTTTCTTACATTCAGTTTTTGGTATTACATTTTGAACAATTCTAATTACTCGAAAAAAGTAGTAGCAGTAACGTAATTATTTGATACTGGTACTTCGGCAAGCCGTGAAAAGAAAGTGCCCGAATCGACGTATTCCCACCGTTCCAAATTAACAATGTGTCATTGAAGGATGCGTGCAATTGACTTGAATAAAACGGGTGTATGAGTAAAGAAACCCGATAACTATCATTAAATCGGCTACCGCAATTAAAGATCACAACGGCCGTAGATCGAGATGAAAGATAACAGCAAAGTCACGAAAATTAAATAAACATTTTTTTTTTTCCATCACAAACAAGAAAGGTAAAAAAAAGGCGAACCGTACGCGCCCAATGTGTGTGATAACGTTTCCGAGAAGTCCGCAAAGTGCTAATGATACGTCTAAAGCATTTCACAATAATCTGAGCTCTTAATCATTTACGCCAAGATCTTTATCGTCGTTTATTCCTCCTTCACAATGATCTTCCAATTCATCATTTCTCCGCAGTCTGACGCCTCTTATTGTGTGCTCGCGTGCTAGGAGGGGAAACACAAAAGTACCTAGCACCAAGGACCGACCGTTCAGTTATCGCATGCACCAGGTACGACCAGCACCGTCTTTCGACTTGAACGCGCGCTCACGAGTCAAACCCTCCGGGACTCACTCGGTTGTTCAGTGTCAGTGATGATGGACTCGCTACTGCATTTCGGCCTGTCGGAGCGCCTCCAGGACTACACCGACGCCAACAACAACACACCCTCCTCGAACAGCCCCGACAAATACTCCCTGCGACCGCGCTCCCTCAGACGGATAACCGAAACGAAACTGTCGGAGACGGGGGAGAAGCTGCCCAAAAACGAGAAGCAGAAACAGAAGGCGGCGCCGTTGAGCAAGTACAGGAGGAAAACGGCGAACGCCCGCGAACGCAACAGGATGCGCGAGATCAACCAGGCGTTCGAGGCGCTGCGCCGCGTCATCCCCCAGATGCAGACGCAACAGATACCGGGCGCGAACGAGAAACTGACCAAGATCACCACGTTGCGTCTGGCGATGAAGTACATATCGAGTCTGAGCGCCACCCTCAACGGATGCGAGATCGAACCGGATTACGGCGACCTGGACTGTTTCCTGCTGGAGTCCGACGGTGAGTCGTTGCCGCTCAGCGATCATTCCCTGCTGGCGTCGCCGGATTTCCCAGAGACGTCGCTCAGTCCGGTGGATTTCGGCGACCCTTCGCTGCCGGCGCTGCTGCACACCGATTTCACGGAGCACGTGCTGGAGCCGCCGGATTTTGGGGATTTTTTGCTGACCTGATTTCGTTCGACTGGGGAATCTTGGTTTCTTTTTGATTGTTTTTTAATGGCACACGAGCTGTCACTGTGGTTCATGTAAGTAGGTAGTAAGCAAAGTAAAAAATTGTTAACTACAAAAATTGTCGATGGGTTGAAGAAGTAAAACAACAGTAATTTATGTGTATTAAAATGTTTTTATTTTATACATAAAATTAAGCAAAAAATGATTGTTAAATTTTTATTTAGTGTTTTTAAAAACATTTTTTTTATATTATCAATAAAATTGAAGGTTTTATTAATAATCAAAATACAAAACTTAGCAATATTTAAAATATATTTGAAAAATGTTTTAGCACAAATATTTTTTAAATATAAAAATATAAAAATCAAACAAAATTGCAACGTGTTTAAATATTTATAAAAATATTTTTTCATATTTCTTAATAAACATGTTTTATAATGTTAAGAAATTTGTGATAATTATTATTTTATATGAAATATTAATTATAAAAAGAAAAAAATACTCTAAAAAAATATTTGTTTATAATAATCAAATTTTAACATGTTCAAATTACTTTGGAAAATATTTTCAATGTCATAAAATTATTTATTTATCTTTTAATAAACAGAGTGTTAAAAAATGTAATTTAAACCAACCATTTACAGAAAAAAAAAATACTCTACAAAATATATATTTTTAATAAATAAGCGAAAATTTGGGAAAATATTTAATTTAAGACGAAGTCAAAATTATTTAAAATAAATTTTAACAGGTTCTAATTACTTTTGAAAATACTTTCAATGTCACAATATTATTTAATTATTAAAAATATTCTCCATAATAATCATAATTAATATTTTATAAGAAATGGAAAAAAATATTCTACAAAAAGTATATTTTTAATAAATAAACGAAAATTTGAGAAAATATTTAATTTAACAAATCAAAATTATTTTAAAGAAATTTAAACAGATTTAATTACTTTTAAAATTATTTCTGTGTCATAAAATTATTTATTTATTAAAAATATCTTCCATATTCTTTAAAATCGTAATTATTAAAAAATTTGTAAAAATTAAATTTTATATGAAATATTAATTATAAAAAAGAAAAAATACTCTATAAAAAATATATTTTTAATTAATGAACGCAAATATGAAAAAATATTTAATGTAACAAGTCAAATTTATTTTAAACAAATTTTAGGTACTAATTACTTTTAAAAATTATTTCTGTGGCATAAAATTATTTATTTATTAAAAATATTTTCCATATTTTTTAATAAACACAAGCTAAAAATCATAATTATTAAAAAATATGTAATAATTAATATTTCAAATGAAATATTAATTAAAAAAAGAAAGAATAACTATACTAAAATATATTTTTAATAAATATACAAAAATTTGAGAAAATATTTTATTGAACAAGTAAAAATTATTTTAAACAAATTTAAACAGGTTCTGATTACTTTTAAAAATATTTACTACACTGTGTCAAAAATTTTTATTTGTTTAACCATTTTTTCATATTTTTTAATTAACACGAGTTAAAAATCGTAATTATTAAAAAATTTGTAATAATTAATATTTCATATGAAGTATTAATTATAAAAAAAAGTTACTCTAAAAAAATATATTTTTAATAAATATGTAAAAATTTAAGAAAACATCAATTCAAAAAAAATATTTTAAACAAATTTTAACAGGTTCTAATTATTTTTAAAAATACTTTTCTGTCATAAAATTATTTATTTATTAAAAATATTTTCCATATTTTTTAATGAACACAATGTTAAAAAACGAATTTATTAAGAAAATTCTAATAATTAATATTTTATATGAAATATTATTTATAAAAATTAAAAATTTTTTGTGTCATAAAATTATTTCTGTGACATAAAAGTTTATTTAGTAAGAATATTAATAAAAATATTTTCCATACATCGTAATTATTAAGAAATATGTAATATTTAATATTTTATATGAAATATTAATTATAAACAGAAAAAATACTCTATAAAAATATATTTTTAATAAATCTACAAAAATTTGAGTCAAAATTAGTTTTAATAAATAAAGGTTAATTACTTATTAAAATACCTTCTGTGTCACAAAATTATTTATTTGTTTAATATGTTTTCATTATTTCTCAATAAAGAAACAAAAATTAGAAAAAACACTTCAAATTTTAAGTTCCAATTACTTTTGTAAATATTTCCAATATATAAAATTATTCATTTATTTAAAAAATAATTCAATTAATTTGTTTAATTAGAATCAAATATTTAAATAAATTAAGGTTGAAAAATTGGTTTTTACAATATTTCTTATTTATAATATTTGTCAACAATAAAAATAGAATTGAACTTTTTTTAGTATAAAATAAAATGAAAATAAATATTTAATAGGGGCGTTGTAATTTATGTAAATTTCACGTATATTAATCTAAACAGACTTTATATGCCATTTGAAAAAATGTTCAATTAAGTAACTAGTCGTGCAATTGATTGATTGATATAAACCTTCAATTACAACACAGATTTATACCATTAATCTTGCCACTTAACCATTAAATAAATACACTTTTTAAAATCTGTTTGCATAACTGAAAACGGCATGAAATTGCAGAAAAACGAGCCGATTAGATAAAATACTGTTATTGTAATTCGGGTGAGTTTTAGTGACGTTAATTCGTTTACTGTCCGACATAAAATCTTTGACTTACCACCAGAATCATCGCACTGATATAATCTGGATATAAATGAGTCATCTCTGATGTAAAACTGCACGTTACAATCTCCGAACGGCTGTAATTTATTAATCTGCACGGTTATTGAAATTGCACGGGCAGATGTAAGGAGTAACCCCGGCGAGAAAACAGTATTTCGAAGGTTTTAAATTAAAATGTGAAATGCTAAAAAATCTGGAACAATTATTGTATTAACAACGGCGGACTTTTATTAGTCGCGCCGACAACTGACCCAAGGCGATTTTTGTAGTTTATTATTCATGTATGCGAGAAGTAGCAGACTGTAATAACTATAAGAAGTCATATTTGTTTTGTTATTAGATGTGTTACATAAATCTATTCTTAGAATTGTGTCAGTTCACACCTTCACAATGATCCATAGATAAAAGCTAATTTATAAATACTGTGATAGTTTGTGTGCTTTTAAAATTAAAATAGTCGGCCTGTGCGTCGAATGGTGATTAAAATTTCTCCTGTGGAATTATTGTTTTACTTGTATTGTATTATTTTTGTAAATAAAAAATGAACTGAATTATTATATACGTCTTGCCTCATAGCGTTAAGTTTTTTTTATGTATATTATTATTGTTACCTATAGTTATATGATATTTTATAAACGACCTACGTTTTATTGTTATAATAAATACCGTGAAAACATGCGAATGTGTTTTATTCCTAATTAACTAGCTGAAAATTGTAAACAGGAACAAAAACAATTCCACCGTCCAATTTTGGGCGAAGAAAAACTGTCTAGTTACTATTTTTGGTGCGGACGGCAAAATATTAATTGCTCATTTATTGTTTAAGTTAAAATGGACATGACGTGGTGTCATAAATATTGAACGTTACCCACCAGTAGAAAACACTTTTAGAACTGGATGCACGCCCACCCTTTACACGTCAATTATTTATAAAACATTTTTTTTTAAACAATAAGGTTAAAAGTAAACGGCAACCTTCGAAAATCCGTGGCAACGTTGTACCTCACCAAATATATACTATCTGTAAAAAACTGGGATAAGGAATGGAATCAGATTAATACATTAAACTTCCTAGAATCATTCCACGTGAATTTACTGCTTTGGTCACCGAGATCTTCAGACCTTTCCCCAATCAAACATGTATGGGATATGATGGGACGACGCTTAAGGAATTTACAGCATCCTTCAAAGACTTTTAATGGACTAAGACATCAGATTCAATTCTTGTGGGATGAGATACCACAAGAAAATGTCGATAATCTCGTTAGATAAATGCCTTTTAATCAAAGAGGGGGTCCAACACTTTATTACCTTCTGACAATTTATTCTTTAAAATTTTTGTTTATTAAATTATTATTCTGTAATAGGTTGCGTTTTTCTTTACACGTAGTATAATTTTATTTCAGGTTGAATTCGTGTAGGTATTGGATTTCTGTTGTGCTCTGCCTTATCTGGGCCCAGTCGAAATTCCTGCCACAAAATAAGTTAATAACAAACACAAACGAACATCTTCATAGTTGAGAAATAATGCGATTTCGTAACGGCCGATAAATAAATTTGATGAGGAAACGTTCGATTAGCGAATTGGAAATGATAAAGCCATTGGTTGCATTAAGGCCGGACCGCGAAGCAATTAACATTAAAAAGAATGCTGGCAAAGTAGCCACAGTGAATTAACTTATCTATAATCAGATTGCATAAACAGCGTAATTGATGGTGGCGTATCGGCTGAAATTATATTAATTTTTTACTGGTCCGTAAATAAGTCCGGAGAGTGGAGAAATGCGAGTGTTTACTTTAGTTTAGGCCGGCCGTACACATGTTCCTGCTGAATAATTAAGATGGGGACAAGATTATCGCGGGTACACGGCTACTTTAGCCATTAATTCATGACACATTTTTAGGGGGCAATTAATATAATAATTTCGGGGTCCAGTCAAACGGGTTTTAATGAAGCCCGGGCGGCGACGATGCCAAATCAAATTCCTTTTCCCAGTCTACTTAATAACCAGATATCATCGTTTGCAATACGCTAATTTATTAACATTTCATTTCCATTTTTAATTTTCTCTTTCAATCACTTTCAACAATCTCTAAATTCCCCTGAAAAAATGTATAACCAACCTAAACCATAAATTGTAAAAGTTATTTTTTGTGTTGCTTATAAATTATTATAACATATACATATATATTATATGTACATATATAGTATAAACTGGCCACTTAACACTTTTAAATGGTCACAAAGATTTGTAAATATTAAATTCTTTAGAAATTAATTAATAAAATACTTAAATTTCTCTAAAACATTCTAAATTATTATCTGTACAGTATAAATTTCTTTAAAATTAATTAAACAAGTGCTTAATTACTAACAAAATATTCTAAATTATTGGAGGAAGTGTTTAAACTATTTGAAATGATTTTGAGTAATCTTTAAAGGTATTAAATAATTTACATACTTATTGCAAATGTGCCTACATAGTATAAATTTCTTAAAAATTGATTAAACTAGTGCTTAATTACTAACGAAACATTCTAAATTCTTTCAGAGATGTTTATTCTGTTTGAAATAATTTTGAGTGACCTTTAAAGCCATTAAATAATTTAAATACTTGTTGCAGATGTGCTTACAATATATATTTTTCTTAAAAATTGATTAAACAAGTTCTTAATTACTAATGAAACATTCTAAATTGTTGCAGGAGTTGTTTAAACTGTTTGAAATAATTTTGAATGATATTTAAAGGTATTAAATAATTTAAATACTTGTTGCAAATGTGCCTACATAGTAAATATTTCTTAAAATTGATTAAACAAGTGCTTAATTACTAACCAAACATTCTAAATTGTTGCAGGAGTTGTTTAAACTGTTTGAAATAATTTTGAATTATATTTAAAGGTATTAAATAATTTAAATACTTGTTGCAAATGTGCCTACATAGTAAATATTTCTTAAAAATTGATTAAACAAGTGCTTAATTACTAACCAAACATTCTAAATTGTTGCAGGAGTTGTTTAAACTGTTTGTAATAATTTTGAATTATATTTAAAGGTATGAAATAATTTAAATACTTGTTGCAAATGTGCCCACAGAGCATAAATTTCTTTAATATTGATTAAACAAGGGCTTAATTATTAACGAAACATTCTAAATTGTTGTAGGAGTTGTTTAAACTATTTGAAATAATTTTGAATGATATTTAAAGGTATTAAATAATTTAAATACTTGTTGCAAATGTGCCCACAGAGCATAAATTTCTTTAATATTGATTAAACAAGTGCTTAATTATTAACGAAATATTCTAAATTATTGTAGGAGTTGTTTAAACTGTTTGAAATAATTTTGAATTATATTTAAAGGTATTAAATAATTTAAATACTTGTTGCAAATGTGCCTACATAGTAAATATTTCTTAAAAATTGATTAAACAAGTGCTTAATTATTAACGAAACATTCTAAATTGTTGCAGGAGTTGTTTAAACTATTTGAAATAATTTTGAATGATATTTAAAGGTATGAAATAATTTAAATACTTGTTGCAAATGTGCCCACAGAGCATAAATTTCTTTAATATTGATTAAACAAGTGCTTAATTATTAACGAAATATTCTAAATTATTGAAGGAGTTGTTTAAACTGTTTGAAATAATTTTGAGTGATATTTAAAGGTATTAAATAATTTAAATACTTATTGAAATGTGCCTACATAGTATATATTTCTTAAAAATTGATTAGACAAGTGCTTAATTATTAACGAAATATTCTAAATTATTGCAGGAGTTGTTTAAACTGTTTGAAATAATTTTGAGTGATATTTAAAGATATTAAATAATTGTTACAAATGTGTCTACATAATATATATTTCTTAAAAATTGATTAAACAAGTGCTTAATTATTAACGAAACATTCTAAATTGTTGCAGGAGTTGTTTAAACTATTTGAAATAATTTTGAGTGATATTTAAAGTTATTAAATATTTAAAATACTTGTTACAAATGTGCCCACAGAGCATAAATTTCTTTAAAATTGATTAAACAAGTGCTTAATTATTAACGAAATATTCTAAATTATTGCAGGAGTTGTTTAAACTGTACTTACGTAGTTTAGATATGTTATAAATTAATTAAACAAGAGCATAAATTTCTTTAAAATTGATTAAACAAGTGCTTAATTATTAACGAAATATTCTAAATTATTGCAGGAGTTGTTTAAACTGTACTTACGTAGTTTAGATATGTTATAAATTGATTAAACAAGTGTTTACTAATTTATTTACATTCAAAAATGTGGGAAATGTTTAATTAGTGATTCCTATTATTTCTGAAAATTTTGTAGTAATTTACTAAATTATTTTAAAAGTTTTAGTGGTTTTGAAACATTCGAAATTGCTTAAGTAAATAGTTTTACGTCGTTCTAATTAGTTATAAGCAGTTTTCAATACCACTTAGACATTTGTAACTTTCTTTAATTTACTTTAAAAAGTGTTTAATCAATTACTAAACAATGTGTGTTATTTTAAGGATTTAAAATAATCCTTTTAATTAGTTAAAAATAGTATTTATGTGTTTATATTGCCTGAAAAAAGACAATTTCAAAACAAACTTTCGAACATAATAGACTATTAGTCAAGTCCTGGTCAAAACAAAATATAAATTCATCAAAACCATACGTTCACATTATAATAAAGGCCGATGTGGGAATCCATTAGTCATAAAACTGTGTAAACGACACAAGGAAATTTATTTAAATTAATAAAATCTCACCTACATGGTTTATTGTTCCATCACAACAAAGGACCACTCGGTTTCTACGCGGGGAGTCCTAATTCATCTTTTATTACTATCTTCCCATTCAGTAATCTCTGATTCAGACGTTAGTGTGACATTAAACAATAACCGGGCATGTGCGCCACCTAAACGTCCATCTTTTATGTCGCGGCTCTTTAACAACACATTAATATTTATTCGTTACGTTTTCCACGGTCCCTGCCAAAAGTGGAGTAGTGAATTGTGCCATTTTTACGTACAAATTAATCGGTAAATTATGCACAAAGATCGCCCCACAACCATTAAAAACATAATCGGCCGTGAAATTGGTAAAACGCTTTCCGTCTTAAAAATTTCTTAACACATTCGGATTATTTATGCCTAATTAGCTGTATATATACTTGCACCGAATTAATTATATGGACAGTCGGCATAAAAAGCGGCCCAATAAAACCCCAACGTCAACGATTTCATATAAACGATGTAAAGAGCAGATCAAAATGGTGCTTTTATCTCTGCAATTAAAATTTTATCTAAAACTGTTCAATCTCCGATGGCAGATTCGTATAAGAAAGTTCGGACTATCTTATCTGTTATTTGGGGAGTAGATTATTTAATACGTTCGATTCGACGACAATTTAATGAAACAGATAACATTTTCAGAATAGGTGTAACACTTCAGTGATAAGAGATTATGTGGACTGAATAAATGAATAGCTGAATATCAATTGGTCTCAGCTCAGCTTTCAGTCACCTTCAAAATTTTGAACCCTTTCAAAAAAACTGTACTCATAATGTACAGATAAAACCAAACATATTGAATAAATTAAATAAAAAGGGTTTGTCCAATTGGAAAGCACCAATATAATCCTGCAATCAGATCCTGTGATCTTATTACGGTTGGAACTGTTGAATAATATTCATATATTCATACTTGGATTTTCACATTGAATCGCATACGGGTGGCCTGGTCCATGCTCTCCATGTCATACGTGTGATATATGCGATCAGCTTGTTAAAGTGAATTGTTGCCCGGCCATTGTGTCAAAAGACATGAAAATAGGAAAAAATCCAACCTGCATGTTGTAGGGCACATTATTTATATCGCATCATAAATTTTCATTTTTGTAAATTGTCCAGGATGTGAAATTTTGATTTATACTGATCATTTACAAATTTATTTATTTATTTTTTTGGTGGTCGGGCAATCACGGTTGCATACCAGGTCACCGTCACTTGACGCAAAACCGACAAATCATCAAATCCAGACTAAGCGATAGGAAGATGGACCCTTAAACATCAGAAGTGTCACTTGTCGAGCCACACCTTCGGATCCGCGCCCCGATTTATTATGTGCATGGCATTATGGCCGGTAGATCGTTTCGCAGGGTTTTATTTAAATTCAAACGCGGCGGTTTGATTTATTTGACTGGCTGGACGATTGAGGTGTTTGTCACGACGTACATCAATTTTAGCTCGGCAATGCGATATTGAGGCTGTATTATTAGATTCAGATTTGTTGGGCATTGGAAATAATAATAAAATTTTACATTTGAGGAAAGTTCGAGACAGATGACGCATTATATATGATGTTTAGCTGCTTCTTAGATCCTCTTTTCTGCTTTTGTTCTTGAATGACGTTGAGTACACATTTAGTACAAAAAATGTGTTATAAACATGGTTAAAATTCTTCATAAATTAAAATATTGCTTAATTTTAAATATTGTGAATCTTTATTTAATAGTAATTTAAATACTTCTCCTTTTGTTTAGTACTCATTTGCAGTTACTGGAAGGCCTCTAAATATTGAGAAAATGTTAAAAATCAATTTAATATATTTTATTAATCACCTAAACAATTAAATAATACAAAATAATTCCAAGAAGAAACCATACAGAACTAAATCTATACATAATTTGGCATCTAATACATTGTCCTTTCGTAAATTCACAGCCTTGGGTCCGAGGTACGTCTCAGCTAGCTCATTTAGATCTGATGATCCAGACTGATCGAAGCATTCATTGAGATCAATCACGTGCATGTGGATCAACTTTAGTAGATTTAAGCAGGACCCTAACCCATGTCCAATTAATATGGAATGTTTGTTGATTATTTTCAACAAATCTTCCTGAACCTCTATCAATTCCTTGCCTCCGAAAACGTCCTTCACCAATAAGCCCGAGGTACTGGTGTTGCAATCCACTACTCTGTACTCCGGAAAGATGTAGCTGTCATATAATACTTGTCCTCGGAAGTTGACGAGAGATATTCTACCAGCTTGCAATCCATTTGTGGTTTGCACCAGCTTACATTGGATGCCCAAAACACTTGGTGGGAGGCAGTTAGTAGCTCGAGTGTATTTAAAACTAGCACGCTCACTTTTTGCGACATGTCCAATCATACATGTGCACCCTCTGCTGTGTAGGGGTGCACCGCAGCAATTGTAGTATGTGTTGGAGAGGTTTTCTTCCGGCAAGCCCCAATGGTACATGCATAGACTATTCGCATTGGTGAAATTTGTTTGGCAACGGTTACAGACCTTAGTTTTAGGTGTGTCTGATTTGTCAATGGAATCTGTGGGATATCCCAGTCTCTTCATGGCATCCATGGAGAGTTTGTTTTCTTCTAGGAAACGGGCAAACTTTTCAGTAGCAGAATTCATATTGTTGTAGTGATGTTTTAATTAGTAATATGGTATGATTTAAAATGACAATGCATTCATATGCATATATAGCCAATGGAATGTACCTGTTAATAAAGAATTTAGAAAATTTTCAGCAGGTATGAAAAAAGTTAATTTAATTATTAAATTATAATCCCAGTTTTTAAATGTGTATTCAAAGAAAATAATAAAATCCAATTATGATTAAACTATAACAGAAAAAATTAACGACTTTATTAAATTTTTAAACAAGAATTTAACAAATAAATGTAATGCAATTATTTTTAACTATAATAAAAAGTATCGACTTCAATTAACTAATTTTTCAAATTTTATAGAACTTTAAATACTTTTCAAATTTTTAAGAACCTATATTTTGTGAGACTTTGTAAATCAAATAAAAATAATACGAAATAATATACGAAATAAAAATACTTAAACACATTTTATATTTTCTGAGAAATGAGTAAAAGTAATTCTTAAAAATTATGCAAAAATTTTTAGTAGTATAAATACGTTTGAAATTGTTTTAATACTTGTTAAAATTATATTTTTATTTATTGAAATACTAATAATTACTAAAGAATATTAAAAATTAGTCATTTTAAAATGTTTTATTTTTAATTTAAATAGAAATAAAAAGTAAAATGTATAAATACATTTTATTTAAATGGATTTTGTACCAGTTTAAATACTTTTCAAATTGCTTTAAAAAATCCTTCAATGGTTTAACTTCCCTTTTAGTTTATTAAAAGTATTAATAATACTACTAAAATATTATAAATTAAAATGGAATTTTCAATTTAAATCAAAATTAAAAATACATTTAATATCAGTTTATATTTTGTGAGAAAAGCTTAAAAGTAATTCTTACTAATTACACATTACAAATTGTTTTAAGAAGGACTTGTAATGTTAAAATTATCTTTTATTTAATTAATATAATATTAATATTTAAACCTGTAGTATAAATTATGTAACCAAAAAATATATCTAATTTGTGATGGAAATGGTAATGGAGTTATTGAAGCCGCAACTTGTGGTTTTTCCAATTTGTAAGTCCTCAAAATGGAGTGATTATCATATCTTAAACAGAGATAAATAGTATAAAATTACCCATTTGACTATTTAGTATCTGTAATAGACAAACAATTTAGAAAAATTAATTTCCATAAGGTAAAAGTACAGTCATCAGCTTAACAGAACCCAATACGTCTCCATGGCAGCGTCTCCGGTTTCGTACCAGGCATAAATCTTGTAATGATAACCCGGTCGTCGGTTTTGATCCTGAAACGGCATTAACATAATGCTCTATTCGCATTACGAATCTTGTAGGTGGTCCGTACCGTCGTACTATCATGTTGTGGGGTCCGACGTGCCATCTTCCAAATGGCGGAAACCTTACCTATTATTATCGCGTCGAAACACCTTGTTTGTTTTATATTTAAAAAACCCATTGCCAACTTATCTCGTTTCGACCTAATTCCGTTGCCTCCAACAAAAGTCGGCGGGTCGATAAAACGTTCATTGTGGCCAACAGAAAAGGAGAAAAACGCCAGTTTGATTAAAAGAAAGCAGCAGACGGCGAGGTTGAATAAATGGCAGCGAGAGTGTATCATGAATTAATATTTGTTTAATTTGGGCGTAGGAGTCCCAGTGGAGGTCCCGGAATGACAGGCCCAACAATAGACCGACTATTTTATGGCCCAGCCCTCACAATGCAGAAGCCACCAACAATAACAATAATAACAGTGATAATAAAACTCGTTATCTTCGTCGAGCCACATCAGAACGTTTCATGAAACAATATATTGTGTTTAATTTTGCTGAGTAAAGTTCCTACAAGGCGAAATTGATAAAACGAAGTTATGCATGTGATAAAATTCTATAATTATACAAATTAAACATTTGTTAACACGCCGGACAACATTTTCGGGCCGTTTATCTTGAATCTTCAATTATATTAACATATATTACTGGCATTAGAATTCTATTTGGTTTAAATACGCGATAGGATCTAAATAGGTGTTTTTATGGCGTTTGGTGTTATTTAGAAGAAATACGTGCCATTAAAGTCGGTTTAATTGAATTTTTCTACCAGATTCACTTTGATCGCATCCAAAAAAAACACGTGTTGGGCCCACGTATATCAAACGGAGGAATCCAGAAAATTCAATTATTGAAATTCGTCCGCCGGTGCAAGTGTTAGGTCCTTGTTAAAGTAAAAAAATTTCAAAATCAAGATATAAAACCTCATTTCGACTTAATGATATTAGCCGAATATTTATGTGCTGGGCATTTAAAACATCTGTAAAACTAATTAAGAAATTCCGAAATGTTCTATATTAGTTACTGCCAGTTTAAAGAGAATAAATAACTGTCGTTAAGTAATATAGATTACCGGCAACACGTGATAAGAATGCTTTTAATAACGCCATCCACAATTAATTATGCTTTGGTCGGATCGTATTAATCTCGCGTCAAGACAAAATAAGTACGGTAACATCGAATGGAATTGACAAATAAATATTGCGTTTCAAGTAACAACAAAACTTGATTAATCATCAGTGAAACCAAATCAATAAAAGGATTTATATAAATTAAGAAATTGGAGTGGATCAATTTGAAATTTGTGAAATGTAAGATTAAAGGTAATGGTAAAAACAGCAATAAATAAAAATGTTAAAAGGTACTTAACATATAGTACACGCTTGTTTGAAAAACCTAAATATATGAAGGAGAAAGTACAAAGTCGACAATATGTTTTTCCAATTGACTTCAAATTTTAATCATTTTCTATTTCAAAGGTATACCAAATTTAAAGAAAATATCTGAATGCTTTCTGGACGTTTACAGTTAATTTATTAATTAAAACTAAATTTCTGGCATAAGAAACAATCTATGGCACTTAATTTTGTCACAAAAAGTTTTTTTCGAAAACAATGTTTAACATCATTCTTCTGATTATTACACGTTCGTCGAAATGTTATTTTTGTCTAGAGAATAAAAACTTTTTTATAGAAAAGTAGTAGTAGTTTAAGGGTATATTGTATGCAAATAAAACGACATTCTTTGATTCAGTAAATAGCGAGTACTAAATTTGCGGTGCTTAAAAATAGAATTAAATTATCTCAACAAGAATTCGCAATTATAAACTACATAGTACATTTAATAATTTATTCAAGTCTTAGCAGTGCTTAAGACACATTATTTTCATTATTATCATATCTGAAATAATAACAGGAAACAATTTTCATTTTAAAAATTAGAGTATTAAATTGAACATTAGTATCAAACGATGGACATTATAAATTTATTTAGGCATGTTCCCATAATTATCATAAAGTACTATAAATCATTTTGTTAGACAACGGACAGTTTTGTCTATTAGACCGATTTCATCATCTTCATATTATTTTAATAAACCTTATCCGATTTTAAGTCAATTAAATTGATCAGTGACAGCAAAAACCGTATACATTTTAGGCACTAATTACCATTAGGGATGATAGATGCACAGTTTGTTCCGTTTAATTCAATCTGATACACACCAAGTCTGTAGAGGGAAAATGGAAATCACAAACAGTAAATAAGCATTTCCCACAGGTAATTTACTTTTTTTTTTTGTTTCAAACATTGATCCAGTTTTCCCCCCAGATGCCAATTAGCCGAGTTGTACCTGACGGTGAAATTTTTACCGAGGCCTAACCGTCGATTTAATTAGGATTGCGCGTAATTATTTTATAGTTGTAGGCTTTAATTATCCACATAAATATGAACTTGTTTTAATTTATATTTCGCATTCCGCGGCGTAACGATATCTCAATTACCAGCGGGCACGATTTATTCTTACGACAATTGATTTCTAGTGATTTATTATTCAGTATCGAAAATATATATTTTTTCAGAGTCACAAATGTTAACACCAATATAAATATTAAGGATTGAAATTTTTATTTAGAATTTTTTTATGTTAAATTTGACCTTTAATTACTTGTTATTACTCTAGAAAAATTGAGCAAATTTAATATAATAACCTTATTTTTAGGTAGTACCAGAACAATGACAACTTACTGTCCAATTCGTAAGTATTATCTTGAACTTTTTTATGAACTGTTTAATATATTTTAGAAAGTCTCTAACAAAGGTTTGTTTGAATAAATAAAATGTAGTTTAAATATTTCCAAATAGGTTGGTGTGCTGAAAGATTCATAATCTTGATAATCTTGTATTAGATATAACATGCGAAGTAAAATATAAGAACGATTTAATTTTATTACAATTAAAATATATAGGAATGGAGATTATTGTGCTTGAACTTTCAATAATCTGAAGGTTTATGGAACAAATTATGAATTAATAAAAGAAACATACGCCATTTATAATATTTTTAAGTAAATATAGATGTGTTATATCTTTAGGAGAATTTTATTAAAGTACAAAAAAAATCTCATAAAAGTTAACAATCAATAAAAAAATTAGTTATGAAATTATTTTTTCATTATTATTTTTTATTTAATTAATAATCTCATTAGGAGGATTTTCACACCAATAATAATTGATTATTATTGATATTTTCTGAAAACAGAAAAAATAAACGTATACACTCTTTGTATATTTATTTAAAAATATGTTTTTATTTGTATTTGTTATAAAAAATTGTAAAGTGTTAACAAAAATTAACAAAATTTGATGTTTATAAAAAAATAAATATTTGAACTTAATACAGGGTATTTACACCTCTACTTCTGTTTACAAATAACATCTAGGTTCGAATTTCATTTTGGGCCAAAAAAAATTATTTACAAAATTATAGGTGGTGCATTAATTTTTTGGAGCAGTATATATGTTTGTTGTTTTAAATTTTATTCTTTATTATACTATTTTTGTATTCAACTATTCAAAAACCAAATCCGAATATATAAAGGTGTAATCGTTTAATGCAATGTGTATTTGAATAAATGGTGAACGTCTATTTAGAAATAAAATACCAATCATAAAATGAATCTTTCTTATCGGTGATAATTCATTATCGCCTTATTTGAATTAATTATTATATCTCGAGTACATCTCAAACAAATGGCAGCAATCCGTTATCTCAACGTTGTGCATATTAACGACTGATTTTATTCTATTTGGTGCGTTGTTTCGAATTAAAATATCTATTATTTTTAATTCGATCGCAGTATAGTTTATGTGGCAGTTAAGCTAAAACAAAAACCAATCGCATTAAAACGGCCATCGAGTTAAAGACGGTGGCAAACTGAGTTGTTAATTGAAGATACTGGATAATGGCATCGGTGTTTTCCATTATTGGAAGTGTAATTTTATTCTTTCCGTCGTGGTGCTTTCATTTACTAACGATCGGTCTCATTTAAATAAACCTATTTACTACGATCATGTGGTCCACTATCAGTAATTTTCAACTTAACCACACAAACATTTAATAATCCTTCCTCCGATTCAGGAACACACTGTTACGGTGCAACGACGGATACGGCATTCGTGCTCATCCCAAGTGTTTTAATTTACCGCAAAGGTTTACCTCTCTCTGGGGTGCGCACGCTTTGTCTATCATCCGAGCCGGCTCTTTAAGCTCTATTAGGCCACGATTAAGTTATTCCGTGTCCCGGCGACGTAAAAGTGCATTATCAAAATTTACCAACAAAAACAAAACGACGCAAATAAAGCGAGGCCGCCAGGCATTAACGATTTTTAATTTATTCAGTTAGCAGTACCGGTCGGTTGCGCGACGTGCTGATCTGCATCGGGTCCATTAAACGCATATTCCGAATAAACCGAATCGATTACCATTTACCACAAATACTACGGCAAAAAACAATTGCAAGAAGCCGTGCGTTTAAGTATTGACGGAATGCCAATAACTGAGCAACAGTCGATATTACCGACTTTAACTGGCCACACACCGCTCGGGTACCGCGACCGGCCCGATTGTCAATCATAGTCCGATGCCATTTCTATTAATGGTGGCCGTAATGCCAGGAATTTTGTAATAAAGGGTTAAATTATATACGCGAGTAAAACGGCTCGTCTATTATTTGCCTCGCAAGAACCTACTTAAGGCTACCGCCATACTAACAACTGTATAATTTGTCGCAACAAACACAGGTGCGCAATCACCACGATATCCATCAGGTTTTTTACTTTTTCGTTTCGTTTTGTTTTTCTAATGCGCCTTCTTTGGTCGTGCACACTATTGTTTTATTGTGTGCAGCAGTTCTTCCACAAGAACTCTTGCCTGAAAGAGTGTTAGAATAATGGTTAAAACTGTATTTTTATTTTAAGGCCGCTTTAATGCCACCGTGATGCTAATGAATCTCGGTTTTTTCATAAAACTGATAATATTACGCAATCCTGTAGCAGGAGAACATGTTGCGTCGGGAGTTTGCAGTCGATATTGATTTGGCCCGGGGAGAAGTCAATGACAAATCAGAAGAGGAACCTTTAAACCATTTTTCTTCTGTGTCTACACTTGATTCGATAATAAGGACACACGAATTAACCATTATTTTACATCAGTTAATAACAATGCTTTAGAAGTGATTTCTTTCGAAACAGATTATAAAGTAGTTCAACTAAATTTATAAATAAAAAATTTTCCAATGTAAAGATTAAAACTTGCTTACCTAAAACTTAACTGAACTTATTCAAAGAATAGATAGATGATTTCTTGTATCTTAAAAGAAGAATTAAATATAGAAGAACATATATAATATACTCAACTTAATGAAAATATTATAACTAATTTTTGTTTTCAAAAGAAAAGTCTATTTATAAAAGTAACTGATCTTACTCAAATAATTGGTGATTTCTTATATTTTATAAAAAGTTAAACCTAGAAGAACATGTATAGTATACTCAATATATTAGAAATATTTAACCAATTTATGTTCACAAAAGGATTAAATATAGACATATATAATATACTCAACTTAATGAAAATATTACAACCTAATTTTTGTTCTCAAAAGAAAAGTCTATTTCTAAAAGTAACTGAGCTTATTCAAATAATTGAGAGGAATGGTTATTTCTTATATTTTAAGAAAAAAGTTAAATCTAGAGGAATATGTATAGTTTACTCAATACCTTAGAAATATTTAACCAATTTATGTTCACAAAAGAAAAAGCTATTTTTAAACGCGATTGAGCTTATTCAAATAGTTTCTCTTAAATAAAACTTATTCAAAAAAATGGTAGGTGATTTCTGTCTGTCAATCATTGTTAAGCTTTTAATAAAAGAGGGGAAATTTTATATACAACATATTGGGTAGGTGTTTCTCTTGATTGTTACAGTTATTGGAAAAATGAAGATTTCCAGTTTCTAGATGAAGCCTTCATCCTAAATTTTGGTAATTTTGAGCACTGGTATCCATATTCCATCAAGCTTCAATGCTTCTTTTCTGTTGAAGTTGTCTCCGTGTTTAGGGATTTCAATTGTTTCTCTAATCATACTGTTGTGATGTCCAATTTTCGAGGAAAGCATTGTGTATCTTGGAATTTTATCTTATGATTTCCATCTAACAGTGTATGTTCAGCTACCGTAGACTTGTCTGATTGTCCTAGTTTGCAGTTTCGTTTGAGTTCCTTAATCCTAGTTCCTATTGGATGTTTTATAGTACCAATGTATACTTTCTTCTTCCTTGTTGGTATAAAAAAAATATTTCTAAAAACAACTGAGAATATTCAAATAATTAGTAAGAGTTGCTCTTGAATCATTATATCAAAAAAGGAGAAGCTTTACCTAAAACTTACTAAACTTATTCAATAAATTGATAGATGATTTCTTGTATCTTAAGAGAAGGATTAAATATAGAAGAACTATATAGTATACTCAACTTAATGAAAATTTTATAAACTAATCTTTGTTCTCAAAAAAAGTCTATTTCTAAAAGTAACTGAGCTTATTCAAATAATTGGGAGGATTGGTGATTTTTTATATTTTAAAAAAAGTTAAACCTAGAAGAACATGTATAGTATACTCAATATATTAGAAATATTTAACCAATTTATGTTCACAAAAGAAAAAGCTACTTTTAAAAGCGATTGAGCTTATTCAAATAGTTTCTCTTAAATCAAATGTATTAAAAGAGGAAAAACTACTTAAAACTTATTCAAAAAAATGGTAGGTGGCTTCTGTCTGTCAATCATTATTAAGCTTTTAATAAAAAAAAATTATATAAAACATATTGGATAGATGTTTCAATTAATTATTAAAGTTATTGGAAAAATGAAGCTTTTCTTCTATTTCCAGTTTCTAAATGAAGCCTTTAGACTTGATCCTGAATTTTGGTGATTTTGAGCACTGGTATCCGTATTTTATCAAGCTTCAATGCTTCTTTTCTGTTGAAGTTGTCTCCGTGTTTATGGATTTCAATCATTCTGTTGTGATATCCAATTGTCGAGGCAAGCAATTGTGTATCTTGGAATTTTATCTTATGATTCCCATCTAACAGTGCATGTTCAGCTACAGCAGACTTGTATAATTGTCCTAGTTTGCAGTTTCGTTTGTGTTTCTTAGTCCTAATCCCTATTAGATGTTTTATAGTACCAATGTATACTTTCTTCTTCCTTCCTGGTATAAAAACAATATGGATGTTTTAATAAGCTTTTTCTATTTGTATTGGTTTACGTATATATGGGAGAAAAGCTTTACCAATCATGGGCTCACTTGGTGGATATTTATTATTAATATGAGGTCTTTCATTGGTCCGTAGTGTTTTCTCCAAGTGTTCTTGTTCTTCAGCGAGGTGGTCTGTGGCACATATCCTTTTAGGTCATTCAGTTTGTGTTTTGATGACCTCTTGTTTTTTATTAGGATGATGGTTAGATAGTTTATTTAGATGTAATGTTCATCCATCCTTGTGACTAAGACATCCAAAATGGTATTTGGTTCTCCTTCTCCAATTCCATTGGGAATATTGTTATGTTGAGAGTTTAGGTGTTTTGGAAACTGATCTAATGTTTTAGAACTTAACTTAATATGGGGTATTGCCATCTCTAGTATAAATATCTTGTAAAAACGATTAATATATTAAAAGTTATACACTTAAATAGAAATATTTACTTACAAAATTATAGATGGTGCGTTAATTACTTGGAACAGTGTATGATTTTGAAAACTCTGTCAAGGAGGACAATTAGATTATTGACTATTAGGAAAAGATACTGAAACCAAACGTTTTTGTGCATACAAAGGGACGAAATCCTTATGCGTAATGGCTGATGAACATTCCAAAAGAAGTCCGGCCTCATTGTCGATCGTACTAAGGGGGATAAAAAAAATGCGAGAGGATAGCTGAGAAATTAGTGAGTTTATACATTGGGAACGTACCTGATAAATAATTAATATGACGCTTACATAACCGATTGGCAAAAAGTAAGGCAACAGTCTGGGAGAACCGATGTTGGAATTTTAATGTATGTGTGATAGAGGCTGTGGTATTTGCAAGAAGCGAGCAACGATAAGAGTCCGTCTTTGGGATTTGGTGCGCTCCCATTGACAACCCGACCACGTATCGGAAGGTCGCTCAAACAATCCTTTATGTCGCGTTTTGTTGCTCTCATTCCGGCCCCGGCAATATCGATACAGAAGCCCGGTAGCGCGGACTATTGGCATTTCGAAATTTTTTTTCAGCCGCATCGCGATCGACGATTCTCGAACACTTTAACCGGACAGTGCGGTTCGAACACCTAATTGACTGATGCTGTTTAAATGAATATCCCGCATTGGTCGGATGCGTCGACCACTTTGTTCTTCGGACGGTGCCTCGAAGTTTTGCGGTGCGTTCGTTCCCTTCATGAATACGACAATGTGGAGCTTCCTCGAATTCGATAGCAAAACAACAATAATGCTAAGGAAGAGAGTCTCCTTAATGTTACTAAATATTTATAGTGGAGTGAAAGAACATATATAGTATACTCAACTTATTAGAAATATTGTAACCAATATTTTTCTCCAAAGAAAAGTCTATTTCTAAAAGCAACTGAGTTTATTCAAATAATTAGTAAGAGTTTCTCTTGAATCATTATATCAAAAAAAGGAGAAGCTAAAACTTACTAAACTTATTCAGTAAATTGATAGATGATTTTTTGTATATTAAGAGAAGGATTAAATATAGAAGAACATATATAATATACTCAACTTAATGGAAATATTATAACCAATTTTTGTTCTCAAAAGAAAAGTCTATTTCTAAAAGTAACTGAGCATATTCAAATAATTAGTAAGAGTTTCTCTTGAATCATTATATCAAAAAAGAAGAAGCTTTACCTAAAACTTACTAAACTTATTCAGTAAATTGATAGATGATTTCTTGTATCTTAAGAGAAGGATTAAATATTGAAAAACGTATATAATATACACAACATTTTAGAAATATTGTAACCAATTTTTGTTCTCCAAAGAAAAATATATTTCTAAAAGCAACTGAGCATATTCAAATAATTAGTAAGAGTTTCTCTTGAATCATTATATCAAAAAAGAAGAAGCTTTACCTAAAACTTAACTGAACTTTTTCAAAAAATTGACAGATGTTTTCTTGTATCTTAAGAGAAGAATTAAATATAGAAGAATATATATAATATACTCAACATTTTAGAAATATTGTAACCAATTTTTGTTCTCCAAAGAAAAATATATTTCTAAAAGCAACTGAGCATATTCAAATAATTAGTAAGAGTTTCTCTTGAATCATTATATCAAAAAAGAAGAAGCTTTACCTAAAACTTAACTGAACTTTTTCAAAAAATTGTCAGATGATTTCTTGTATCTTAAGAGAAGAATTAAATATAGAAGAACATATATAATATACTCAACATTTTAGAAATATTGTAACCAATTTTTGTTCTCCAAAGAAAAATATATTTCTAAAAGCAACTGAGCATATTCACATAATTAGTAAGAGTTTCTCTTGAATCATTATATCAAAAAAGAAGAAGCTTTACTTAAAACTTACTAAACTTATTCAGTAAATTGATAGATGATTTCTTGTATCTTAAGAGAAGGATTAAATATTGAAAAACGTATATAATATACTCAACATTTTAGAAATATTGTAACCAATTTTTGTTCTTCAAAGAAAAATATATTTCTAAATGCAACTGAGCATATTCAAATAATTAGTAAGAGTTTCTCTTGAATCATTATATCAAAAAAGAAGAAGCTTTACCTAAAACTTACTAAACTTATTCAGTAAATTGATACATGATTTTTTGTATCTTAAGAGAAGGTTTAAATATTGAAAAACCTATATAATATACTCAACATTTTAGAAATATTGTAACCAATTTTTGTTCTCCAAAGAAAAATATATTTCTAAAAGCAACTGAGCATATTCAAATAATTAGTAAGAGTTTCTCTTGAATCATTATATCAAAAAAGAAGAAGCTTTACCTAAAACTTAACTGAACTTTTTCAAAAAATTGACAGATGATTTCTTGTATCTTAAGAGAAGAATTAAATATTGAAAAACGTATATAATATACTCAACATTTTAGAAATATTGTAACCAATTTTTGTTCTCCAAAGAAAAATATATTTCTAAAAGCAACTGAGCATATTCAAATAATTAGTAAGAGTTTCTCTTGAATCATTATATCAAAAAAGAATAAGCTTTACCTAAAACTTAACTGAACTTTTTCAAAAAATTGTCAGATGATTTCTTGTATCTTAAGAGAAGAATTAAATATAGAAGTACATACATAATATACTCATCTTATTAGAAATATTGTAACCAATTTTTGTTCACAAAAGAAAAATCTATTTCTAAAAGTACCTGAGCTTATTCATATAAATGGGAGGATCGGTGATTTCTTATATTTTAAGAAAAATTTAAATCTAGAAGAACAAATATAGCGATTGAGCTTATTCAAATAGTTTCTCTTAAATCAAATGTATCAAAAGTGGAAAAACTACTTAAAATTTATTCAAAAAAATGGTAAGTGATTTCTGTCTGTCAGTCATTATTAATCAATCTTCTAATAAAAGAAGGGAAATTTTATATAAAACAAATTGGGTAGGTGGTTATCTTCAATTAATTGTTAAAGTTATTGAAGAAATGAAGCTTTTCTTCTATTTCCAATTTCTAAATGAAGCCTTCAGACTTGATCCTAAAACTTGTTATGAAAAAGAAGAATGTAGAAGTAAATATATTGACCCCAACCCAAACATTAGTAATGAACTGTAGATTTTACAGATGTTGCACATTAATCTGGTGACTTGCTGGCGAAAAAATAATTGCCGATCGTTATGGAATAGTTCGGTATCGTTCAATAATTCGATAAAAATGACGGCAAAAAGCGGGGAATTATCGAAATAAATTAAGCGACGTCGATCGCGGCGGGTATATTAATGCCGCCAAGGGGAAATAAGGAGCAGAACCAGTTGTCAAAAATGTCACGCGGAATTGAAAAACAAAAACCATTGAAATTCATCATATGGTCCATTTTTACGGTACATTAGGCATGGAGGCCGGCAGCGAGGCAAATTCCGATTTAAATTAAAAATTCACTCCGATAAATCAAAGTGGCCATTTGTGGCGTAAAACAGTGACGTGCGTGAACCAAATGAAAATGATAGCGCTATTACCGGACGTAATTGGAAAAAAAGGGTAGCACGGTACCCGGTATTCGTTTCGTGAACTTGCACGACGCGATTTTTGCGCCTCGTATTTTAACTTCAAACTCTTAATAATTCATTTACTTTGACGGCAGAAAAAGAAATACTTTCTTCAGTCGTTGCAGCCTTCTTCAAAACAATCGCCGCTAGAACTTGACCCAATCCCACTTAGCTAATCATGTCCCCAGTTCTGCTAACAAATGCCATATACGCGCTGAAACTATGTGCATAGCGTACGTGGAAACGAATCGCCAAAGACAAGGAGAAAAAAAAAACGAAGCCGAGCTTCCTGAGGAAAAAGTATCGTACGTATGTAGAAATCCGTAGTAGATCGGTATCTGCCAATCATTGTTAGCGAGACCGTCTTGTCGGTACCCAATCAGTCAGTGGTACCGCAGAAGAACAACATGGTCAATCAGGAAAAGCAACTGCGAACTCCCTGGAACCCGGCCAATCTTCATGTCTCACGGTTTGTCAAACTATGCGGCATAAACTAGAATGTCCATATTCGGAAGCCACTGGCGAACAGGACTGAAGGATGCGCGGAGCAAATTTGATGCTGGTGACAACGCAACGGTTATAATTAAACACTGTACACGTATGTGTTTTCACCGTGTCCCCTGACACTTTCGCAAAACGTCTTCACCGGAGTCTAGTCCAAGGAAATTTTACATCAATAACATTAGTTCATTCTCAAATAAATAAATAATTATTGGTTTGTTTCAATTATCGATGATTGAGTTGCCGACAAAGTATCGGCTTGTCATATATTGATGCATGTAGTAGAAGTTAAAATGGTTCGCTACATCTTCATTTGGTGCCGTATAATATTAAACGGAAGTGTGTTTTATTTAGATGTCACCTTATTTGATGGATACTTAAATGGCACAAGACATTTTCTGCATTTTTTAAATCGATGATTTACTGCCGATTCTAAACTTATGGAATATTTGAACATAATTAATATTATTTCCTGTTGGATTCCTGTCGGGATTCCATGACGATTTATTTACAGATTTCGTGTTTCGCCTGCATAATATTTTATCAAGTCGAAAGCAAAAGCCGCGTGCAAGTTGGATTCTTTAATGCGACTCCGTTTGGTATTTTAAATAATTAGCCTCATCAGTGCTTTGGATGGGAAAAGTGGCCGGCGAGGAATTACGGCTTGTATCGTATTGAAAAATTCCATTTACATGATTTTCACATCTTTTACATCTTGTTAAAAATCTTTACATTTAACCCAACACACAATTCTTAAATTTTAGTTTTAACTGTGGCACCGAAATTCGGTTCAGTGAATGAGTCTGATGAATGAAACTCTAATGAATGAAACTAACGTTGTAGTAAGCAGACGAATTTTAATTGGTTAGGCGTCAGACAATTGCACCTGTTATGCCCCAGATAGCAATTCCGTATTGATTTTGCCAGGAAAGGCCTTCACCTTCAGCCGCTTGTTGCGCAATATTTTATCAGGATTCCATAATGCCACGGAGATTCTCAGACAGGACAGCCCCATCCAGAATCCACATCCATCCACCAAAACCCCGAACCAAATTAGACAAAGAACGCATGTAGTTAAATTTGTTTAATACCGTGCCAAGCCAGAAAATTGTTACAATATTTAGTCAGCAAGTCATTCATTGCCGTCTTCCTTCTCGCACTCCTCGTAGCCATCAGGAAGCGCGTTGATCTCGCAGTTGTGGAACAAGGAATGATTGCCGTCCCCCCAAGGAAACCTCTTCGACCTGATCCTCAAGTAGCTGTAGGGCACGAACTCGGGTCGTTCCTCGGGACATTTCGTTTTGTTTAAGTACGTGTAGGCCGCTGCTGCCGCGATTAGAGGGAACATGACGAAGAACGTCAGTCCCTTGTAGATTTTATAACCTCCAGTTTTGTGGCCTACTGGCTCCGGGTCTCTGTGGCACTTTGCCTTGGCCAATTGGTATGCGGTGGTCTGCAAATATCTTTTCACTATATTGAATGATATCAAAGACATTTCTTTCTAGTTTTTCTTCTGTACAATATTTGAATTATGTTATTAAGGTATTTTAAGCTAACACTAGTATCAGAACTTTAGCATTGTAATTTCGGTTATTGTTATTTTAACTAACACATGATGAATAATGATTTTGATGGGATGACGTGACGGTGACTTGTCAAGTTGTATAATTCAGTCAAAAATATATAAAAAAAATTATGCAACACAAATTTAATTGGAATATTTCATAGTACGTAGGTTAACGTAGCTTTATAGGATTTAAAGTTTACACCCGTTAATCCCAGCATGTAAACGTTAGCCCTTTCGGTTCCTGCTTTCCTGTCAGGATATTACAAGCGCTCTATTCTCTAAATTAGAGCACATGTTACAACGAGAATCAATCAATAAGCAAGTAACGCGCCAACTTTAAACCTCGCCGACAAATACACTGTTCCAAGACATTAACACACCACACCTATAATAGTTAATTGATTACTATTAAGATTTTCAGAAAAATGGCAGAAATAAACTCATTGTATACTTATTTAAAAATAGGTTTTTATTTATAATTGTTAGAAAAAATCTTAAAAATATTGTCTTTCAAAAAAAAATTAAAATTAATAAAATTTTGTGTGTAAAAAATAAAAACTTAATATGAGGTATTTTTTCCACTACTACAAATAATAGCCTCACACCTTCTGTTCATACTCAAAATCTGGGTTCAAGTTTCATTTTGGTCCAAATTTTCCCAAATTATGAGTAGAAGACACTCCACATCCTCTAAATTATTCAGACGGTTAGAATGGTCCCTTAAATGCCTCCCAAAATGTCCCAGATATGTTCTATTGTATTACAGTTCCGACAGTGATCTGGTCTGACCATAGCATTAATCCCAACGTCAGCAAGATTATTTCCGACATGGCCTGTATCCTGCTTCTAGAAGGTCCAATATGTAACGCTCAACATTAATGTTCTCATTATTTATCACCACCAAGTCGGTACGTACTGTTAAAGAAATGACCCCCCATACCATAATTGAGCTATATATAAACCATTAAAATTACCTTATATATTATTAAAAAAAAATTAAGACTTTTGTGACGTGAAACTTATAAATTTGTAACTAAGGAAGAAGGGAATTTAAACCCTTTCTTGATATAAAAATAGACCTGTTAATTAAATTAAATAATCATAAATTAAACTATTGTGAGGGTAAAAAATGAAATCTTTTTAACAGTGAAACTTCATAAAATTTTAACTGAATAAAAAAAGACATTATTCTATTCTATTGCTATTCTGCGGTAACTCCAATCTTCTTCCACTAAAACAGTTATCGAAAATTAAAAAGAAAATGGGGATGATAAATGAATATTATATTAAAATAATAAAAAAACTGCCATCTTGTAAAACCGTTTCACAAAAATCTCAAGTTAATGATATTATTAATCTGGTAATCCGAAAAGAAAAGAACTTGCGGTCGATTAATTATGATTCGGACATTTTTATTAAATAATTTAAAATGTTGATTTTACATCGGACGTATTTCTCGTGTTGTCAGAGCGGTACACGGTCCCCGCATTGCGATAGCCCGAGCCTGTGCGGCGACTAAAACTTGTATTGCCAAATTTTAAACCTCCATATAGGGTCAGAAATTTCGAGTCGTTTAACACTATTATCGGGTTACGTACGAAATATGGGCCACACTTTCTCGATAAATTCCAATTATCAGACTATTTCGCAATGGTTTATTATCAATTACAATCAACGTGCCCGGTCGGTTCCCCGGCTTATTGTTACTTGTTGTTTCTCCGTGGCTTTTGTAAACTGCCTTTTCTTTTCGTCAAAATTTAAAGGGACTGCGCCGGTTTCGGACAGTTATTGCCCGGTCTCGGAGTAAACGCATAAAAAGCCGTTTATCCACGGACAAATTTCATAAATTACAACGGCACAATATCAAAATAAAAGAGCAAAAAATAATTTCAGTTCGATCTACAATTAAATAAGTAAAAGAGCAAAAAAAAAGTGTTCGAGTTGATTAACATTTTAGGCGGCGATTCATACAAAGTTGTTGTCGAAAGTTTATGGGTAAGAAAGTTTCGGTACTCGTCGCGATAATTCAAAACCCATTCGTTACAATCGACGATATTCCGATGAACAGTTTTGGGAGTTAACCATCATCGAAACAAACTGATTTACATCCGACAATGAGCGGCGGCTTAATTTTTCCTCGTAAAAAATTATTTATACACACCGAAAAGTTATTTTTTACGGTAAATGCGTCTCGGACACGGCGATTAAAGCATTATAAATCGAGCGCCGAGCCAGATCTTTTGCGATAAATAATTGGAGCCGGGCATTTTTCGATCGTAAATCCGCACAAAACAAGACCAATAAATAACTCTCGATGTTTAAGCTCGGCCAGAAAACGTGTCGAACAATGATTGATTCGCGCAAATTCGCGGGAATTTTCGATTATTATTATGAATGGGGACCCCAATCATAAATACCTCGGCTATAATTAAATGTACTTATAGCGCCCCAAAAATGGCAATGGGAGAATGTGAGGAGATGTGCGAGGAGATAACGGCCGGGATAATGCACATTAGTCAATTTTGGGGGTATTAATTTTGAGAAATTGGCTTCTGTTGGCAGCTCACGGCTATTAATCACTCGAAACTAGAACGCGATTATGCGAAACAATCTCATTATAACTGAGATTAAATATTTTCAACACCCAAAACCATAATAGCATATGCACTGTATGCAAATCGTTAGAAATCCTCTTTTTTTCAGGTATAACTAAGGAGGAAAGGAAATAGAATACATTTTTAAAGAAGAAATTAAAAAACACATAAACTTAATTAATTTACAGCTAAAGAAGAAGAGCCTGGCCTTCTTGGCCATAGCTATTAAATTATTTTAATAAAGAAATACTTTAATATGTCTCTTATTAGAAATTATCATTTTATGTTTATAATTAAGGACAATTTATAACTAAGGAGAAGAATTTAAACCCCTCCTTGACATAGAAATAGTCATATTAATTAAATTAAATTGTTATTCCAAATTAAATTACTTTGACTATTTTTATACTTAAATATACGTTGTACATAAATCATTAAAAGTTACCCATTTTCTATACATAACTAAGGGTAAAAAATTAAAGATCTTTTTGACAGTGAAACTTTATAAAATTATAACTGAATAAGAAAAGAAATTAAATACCTTCTTGACATAGAAATGCCAATATTTATTAAATTAAATTGATTTAACAATTTAATTCTTGAATATGCAATGTATGTAACTCATTAGAAATAACCCTTTTCTGTTTATAACTAAGAACAAAAAATTAAAGACTTTTGTGACACAGAAACTTTATAAATTTGTAACTAGGGAAGAAGGGAATTTAAACCCCTCCTTGACATAAAAATAGTCATATTAATTAAATTAAATTATTAATCTCAAATTAAATTGTTTTGACTATTTTTATATTTAAATATACATTGTATATAAATCATTAAAAGTTACCCCTTTTCTATATATAACTAAAGATAAAAAATTTAAAATCTTTTTGACAGTGAAACTTTATAAAATTATAACTGAATAAAAAGAGAAATTAAATACCTTCTTGACATAGAAATACCAATATTTATTAAATTAAATTGTTTTAACAATTTAATACTTGAATATGCAGTGTATGCAACTCATTAGAAATTAGCCTTTTTTATTTATAATTAAGAACAATAAAATTCCATAGAAACTTCATAAATTTATAACTAAGGAAGAAGTGAAATTAAACACCTCCTTGAGATAAAAATTAATTAAATTAAATTGTTATCACAAATTAAATTGTATTGACTATTTTTATACTTAAATATACATTGTATATAAATCATTAAAAATCACCCCTTTTGTATATATAACTAAGGATAAAATATTAAGAATAAAATTATTCTTGACATATAAATTATGATATTTATTAAATTAAATTGTTTTAATAATTTAATACTTTTCTATTTATAACCAAGGACAAAAAATTAAAGACTTTTTTGATATGGAAAATATAAATTTATAGCTAAGAAAAGTCCCTCTAAGGTAAAAATGATTATATTATTTAAATTATTTTGACAATCTGACAAAAGAAAAAAACAGAAATTAGTCATTGGATTGAAATTTTATAAATTAAAATCATACGTTAATTAATTATTCAAATTAACTATTATTCAAATACAACCAAGGAAGAAATAAAAATAAAAACACTTTTAAGACATAGAAACAGTCATATTTATTAAACTAAAATTTTATCACAAATTAAATTGCTTTGACGATTTGATACTTCGTCAACTTCGACTTAATATACAAAATATAATAACGAATATGAACATTTTTAATTAATCGAGTACTACAAAGTACTACGGTAGAAATAATCAGGTCAACAATAAAAACACATCTAATACAGATGTTATAATACGTTAGAGCTGTAAAGTTACATCAATATTTATTATATCCATATATATTCGGCACGTTCTTGTTACGAATCTTATGCATGGCATTCTGAAATTAAGAACCAATACTGTGGTCAGTTTCAGCATTTATACACAATTTGATGCCGAATATATAAGGCTTCAAACAGCTCTATAATGTACACATTTATCAAATATTAAACATATATATTTTTAATATGCACAAAATATATATATTTAAATTTTTGTTACATAATCAATACTAAAAGTATTGTTGGACAACCATCTATAAGTAAAAAGGAACCAGAGGTCCCTAATTATTCGATAAACTGTTTATTTGGTTAAATATCACTTAAACATTCAAAATTAATTGAAAATATGATTTTTCGAGAGTCTCAACATGTCATAGATCAGCATTAATAATTATGCTTGTCGAACGTCAGGAACATCTACTTAACTATCATGCTAACATCGTTAAATAGGTATATATCACTACAAATATCTTTGGTCATATAAAGGGTTAAAATTCTTTGCACACATTAAAAATATACTCTCCTATAAGCGAGAAACATTTACGGGGCATCGGCCGATTTGAACGACGAATTGTCAGAGGCTGAGATGTTGTCGATTTGAACGCCGTGCACGAGTACTTCCTCGAATTCGTTCTCCTCCAACAAAGGTGCATCTAAAACCAAAACAATAAATGATCAAACACTCAAGTGTAATTAGATATTACCCTCAGTATTGACCACCGAGGAAGTGTCAAAGGATGCGAGGCTACCGCAGTGCACCCTGCAGGAACCTGGCTGGGAGCCGCTGTGCGATGAAGCCGTGTCCAGGGTTATGTTAGTCGAACCCTCGGAAATCGCTACCGTATCCGTAGAACCCATGGAATCAACACCCGAACGGGTGCTTGGAGAATGAGACGCACTAAAAATGAAACTCGTAATTACAACAAATTACACCAATTTTTACCCACAATGATCCATGGCGAGTGACCGTGACTAAATCCGGGTTGGGGGAGTTCCTTGTCCTGCGACCGGCCAAATTGGGCCACTGGGGCCGACCGAATCGGTACCCCACCGAAGATATACCGGATGGTAATGTGGTGGCAGATGCTCTACGCACAGCTTCGTCGTACGACGGCAGAGTATCCTGAAAAAGATCCAACGACATAATTTATACCCACCGCATAAATATTTCAAAGAGTAAAATAGTGGCGGTACCCGAGTTACGCAATCTCCCGAGACCGAACTCAGCCGCTGGGGACTAATTGCAATTTATTGTTTGGGGGATTTGTTTTAATTGAACCGCAACTCATTTACCAGCCGCGCCGCTCTCGCCATTAATTACCTAATTATAATTCAAATCAGGGGCGAACTGCTTGAAAAATCCCGCTATCTTAACGCTTAAATTCAGTTGTCGCGTAATTATAACTAATGAATCCCACAAATGCGACAGTGGTTGCACAATTTTCAACAACCTATCTGTGCGTTTTTTTTTTTTGTCGTCCAAGGTCCGCTCGTCCGATTGTTTTAGAAAGGATCTATTGTCCTATGTTTTCCTCGCACCTGTTGAAGATTCATGCAAACGCGACGTTTATTAAATTACGTTTTTACGACGGCAATTCGGTTGATTTCTGGCTGCGAATTCGCCAGGAATGTGGATTTCATAACGGCCGGTTTAAGTGACGGAGCCCTTCGACATATCGATGTCAGTTAAAATAACCGTTCAACGGTATTTTATTTATTAACTGGAAACATAATTTCGAGGCCGGGTCCATTGTGTCCATCGCGACGGCCGTTCGCATTATGTTTTGCATCAATCACTCGACGAAATGTCCAAATAAGATGTTTCGGCTTTTTTTTTGGCACGTCTGCGTTCCTTTTAAGTGTGTCGATAAACTGATGCGATTGACAAATAACGCACCTCGTTAGCGATCAACGCCAGGCGATCGGGATTGTTGAGGAGAATGGCGTGGTCACTGATGTCTGTTCTCAGGACGGTGGTGGAGGTGGACTCAGTCCTGGCGAGGGGTTTCTTCCGTTTTGACAGGATGGCACAGCAGAGAATTAGCAGTACCGAAACCACGCCGGCTCCGGTTACGACCGACCACAGTACTGCGTTCACAGTTTTTATTTTGCCCAGTATGTCGCCTTTGGGAAAGCCTGAAAGCGTTTTTAATTACTCAGGATATTAATGAACGTTATGGATAATCGTACATTTGTAATCTGGTGAATATTCGGGAGGTCCATTGGGTGGTACCCAGCATCCACCGATGGAACACGTTAAGATCTCAGTGCCTTGCAGGTCGTAGCTGTCCAAGCACTGATATGAGACCTGGGACTTAATCGGATATTTCTCCTGCGGGTTGTCCGTTAATATGTCGAAAATCTGGGCGTACGGTACTTTCGGAGGAGGAAAACACTCACGTGCAAACTCTATTAAATAAATATAGTTAATTATTATGATTAATTGATACAATTTGACCAGTTACTTACCACACTTGGGTAGTATGCCCTCCCATCGACCTTCGTTGCACTGCAGCCTGCTGGGTTGGCAGGGTTGGATGGTGTTCCTGTATCTGCCGACGCAGGACACTTCGATCATGGTACCGTGTGGCCACGGGGCAGTACGGTCATTTTCCACAGTCACCTCCGTGTGATCAATGGCTGGCAGATCCCTGCAGGGTGGTTTGTTGGCAGGATCTGAAACAACCCATTGCCAAATAGAGAAATTGTGATTAAAGGTTGGAAAAGTACAAATTTGTCAGTAGCTTTCACCAAAGTCGCAGGAAAAGAAGATTTCGAAATTCGCAGATATGTGCCCGCAGGTTGTAAGGTTTTGGCGCAGTAATTAATTCATCGTATATGGAAGTATGACTTATAATTCGCACGTTTAATAATTTTTTTAATAAACAATATTATGACTCCCAGCGGTTGTCAATAATTAACGTTACCGAGTGTTAAATTAAATGTTTAGATTTAAATGTTGAATAACAAATTCTAGGAATTTGAAATACGACTCTCCGAGGCTACCAATTTGGGGGCGTTATATGAATGGACGCAAATTTCGTGCTGTGAATCTAATTCGTTGAATACGTAATTCGTTCATTAAAATTCAATTATTACTGCATGGAATATATGTATAATCTAATTTTATGACGAAAACACTCCACATATACCAGGGTAAACTAAATTAATATCTAAAAAACACTGAGAACGCATTCAGGTACTTTCATAAAATTTGTTATACAAGTAGGTACCTATTAAAATAAGAACTGATTAAAATAGAAAACGTAACATTTTAACTTGTGTTATTGCCACGTTGACAACGGATGCGAAAGGCGAACGGGCAAAAATAGTGGTAGTTACAAGACCCCATGTTGGACGTACCCGTAAATTTCGCCCTCGCGCCGTGTACCGGCCGTGCTTTGCGGGATGCCGCCTCCTTTGATAGCGCGCCGCCGGTGATACGTTTACGACGTGGGAGGCCGCCAAAAATTCATTATTGATGCCCGAACGTTCTCCCCCCGTTCACTTCGGGGCTTGTAGCGGATGAAATGTGTCCGCGGCCCTTCATAAATATTGTGTCGCGGACCGGCCTCACGTTTTCTTTTACCCCGATACGCACGTTAATTAAAACGTGTCTGTCAAATATTTCGCATTTTAATTTATTGAGTACATGCAAATTATATTAAAAAATTATATTATTACTGTTTTGGTCTTATACAAAACACATTAAAATGTATTTATATTTACATAAACTTATATAAACCCAAAACATACCAGTCAAAACTTATTAATATACAGTGTTGCATAGTAATATTGAAATCAAGGTAAGTGTGATTCTATTTAATAACAGTCATCAGTTATTTGTCTAATAGTCACTTATTTGTTGTGACAATTCAATTCAGCAATGAAATATTAATGCAATATATAGGTCAAACTTTTGTCAATACATTATTATGCTTACGCAATCATATTATGCAAACACTTAGCACTTACACTATTTATTTTATGTAATTAATGGTTTTCATTTACCAAAAGGTCTTCTGTAAACAAATTGTCCAATCAATTTAATTTATTTGCCTGTTACTAAAAATAAACACCACAATTTGTAATTCATCATAACGTAAAAATACATTTCCATCATAAACTCTAGTTTTATTCGTTTAAATTATGGCGAATGCGCTGCTCAGTCAATTTCACTTCCAGGCCCCCACAAATGTATATTTTCATCTTGATAATCCCGTTGCTGATTCACTGCTACATCGAAATAAAAAATCGACGTGCCACAAAAATGCTGGAAAACCTGCGACAACCCATGAAACTTCCGTTCATAGGAACGACTTATAAATATTTTAATAAGAGTAAGGCGATTAATTAAACCATGGGTGGTGTTTAATTTAATTAATTAATTAGATTTGCATGTGGGGTTGCAAAATGTGATTGAAGAAATTGGGCTGCCGAATGTTACGTGGGTGTGTTCGACTCCCAGTTACACAACGAAAGACGTTGAAGAAGTTAAAACAATACTCAACAATTGTTTGGACAAAAGTAGCCATTACAAATGTCTAAACTTTGCTTTTAAAAATTCGTTGCTTTTAGCTCCAGGTACTTAAATTATTTACTGACACTTAGAGTATTATTGATTTGCGTTTTTATTAGTGGATGAATGGAAGAGGAACAGGAAAATTCTGGCTAAGGCGTTTTGCCAAAACATTCTGGACGACTACGTACCAATTTTCAATGACAAAAGTCTAATTTTATTAAACGTTTTAAACAATAAACGAGAGGAAACAAACATGTACGACATATTCCAAAGTTTGGCCATGGATTGTTTCTTACAAACCACCATGGGTCTAGACTACCAAATCCAGCAAAATAAAAACGACAAATACGTCAATATTCTCACGGAGTACAACATTGTCAAAGTCACAACATAACTAATAACAATATTTTTTTAGCATGCAACAAATTGCGATAAGACGAATTTGCAATCCAATCATGTATTCAGATTTTATCTTTGAATATTTTGGTGAAGGCAGCGTTTTAAAACAATTCTATCGCGATTTGCGGGAATTTGTGCTTGATGTGAGTAATGATACGGTTTTAACAATAATAGCTTTATCAACCTGTTTTAGATTATCGAAAAGAGAAAAAAACAAATTCAAGGTAACAAAACACAAATAAACAACAAAAATTATGATAACATGATTATTTCTATTCTAGACGACGATGGCTGGGTAAAAAAGGCTTTAATCGACATACTATTGACACAAAATGAAAAAGAACTATTCACAGACGAACACATCGTTTATGAAATACTTCTTTTCTGGTCGGCAGTAGGTTACCAAAATTATTTCTCGAACCACACTAAATGTAACAATTTTAGGCCTCTGACACAACGGGGGCAGCTCTGGCAAACGCTTGCACTTTACTCGGCATGCACCCAGAAATCCAAGTAAGTTACAACCAATCCCACAATCAACCATTTGAAAAACAAATTGTAGAAAAAGCTACACGAGGAAATATTGAACAATGTACGAACGGACAAACCCATCGAACATTCAGACCTAAAAAACCTGAGGTACACCGAAATGGTGCTGAACGAAACCATGAGGATCATGCCTGTCGTACCGCTGGTTGCAAGAACTGCTACTGAGGACCTAAAACTGGGGGATAAAACAATACCTAAAGGCACCGACCTGGCGGTGTCGGTGTTTAATGTTCACAGGGATGAACGGTACTACAAACAACCCGATAAGTTTGTGCCTGAACGATTTAGCCAAGAGGAGGTGGCGAAGAGGCCCCAGCATTGTTTCGTACCGTTCTCAGCTGGACCACGAAACTGCATAGGTAACAATAGTCACATAATGGAATTAGTTGTAAATATTTGCGTTAATAGGTTGGAAATACGCTATGATGTTAATGAAGACGGCTCTTGCAAACGTGGTATTAAACTTCGAGATGTCATCCAAGCACAAATCGGTCGACGAGTTGAAATTAGAGTCGGATATTATATTGAGAACGAAAATACCTTTGGATTGTACTTTTAAACCAAGAAAAAATTAAACACGTTTACGCAATGCAGTTTATTTTGTACCCTTAACAAAAGGTTTTTTTTAACTACTACGGACAATGAGTCCATTGTGCTGGTTCTTGAGAGGTTATTACTGGACGTTTCAATGGGACTGATGCTTATCTGGTGGGAACGTTAATTAGGCACATTATCACGCTTATTTGTCGAGTCTATGGAGATTTTGAATAAGTCGTTTATTGTGCATGAGTTAAGAGTAACGTTTAATCGTTGTACAGGAAGGATGTGGTTTAAGATAAATGATAAATGACAGTGTCAGTTACAGATAAAGTCGACTGCTTTAAAATAACATTATGATCGCCTACCTGGGATAAATTATAAGGACACAATGAAAAAAAAACAATTGAGTAACACATAAGCATACTTTATTCATCAATATTTTTATTTCCTTATATTGTCACATATTGATTACATTAGTGTTTGCTATAATTATTTTATATACTCGATTAGCTAAACTATCATCCATCTACTGATATATTTTTGGTAAGATCATACCTTGTTTTTGGTAAAAATACTTTTGTGTCCATCGACACCAAGGCTCCTGATATAACTTATACGCAACAGTAGTGTGCTTTCAGTGAAGGGATAGAATTTGGAAGATGTTAGAATGCATCAAAATTATTCTGAATGTATTTACATTAAGTACAAACATAATTAAAGCAGCATTTTTAACATAATCGTGAGGACAAAGATCAAAAAAAAACGTAGTGTCTTTAATACTAACAAAAATTATATTCGAGTATTTACAAAATATCTAATAACAATTTGTTTTAATAGTTTTTATAGTGTATAATTTGATTAATTAAAAATAAATAAATTATAGTGGTATAATTTGTATTCTTACAGAGTAAAACAATTAAGTAAAATGTCATTTTTAGGCAGGCGACCACAGAGAGGTCGATAATCACACTTGACTAGACTAGAATATTTGAAAAAAATTGTTAAACATGTATAATATATTAATTAGTCTTATAAGAGTTCAAATAGGTATTGTAAAGGTGTATAATTGTATCACTCTGTAAATTCAATAATAAATAGGAACAATGACAAAAAAGAGCATTGAGGGTATCTATAAAAAATATAATATGCACAGTATGTAGGACTAGCTCTAAGTAGAAAAATAACATATTCAGTATATTACATAAAAAATAATAAATTAATAAATGTGGAATGTACACTATCACAATTGTGAAACGCTAATTTTTTAAAACAATATGAGTAATAATTATTTTCTATAGGGAATTTTATTTAGTTTTGCTGTAATCTAAGCTAGGATATACAGGTTAAACCTGATTTTTTTCCATGTGAAAGTATCAAATAGATAAAAAACTATTACGTCTTACATAACTGGTAACTTATTTTGTGATACATTAAATTTAATATTAAAAAAGTGAACACTTTCACATGGAAATCCAATTTTAGTTAATTCTCATTGAGCCTGCATGTTTCAATGTAAAAATCCCGCATAATTCCATCCAAAACAACAATTACATGCCGTCAAAAACGAAAAATAATATACTCAAAGCATTAAGCGACGTGTTGAACAATATCTGGACATCTGCATTAACAGTAACCTACATCATATATATTACAAAACTTAAAAAGATCACTACTTGGCCTCCCCGTACCGCTACTACAGATTTCCGAACGGATCGAAAGTGACTTCCTGATGTGCTGGCTGTTGCTTAGGACTGCCCGAAATTGGCTGTTGCACTGCGCCCATCGGATACTGCATCATCGGTTGGCCCATCATGCCCGGATCCATCATCATCTGCTGGCCCATCGGCCTGTAACTGGCGCCCGTCGTGGCCGCCATCGGTTGCGGCTGCCATCCACCCTGAGCAGGCTTCGGCTGGTTCTTAGGCGAGTTCCACTGGTTCCCGCGTCCCGAGTCCATGGTCAAGTTCTCCACCAGCGAATTGAGACTGGACTCCAGATCGCCGGTCAGGATTTTCGAGGGTTGCGGCGGACGTTGGGGCGCGGGAGCCGTCGCCTGCGGCATGAACTGGGGCTGCTGCGGCACCTGCTGCGGCTGCACGTCGCCCACCAACGGATCGAACACCGACGGTTCGTTGGTGTTGAACAGTCCGGCCGAGGGGAAGGTTTGGGTTGGAGCCGGGGCTTGGAAATTGGTCGGAAATCCGTTAGACCACATAGTGTTGGCGGGTTGGGCGGGTGCTGTGGTAGCCGGGGCGGCGAACACGTTTCCGTTTGCTTGCGGAGCTGAAAAATCGGCGAACGGATTGCCCAGTCCTAGCAAATCATCCAGAGCGCTCTTGGGTTGACTCGAAGGAGGTTGTGGGGCTGTTGTGACGGGGTCGCTTCCGAACAGGTCTAGGATCTGATCGTTTTTGGGGGCAGCCGGCTCTTCGCTTAGGAACGGATTCGTGCTGGCCGGTGGGGAACCCACGTTCGCCTTGTACTTATTGATGGCTGCCTCCTCTTCCGCCACCGCAGCCGTTTCGAAGGCGGAGCCGAAGGCATTGCTGGTGTTGGATAGAGCGTTTACTCCGCTTTTCAGGTTCTTTTGGTTTGTGGTGGCGGTTGGGGTGTTGCCCTCCAAGGAAGCCAAGTGTTGTTCGAGGGCGTCCAGGAGGCTGTTGGGGGCTCTGGTTAGATCTGGTATGTCTCCTTTGTCGATGCCTATATTTTCTGCGACCTTCAGGAATTCACCTACGCGGTCCATGCGGATGAGGAATTTTTTGTAGAGATCCAAAGCCTCTCGGCACTGTTTCTTGTTGATTTCGAAGTACTTTTCTAACAAGTTAATGATGCCGTCGTTGTAGCAAGCGAATAATCTAATTAGATCGCGGAAGAGCAGCATGAAGCACATGTTTATCACGCCGTTGGTGAGGTCGTTCGCCGTGCAATCGAATTCCAGAAGGGCATCCAATTGGCTTTGTAAAATTGGCAGAGATTTTAAAAGGTTGTCCACGTTCATTGTGCGGAGAGTGCCTTCCTCTTTGCCACGTTTAACTTTGCAAAAATCAAAAGCTACTCCTCTATACGACAAAGCCTTTTCGTTCAAGTATTTGGCATACCGTCTGATAAATGGGGACATGTCATATCCGGTCCTGGCCCCCACAGCACTCTGTACCCCCGTCTTGTCGACGAAATTGGATAAATTAAATGATACGTTACTAGAAGCCAGATACTGCGTGAACCTTTCGTTCCCGTAACACATGACATGGTGCGTCGTGATCAGGGCCTTAAACACGACCACCCAACTGGTGCTCTGCGACCTTTCGATCAGTAAATTGGCCATTTGCGGTATCGAAACGTTCGGCTCGTTGGTGCAGTGCACCAGATAGTCCAAGTGCTTCTTCTTGGGGCCGAGCATCTCCTCCGTGGTCGCCTTGCAGACGGACTTGGCCAGTCCCTGGCCCGCGAGGCTGTGCTTGGCCGCCAGCAGCCGGTCGTTTATCGTTTGTCCCGCCATTGTCCGACCGTTTATCGACGACGATTTGCACACGCACACACCACACTGGGACACCGGGCCCCCGACAACAACGATTTCTCGACGGGAGAGACGGGGTCGATGATGTGAAGTTCCCGACCGGCGAAATCAATAAGTATGAAAATAAACTGGGTCGCCGCGACCTCTGCCGCGCGGTCGGCCGATGTACGGCCAATTAAAACGCAGGATGCTGCCGTAAAAAAAATCTACTGTCGCACTAAAGAAACTTGATGTTTTTCTAATCGTCGGCAATTTTTAAAGAACTTTGCTGTCTCCAATGAGATTCCAATTGGATTCGATCGAAATTATTTCGGCCGAGGCGGCATCTATCGTAATGAAGAACAACCAAAGCGCAACCGTTACGAGGGCACATATAAATGTTCTTGCAACTTTTTATTCTTTTAATTGTTTCATACATGCAAAAATAATTTTGATATTTTGACTATTAAAAAATTGTAAATTTAGATAAATACCACCAAATTTTGAAGTTTTAACATATCGAATAGTTTGTTTTTTGTTTGTTGTAAATTTGTCAATATCAAAATGTCAAAATAAACAACAGCATTTTTTAAATAATAACATCTAATGACGCACAAACACGCTAAAATTATTTTGTCAATGAAATATTTATTTATACAATAAATATACAGTGTGTCCCATTTGAAAACAAGAAACCCTCATACAATTTGTATTTTTTATCCGATGTTCCCCAGGATGGATCCACCTTGTCGTGGTCCTGGGGCTCAGTACCACTCCACAAACCAGTGGCAGTGGGAAGCTAACGGATCCAACCCCGCAATCCTTTCCTTTCCCTCTTTGTTCAAAAAAAATCCGATGTTTACAAACTTATTTTCAATTGTAAATCATAAAAATATGTATTTAAATACAAAATGTCTCACTTTTGGGCCCAAAACCATTTCCTACCGGGTAATTTTTAGGCTTGAAAATTGGAGAAATCATACTAACAATTTTTTTATAAAGAATCTGTATAGTACCCCACTGGAAATGGGTATATACCAAATCATGAAAAAATATACGTATTCATAATTCTATGAAAAAATTAAAAAATTATATTTTTCTTAATTAAGTACTCTATGAAATAAACTGTACTCTTAATACTCAAATTAATAACTAAATTTTCGAATGTTACTAATATTAAAAATTACATTTTTTTGTTTTTATTCTTTAAAATATAATATAACTTAATTTTTAAATTAAGATATGAGGGTAAAACGTTGTAAAACGGACAATTAAACAGTTTCAATGAATATTTTGTGCGTAAGTTCTACAGAGGCACTTTTAAATGTGCCTTTTTGCGCCAAGTTGATTCATAAGTCAACCTTGAATTGTCTATTTAGTTTCAACATTCTCGCATGCGTTTTCAATGGTAGGGGAGCTAAGGCGTGCCTCTAACCAATGAGATAAAATTGCACAAAGATAACAACAAACTTATGAAAAATATATAATAACTTCATTGAACCCAATAGGGGATTGACGGAAGCAAATAAAATTTGAGTTTTAAGACTCTTAGAATAAGTATAGCAGTGACGGGTAACCTCGCTTATAAAAATGATTTTACTAACATAACGTTATGAAACATATTTTTTATATTTTTATTCTTTAAAATATAATATAACTTAATTTTAATATGTTAACTGGACAATATCATAATATGATTTCACAAAGTTAAACTGGTGTTGCTAATTTTAATATGAAAAATGGAAAAGTTAAATCTCAGATAAATATCATTTGATAGACAGACTATTTTTTACTTATTTACACCAAAACAAGTTAATAGAAGCTCTATTATAGTAAATGAAACAAATAGACTAAAGAAAGCTTACAATATTTTTAAAATAATATGCATTACTATTTATTTTTTTCTGTGATGGGTGTTTGAATGATTTATTTTTAAAATTTTAGATACATACTATAAAAATGCATTAAAACTGTTGCATTATTTTAAAAATACTTGTTGGCATTGGCAACAGAATATAAAAATTGCTCATGCTATTACCTTTCAGTCGAATTTCGCAATGGGGGGCACCATTGGGAGACCAAATGCCGCCCTCCAGACACTGCAGGACACTGTACCCAACCAACGAATACCCAGAGTTGCACTTGTAGTGGATCCTCTGCCCAATATAAAAATTGTTTCTTTCGTTGGGATCGTCGTTTTCCATTATGTAATACCCATTCATTATATCCTTGGGCCTGGGACAACTGTTGGCCGAACACCTGGCCACAGACCCAGTCCAAATACCCTTTTCGCACACCCTATACTTGCTCTCTTCTGGTACCAGAGTGTAGCCTTCGCCGCAGGTGTACGTGGCCAGCGCGTTCTTGTGATAGTACCCGTTGTCGTCCTTCTCGCCCTCGATTTCCAGCGCCCCGTTCTTCAGATAGGGTGGCGGGCTGCATCTTTTCACGCAGCTAGGTCGGATGGAGTCCTCCCACATGCCGTCGATGCACTCCACTTGGGCCTTACCGTCGAGATCGTAGCCCTCCTCGCAGGTGACGATCGCCACTTGGGTCGGCCCCTCGGACTTGTACTCTATGATGCCGAAGTCGACGTTGTAAAACTCGGGGCACTGGAACTCGCTGTCTTTGGTGCCGTTCAGGAATCGGATATCGCAGATCGCGGCCTGCACGAACAGCAACAATAGCAATGATTGTTGCATTTTGGTCGCTTGTTGTTTCTATTTTGGTTTTTGGTTAGAATCCATTGTTTTGGAAAACAAAAGTTTTGACAGTCCGCGGATCGATTCGATTTGGTTTTCTGGTCAAGGACGATGCACTATTATGTCATGTCTAATCAATTAGGTTTTTTTATCAAATTAAATGCGACCAGCTAGTTTATACAAATATATTGCAAAGCTCCTCGATATTAATTCACTTTTGCTACGGTGCAATATGTAATATTTATATATTTAAATTTGTGTTAAGCCTTGTCTTAAGCTCATTATCATTTATCAAACTGTGTAAATCACATTTGTTAACAACAAAATTTGATTAAACATATTATTTGATAATTACAGAATTCTCTTATTAAAACATACATTTATTTTTAAGATACAGATAAAGAAAACTTTATTCTTAGTTCAAGATTATGCCACTTCAGGCGCTACTGTATGCCAAATTTTAAATTTGAATATCAGTGGCGCTACTCAGAAGAGGCAGGTGAACCAGTGTCTCACGTATGAAAATGATTTTATTGAATAATGTTTGTTAATATTTAAAAATACATTTTTTTGTTTTTATTCTTTAAAATAGAATATAACATAATATTTAAACAAAGATAGAAACACGCATGTTTTACGTTATTGCATCAACTATCAACCAATAACACAGTGAAGTTGACATGGTGAAGTTTTTATTAAATTAATGTGTATTTCTAGTTTAAATAATTATGATAAAAAGCTGTTAAATAATTAAACCATCCATTTCCTAATTTGAATATTGTAACAAATACGGGATTTACTGTATATTGATACTATAAATTTAATTGGCAATGTACAGTAATAAATTATTTTGCTGGTCATGTCTTTTATTTTCAAAAGTTAGTGAAGATATTTAGTTTAAAAGGATTTTTTATGATTTGAAAAATTATCTTGTGCACTAATTTTACTAATCATTCGAATTGTATCTTGTTCTTATTTTTTTTTTCAATTGTTACATAATATGCAATTTTTCCTTTTATCAATATTACTGCTATTAAAGATACTTGAAAATGTACGTGTATCTAAACTGCGTAGAACTAACAAAAATAAATAATATATTTACTTATAAACATCTTGAGTTTCAAGAGCTCATAACATCCAGCCAATAATAATGTAACTTTTGATAAGAGCAAGTATATGTAACGCAAAACTTACACACCTTTGAATAATTTCACTTTAAATTGACTAGAAATATGTTTGGAAAACTTGTTGCTTTCTTGGTGATCACTGTTGCCAGTGCAAGAGATCTGTACCTCTTCAACAAGTTGGATACAGATATTATTGTTTCCATCACTGGAAAATCTGATGTGTCTTTAGGTGTAGGAACTGAGGTAAATAACTTTTTGCATCACTTCCGTTTATATATTACTCATTTTCAATATTTCTGTAGGAAATTGTGTCTGTATCAGAAGAATTCCAAGGTAGAATCGTTGCCAAAAATGCCGACTGCAAGAGTGAAATTTGTGACAGCGTTGTAACACTTGTAGAATTGACTCTGAATGAGAATGTAGACTTCTATGATGTCTCCCTCATTTCAGGCTTTAACCTCCCCGTCAGGGTAATATCTGTATAACAATAATTAGCAATGTGTTACTAATAATAAATAATTTATTTAGGTAGTGGCGCGTTCCTCCGGCTTCTGCAGAGAAGCATCCTGTTTCAACGAAAACCTGTTAAAATCTTGTCCCAATGAAAACAAAGTAGAAGTTGATGGTGCTTTAGTTGCTTGCAAGTACACCTCTAAACTTTTCGCCGAATGTTATGAGGCCATTTCATCTGATGATGAATCGGCAATTTTTAATTGCCGGGGGCAACCCAAATACAACATTATCTACGAATTTGTTTAATAAAAACAATAGCTTTGTCGAATTATATTATTAATTCTGTTTCTATTATTTTATTCATCCCTAACGAAAAGCCTAAAGCTAATATAAGATTTCGTCTAAGGGAGTCATCAGTCAGAAAAGCCTCCTGTGTAATTGAAATCGTTCCGTGTAATTCCACGTGCATCCTTGACCGTAACCTAGGAAACAGCATCCCAATGCCGTTCCAATACCATGTCAACGTTTTGACCTAAATATTTGGAGGCGCGGCTCACAATATGCCTCAACTGCACTTTTTGGAAACTTTCGACTGTTATGAAAGTTAAATAGTTTCCTCATTGAAGGAGTATCTACAATAATTGAATTACATACAAAATGAATCTACGATGTATTAATTGATTGATCACTTAAATAAATAAAATGTGTTATCTGTACAAACACTTAACTTATGCAGTTTAGGTGCTAAAATTAATTTAAACTTAAGAGATTACTGATACTGCACGTAGTTTACTAAACATGTTTTGAAGGATACATATTATATTATTATACAAGTGCAAATTAAATATAGTGTCTACTGAAAGTGAAAAAGTATAATCTAGATTAAAACACAGTGTTCTTTATATATTCTCTATTCAACAACAATACCATACTTCAACAACAGTAGAAAAGACTCTTATAATGATTGCCCGTTTGTAAATCATTAAAAAATTACAGACAAAATGTAGAACGAAGACTCTCTACATTTGATCAACTGATATTATTGTCAGGAACGACAGACTTTAAAAAATACAATAATCTATTTATGTAACAAAACTGTTCGTCCACAATAAAAAAATGTGTCAAACTCGAAATATTCGATTTAGAAAAAAATCAGTCGGTAAAATGTTAAACCCTGCATGGCAGTTGAGCAGCTTTAACATTTTTCTTAGGTCCCATGGAAACCATCAAATAAATTATTATGAACATCGATTCAATGTTTGTTCTCTGTGTTGACCAGTTTTATCATCACTTTGTAGTAATCGTGGGGCGATTGGGTGTTGTAGATTTTTTTGCCATTTTCGTCCTTGTAATCGCCGTACTTAACACTCTTCTCCGTGAAGAAACCGTTCGATTCGGCCACCTTTTGGGTGAACAGGCTCGTCGCATCCGTTTTCAGCAACTGAAAATTAATTAAGGGGGTATAATTTTTTTGCAATTACATTTCCACAAGAGGCCAACCGCAAACAATGGACTTTTCAAGCCATTGAGAATATTAGTGGTGAGAGCTGGATCTGGCTTTCAGTTTTCATTTTACGTATTTCTGAAACGCGATTCATAAAAATTCATAACGCTGCAGACAATAAACGTTAATTGCTGTTCCAAGGAAAAATGGGTTGAAGAGTTTAATGTTGATTGAAATAAATGAATGTGAACGTCTGAAAAATATTATATTCACTCTTAAATCGAATCTAGAGAAAATGTGCACATTTATGAAACTGGAAATGTTTTGACAAAGTTAGTTGAAAGTGTTATATTCTTATTTTAAAATTTACATACTTTAAATCCTTTTTCAGCGGCTAAAATTCCGCTTCGATTGAAAAGTTCCTTGGCAAGTCCTCGACCTCTATAGCGACTATCAACAGATAAAATCCTTATTTCAAATATTTCTTCGACGTTATATTTTGAGAACAGATCGATCTCTTTGTTGACGTTATTCAACAGGCCGAAAATTCGATGATACTGAAGGTTGTCTATGGACTTCATCTCCTCTATAGACTTTTCAACGTCGCCCCTTTTCGACAAACCGTTCAGCGCCACGCCAGCTATCTAAAACAAAACAAAAAAATTTAATTTAACCAAGTGGTTGAATTCCAAACGAAAACGGCCGATTCTCCCTTGGAATAACCGGAAGAAAATCGATGGCAAACTCATTAGTGAACCAATTAGCAAAACACACTTCCAAGACCGGATGATTCAATGCGAACCCGTGATCTTATCGTCCCGGTTTCGCGTCAATATCTGAAAAATGCGCTTGATTAAATGAGCCAGCCGTAACGAAATTCCGAAGGAACATATTGGAAATGCCGTCTTCAATCCGTCTTTTATTGCTTATATTAAAGCCAGATGAATTTATGGGTGTCACATAAAACCGATTCCGTTGGACTATATCGTGAATTGGTGGAAATTTCTTTTCGATTTGTGTATTGGAATTTATGGAGTCGCCTTTAGTTTGCAATGTAATCTACATGGAAATTGATATAAAGTGTGTTGTTTGATGGAGACGGTTACGAAGTGGTTGAAGGCTTAATTGGCCATTAAAAAAGTTCTTCCGCTTCTTTGAACGTGGAAATGAAGTGAACGACTTGCAAATTACTTAAATCACTTCAGATTCAGATTATGCGAAGTTTTACGTTCTTGTACGACAACTATTTAATATGCTAATTACTTGTCATAATAACTTATTAAACGATGCAGAAGTTCAAAAGTTCGTCATATAATATTTTAATTAGTTAAAATGGGTCCACTTCAATCATATTTGATTTGATGTATAAGTATTTCACTAGTTTGTATAAAATTCGACATAAATAGATGAAGAAGCCAGACAGGAAATTCAATATTGCGTAAAGTGTTATTTCTACCTTGTGTACTTTATTTCAATCTGGCTCTACTCCAAAAAAAAACTAAAAAGAGACAGACCAAGGAAAGTATCCGAAAATGAAGACTGACATTTGCGACTGAAAGCCAGTTCGGACACTTCAGCGGACAAATGATTGGAATGGGCAGGGTGTCATGTTCATTAGACGGAAGAATGGTAATCTTTTTTCACAGATAAAAGTAGAAATGGGCTGCACAATGATGATAGTTCAGCTCAATAATTTTACTGCTCTGATATACGGAAGGGACCTTGTTAAGGGTAAAATGTCAAACTTTCATGCTGTTATAGGCGGAAACTTTGTCTTTGTTGACAATAATGCTTATGCGTGCTGCTCAGAAAGTGTCTTCTTACATCTCGATACGTATTGACAATAACCCCCAAAAATACCTGACCTAAATCCATGAACATACATGAGATATGTTAAAACGCTTTGAACTATAATTGAATATATATTAAATATAATATAATGTATATAATATTTACCAAGAAGTATTGAACAATGTCATAAACATGGAGGACATATAATATGCTAAATTTTATGTATGTATATATAATATTTTATAATATGTATTTTTTTATTTAAATACATATTTTCATCTTTTTAGTTTAGATATTATTTAATATTTATTTATTTTATTCTAATTATTCTATATAATAAATTAATAATATTAAACTCATATTTATAAATAAATAAATATTCATTCGAATTTTATATACATTACTTTATCTTTTAGAATATTTAGAATAATATGCTAAATAATATCTTTAAACTAAAAAAAAATAAAAATATGTATTTAATTTAAATATATATATATATATATATATATATATATATATATATATATATATATATATATATATATGTCGGAGGGTTCATGTGAAACGCAAGTAGTACTATGGGTTGCATACTTATAGTACTTGGGTGGAATCAGCGGAAGTGCTAAGCAGGGGATGGTACTCGAACCGAGGGTGACGGTAGAGGAGACCTGCGAGGGCGGACAGTTAAGCTCCGTCAGGGAAGCTGCGTAGAAGTCTTGGCTTGGCATAACCGTCGGGATCACCGCGTTTCATACAACTCCTACCTAATTGTTTGACTATTAGTTGTAATCCTGTGCCTGTTAGTTCAATTACATTGTAAGGACTATTTGCGTGTTATTTAATATTCGAAATGGCCGATAATCCTGACCGCGCTGCGACATCAGAAGTGGGATCTGAATCAAGATTTGAATCAGGATCAGGATCTGGATCTGGTGGAAGTGAAGTGAAGTGGGAGTCTTTATTGGAACAACAAAATAGGAACTTTTTGGCTCTTCTACAAGCTCTGCGGCCACCGTCGAATCAGGTCAGTGTAGAATTGCCAGAGTTTGATCCGGATACAGAGAACGCTGATGCACAAGCTTGGATCTCGACGGCAGATATGTGCATTTCGGACAAATCAATGAGTGGTGCTCCCTTGATAATTTTGCTTAGTAAAGCTTTAAGGGGTCAAGCATCCTCTTGGCTATCAAAAGTGACATACCCGGAGATGACGTGGTCGGAATTTAAAGACATTTTTGCGTCAAGATATCATTGTCCCGAAACAACAGCGACTGTTTTTCTAAATTTCCTAAACAATAAGCCAAAGGATGATGAATGTCTTGCATCGTATGCAGCTCGCCAAATGACGTCGCTAATGACTAGGTGTTCGAATCTGACAAGAGAAGAAATTCTAGCGAGTGCAGTTCTTGCACATATCGCATCATTCGAACCCAGGACTCGTCGACTTGCGATTACCTCCGACATCGATACAAGAGCTAAACTGCTAAAAGAACTGACCGTTTTTTTCTTATATGAAAAGGAAATCAACGACGAACGACTTCGACCACAACCCCAATAAAAAGCCTAAATTATCAATGGCTTCAACAATATGTTACAATTGTGGGAAATTGGGTCATAAATCGGACAAGTGTCGGAGCTCAAGAAATGATGAGAACCAGATGTCGAGACCCAGTACCTCGAGTGGACACCCATCATTCAATGGACCAAATTCAACGAAGCCATCGATTGCCTGTTTCAAGTGTGGACGACAGGGACACTTTGCATCACGTTGTACTGTACCCAACCACTTAGACGCCAATCCGTAGTCGAAGGGATCAAGTACCGAGCGTCGCGTCAATATGTGTTTGGTAAACACACCTGCAGCCACTTTAAAACATAAGGGTGAGAAGTTTTCATTTTGTTTTGATTCCGGGTCGGAATGTTCGCTCATTAAAAAATCTATATCACTTAAGCTTAATGGTAAACGATTTTCTAATGTTGTTGTTATGACTGGCATGGGACAGATGAGTATAAACAGTACCTAACAAATTTAGGCTGTTGTTGAAATTTATAATATCTCTCTTGAAGTATTGTTTCACTTTTTACCGGATTATTGTTAGCAACATGACACAATGATTGACCGAGAAATTTTGAGTAAAGGATTAGCTGTTCATATGACATTTGAGGAACTTAGCCTAAAGAAAATCAATGTAGTTAACATGTGCGTTTTAAACGATTCCTACAAAATTAATTTTCAAAATTTAGACATAGAAACTGACAAAAGCTAGATTTTCTTTTAATATGGAGAAATGTTCTTTTCTTAAAAAAGTCTATTCAATATCTTGTATATCAAGTTTATGAAGTATGCAAAATTTACATAAATATCATAAAGTCATGTTTGATCGCTCTAAAGTCAGACACCAAACAAAATTTGATCCTATGTTTAGAATTGTTTTCTTCCTGATAGAGGTATTGAATGGTAATCTATATTTTTGAAGTCATTAAGTAGCAATCGAACTTATAAGTAAGCGCATGAAAAATCGTGGAAAATGCCAGAAAGTTATATTCCAGTTGAACTTGAAGGCGTTGAAAGAGACGTCAGTTTGAGTCCCAGTAGTGAGACTGTGGATTGTCTTACATGTGTCGATCTGTAACTGCAAGTGCAAAATCAGTTGGTTTTGATCATGGCGCAGGGGGCAGAGGCAATGTAGAGACGTTGTGTGTAGATGATCATTGTTTAGACGATGATTCATGTGTTTAATTGGGAATATTAACAAAGGCATTTGAATTATTATCAATGTTCATGTTTGGATATTTTGAAATAGATCTAAACAGTACCTGTGTTGAATGGAATCGGTTGTCTTATTTTGGGAAAGAGTTAATTGTAAAAATGTAATAATTATTTTATGAGTGTCTTGTAACAGATATTTATTTGGTATGACCGCATAAAGAAAATGCCAGAAAACTTTGTACCCAATGACGATGATTTAATCACTTTTTCTGAAGAAGAAGAATCAACGTAAATAATAGTTTAAATCTTAATTTTATTCATTTTCTTATATTTTTTATTATTATTTTATCATTGGACTGAAAACTGTGTGGACACTGATTAAGTTGAGAGCCGTCGCTGGTAAAGTGGCGAAGAGATTTTATCGCTGGTTAAGTGATAATTTCTAGTGAGAGCCGTCGCTGGTAAAGTGGCGAAGAGATTTTATCGCTGGTTAAGTGATAATTTCTAGTGAGAGCCGTCGCTGGTAAAGTGGCGAAGAGATTTTATCGCTGGTTAAGTGATAATTTCTAGTGAGAGCCGTCGCTGGTTAAGTGGCGAAGAGATTTTATCGCTGGTTAAGTGATAATTTCTGTTGAGAGTCATCGCTGGTTAAGTGATGACGAGTCTGTATTGCTGGTTAAGTGATGCAGATCTTGAGGTTTTCATGTCCATAGATAAACTCTAGTCTTATATTCGAAAATATCGTAGATGTAACACGCATTGGGGCAAACTTTTATGCATTTGATTTGAAAGGTTGATAAAACTATCGATAGCCTGATATTAGTCAGGAAAAGCCGAATGAACTATTACTGTTTGAACTTAATTTGCAGGAAAATCACACGAGGACGTGTGACTTGTCAGAATGGCCGTGTCGGAGGGTTCATGTGAAACGCAAGTAGTACTATGGGTTGCATACTTATAGTACTTGGGTGGAATCAGCGGAAGTGCTAAGCAGGGGATGGTACTCGAACCGAGGGTGACGGTAGAGGAGACCTGCGAGGGCGGACAGTTAAGCTCCGTCAGGGAAGCTGCGTAGAAGTCTTGGCTTGGCATAACCGTCGGGATCACCGCGTTTCATACAACTCCTACCTAATTGTTTGACTATTAGTTGTAATCCTGTGCCTGTTAGTTCAATTACATTGTAAGGACTATTTGCGTGTTATTTAATATTCGAAATGGCCGATAATCCTGACCGCGCTGCGACATATATATATATATATATATATATAAAAATATGTTTATGTATTTAAATTAAAAAAATAATAATAAAATATATAATTTAAATAAATTATTTAAATTTAATATAATATTAAAATAATAATAATAAAATATTAAATTTAAAAAAATAATAAAATATTTAAATTCAGAAGTGATTTTAAAAAAAAGTATATAAAAATCGTGTCGTCATTGACATTTTTACTTTATTTTTTAGAATATTTTAATTAAAAGTTTTCGTAAATTTATTTAGTAAAATTATACATGAGTTAATAAATTTAACATAAATGTGCAATTTATATTCTTGATAAAATTTATCGATATATAAATATTATAATTTTTTAAATTTAAATTAATTTTTTTATTACTATAATATTAAAAATTTGATTTTATTTTTTTAAATTAAATATTTAATATTTATTTATAGGAAAATAACTCGAATGTCTTGATAATAATAATATGTTCAGTCATTTGAGGGAAATCTACTTAAATTAATTACTTATTTTTTTAATATTTTAATTTAAATTTTTTAATTTTTTATTTTACTTAATTTAAAATATAAAATAAATAAAAAAGTAAAATATTTTATTTTATTAATTTAAATGTTTTATTATTTTTTTAATTTGAATTGAAAATTTTGATTTTTTGTAAAAAATTAAATTAAATACTTTATTTTATTAATTTTAAATTAAGTATTTTTTTTTTAAATCTATGAAAGGATTTTGAAATTAAGCAAAAAATTAGCATCACAAAATGTTTGATTCTTACACATTAGACTCTAACATCTGATGTAAAAATAACAAAAATATATAACAATATTACAAAATAAAAACAATATATATCAAAAAACGTTTTATGACAAATTTATCGACTTCTGTTTAGTCAATTTGAAGTTTACAGTTTATTCTTTTTCAATATTTGGTGTATTACCACCACAATATTTAAAAGATTTGACAACGTTAATATAATAAAAAATATAACAAATAATCTCATGTTTAAACAGTAAATTAAAGAGAAAAAATAATTTTAATGCTAAATCACTGGTGTTTTAAGCTTTCTAGCAATTGTCTTAGACTTAGAAATTAAAAATATGTTCCACGATTCTGTCATGGCTTCTTCTATTAATAATATATGTTAGTTCTTGGACACCTAATCGATTATAAAATATAAAAATAAAATAAACATTCATACCACTCCAGTCTCGGTGTCCAGGGCCATCACTGAGAGTCCTTCTTGAAGGGTGGCCAGGTCGTGGTGTTCGAGGAGCTCGCACTCCTCGCCAACTTGGCAAAAACCCACCGAAACATTGAGGGGTTCGTCCGGGAAATTGAAGCGCAAATGATGTATGACTTCGTCGAATCTATTTTCCGGTATAACTTGGTACTCCATTTTTTTTCCTATTTACTGTTTCGTACTCTGAAAAGTGGAAATTAAACTTTGTGAGTGGTTTTTAAAAACACTTACTGGGTAGTTTTTGGACCGAAAACTGTTGGTTAAACGTCGTAAAACTTTTCCGTTGCTTTGTGCTCGACCGTAAAGAGCAACAGGCGAGTATTTAATGAAAAATTTTATTTGACGCTGACCGAGTTTATTAGACAATTTATGAGCAGTAAAACCGTGTAAACAATTTGTCATAAATTGTTTCGGTAGACTTGTAGTCGTCAGTTCACAATTTCTCGTTTAAACAAAAGGAGCATTACGATCATTTTAACATTTATTTGGTGGGGAAACTACCTTAAAATAAAATGAGAAAAAGTTAATGGAGATGTAATAGCATTTAGGTAGGTGATTCGTGGTGACCTTTTTAATTTGGGTAAACAAGTTCTAATTACTAGAATCGATTGACGTCACTCATTTTTAATTAAGAATTTATTGGATTATCTGACAGTTTCTGGGGAGCTAGCCTTTATAAATAAAAAGTTTATAGTTAATAAATTGGTGAACCAAATGATATAAAATGATCCCAAATAAATTAAAATAAATCTATTATTTTTTCTCGTTTATTTAGAGGTAATAAGGTATATGTAAGGTATATGACGTTTTAATTAAAAATAAATTTAATAATAATGACGATGATAATGATGATGCATATTTTACATAAACATGGGCAAGTTATTAATAAAATTTATTTTAAGTAAATAAATAATATTATATGTTATTATATTTTTTTATATTTTATTATATATTTTAATAAAAATAAAAAATATTTAGTAATATATAGAATAAATAAATGTAAATAATAAATAATATATAAATTAAAAAATGAACTAATTTTTAATTTTATATTTTATTAACAAAATATAAGTCACTTTTATAAACCAACAATTTAAAAAAAAATCAAAAATAAACGACATAAGCCCAACAAAAGCAAATCATTCAAACAAATGATCGAAAGAAATCACTTACTAATAAAAACGAAACGGTCGTAAAGGCAATGTTCTGGATGATGGGGATGCGTGCGTGCAATCGGGAGTGTCGGGCAATACTAAGGCCCAAAAAGTTTCTCTCCCGATTCCATTCCCCTTTTAGTCCTGTTGCTTCTGTTCGCTATAGCAACGGCCGGGATACGGTCCTATCCAGAGACGGATTAGGTTTAATTGGAACGGGATTCGCCGCCAGGACTAATTGGGTCTCCGGTGGCCTTTTTTTCGGGAGGATTACCCAGTTTGTCTGAGTTATTTTGATGGTGAGGCGGCGTAATTAAGTCCGGACAGATCCTGGCTTAATGAGAAAATAGGATTTTTTTTGTAAATTGATGTAAAACATTTGTACGTGCTTTGGAATAATTGGATTAACAGATTTATCATGTTTCGAAAATTCTTAAAACAAATTAGTCTTGTCTCCTGCGTCGATATTGTGAGGTTTTTTATTGCTATAAATATTTTTTACCAATGCAATGCAAAACTGAACAAATTCATTATCTAAAAATAGCTACATCATATTTGCGAATCATAATAATTTATCTTAAATTAGAAAAGCATATAGATTTTACATATCATAATTTATTTATGTACATTATAAATATTCCACTCATCCAGGAACACATACTACCAGGAACTTTATTTATTTTAAACAAGGAAAATTTATATTAGTAAAAATATTTGTTTTTAAATATTCATTCATTTACAAACTCCTAATTTATTGTAGTTAATGAATAATAATGTATTTTAATATATATTTTTTCAAATATTATGGAATTGATGAATAATTTATAACAAAAAAAGATAGTTTATATGTAGGAAAGTTACAGTACACTCTTACTGAATATATTTATTCTTCCTTGATTTTCAAAATATAATAATATTATTATTAATAAATTAATTAATAATAATAATTAATAATCAGACAAAAATTCAACTGAAATTATTATTTAAATAACATTATATTTTTAAAATTTTTGGCATATTAATACTTTTGGAATCCTGTTACAGTCTGTAGCTTTTAAGTAAAAAAATTAAATTTCAAATCAATTTTAAATTACCAAAGATTTTTACCACGAAATACAAGCGCCATCTAACATAAATATGATCTACTATCAGTAAAACCCCCTTATTTTTATAACAGGTTCCTGTAAAGAATATGATGAGTTAAAAGCAATATAATATGATTTCTCAATTGCTATCACAGAAAATTTTCAAAATTGGACAATTTATTAACCAAAAAGAATTTTTCTAACAAAAAGTTGTGTAAGAGTCTAATTGGAAGAGGCATTGGTAGATGTCACTTTTGAGAGTTGTTTAATGTCACAGTTTGTCAGCTGACTTGGTCTCGTGAAGTTTTGTGAGAATAAAATCGAAAAATGTCGTCGAAGGATAGGCTGGCAATTTTCCCTTCCAGAGGGTGAGTTTAAAATATTTATACCATCGTTTATTCACCCCTAGGGAATATAAATCTATTCAAAAATTCCGACAGCCAAAACAAAACATAAAAACATGCAATTTTGAAATGGGAGTGACCATCTAATTTCAATTTCAGGGCCCAAATGTTAATGAAGGCGAGGCTAAAAGGTGCCCAAAAGGGTCACAGCCTTCTAAAGAAAAAAGCTGATGCTTTGCAAATGAGGTTCAGGATGATCCTCAGTAAAATCATAGAGGTTGACTAAGCCTAATATGTAAGTTAGTATTATACTAAACAGGAATTGTTGTAGACCAAAACTCTTATGGGAGAAGTTATGAAGGAAGCCTCATTTTCTCTTGCTGAAGCTAAATTTGCTACTGGTGACTTCAATCAGGTCGTGTTACAGAATGTCACCAAAGCGTGGTTGAAAATCAAAACCAAAAGGGACAATGTTGCTGGTATTTCATTAAAATTTATTTATAATATCAGTTGCTAACAATTATTTTTTAAGGTGTCAACCTGCCAGTGTTCGAGTGGTATGAGGATGGTACAGATCCAAACATGTTGGCTGGTTTGTCCAGGGGTGGTCAACAGTTGACGAAGTTGAAGAAGAATTACCAGAGTGCAGTTAAACTATTGGTGGAGCTTGCTTCACTTCAAACTTCTTTCGTCACTCTGGATGATGTTATCAAGATCACCAACAGGAGAGTCAATGCCATAGAACATGGTAGGTTTAAATCACAGAACTTAAACTGTTTTCAGTTTCTGTCTTTATTTTTAAATAATTTTGTGACATGTATATTTTGAATTACTTATATTCCATCACATTAGATATTTTAAGATGAAATAATATAATGTTATATTTCATTATTAAAAATATATTTTTTCATAGTTATCATTCCAAGAATTGAACGCACATTGGCCTATATTATTTCGGAGTTGGATGAATTGGAAAGAGAGGAGTTCTATAGATTGAAGAAGATCCAAGATAAGAAAAAGATAATAAAGGCGAAGGCTGAGCAAGATAAAGCCGATCGTCGTGCTGCCGGTTTACTGGCAGAAAACGAAGCAACTCACAATCTTCTTGATGAAGGAGACGAAGATTTGTTGTTTTAAATGTATAAATAGTTGTGGAACTACAAAAAAATACTTGTACATTCTGTCTATGTTACTCTAAGTGATACTCTTGAAAACTGTTAAACAGTATTTATAGTTTTGATTGTTAATTAGTTTAGGTCCAGGCGTGCAATAGATTTGCTTGAAAATTATTCCATTTTATATAGGATATTAAGTTCCAATAATTGTACAGATTACAATATATATGTATGTACATATATATCTATTGTCACAATAAAGTATAATTAATAAAATTATTGTCTTTATATTCACTTAATTTATTCATAGAAAAATGAGCCTTATTTTTACGTTTTTTGTAATGTCGCCTTATATTAATTTTATGTATATTAATCAGAAGGTTTTTTAAAATTCAATTGAGTACTAATACTAGTTTCTTATAGGATAATCCATAGTTGTATGCCAGGAAATGAATTTTCCAGCATCAAAATTGGTAGATTTACATTTTAGACAGACCATTAATCTGTTTATGTTATTAAAAACACATAAATGTACCGATTGTTCTAAATTACTTTACATATAAGAAAATTGAGAAAGTGATAATAGTGAAATAAAACATTTCTTAAACAACTGTTTTTATTAAAAACATTCAAATAACAAACATTAAATATAAGTTAGTAGAATACGTATATATAAAACATTCAAGTAGAGCAGTCATATTAACTTTCAGGTGTATAGGACCATATAAGGCACTAATAAGACTTAAACGTACGAATAAATAAATAAATAAATATTAGAATATAGTGACTAGATTTAAAACCACACATAAATAAAGCTCTTAGTTCGAGATAAATATAATTCTAGTTAAATTTGATCATATTTAAAAAAGTAGATCAGTGTCTTCTGATTCGTCTAAAATGTTTCGTACCGGCGCCGCATTTTCAGCAGCTAAATTGGCCGCACGCTGCAGTGCCTTTTCCTTGTCTGCTTTTGCTCTCACAATTTTCTTCTTGTCTTGGATTTTCTTCAGTCTATAGAACTCCTCTCTTTCCAACTCGTCTAGCTCGGATATTATGTACATCAACGTGCGTTCGATTCTCGGAATAATTACTACAAAAATAAATGTTACATGGGCATTATGTTATTTAATTCGACCCCACCATGTTCAATGGCATTGACTCTTCTGTTGGTGACTTTTATAACATCATCAAGAGTGACAAAAGAAGTTTGTAGTGATGCCAGTTCCACCAGCAATTTAACAGCTTTCTGGTAATTCCTTTTGAGTTTAGTCAACTGTTGGCCACCTCTAGCCAAACCAGCAAGCTCATATGTGTCTGTGCCATCTTGATAACACTCAAACACTGGCAAAGTAACGCCTACAACCAAATAAATGCAATAATCAACACACACATTCACACAAATTTACCTGCAACATTATCTTTTCTAGTTCTTATTTTTATTTGTGCTTTGGTAACATTTTGCAGAACGACTTGATTGAAGTCACCAGTGGCAAATTTTGCTTCGGCCAAGGAGAAAGACGCCTCTTTCATTACCTCCCCCATAAGTATTTTGGTCTGTAATGTAACATTATAATTGATGGACAACTTGGTTTTAATGGACTGACCTCAACAATTTTTCCCAAGATCAGACGGAATCTCATTTGTAATGCGTCTGCCTTCTTCTTGAGCAAGCTGTGACCCTTTTGGGCCCCTTTTAGTCTCGTTTTCATTATCATCTGGGCCCTACAAAAAAAACTGCATGTGGTACATATTCTAATGGGGGTTTTTGAATGTTTACCCTCTGGAAGGAAATATAGGCAGTCTATCCCTGGTCGACATTTTAGTGTTTTATTAAATTGGTCTTCAATTTGACAAATTTGACATTTGTAATTAAAAATAGCAACAAAAAGGCGACATCTCTGTTCGGATGGTCAAATATTTGTATCATCTACGTTAAAGGCACAAAATCTCTTTGAAAATCATTATAGAAAGCTGTAAATTGTTGAAAAATGTTATTAGGAAATAAATTTTTGTCATAAATATATATTTATGCAATATATCAGAAAAACTTTTTTAATTTTAATTATTAAATTAGAACTTTGTAACTTTATATTTATTTGTAACTTTTGTATTAACCTAACCTCTAACTTTGAGGGTTAACCCCACTTTTTATTGCCAAAATGTAAATATTGTTTTATGATTTATACTAACGACGGTGTTAAAATGTTTAAGGAAAGTTTTAAATATTATAAGTCAAAAAATCCTTTACCTAGTTTTGAAGATGTGGTTGATTTTAGTGACATTCAAAAAATTTCCAACAAGGTATGCATACCTCAAATAATTTTTATGTGTAGTACAAACAAAACTATCCATTAAAATATGCAGGTGACTAAATGTAAGATAAATCCCCGTGAAATCAGTTTTTTTGGACTGACATCACCAACAACTTGGGAAGTGTATGAACTAATTGATAATCCAGGTTTTAAATGGAATACAATAATGAAACAATCATTAAAATTTACATTTCAGGCCTAATTTTTATAAAAAACCCTTTTACTCCACTTGGACAAAGATACTGGACTGTGAAATGTCTAAGGGACTACACAAGAAAACCCAACAAAAGTAATTTAGATGCCTTAAAACTTGTACCTGTAGATAGCGAATGGTGGGACATGTGCCAAAATAATAACAATCAATTACTTAAAAAAATGAGGTGGATAACACTAGGGTATCATCATGATTGGGACACCAAAGTGAATTAACTACAAAACAGAAGGAACTGATTAACTAAAAATTGTAATTTATTGTAGGTTTACTCAGAAGATAACAGGAATGATTTTCCTGAGGATTTGGGAGATTTGACTACATTTATTGCCAATGCACTTGGATTTTCAAATTTCAAATCAGAAGCTGCTATTGTAAATTACTACCACTTGGATTCAACTTTATCTGGACACACAGATCATTCTGAAATTAATTTAGAGGCACCACTGTTTTCTTTTAGTTTAGGTCAGACAGCGATTTTTTTAATTGGCGGCAAAACAAGGGAGGAAAAACCCTCAGCAATTTTTCTTAAAAGTGGAGATGTGGTAGTCATGAGTAAAGAATCAAGATTATGTTATCATGGAGTTCCCAAAATACTTAAGACTGAATCAAAACCTTGGCAATTAATTGATTATGTTGATAAAAATGTGCCAGATGATTACAAGGATGTTGTAAATATTTGTAGAGATGAAAAAATGTGGATGCCATTTGAGGAGTATCTGAGTCAGTCAAGAATAAATATTAATATTCGACAAGTATTAAAACGAGGACAGAAGAGACTTTACAATGATCTATAAATATAATTTCTGGTGATATATATTGTATAAGTACATATTTATTTACATTACATTAATTGTTTTTTCATTTTTTACCCAGAATATAACTGTTATAATAAATTAACATGCATTTATTTAAAGTTTAGGCTTTTAATGAATCCTTGTTTTGTATTTTTTATCTTTTTTCGTTTATTAAACGTTAAAAGTTAAATAGATTTAAATAAGTATTATTTACACTGTATATTTAATCTTAGCATTTTTTATGACAAATGTAATATAGAAAATGTGATAAATTGGCGCTCATAAACAGAATTTACGTTCGGCGAAAATATTCCGTTCACGGCGTCATCTAAAACTATCATAGAATTCGAGTCAATCAATTTGATTCAATATTTTTGTTCCGAGTTGGACGTTTCGACGGTGAATTATTCGCCATTGGCACGTGTAGAGTTTGCAGTTTTCTTGGATATCACGTACTGTACGTTTCCCACCAAACTTTTATACCGTTTTCAAACTTCGTTTTGCCGACCCGACTGTGGATTGGAGTTTGACGTCGGACGGGGAATTTCAGTTTAATTTTATACCGCGTATAACGAATCGACTTATCGACCGAACTTGGTTTGTTCTTGGCCGGTTTAAGATGCATTGATGCAATTACGAGGTGCCGGCGGTAAATGTACTTAGAATTTGGAAGGCCAATTTCTGTCCAAAACTACTGAAAACAATTTAGAAGAGTTCAAATGATCTAACTATTAAGTCTAGAACTTTCTAAACTTTGTTGTAACTATTTTATAAGACATTTTATTAATTTTATAGAATATTAACTATTACAATTTGTTGTTATAAAAGCACATTGTATATATTTAAATAAAGTAAATACTCGCCGTGTCTTTCTTGGGGTCATTTATAACCATAATCCGTTAACGCGGCATTTGTCTCCGCAAATCCAATAATAAATATCTTTATTTCTTGTCCGAGTCGTCCTGACAAACAGCGCCGACATGCAGTATATCAACGGCAACTTTTCTTTTGTGAAAAAAGTCAATTTAACTTTAAAAATGTATACGATAGATTTCGTTCCCGGTTGTTTTAGATGACTATATTTCACGTCATCAGAGAACGGATAAGTTAAAGAAGTTGCGGTTTTTCGGCGCATTTATCTTAATCTTCCGTATATCTGGACTGGAAAACTTTTTGTGCATATTCAAGAATTCCCACAAAGAGCCTTTTATCCTAATCCGGGCATTTTTTTCGCAGCGTCGAACAGGAGACTATATAGTCTGTGCGGGGGAAATCCGACTCATTTGTTACCAGAGAGACTGTATAATGCGGGGGCATATTTTATTTTAATATCGACAAAGTCATAAAACTTTTGTGAAAGCTGAAAACTTTAAGTAACTTGATCCAACACCTTATTCTCCACCAACTGTCCGGATTAATGAAATCCTTCTGCATATCAAATGAATAGTCTCCTCCGCTTCCGGATTCAAATCCAAATTTGGGTATCTACTACAAATTTAATTAACACTCTTATTAAATCATTCCAAAACAGACTTGAAATGCTAATTGTTTTTAAATACATTCCGTTATCTTTCCACGAAACTTTTATGTTGCATTTAATTATGTGTTTGGTGATTAAACCCAAATTTAACAATAACATAGCATCAAATTAATTTTAATCTGTATTTGACAATTTTAATAAATAATTTTCACCGGAAAATTTGCACTCGCAATTTCAATAAACGGAAATAAAAAACGGCCGAAACGGATATTAAAATAAAATATTCATAAATAATTTTATACGTAATGTTTTCGGGTAATTGGGTTTCGCCCCGATTTTTGTGTTACAGTATCCGTTTTGAAGTTTATGTTGTAATTATGAGGTTTTTAATGAAGGTTCTGCGTGGGATATGGATAATTAAATGGCTTAATGGCTAATATAAATGGTCTGGATAACCGAATTCTAGATAATATACAATACAAATTATATATTAAAATATTGTCATGTTTATATAAAATGTTTGCTGTAAAGTCTGGAATGAGTAAGAAATGATTAATGCGTCATTAATTGTGGATATTTATTATTGTTAACTAGTTTGTTTACAAAATTTAGATCATGTAAACTTAATTTATTTATTTACAAATAAATCAATAAACACTAAAACGTGTATTATACAATTGAATTGAAATCTTCTAAAGATTATTTGAGATAAGATATATATTATACACGTTTTAGTTATAATTGGATTTAGATTTTAAAAGAATATCTAACTTCATAGTGATATCATTCAAAGCTTTCCTTAATTGTTCAATCTCTTGCTGTACATGTTCTTCCCTGTTCTCGGAAAAGTAACTAGGCAACGAGACACAAGTACGCGTGGGAATCCTGGAACTTACAGGAGAAATATCCCAGCTCATATTCGCTTGCGACACTCTATCAACGCCTCTGTTATTCACTCTGTCCTCTCTTTGAGTCCTCCACTTGAACCAGCGATCTGCACTGCTTCTCGGAGTACTAGTCGACTCCGGAGATTTCTTCAGGATTGATTTTTTCTCTGGTGCCATCCTCGCCCTTTTGGCCGAAGGACAACTGTCGCCAGGATTCGGATGTGGCCTTATTCTGGATCCAGGGAGGCAAACATCCACGCTGCACTCGAAACTCTCGCTGAACGACACTCTTTTTTGACGCGTTAACTTTGGGCGGGGAATTCTTATGGGGATGCGAGATCGCTTCTTCACCGGAACCACCTCGCTCATATCCACATCTAAAGAATCACAGAAACTTTCCGAATCTAAAACAGCACTGATTTCGTCGGCATCTAAAGTATCGTCTAATGTTACTTCAGGAGGTTTGGTTGTTTCCTCTAAGGAGTCTGTTAATGCTGAAGCTGCCATCAATTCTTGACGAAACTGCAACGCTTCCGGCTTGATATCTGTTGGCAAACCTCCTTCCAGAGAATCCTGAAGGATGCTACTTTTAACCACATTCGTGGTCTCGGATTTTTCACTGGTTTGGGGCAAACTCTCCAAAGAATCGAAGAAAACATTTTTCGATGTTGGTCCGCTCATGTTCACTTCCACTTTAGTTAAGGGTGCACTTTGTGACAGATACTTGTTGATGATTTGTGTAACTCGTTTTTGAGTTGCAAAGTTCGGATTCACGTAATCTCTGTTACTGTTCTTTGTTTGTGTCCCGTTTGGAACAGTTTCAAAATTGAACGATTTGCAGAAATGTAACGGCATGGTGATGTATAGCAACAACTATTTCGAATAACTTGAACTGCAATGAGTGATAAATATATTACGCGTACAGGTAATCGACTTAATCTTATCTTCAAAACGTAAATAAATTTATGTTTTACCTGTGGAGAATTTCCTAATCCTAATTATATCCACAACAATGCAGTTTAGTTTTTGATTAAACTTACTTACTGTCACGTCAGTTTTTAATGGTGACTAATTGTTTGAAAAGTAGAAAATGTATTACAAATTCACTTCATAAATAATAAGATAATATTAGCCAGTAACATCTATACCGAAGAAGATAATCATATTAATTTCTTTGTTAATTTGGATCATTCATTTAGATAATGGTAAATTTGTGCTTTTCAGTTTATCTTTTTGCTTAAAGAAGCGTCCAGAATGAACGACAAGTCCAATTGAGGTTAATTATAAAGGTGATTTAATTACGCGTTCAACGGTACCTAATTTGATTCGATCGAAAGAAAAAACAAATATTTAAATTTATTGCTAAATTTCTTTTACGTTTTCTGCCAGTCAGATCTCGTATAAAAGACAAGTAACAGTCTCGTGTTAATTTGTTCCTTCCTGAAACTTCGGAAATTGTTTTTCTATTTCTCATCACTTGTTAATAATTTGAATTAATTTCCTTCAAAGTTGTGGTTGACAGAATTTTATAGTTAGTTAAGTTATATTTTTATATTAATAATTAAAATGATTTCTAAATGGCAATTAAAAACTTATTTGTTATATTTTTATTTGCTTAATTTTGTTTTGTATTTTAATTTATTAACAGATGTGATATAAAATTGTATAATTCATTTTCATTATTATTACTTGTCAAGAATTTTTTGGACTTTCCCAAAAGTATACATGAGAATTAAGGACTAATATAAAAAATTAAAAGTTGTTCTATTTGTGATTTGTTTTTTAATCTTCTATTATCTAATGTGTATGTATAGTCTACCTATAGGGCTTTAACTAAAATTATGCACAATGTACAATATTAAAATACTGTTTTTTTAATTTTAATTTAGTTTCCTTAAAGCTTTGTGACTATTTATAGATTTGAGATAAAATATTACAGTTAATTTACATTCTAATAATAAATACTTGATTCCATAATAGTTTAAAATAGCTATTACTTGTTACATTAAATTATCTTCTACTATAAAATTATCATTTTTTTTTGATTTTCCGAGAAGTATAAATTGGAATTAAGAACTAATATAAAAAATTGAAAGTATTTATTTTTTAATTGTGTGTTTAAGCGTAACTTTATAATTTTCCGAGAAGTATAAATTGGAATTAAGAACTAACATAAAAAATTGAAAGTATTTATTTTTTAATTATGGCATAATATGCTTTTTATTCATATTTAAATTAAAAGTTAAAACAAAAATTATACATCATACAATGTTATAATATCCTTGAGTTGTTTTAAAATTATAAATTAAAAAGTTTTCATACTGTTATAGATACTTGAGTAGAGTTTGTTATGATTCTCTAAGCAGTTTCAACGAGAATTAGGAACTAATATCTAATAATTGAAGTGTTAAATTTATTAGATAGCCGTAAATAAAATTGTTTAATCCTTTAAGCTGACATAAAATGATTTTGATGATATGCACATAAATATTAAGAATAGATTTCATAATAATTTAAATTATTCTAGTATTTGTCTGGGCTTTTTCCGATTTTCTAAGAAGTCTAAATGAGAAGTAAGAATTAATATTAAATAATTGAAAGTTGATCTACATTTGCTTAATTCTCTTTGGTACCTTAATCTTGTCTATATTTAGTGTTGAGGTATAATCTGACTTAAATTTATTGCACAGGTAAAACTAAAACTAAAATAAATATTCAATTGCAATAATTATTATGCACTTTAACCAGGCGAACAAACCGTAATCACAATGGTACCAGAATTTGTAATGGAAGATGAGGTCACCGAAATGGACCAGGGAAACCCCGTAGTAATGGATTTTTTCGAAAACAACCTTTTTGAAAATAATTCTTTTGTTGTTCTGCAACAACCTATAGACAATAATAATGAGGAAATCATTTTGGAAAACTATGACGTAATGGATTACGTAGTGGAAGAAGAGGTAGTTACTGATATGGTTGAGGAAATTAATTCTCAAGGAAACATTGATCAAGGGAATGTTTCTATTGATGTTCAACAACAACTCAGTGACAATAATAGTCACGAAAACATATTGGAACTCTTCGACGATATGGGTTACGTCTTTCAAGTGGAGGTAGTTACCGATGTGGTAGAGGAAAGCCCTAGAGTAGTTCTCTTTGGAGAAAGTAGTCCTTCTATACTTCTTCAACAAAATCTCAATGAAGTGGAAGCAGTTACCGATATGGTAGAGGAAAGCTCCAGAGTGGTGCTTTTTGAAGAAAGTAGTCCCATTCTTGGTCAAGAAAATCCCAATGAAGTGGAGGAGGTTACCGATATGGTAAAGGAATGTCCCAGAGTAGTGCTTTTTGGAGAAAGTAGTCCTTCTATTCTTGGTCAAGAAAATCACGCTCATAGCAATAACACATATGACAACATTTTGGAGGACATGGACGAAATGAATTACGCAGCTGAAGTCGAAGTAGTCACTGAAATGGAAGAAAATAGGGAAAGGTCCAGAGTAGTACTTTTTGGAAAAAGTAGTCTTTCGAAATTTGGTCAAGAAAATTACACTCATAACAATAACATATATGACAACATTTCGGAGGACATGGACGAAATGAATTATGCAGCTGAAGTCGAAGTTGTCACCGAAATGGAAGAGGGTAGTCCTATAACAGTCGTAGGCGATAATCTACAGGAAAGCGATCCATATGACAGTAAAAAAATGCATTATTACCCAATATCCGTTTCTGACGAAGAAAGTTATATAGAAGTGAACGACAGTCCCCAAGAAAATACATCTGTTGTTCAGCAACCCATTTCGGTTAACAAATACGAGATGGACACATCTGATGAACCTTTAAATTTGACTGTTCAGAAGCAAAAACACATCGATCCTAATTATAATGAAAGGCTTGAAAGAATTAATTACTTTAAAGGTAAACTTGAAGAGTTACGTGCATCGTATGTGAATGGCGTGAAAAAAGGATGGGACGAAAAGAATAAAGACCTATTGGGTAGGTACACTTTGGGGCCACGGGAACCAGGGTGTCATGGTGTTACTCAAAGATATTTGAGTTTCGATCAGAAGTATACTCCGTGTCTTGGACCCGTGCAGATGAATGTACTGAAAGATTTTTATACATCGCATGTGACTGAAAACGACTCTGATGATGAGTCGTAATTGTTGTATATTTTATAAGTTGTAATTTTTGAGCATAAATATTGTAAAAAGTGTAAAATATGATTTGTATAATAAATTATTCTATAAACTTTAGTATTTAATACAGACGAGCTGCAACTTGTCATTAACGTTCTGAAAAGAACCAGACTATACTGAAATTGAGTTTTTAGCCATTTAACAAATGTGTTCAAGAACTGCAAAAGAATCAAGTTGATGAGTCGGAATTAATGTGTTCAAAATAGGTTTTCAACGTTCCATCAGTCAAGAATGTTAAAGTACGTACCAGAATAATAAGTCAGAGGAATTTCTGCCATGGAGTACCCACATACTCTTAATACTACCAGTAAAAAGAGTCACACTAATTTGGATAGACACGGCACCGGTACCTTTTTGAAAAGTCGTTGGGCTCCGAGTTGGAAGAGAGTTTCAGTAGGATGACTGATATGTAGATTTGTATAATAAACTATTGTATAAACTTAGTATTTTTTATTTTTGGCACTTGTAAATCCAACAACGTAAAAATATCGAAAAGGGAACCGGATGTAACCGGAAAGTTAAAAAACTCTTCTCTCTACATGCTATTTACCTACACCATATCTCATTTTGATATGTCGAGTGTCTTAGAAGTTGTTTTGTCTATTATTTGTTGTAATAATAATATAATTACAATAAATAATAGACAACTTCTAAGACACTCGACATATCAATTCTCATAAAGTATATAGTTTAGAGAGTAAATATATATATTGTGGGAATTCACGATTTTTTGGTGTTAACCAAAGAAATGCTAATTAGAAAATACAATGGAATGGAAAATAATTATTCTTTTGATTGTATTTATATTTATAAATACAATCAAAAATTAATATTAAATATATTTATGTAAATTTTATGGTTTTTGATGTAATTCAAATATCTCTCATAATCATCATCATATCATTAATGGTCATTTGATAACAATTTCTTTACAGAAATTCAGTTGATGTCTGACTACTCTTATTGATTCTTCTGATTCATTGTTTTGTAGAACGTTTCTTATTATAACTGTTTGTTTCATTTTTCGGGAGCAGTTAAGTGTAAGTCCACAGTAAAATAATATAAATTCTAATAATAAATACTGCCACAAAACGTTTGATATTTCTTGGCTAACCACTAGACTAACTAATAAAAAATAAATTTTTATAATTTGTGTAACTTTGTCTACCTTATTCTGGAAAAAATACTTCTTGAAGTATTGGAAAATATATCCAATACATCTACCTGTTATATATAAAAACATATAAATGTTAAAATTATTTCCACTATAATCTTTAAGATCCTTTATTAATTACTAATTATTAAATACAATTACATTGCATCCTATCACATTTTGTAACAATTAACGACATATTAATAATATTTTTTGTTGGCCAAAATAGTCATCCTGCTGATACTGTCCTCCAACTCGGAGAGATCAGTCTTCACATCGCCCAGGGACTTCTCAATCTTCTTGTAAGGTTGAGGTACCGATGCAGTTTTGTTGAGACATCTATCCAAATTCGTGTGGCTCTTTTTAGTAGCAGTATTAAGAGCCAATCTGCTTGCCCTCCATTGCAAAAATTCCTCTGACCTCTTATTCTGGTACGCACTTTGACTGTCTTGACTGATGGAACGTTGGGAACCCATGGAACTCCTAGAGCACAACGATTCCATGCTGGTGCGGCTCATCAACTTGATTCTTTTGCAATTGGGTGCATGCTCCTGACAGTTTGGATGTGACCTACGTTGTTGTTGCGATTTCGGTAAAGGCTTCTTGAACACACTATTTTGTTGAACGTAGCTGTCGTAACTATTATCGGAATTGAATGAAGAAGTACTTGACAAGCTTTTGTTAGGCGGTGTGTATTTAGGAACACTTGATCGTGAATTGTAGAAGTTTTCGTTGACGTAATCTCGTGTTCCAACAGAGCGATTCTCCTTGTTATCAATTCTTCTAGTCGCCCTTACAGGCACAGCTTTCGAGTTAGGTGTTGATGAATTGCCCTTAAGAACATTTTTGGGTTTGTGGAGGTTTTCCTGTGATGAAACCCGTTCCCAATGCAACTGCGACAGAGTTTTTCTTTGAGTTTCTTCTTGTTCCTCTTTGCAAGTTTTCAACATGTGCACAGCTAAAATCCTTAACTCATTTTCGGTCAAGTATGGTCTGGTTCTTTTCAGAACGTTCATGGCAAGTTGAAGCTCGTCTGTACCTCTTGATGACATTTTATTTTTCTAGTTATGGGTGATGTTTGGCTTTTCTTTCGTAAGTGTCGTTTTGGGCACAATTTAGTGGAGTTATATATTTCATTCAGGTCATAAAATTAGATATTACTACATGTCTTGTGTTATGATAGGTATAAACGTAATTTAATAAAATACACTTATATTTAAAAACCAGGTATATTGGTAAAGCCCAAGATTTATTATATTCCAGAAGCAATTAAATGTTAATTAAAAGTGCAGAAAGTACAAGTAAAAACTAGGTAATGATTGTTAATTAGAATTTAATTCATGTCCCAGGTTTTATTCATATCACGTTATAATCAATTACAATTCTAATGACACAGTGTCACAATAACTTAATGGAATATCGAAAGCTTTTATCCACCATAATTTTTTTAATTCGAATAATTCTCTCGGAGCGACAAATTACACGTGATAATAAAAGGGACGGTGGACGTAATGTATTCGGGAAAGCTAATTAAAAAAACGTATTTTGCGGTAATTCCCGTAAATGGAAGTTGACAATACAAAATATAATTATTCCCTCTGTCCGTGACAGTCAATTCAATTTCAAATCTAAATTGTTAATCGCTGACCGTGCATTTTATAACGCCAGATATAATTTAAATGTCATTTATTGCGTATGTGTACTAAAGCACGTAACTAAACATCTCATAAATATTAATATAAATTATTTTTGTTGATTCGACGAATATTTAATTTTTATAACACTTGTAAAACAGCGGTAATAAAAATAGTTATTTTTTTATATTAACGAAATTGTTTAAAATACTGTAAACTTTATTTAAAAAACTTTATGTGTTTAGAGATTAATTTCCATTTGGACATTTCAAAACACTGGTACTTTATGTTTTTAGAGATTAATTTCTATTTGGACATTTCAAAAAAGTGCTACAAAATTGACAAAATAGTGTGAATCATTCATATTTAAGTTTTTAAGATGAGCTTATTTAACAACAAAGGTTAATTCCAAAATTTATTAATTTATATACGTACACATAGGATAGTTTCGCCTTTGTTGTAAACATTTACATACGTAATACACAATAAAACGTAGATGTTTTACTAGTTACGGACCAAACTTAACATTACGTATCATGTGTCTTTGTTGGAGTCCTCTTCAACCACGTACTTCTTCTTAACATATGCCAGAATATTTATCATAAACATCCAGGACATAACGTAGATCGCCATTGCCAAAAACAAAAACTCCAAATCGTTCTGCGTTTGAGTAAACACCAAAAACATAAAATAAGTACCAATAAATATCCTGACAACAACGAATGTGACAAAGAAGGCAAACTCCGTCGCCGTATGTAATTTAGAAGGATACAGCCCCGCACTTCGAATGAACCATCTGGTTTGCAACAACGGATTGGTAATCTCCATGGTACCCAACGAGCACATCGCTTGCGGTCCGGCCGTATTTTTGAACAGCATCCTCGCCAACGCACAAATACTGTATATGTGGTGGGTCAGCATCAGCTTCGTCTCCGAACCAAACAGGACGCTCCATAGTAAATCGAAAATGAAGTAACCCAGACTCATCACCATCACTCTTTTGTGGCTGCAAGTCGTTTGGAGTTCCGGATAAATGAACGGAGTGCCGGGCATCAAACACTCGCGTACCCCGAGATAAGCCATTATCAAGCCGTGGACGAAGGTTAGAATTCTGCAGGTGAACTCCTGCGGTTTGTTAGGGAGCAGCAGGCGCAGGATTCCGTACGATGTGCACCAGAAGGCCGTACTGGCGATTATGACCTCGTACGAGTCGTACTGGATGGTGCTTTTTGGATGGAATTTTGATGGTTTCATTGTGTTAAGGCATTTTTATATTCACTGTCACTTTTATGCTGATACACGTCACTTTTTGATATTTACTGTTTATATTAAAAGTTTATTTTTATATATTATACATAATCAACGTTTTGCAGTAACTACTAATATTGTGGCTAGCAGATATGGTACTGTTATATGATAACGTTGAATTTTACTGGTTTTCTAATTTGCCTTTTATTATCTGTTATATTAAAATAAATAAAGTTTAATCATTATGCAAATGAGGCGAATACCATTTTCCTCTCTTAATAATTTGAGTCATATTTAATAAACAATTAAAATTTATATAGATACATTGTTTTTTGATATTGTCACATTCGGTCATGCGAATGTCATTTCGACATTAAAGAAAATAAGTCAGCGGTCTTACGTACTTTTCAGGTTGTATTATAATAAATAAAGTAAGTTTAGTTTCATAATTATCTAATTTATCTACTAATATAATTGTTTACAGATAATGCCACGTCCAGATTTTGAAACCGAGATGGCAGCTTCAACACTTATTACATACAAAAAATCAAGGAAAAGTACTAAGAAATATGTTTTTATTAAAATATGGAAATTTACAGTCAATTTCTGTGACATGTTAGGATTACTGGACATATTACCTTGTGGCACAATACATTCGATTAAGCCATATATTAATTACGGCATCAATATTGAAAAATTGTAAAAATGTAACATTTTTGACTGAATAAATGTATATAAGTTTTTAGATTCAAATATTTGTTTTAATTTTATGTTTGGGTCAAGAAAATTTTCTCCCAAGTTTTAAACCAAAATCTATATTTAAGAGTTATTGTTGTGTTTATTTGTTGCTTAGTTACGAATTTGACAAATTTATTTAAATCAGTCAAGTATTGGCAGTCAATTTTTACACCCGACTTTTTATTAAAGAAACTGTAAGTATTTTTATAATTTCTTAATTAAAACACTTATATATGTAATTTTCAGATAATGTCTGGTTACAAGGGAAATAAACAAGTTAATGATACAGTAGTCTGCAAAAAATCAAAAAAGTTAACCAAAAAGCGTGTGTTCATTAAGATATGGAAGTTCGCAGTTAATTTCTGCGACATTTTAGGCTTGTTGGATATATTACCCTGTGGTACTATACATTCAATTAAGCCCTACATCAACTATGGCATTTCTATTAAAATACGTTAATATTTAATACATAATATTTTACTGTATGTAATAAAGTTCCATTTGAACATGTTGGTTTTTATGTTAAGTTAATAGATTTGAATTTACACGTAAGTACTAACCTAACTTAAACTTATCTTGAACTAACACAATTGTCAAAGTTATGTCATTAAATTGACTTGTTAATTAATCATTTGAATACAATTGATTTAACCATTCTATGCTTTCATTTTTGTCATTCACAATTAAAGAGACTTGTGTCAAATAACTTTCTTTGTCCCAATCATGTAAATTTTTAATCAATCACCGAACAGAAATTCATTACCCGCCCATTAAATATATGCAAGCCGATAGACAAAGTTTGATCCTTATCCTCCCAAAACTGTTTCCATGCAAATCTACGCGAATCAAGAACTCAATGAGTAGTTTGCATAATACATGTCTTAGTTTGGCGAGACTTGGTGCAACTTTGAGCCTCTGATCGCTCTACTTCAGACATTGGAATCATTAATTCATCTTACATGCGCCATTGTTCTAAACGTGCGGGAGTTTAAAGACCTCGAATACAATCGGTATTTATGTGTGCGGACTATTGGAAATGCAAACTGCAGTTTATAATTATCACCGGCGCATCCGCCAAAACTATAAAACTTTATATACGTCGTCGTATTTAAGTCAAGTTTGGTGAAATATCGTCGCGAAAAGACACTTTTAAATTTCTAAAAAATAAACAAACTAGAAGTTTTCCAATAGGGTCGGTTCATTTAACACGGGAAGTTTTGTTTTCAAACTGCTGAACAGTGCACGCTACATTTTAGCGCACACATAATGTGATAGATATGTTTTTCGGTTGTGCAAAAATAATAAAACGACTTTTATCTTAGATGTATGCCCTCATTTATTGAGTCTATGTAGGAATGTAATATCCGCAATGACTAAAAGCAATGTTCCAAGAAATTACATTGCTTGGGAAGGAAATACGGCCAATAAATTGATTCAATTTTACTCATGTTGGTACTGAATTTAATCAATATAAGGAACTAAATCGAAACCAATAAATTTTATTAAGGGACTATCAATTCTCTGTTGATATTAACAAACAATTATGTGGGGTTAAATAAATTGTGAGTGGATCAATTAAACATGCCCCCATTTCTGCACATTGCACACAGAGTAACAATTTTAAATTAATTATATAATTATTAAGTATCTAAACATTTCGTACCTCTCTTTATCTACGGATATCTTAATTTACATAGTTTTTATATAACTTTATTTCGAGCAGGGTTCAAATTCCACTTTTGACCTATGATTTTTTTTTTCAAATATTAATAAATACCTAACTAAACCCACTAATAAATATTGTTGTTATCAGAATGATAATAATATGGACATTTAAACGTACACTTTTATCAAGACAAATGAAAATTTGTTATGTTGCTCTACATATGAGCAATAGTGTACGAAATCACTCCCAATTAATCTTAATTATAAATAACGAATAAAAGTTTATCCAGACATTTTTGTGAATTTGGAATGACTTGAGACAATAAAATTACTGAGACAGGGACATTTCAAGAAAGGAATCTCAAGTGAGGGGGTGAAACAGTTGTGCTAAGAAGAAAACGACGACAAGAAATTGTTTACCATATAAATTGGCCTCTCGTTCGTCAGTGCGGACGTGAAGAGTCTGAATTATTACTAATTTAACTTTGTATCAAGTTATACATAACAACAATAAATACGTATTAGCATAATATAATAAGTTGCAAACTAGTTTGCTCTGGATACCATAATTTCAGCTGACATGATATCTGATTCCATGCCAAAGTTTCAGCAGAAAACATTACTTCTGGAATTATGCTAATTGAAGTAGGAAACTAATTAGGAAATATACTGGGTAAGAACAATGTATGTGACAGCTCTCCAGAATTATTTGCTTCGCAGTCTTTCAAGGCAGACAGTGACACTTTATAATTTTAGTTCGCCGAGAGCAAACCTTTATTTTCATTCTCAACCATCGTTTAATATGGCGTATGACCAACACACCATTACACATTTTCCTCAAGCAAGGTCGAAATAAATCGGATACGTAAAATTCAAATCGTGGCAAAGTTCAAACGAGGATTCGAATTGTTATGCAACCGTGGACGTTGACGATCAATATGGCGACCCATTTTAATGAATCATACGCGGCATTATGGCAAAGTACGGGGCATGATAAGAAATTTAAAAGAGTTATTTGTCAAATGCGCCGCCACATCTCGGACGCGCTGGCTCACCGCGACATGTGCCTATCAGATCGGAATATCAAGGAGGTCGAATAAATCTTCCGCAACTCCATAAATTTTTAATAAATCGAATAAACGAATTAATCTCGGTGATCCGCGCTTTTCGCAGCAAAATTGAATAACCCAATTAAAAACGTTGTGCGCCGTTTGATGTTGGTTAATCTGCATTGTAAAAAAGCGAAGCAATTAAAAAAGGGGTCGGTTAAATAAGAAGCAACATTTTTATTTGTTCGGCGATATAAAACGAATTGAACATCCAATTACACAGGCGGAGTGAAACATCCTTTCAACAAATATTAACATTCACCGGCGAGTCCCTTTGTTTTCATTACTGGCCGGCTTTTTAATCTGATTTATTAGCTATGAAACACCAAATAATTTTTCCTTTTTCCACCGCTGAAGATGAATCCTTTAATTCGCCGCACTAATTTTTGATATTGCCCCAAAGCGTCTGCTTTGCTGATAAATGTAATTCTCCTCTGTTGTCAAAACACACTTAATGCGCTCGTGGTTATGATTTTTCCACATCGCAGCTACTGCAGAAAGCTTTTATGCAAATGGCAACAGTTAATTATAAATTGCCTGCTGCAAAAGCTCAATGTAGGTAAACTAAATTGTGTATTAACGGAGTAACTTTAATTAACAATTAAAGGATACTCGTACAAATTTTCATCATAAACTTCATTATTACATAGAGTTGTTTAAAGTTTGTGAGCATAAAAATTAAGCTCTCAAAACTTCACACCGTCATTCGCTTGTAACATTAGAGATTTGATGCTTAAGCAACAGTTTCAAACCTCATTGTTTTCAAAATAATGAAGGATTAGTCATGTATTGGTGGTTTATTGAGCGTATTCTGCAAAAACCCTAAAATACCTCGAGGATGCCATCTCCCATCCATGCAGACTGTCAAATTTGAATGAACTTTTCGGAGTTCAAAATCAGTAGAAAGAAATATCTAACGATTATTCTGAAAAGTTACTGAAATCAATGAAAAAAGGATGTTTAGAAATTATTGGAAATAATGAATATGTTACCAGACTACTACTACTTTACTTAACTACAAAACCTTTCGTTGCAATGAACCACGGTTATGTGAAACAGGTACATTAAGAACTAAAATTACAGATAGAGGAAGTCTAAGAACTGTTACAAAAGTTGCAAATGAGGAGAAAATGTTGAATTAGTCGTCTTTATTAGAGGCAACATGACAGCATAACGTTATCCTCAGGAAGTAGTAGAGCCAGCCGAATGTTCTTCCTCACCTTAGTCGGCACTGGGATCCAATATTTGATCCCCCGACCTTTCACATATAGAATATGTTTAGAATGTGATGAGCATAAAGTTAGGAAATTTACCCCAGTCCCCAAGAACTTTGGAGGTTCTAAGACTCTAATAAGAAGTACTATACCCTAAGAAGAAATAGACCACCTCATTGAATCAATGGCAAGACGTGTTGGAGAGTGTTACGTAATACATCGATAGACAGACACATAATTAACTAACTTTCTTGGAGTTGCAATTTCTTTGTTCTTCAAAGACTTCAGAGTTAATTTGTTTGGAACTCTATTATTCATATGTTAAAAAAAATTACCTTTGGGGATTTATTTATTGTTTCAACTTTCTTGGTTCAGAATATCGAAGCGAGACTATTCAAAGAACCAATTGAAAAATTGGGAGATACAATCTTGGAACCTTGAAGCTTGAAGCTCAAAGCTCAGTCAAGTGACGAAACGACGAATGCCGTCCCTGCACGATAAAACAAACATCGGAACAAAACGAGATGGCGGCAGCGTACGTGCAGAAAACCACCGGCCGAAGAATTTGAGTGATGGCTGTAATATTAACATGCAGCGTGCAGAATAAGTGCCTAAAGGAACGAATGTATTTATGCTGCCGTAAATTATTTATACATAAGAAATACATCATTTACAATGTCTGCAAAAATCGTTGTATTTTGTTTTTTTTTTGTTGGTTGGCCGGTCGCCGATGTTATTTGTCGCGGATAGCGATGTTTCAAGGATGCCTAGATTAATATTTCATGTATTCCACCGCGCTCTGCCTGTTTTAGGAGCGGGAGTAATTCAATTTGCGGGTTCCGACCACTGACAACCAATTTATTGCGGCAAATTAAACGCTGCATATTTCTAATCGCGAATCTTACCACTCACTTTCCACCAACAGCAACTTGTCTAACGTCTAAATTTAATTACCCATCTCAGCTTAAACAAACTACAAAATAATTAACCAGAGTTGAATATTTTATTAAATACACTGGGCAATTTCTTGTGAGCTCCATAAAAGTAAAATAGTGGTGTGAATTCAAATAATATGGGGCATTAAACGTGAGACAATTGCTAAAGAAACGATCGTCTAGAGTGATAAAACCGTTTAAAGAGGAGACAATACGTTCGAAGGTGCAATAAACACTGTCTGAGACACTCAAACACTTATTTTGCAGTCGAACGGTGTCAGACATTTTCAGTTTATTATTAATTTACTAGGTTACACTTAAATAATCTTACTTTATATTATACATTAAGCTTCATAAATGTTGGAAAAAAAAGTGTTACAAGTTGGGATTAAGAAAAATTTTTGTTTTCACATTGCACCGATAATAAACTGTATCATATTGATCAACGTTCAGCATTGCGCAATATTAAATTAATTAACTGACAACACAGGATAATATTCCAGTCCATGTCAAACATAATATAAATGTTATATTGATCCTTTTCAATGCTAACAGCATTAAACATCGCGAACATGTAATTTTCTCAATACCAGCAAACAATTTTAATAGCAATTTTAGTCATCGATCATATTCTACATGGAATAACTTCAGGAGTACGTTTTTAACAACGTTCAATTTTATTTATGGCGTTCTACACTGAATTTCATAAAATGTTTTTGAGAATATTTTCATCCTTCTACGTTTACACAATACTTTGTCACTTTATTGAGATGCTGAAACTGAAAAAAAAACTTTTTCTGTTGAAAGTATTTGGGTCACAAAAAGTAATTTTCTTAAAACTAGTAAACAATTTTGAGAGTAATTTCAGCTTAGGAATATGTTTTTTACAATGTTTAAATAATTTTGTGATGACTTTAAGAACATTTCCTATTTTAAAAATCTCCTGAATATGTCTTTGAAACACTGAAACTGAACTAATGTATTAATTAATAAAGCAGACTATTTCTAAAAGAAAGTTGTGTGTTTAAAAGCCATTTTTACAGTGAATTTTGTCTAAAATAGTAAACAATTTTAACAGCAATTTCAGTAATCGATGTCATTCTATTTGGAATAACTATAGTAAATTGTTTTTAACAATGCTTAAATTAATCTGTGGTGTTCTCGGCTGAATTTCATAAAATATTTTTGAGAACCTTTTCCATTTTAAACCCTTATTGAATATTTTGACATCTACTTGAAATACTGATTCCGGACTAATTTTTTAATTTATAAAGCAGACTATTTTTAAAAGGAAAACTGTGCTGCAATGCCATTTTTACAGTATATTCTCTAAATTAGTAAACAATTTTAACAGCAATTTCAGTCATCGATGTTATTCTAATTGGAAGAACTATAGGAAACTGTTTTTAAGAATGCTTAAATTAATTTGTGATGTTTTGGACTGAATTTCATAAAATGTTTTTGAGAATATTTACTGAATATTTTGATATGTCCTTTGAAGCACTGAAATTTATTGTTTAATAAATAAAGTAGACTATTTCTAAAAGGAAAACTGTATGTTGAAAAGCCATTTTTACAGAGAATTTTCTCTAAACTAGTAAAGAATTTTAACAGCAATTTCAGTCATTTTCGATTTGACTGAATAATTTTGATGATAATTTGATATTCTGAATATTTTTTGATATGTCCTTGAATCTGAACTAATTTATTAATTAATAAAGCAGACTATTTTTAAAAGGAAAAATGTATTTTGAAAACTCATTTCTATAGTTAATTTTCTCTAAACAAGTGAAAAGCAAAAAAATATATTAAAAATCCATTATAACAGTTTGCGTAAAGATATTTCATCCTTAGGAGGTAATTTTCTCAGTATTAGTAAACTATTTTAATAGCAATTTTAGTAATCGATAATATTTTAATTGAAATAAATAACTTTAGAAATATGTTTTGAACAATGTCTAATTTATTTTCGACATTGAATACTTAATCTATTTATAAACAATAATTTTATCAATATTTAATTAGCAATATACAAAAGGAAATAACTTTAGAAGTATGCTTTTAATAATGTTTAATTTTATTGGTTTTATTATTACTGAATTTCATAAAATGAGAATAGTTTCCTCTTTAAATATTTACTGAGTTCTTTGTCACGTCGCTGAAATGCTGAAACTGAACCAACTTGTTAATTAATAAAGTAGACTATTTGTAAAGGGAAAAATTTCGGTTGAAAAGCCATTATCTTGCTAAATGTGAATATGTTTGATCCATAAAAGGTTTAACCTAACACAAACAGACAGAATAAATAATTAAACAACCTCCAAATAACATTTTAGGCACAATTAAAATCGTTGTGTGGGCGATAAGTCCTGACCTGCGTTCAGCATTCAATTAGAGGTGAACACCGTGCCTTTGCCTATATTAATATTATCTTTAATGTTTACTTTTAATTATTATATCCGGTGCTAGTAAATAAGGTTTTTAGCGCCGCGGGCTCCATCCTTCTATTTACTTAAGCGATGAGCTATCTGCTACCCATTTAAGTATTTAAATACGGTCAAATAAGCATTATACACGAACCCTATTAACATTAAATACACGTCAACGTGAATATCTTGTAATTATTTGTCTTGCAGTGTTTATAATTTGTTCGTTGCATAAAGATATGTTCGTCGTTCCGTCTTCCTCAGTAAATTCCTGAACATTAATACGCAATGTTAGCTAATTCCGAGGCTTAAGGCGCGTTTAAAAATGTCACAACAATAAAATACGCCCCGCCAAAATGCAAGCGGAGAACTGTTTTCTCGGATGTTGGTGTATCGGTGCGAGAGTGGAACGTGCAAATCAGTTAAATGCAAATTTTTCCGAACTCCAGTATACATTGCGGTATATCATGTCAGGAAAGATAAATGGATATTATTTTCATCGTTTTCTTGCCCCACAATTTATGGTCATTGTTTGTATCTCTGACTCATAATTAAGATGACACGGTTCGCATTTCGCGGAATTATTGCCTGCAACGCGTCCGCTACAAAAATTGAATTTGTACTTTATTAGTAACATCGTGCCGTTCAATTCGTAAGGGAGTTAATTAACGATTTAATTTCGTGCCGGCATCTGTTTTTCGCGCTGCCAATTTTAATTGTCGTTATTTGTCATTCGGGACAAGTTTGAGATTCAACATAAATTTTGAAAGGCTTTCGAATGATCCCCGGGTGATTATCCCGTTCCTGTTATTAACCGGAATTGAACTGACCAATGGCTCCATCCATAGTTTTGACATAATTGCAATCAAGTTAAGTTCTTGCCTTCAAGGAGTTGATTATGGTTGTAAAGCATTTTTCTTATTAGAAATTCCGTCATAAATTAAGCAGATAATTTAACCCGTACTTCAGGTTGCGAACCGGTAAGGAATAAATCAGCCACTTTTCCCTGTTTACTTTATTTTCTGGTACACACTCACTTGTAGCCTGAGATGCGGAGATCATAAACTAAGTTGATTAAAAGCAAGGCGGCCTGGGCCGTTTTATATGGAAAATAAACATTTGCTTAATACGGGATAAAAACTAATTAGGTTAAGTAGTTTGTATAAAATAACCGAAGGAAAAATAAAATTCATGCTACTTATGTAATAAGCCAAGAATTGCTCGGTAATGGATGTTATGTAAACAGCCGACTAATGGATCGGGGGTTAATTGTTGCAGACATTTTTATTGGAACGAGACGAAACTTTCAAGTTTTGATCGGAAACTCTTGGAAGTTTTACCGTGCTTTCAAAGTGTTCGCTGCAGTTTAATATAGGTTATATCACGATCAAAAATAATAAAATGGTATAATCGATAGTAAAATATTTTTAAAATTCTGTGTGAATCCCCTTTTGATACGGTAATAAGTGCTAAATAAAGTACATTTTCAAAAATTTGTATCTTAGCTTCTAAATAACTTAGAGATTCCGTTCAAGCGGCATTCTTCTCTGTACACCCTCTACTTTCAAGACAAAAATAGACATTAGCGTTAAACTCATTTCTGGCCTAGCAAGAAGCTTCCAACTAAACAACTGCATCGGCAAAATTTTACCTCTTTTCAAAATGCTCTCAAATATACAGCTTCGGAAGTATAGGGTTAAATAACTGCTGATATTTTTTTGTGTATTTGTCCATTTTTTCTTAATTGTTTCGATTTCGTTATAATACAGCCATCTAAAGTCCATTGATTTTTCGTAAATTTCATATTTTTAGATGACTGTAACTTTTTTCTCGAAACATCATGAAGAGAAGAGTCTTGGATGGATTTCATATACACAATATTGGTAAAAAATTGTTCAATATTATTATATGTGATGCCATTAAAAATACTAAAAGTGTTTTAACAAATTTTTAGCAATCCAAGAAAAGTGAATAACAGTACCACATAATCTTCAAAATGAGAATTGTCAGTAACAATGGTCGTCCCCCCATGGAACTTTAACAAAAAACAAGGTTGCACTGCAGTCGCCCAAAATTTTAATTAAAACTTCCTTATCCATGTAATTCAATTTGTCAAGAGAACAAGCTATTTATCAGGTCAGGGTAAAATCCAAAACGGCACGGGCATTAATAAATTTACCGTTACACATCGAACCATAAACTCCATATGAAAGCCCCGAGGTGATGGATGATTTTACATTCTTGCTAATGAACATAAATTTTGTATAAATAAAACGAAATTCCTAATTAACTTCACTACGCAACGACAGAATTATCACCCCCGCAGGTTTTATATATATTTTTTTGTTCAATGAGTTACGCCTTTATTTCGGGTCTGTTTTTGCCCGCCAAATTATGGTAATGGAAACCAAACAATAAGCTTCAGCTGCTGAAAAAATCTATCAATAACACGAACCTTTTGCTTCTGTTCTACTGTTTTCATTAATTAATAACCAGTTTTGTGGAATACGTTTTTTTTTAAAGAATTTCTAAATTTAATAATATAAATAAAGTTAATGTATGGTAGTTCTTGAAAGAAAGGAGGCGTGAAAAATGTCAAAGAAGCCGAGCATTAAATTACGTGGAAAAAACACATAAATTGCCTACATTTAAATGAATCACCCAGAGTTGAGTTTACATGGCAGACGTTTATAAATAACTGCCGACGCGGACAGGGATGTTGAAAACTTTTTGGGGACGCGGAAAATTAAACTGATTTATTAAATTTCTTAAGCGCCCTGACATTAAATCAATCGGAATGTACAGGAACTCTGTTTATAAACAGTGATTAATGCCTCGCAAATAAATTCAACAACTTCTGAAGGATTACACGCCTAATAGAGATATATTAATGTCGCTGGATTTTCGGGATCAAATTTCCATCCGATCATCAATCCTCATTTGGAATAACTCGTCGGGGTTGGAAAGTAAGTAACACATACCCGTATTTTTATGTTATGTTCCCCTTTAATAATACGAAAGTTTATTGGGTTTTCGAGATGATACTTATGGACACGCATAAACACTCGCGCCTACGTTTGTTGTTTTTGCTCTCCAGTCAATAATGGACATATATTAAGTTTGTTTAGTTCTTGATATTTGCAATTTGTTGGTCTTCAGGTCGTAATTATATTTTTCTTGTTTGTCATTTTTATGTACAGCCTTACTAAAACCAAGATTCCCTGATAACTGACAAAATTATTGTGATATTTAGACCTTGATTGTAATCAATTAGTAATTATATTAAGATTGATCAAGATCTTTTTATTCCCAAATTATTGCAATTTGTATCAAAAAACCAAAAAACCCATAAATAAAAGAGTTTCTGTATTTCCTTTCAGGAAATATCCAAATTGATGTCCAATTTTGAGAATTTCAGATTATTCTTAGAAACTTTTACAACTACGCATTTAATTTATTTAATTATTAAACTTTATAATATTTTCTTTCATACAACAACGTAAAAATATCGAAAAGGTAACCGGATGTAACCGAAAAGTGAATAAACTCGCTACATACCATTTACCTATACCATATCTCATTTTGATATGTCGAGTGTCTTAGAAGTTGTCTTGTCTATTATTTGTTGTACTAATAATATAATTTTACAATAAATAATAGACTTCTAAGACAGTCTACATATATAGACAAGACAATTTCTAAGACACTTGACATATCAATATATATATATATATATATATATATATATATATATATATATATATATATATGAATAAGTAATAAATATATAGTTTAGAGAGTAAATATATCTTATATATAAAATTCTCGTGTCACAGTTTTCGTTCCCATACTCCTCCGAAACGGCTTGACCGATTCTCATGAAATTTTGTGAGCGTATTGAGTATTGAGAGAATCGGCCAACATCTATTTTTCATCCCCCTAAATGTTAGGGGTAGTCCACAAAAATTTTTTTTTTTTATTTTTTAGACAAAATTTTTAGTTTCTATTTTTTTATGATACAACATACAAAAATACATACAATCCTAAATTTTCACCCTTCTACGATCAACCATTATCAGGATTTCTTGGACGATATATTGGGTATCCGTCGACATTTGTGACATTGGTAAAATCTTTAGGGAAATTTTTAGTACATTTTCTATTTGCCATGCAAGGCGATGAACTATTAAGAGTACCACATGGACCATGAATCATGTTTGTTGTAACAATAATAATAATAACAAAACAATGTTTGCCGGGTCAGCTAGTAATTTATAAAAAAGAGAAATTGAGAATCATTTTTTTATTTTATTTTCCTTAATATTTTTATCAATAATTTTTCTTTTTATTTATTTACCTTTTTTTATTTTTTAACCTATGCCTTTTATAGCTAAATATTTATTTAATTTTATATTTTCCATTATATTTTTTCCAATAAATTGTCTTTGTATTTAGGAGACAATTTATAAAGAATAGAAATATTCTATCTAATATTTTTTAGATTATACCTTTTATATCTACATATTTAATTTATTTAATTTTATAATATTTTTCTTAATATTTTTACCAAAAATATTTCTTTGTATTTATGAGACGGATTACAATTTATAAAGAATAGAAATTTAGAATCATCTAATATTTTTTAACCTACACCTTTTTAGTTTTTACCTTTTATAATTACCCATTTAATTTATTTAATTTTGCAATATTTTTCTTGATATATTTAACAATAATTTGTTTTTGTATTTATCATACTAATTGCAAATTATAAAAAAAATTAAAATTACCTAATACTTATAGCAACGGTATAAAATATATCAGAATTTTTTTCATCTGATTTTTTAGAATCTGCTGTTTTGGGATATTCTATATTAAACATTGATGTCACAGTCTGAACACGTTTTGGCCCCACATCCGAATCAATAAAAAATTATTAACTTAAGACGCACTAGTAAAATTACTAGAGCAAAACGGCATTAACATTTTAAGAGCGAATTAAAATCACCGGCCATAAATCCGGGACGGGCTTGATTGCGAAGCTGGATACACGGCCATAAATCCACGACATGATGGGGAGGGAAATCTAGCTGAAATTTAGGAATTTAAAGATATTTTTTTTAAAACCGGGACTAAAACGCCAACAAAATAACAAAAGCCCGTCGCGATAAAACGAAATTTACAGCGGGATCACGGCATTAGTGACACACACCAATCCGGAACTCGACTGGTTTTAGCCAAATGGCTGTCCGTAATCCTTCCATCTAATTACTTTCTCGAGAGATATTTGTTTCGATTCGACCGAACGCAAAAGCCCCGCATACATTTTTCGTTGTCGTTTTGCTGAAACTTTCCACTTTTTTATTTTGAAAAGGAAAATTAGTTTTTCGTTCCAATATTTTGTAGGTTTTTTCTGGTTGTATCTGTAACTCCCCTATTGACACAGATTGTCGAGAAACTTATGTTCTTTCAGATGATATTGAAAGGGGCAAAAACTAATGACACAACTTTTCAGACATCTCAGACATTGCGAAAGTTGTGTGGTGAATAAAAGCGTTGTCGAGGAACGAAATCAATATGGCGATGGTTAATAAACAGTGAAAATAAATCATAACTTTCGTTGATGCCGTTTCGGTTTTTGTTATTCAAATCGGCCCACGCATCCAAGTAGTCCACTTATTTGTATGTAAATGACGCGAGTACAAACGTGTCCTTTGTGCGCTCACAAAAATAACGACACTAATAAAAATGCAATGAATTTGTAGTCATACGGACCATAAGTAGCAATAAGTTTCTGAGTATCGCATTCGGTAATGGAATAGAATACCTCATGCGGCGATATTTGGCATAAAATGTTATGATTTCATAGTAAACAACTCTCAATAGACGTTTTAACGACTCGTACGGTTTATGCATATTGCTCATTTTACCATTATTTATTGTCGACTATTTCGTTTATTTTACTTTATTTTATACCCTCCACTCTCGTTCACATTAACTTGCTACAACTGTTGTAAAACACAAGACAATTTTAACAAACACCAACTATTCGTACGGCTTAATGGGAACAGGAACAAACACATTGTCGTTTTATTTTTGTTTACGACTTTATAACTAATTCCATCGCCTCCAGGTGCGTTTAAATAAGTTAATTTTGGTAAAGGAATGTCCAGTGTTTTACAAGCTTTGCGGGTAAATGAATTTAAACAACCAAATTTGAATACATTAGATTTGTATCAAATTGTTTGGAGAATTAATTGGATGCTTTGATACATCTTCATTTCTCCATACAATTCATACTCAGTATTTTTCATTCGAATTAATTTGTATAATAATTCTGCCACAATTTAATCAAATTTTTCTGTGTCATATCTCTATCTTTCTTCATAATTGAATTGAAAAATATTTAATAAATATGTATAATATAACAAATAATTTACCAATTATATTGTTAAATTGTGTTTTTTTTTCAGAAATTCTAACAAAAAATGATCATCCAATTTAATCTAATACTTATTATTTAGATTTTATTATATATTTGATTAGTTTGAAAGGAATAATTTAACTATTCAAATTTACAATGAAGTTAGTAAATTATTTATTATTATAAATATTATAAAAGGAACAATTTAATTAATCAAATATTGTGATTTTTGAGTTCTAACAAAAAATGACAAATCTAACCCATTTTATTTCAATTTAATCTATCTCAACATAACTTATCTGACTTTTTTACAATTATTTTTTATTATTGAAATTTGTAAATTTGTTATAACAATAACAATATTGTTATTGTTATAATAAATTATATATATAGTATAACTACTTTATAGTAAGTTAGATTTTGTTTATAAGAAATAATTTAACTAACTGTATTTTTTTATTTTTTAGGAATATTAAACTTAATCTAACCTAACTCAATATAAACTATTCTATTCAGATTTAACTTAACCTAGCCTGTCTTTTTCACCATTGTATTGATATTGTATTTGATAAATTTGTAAATAATAAGTATAAAATAATAAATAAATATTTTACTTATTTTAATGTAGACAAATAATACATAATTTACTGACATGCTTTAGTTTTTAGGAATTTTTATAAAAAATAGCAAACTAAATTTAATCCAGCCCAACGTAGTATAACCTATTCTAATCCAATTTCGCATAACCTAATCTAATATGTTTACATAAATTACATAATTTATTATTTCTATGAATTTATCAATATTTTTATACAATAAAATATTAAATACTAAATAATTTGTTGACTTTATTAAAATTTGATTTAGTTTGAAAGAACAATTTAAGTGAAATTTATAATAAAGTAAATTATTTATTACTTTATATATTATTTAATCATATATAGAAGTTTATAAATATTTTTAAATGATAATATATAAATAATTAATAGTGTAACCTAATCTAATTTATTTATTTGTTATTTAAATAACAATATAAATTATAATATATAATTTAACAGTTTTTCTAAATTTATAAATATTATTAAATAATTTAATATAAAGTAATAAATCATTTGTGGACTTTATCGCAAATTTGATTTAGTTTAACCATTTAACTAATTGAATGTTGGGCTTTTTCAGGAAAATTAATGTTAATTAATAATCAGACCCAACCTGATCCATTGTTTTTTATATTCGATAAATTTATAAATATGTTACATAATAATATATAAAATAATTTACCTATTTTACTGGAAATTAGACACATTTAAATTAATCAAATATTGTACTTTTTAAGAAATTCGAACATATAAAAATGATAAATTAAACATAACCTGAATTATCCATAATTTCATAATTTTTTTTATTTGTTAAATTTATAAATATGTTTAAATAATAAAATATAATATAATAAATAAATAATTTGCCCATTTCGGTATATACTAGTCTTAGTTTAAAACATGCAATTTAATTATTCGAAAAGGGTACTAAAATCTAACAAATAAAAATGGCAAATTAATCCAATATATCCTATATTCTATTAGAAACTGTATTTGTGTATTTAAATGTTTATTTTTGGTACATTTGGAACAATTAAACAAAATTAAAAAGAGGCATATGTATTATTTTCGAATTTTCAGAATTTCGTAATTTTTGGTATACTTATACTCTATATTTTGCAAATTTTAATTAGTGAATGAGAGAGAGCAATATAATGAATAAAATATTGCGAAACTATGAAATGGTTTAACCTAATCTAACCTAACCTAATCCAATCTAAGTTAACTTAGCCTAATTTATTTTATCCTACCACAAACTAATCATATGTAAACAAAACAACGTCGAATCGAAAACGTTTTAAAAACAGGACAATTTCAATAGTTCATTTTTTGGCAGTTTCGAAACAAAATTCGAAACGAACCGAAACAAAAAAAAGAGGCATTAAAATCTGCATTTTTTACGGATCCATCTTCCGCACCGGTAGCGTCGACAGATGTGCGATAAACCCGCGTTTTGAAAACTTTTGCGAAATTAATTTCCGTGCGTTATTGTGAATAATGGTGGAAATATGGCAGAGGCAAAACGTGTTAAAATCTCGGTGACCGCACTGCAAAAATATCCGTGTGCATATCCTGCATGAATTGTTAATTGTGAATGTGTACAATTAATATCAATTAGTCGTATGTAAGACAATAATTTTATTTCAGTTTTTGTGTCCTAAATCAGGTGTTAATTAGTGTTGACGGAAAAGTATTAGGTGGTATTTTTATTAGTTGTTTTATCGGCTTTTGGTATTTGATAATTAAAATTACTTTACGACGAACCACTCACTTTAATTGTTTATTGTCTTCTTATCTATAGTTTATTAGGTTTAACGGAACTAAAAGATACTACAAATTTGGGTTAATTGTTATTTATAGTTAACAGTTAACCAAACAAATAAATAAAAAATTGTCCCTCATACCAGGAAGTTAATAAAATAATTCCGAAGATATCCCGACACATTCTCGGTCCCAAAACAGGGTGATATCCGTGCGAAATCCCACCGAAAACAACAGTGATCCACCCCAGGCGGTAATCTTGGTCCTGAATCGCGTCAAGTGTGTCACTGTCACTCAACGATCCGTTTATTTGATAGAAGACCCACTTGTGGCGGCGCCAAACAATCCCCTGATGGGGGTTAAAGTTTAATAACAGCGAAAGTGTCAAAATAAAACCCCTCGGAAAGAAGGCGCGGATCGGTGTCGATGAATAAGCGAAATTCGTCCGACACGAGCTTCCAATAAATAACTGTCGGGGTGAGTTTCGCCGCTCGTCAGGGGATGGTGTTGAACTGATTTATTGAATTTGTTTTTGGCGGGTTGATGCCCACTATTTTTGAAACTACCATCAAGAGTTTTTGTTTGTCTAGTGAAACTTCTGTGGTGATGATAAAAATTTGTTCTTTCTAATTAGCTGTGAAAAAATTTAGGACCCCAAGTACACAACGGATTAAATTTAACTGGCAAAAACGGTATTTACAGTTAGAACTGACAATTCTCCCATTAGTTAGGTGAAATTCTAATGACCGCATTGTGGATATATGGGTCTGCAGCCCTCAAAATGTTGACCCATATAATTAATTAATGTAATTATGTTTGACCCGTGGAACCTAATTTACTCATTTAATATATTCGTGGTTTAAATTAAATTTACATGCTTTATTGGCATTTAATTTAATTATCAGTTTCCCCAAAAACTGAATATAATCAATATGTTGTAAGCAAATTTAAAATTGAATCAAAAATAGTTTCAAACGATTTTTCTTAACTAGAGGTATCGATTGAGACTGGTTAAGAACCGCTGAAATGGATTGCAAACTGCCCCTTTGACCACAGACCGCCACTGACCACTTTCGCAGAACTTCAGCTGTACTTACTCTAATCTTGTTATACAAAATTACAGAAAAGCATTTACTACAAATTTTCCGTCCCTAATCCAATTAACAAGTTTAATTCATACGGGGCAGTTAGGAGTACTTATTTCGGGACGCCGGTCTTTGGGGGAGAGGGTTTCGTATTAAGCCTCCCCGACCTAAAACGCCCTTATTCTAACGAAATATAAAAAGTGACTAATTAACCAACTTTTTGCTTTGTTATGGTGAATGTGAACGTTTTACCCAGTGAGTAAATAGTTATTTTTTCTTAAGATAAACTTTTATCTGCACCTGTCAACGTGCGGAGCGCAACGCAATTAATATAGTAAATAAATGTATTCTTTAATGGGGTTTTTATCGGGGGCAGATACGGCATTCATATTCAATAATGTCGGTCCCCACTTAACATCTGTGTTAGTCGAGAGTTGCATTATACTTAAACACCATTAATCTTGGAAAAGAAAACAAACCGGACAGCCAAAGTCATTACGCTCTAAAAAGTCAATATCACGAAATAATGCTCCCTCTTAATTATCATTCAAGCTCGCTCCAACAACTAAGTGACTTTATCTACATTCTGGCCGACAGTTTGAAAAAAAAACAATTTTAAAATATTGAAAATATTATAAAGATGGCCATTGTTTCCATATCTATATTTCTTCAGGTTTATAGTGGCCAGCATCTTCAGTGGTCTGATTTGGTTTGTGTCTCTTTGACATCTGATTGCGAAAAAGTATATATCAATACTGGAAACTGCAAACTAGGATAATCAGTTATCAATCACCACCCAGACCTCTGAAGATGCTAGCCACTCCTGCTAGTGAGACGTCAGATAATAATTTCAACAAACTAAACCCAAACAAATATAGATATAGAAAATATTCCTTCGAACTCGACGTTAAAACTAATTAATTAAAAGCAAAAATCATGATCTCTTGCATTTTGATTAAGCTGAAATTTCCGCTACAAACCATAAATATGATTCGTGGGGTTTTAGCAAATGAATAATTTAAATGAACGTGGCAGAATTTCACAATTTCATGGAGTGCGATTTTGATAAACGGTCTCGCCTGCCGTATTTTATAATTTAATTTTCGACATATTTAAAATAAATTAGGTTCCGCGGTTTAATTGGAAAAGTAATAGATTTCGCCCCGTAGACGGATGTTAATTACAACAAAAATAAACCTTGCCAGACGTGTGCTTTTATTTCGATTAGATTAATCCCCGCTGATTTTACGATTAAATGGGCTCGTATTGAATTATTAAATTGGCTGGGGGTTAATATTAGTTGTACGTAGGTAATGATTTACCTTTCAGCCAATTTTTGACTGTTAGTTTTATTTCATTTCAACAGCGCATAGTGCAAGGAAGTTCTGATTATATTGATGCGATAAAAACTGGCCAATTCCGTTTATCCACGCGGCCACAACCTAATATTCGAGTCCTGTTTAAATGTTTCCGCAAATGTGCCACGAATAACGTTTGTATACTGATTTCTCGAGGGAAATTACCACGCTGAATGTACAGCTTTGAATAGGAAGCATTTCGTATAGTCGCCATCATAACATATTTATGGGTGAGCTTAAACCGTTTTAGGCCTGTAACGAGCCAATTTTAATGATATGAAGCTCGACTTCCGGACGGTGAGCGGTCTTCGGGACTCCGGAACAAAATTTCTCTTCATTATTAAGTATGTCATCGCGAAATTTTTAATTATTCAACAACATTAATTACTTTTGTTGTGCTGTAATAATAGACAACCAAGAAATAAAAATAAGGAGAGTGTATAATTCCTTCCGTACATGAGCAGAAAAAGTTTAATGCATATCATATGTAAATAGAAATCGAGATTAAAAATTAATAAAATAATAAAATACCAAATATACTTAGATCCTATATATAACCAGAAAATATTCAATCCTCGAAACTCTGAAATCTACAAACTACTGTTAAGTAATAAAAATATTTCCTCAGGTTCATGTATTCAAAATGTATAACCAGGAAATATTTAATCTTTGAAATTATGATATCTGCGGTTTATTATTAAATATATCACCATAAACTTTTAATTATTCTATCCTAATATAAATTTTTGTTGTATAATTTAATTGTTGAGCTAAGAAAAAAGTTAATAAAAGGATAAATTTAAATATCTTTCCTCAGATACTCGCCTAAGAAGTTACGATCAGAAAATATTTGATCCCTGAAACTTCAAAAGAAATTATTTATTATTAATGTCATTATAAAATCTTTAATTTATAATTTCTAGTAATCATTTTTATGTGTATTATTTATAGACAACAAAGAAGAAAAATATGAATTCTTTCTTCAGATTCATGTATTCACCATATATAACCAAAAATGTTTAATCTATGAAACTATTGAATCTACAGTTTATTATAAGTATATCATTAAAAAATTTAATTATTCAATCCTAACATATATATTATTGTTATTTAAATATCTTTTCTCAGATACATACCTAAGAAGTTATAACCAGGAAATCTTTCAACTTTGAAACTACGAAAGATACTATTTATTATTAGTATAATAATATACTATATATTATTAAAAATAATGTAGATACAAATATATAAATCTTACTTCAGATTCATGTATGTGTATAAAATGAATAACCAGGAAATGATCTTTGGAACTATAAAATATACGGTTTATTATTAAGTATATCACCATAAATATTTAACTATTCAATTCTAATATATATTTTTCTTGTATAATTTAATTATATAACTATGAAAAAAATTAATAAAAGGATAAATTTAAATATTTTCCCTCAGATACATGCCTGAGAAGTTATAACCAGGAAATGTTTAATCCTTGAAACTACGAAAGATATTATTATTAATATATCATTTTTAATTTATAAATTCTAGTAATTATTTTTGTGTGTATTATGAATAGATTACAAAGAAAAAAAAATAATGAAGATATAAATATAAAAATTTTTCCTCATGTCCATATATTCAAAATGTATAACCAGGAAATTTTTCAAAGCCGTAGATTTCATAGGCTTATTATTAAGCATATTACCATAATTTTTTAATTATTCAATACTAATATATATTTTTGATGTGATAATTTAATTACAGAGCTAAGAAAAAAGTTAAAAGAGGAATAAATTTCCTTATTTTTAGTCTATAAATTCTAGATACAAATATAAAAAGTTTTCCTCAGGTTCATGTATTCAAAATATACAACCAGGAAATGTTTAATCTTTGAAACTATGCAATCTACTGTTTATTATTAAATATATCATCACAAAATTTTTAATTATTCAGATCTAATTATTTTCATGTATAATATTAACAACCAACAAAGAAAAATTATAATGAATATATAAATATAAATATCTTTCCTCAGGTACACGTACATACAAGAAAAAGTTATAACCAGAAAGTGTTTAATCCTTGAAACTATGACAAAATGCGAGAATTTATATAGGACAACTATGTAAATGATAATATAATTGAAACAAATTGCAGTTGAGAATACGGCGAACCCGTAAAACTTCCCTGATATATGCATGTAAATTAAAAAGGCCGGTGGACTTGATCAGCCATATATATGGTCGTGACAATCCCGCTGTTAGATTTATTGTAATTTAACTTTAATAAATTATAGGAATAATTGCATAGATTTTATTAAAAAACTCCCCGATTATTCAACATTCAATGTTAATCTCCACTATTTGCCCAGCTACGAAACGGAAAACTGCCCAGGCCGTTTTACGAGTGCCATTTATTTTTGAATGGGTCCCATTTATTATTGTTTCGCGACGGGATATTCACTTTTCTAAATACTAATCAATTTCGCATTTCACTGCCGAGTCGAACTGAAACTCAAACTGTGCACGTGATATTTCATGGACGCGGTTTTATGGGATTTATCTTATGGATTTTACATCAAATCGCCCGGATATGAACATACAATGTTGCACATTATCCAGAACAAGTCCATTTGTATAACCATTTTTAACAGGCAACTTACTGGTGTAACAAACCCGTTTCGAAATGACTCACACAATTTTAAGGATTGCAATCGATTGTTGTAAATACAACTGGAGCACTCAGCGTCACTTTGTCATTGAGATGTGCATCAAGTTTCGAACGAAACAGATTGGTTGAAAACGATGTAAAAGTTGAATAATGAGGGTATCGTTGTTATGGAGGCTGAAGTTAATAATTTCATCAAGCGGATCCGCTTTGTTTTTAATAAAAAGAAGCGTGGTATGGACCAACCATCGTCCGAGATGAGCGTTTCATGGCCCGCTGCTATTTATTATCGGGTAAACTGCCCACTTACATGCAATTGAGTAGTAAACATGAATTCACTTGAGTTATTAGCGATGGTGTCCTTTCATTTAGTTTTAATAGATTTTTTTCCATCGTTCCACTCACACATAACATAAATATTAATATGTTACCATTTATAGGTTGCCTTTTCATAAGGGCAGTAAATTATACAACTTGTTCCGTGGCGAAAATCGTAAACGCGGATCTAGTGGATAAGTTCGTGGAGGAATGGAGGTTTATTAGTCTCTGTGGTAGGTTGTTTTGTTATTTATTGCAAAAGGGTCGATGGTTCTAGACTTGAACACAACACAAAAGGAACAAACACCTAATCATAACATTATCTCCAGTCCTTAACTCATTTTCTTTCTTATTCTTAGGGAAACAAAGTTTTTAGTTTTCCTCGCTTGATGAGAAAAGCTTCATCTGTTACAGCTCCAGAACTGTTCAAAGTTTACAGATACACATAAACAACAGTGTTAAATAAAATTTTTACGAGCACCCATAATTTAAAAAAAAGAACGTAAATAAATAATTCACATTCATTGCACATAAACATTGTCGCGCCGCATAGAAAATTTGTTTACAGTATGATTATCACAAATGTGCACAGCTGGCGAGCTTTGTTGCTACATTTGCTGTCCAATTGTTAAACATTATTTGCATTGTGTTGTTCAATTCGCTGTTGATTTAGTAGAACCGCCGGCCGTTCGTTACTCTTTACTTATATCGAACAGATTCGGTGCAAACAATATACCAGATAAGCCTGGAAACTGATGCAGCTGCGGCCTGGACCGGACCGGGACTCATCTGCCGACTGGATCGGCGCTTTTCAACTTTATTGCGTCCCTGTCTCGGCTATTTGGTGCCTCGCAGACGCACCTGGACCAAACACTGTTATAATCCTAGAAAAAGAACTGTTTTTGCATGATTTAGAAGTGTTTCCACGGTTGTGTTTAAAGTTAAATCGGCAACATTGTTCTAAGTATTTATTCACTAGCAATAACAAATCTTGATTAACCCGCAGTAAACACTAGTCCATTATTTAACATTATATTAAAACCGTAATTGGAACTTTCCGCATGCCATTATTGTGTTCATTTGGAGTTTATTAAAATTGCATGAAGGCATTAACGTGGCAGGAGATGGAAACTGGAGTTTAGTGTGTGACCATGCACCGGATCTCCCTCTAATACCCTTGTTGGTTCCGAATCCCCCGGCGTTGCTTACGCAATTAATTACTGTTAAATGCCCGATTTTCGAGTACATTCCGCCGCAAACGTCGTGTACGGGGGTGAGTTGCAGCATTACCTGGGCGTATCTAGATATGTTGCCAATTTGGACTACATTGATATTGATTAACTAACTATCCGCATGTTTAACATCGCAAACATAATCTAATTTACTTAATACATATAAAGGCAAAATGGAAAGAATTACAGACAATTCACTCCTCCGCAAAAATTGATTACACGTTGAAAAGCTTCGGGAAAATTACACGGATGATTGGAGCAAGCCAGCCGCATTCGGTCGATTATGGCGGCAAAATAAAAAAGAAATGACGAATGCGTCCGCTCATTATCGTCGGAATCTTGGATTCTGGAGTGCCTGGAACGTCTTAATATCGAAAATTGAAGCGTCGAACTAGAAATTATCCCCGGGAATTGATTCGGAACGCGAACGGGCAGAACAACTAATCCATTGGAAATTGTCTGCGAAACTGGATGGCGGGACGATGGACTTTTCCAAATTGCGAAACGCTTTCAAATATCGGCCCCCCTCCGTTCAATCACACCGATGCTAATTAATCCGGCTAATGGGGAATTTTAATCAGACTTTACACAATTTCGAACCGATAACTAATTCCGGCGAAACGATCGGAACGCTTATTGTTACGAGGGAAGTTTTCGCGATCCGTGCAAGAACTGTGCATCATTTTCAACTTGGGCCAATAAAATTTGACATTAGTGTTATTGTTAGTGCTTAGCACTAACGCTCTAATTACCTTATTATATTTGCCCGATTCTGACCATCCAATTGGAAAGAGACAATAAATTGGAATTGAAGACGTGTAAAGTGGATAAATGAAATAACAGTTGGTCTATTCCATTTCAAATTTCATTTTTTGTCCGAAAAGAATCGTGTCAACATGGGGGCAATTTTGTTTCTTGGGGTGAAAATTTATTTTATTTTCACTGTTTTCACTGTTTATAAAATCTGACGACGGTTTACCAATTCTTTTGTAATTGTGTAGGTAGGTTCGCTCTTGTACTATTAACATAATACAAATGTTAAACTCCCTAAAAAAGGAATATAATTTTAAAAGTTTGATGTAGTATGGTAGTATCAGGAACTGATGAAACAAATTATATATTCCCATGTGCATATACAAGGTGAGTCATCAAATATATTCGTTAAAAGTATATGGAGATAGAAGTATTTATAGAACTACTTTTTTAATTTTTATTTTTAAAATCGATTTCGTCGTAAGTAATAATACTAAAATTTGTATAAGACTTTTATAATTTTGTATTTTTTCTGTACCTAAAGGCAATAGTTTAGTAATTTTTTTACAAAAATATTGATAGACTGTGGTTATTAACCAAAGACCATCTTACAACTAACCATTTTTAGTACTACCAAATTGAATACTGGGTATTCGTTATTTTCGTTTAATTTTATTGATCTTAAAATATCAATAACGTTATCTTCATCGGAATATCATTTACGTTTTGTCATAATTAAATTCGTATCCTAAAATACATAATTAGAATTAAATCTAATAAACTTTTAGCAAAATTATACAGTAGCTTATAGTCAGGGGATGTATACTTATTCCTTTCCATATTGTCTACGCCACTGAAAATTTTAAACTATTAAGCTTTTCATATTATTTGTATAATTTATAAAAAACATAAAAATATTCTGGTAAAAATTCAACTAATTATAAAATTTCTTTGGACTGAGTGACATTTAAATTAAATTAACACATAGATGAAGTCTATAAACAGAGAATAGTTTACATTTAGTTGACGTAAATCCAAATAATAGTATAAGACGTTTGTCACAACAACAACAGATGCATCCTTACCATTATCGACCAAGATATTTTAGATGGAGATCTGAAGGAGGTTTATTTGAAATATGAGAAAAAAATTTAATATGAGGAGCAGTATTTCCTTCAGAAGAAACTAAAGAAATAAATTTTACTTAGATTTTCTTTATTATCGAGTGGATTCTATGTGTGCATTTAGTTTAATTTTGTATACAAGTAAAATATAAAAGTTATCAATGTTCTCTTAATTGGTTGGTCTTGGTTTTATTTAAGTAATTTGTCATTTAAAAAACTGGTATGGATTCTTTTAACCAAAGCTCCAAGGTTCCAAAATTTTTAACCCTTTCTTAGCAAATCTAATAACTTAAAAACTATATACGAGGCATTTTGAGAAGTTCAATTTCATTTTATTTATTGTTGGCTAAATAATTCAACTAATTATTGGTACTAGGAAATATTAAAAAAGCTTTGATGTTAGTTTTTAATGAAATTATCAGAAATATAGAAATAATAAAAACGAATCTGCTAACAAATCATCAGGGGAATTTTTTTAGTGCGAAAAAAATACGTGTTTAATGAAATTGCTTATGGAACATCATATTCCAATTCCATCAAAACCACAACCAGAATGGACCGTTCGATCCGAAACGGAATAGGCCAGTTTGATTTGATTAGGTATAAAAAGGTGTTCGATAATTTGGACCGGCCGGTAAATCTCCTAGACGACCGGTTTTTCGGTCGGGCACTGAATTTAATGAAATTTTTACCAATTAAGTTAACAAGACATCCGTTACCCTATCGGCATCGGGGCCCCGTTTATTTATTATCCGTCCGTCCGTGGCAAATAAATTCACCTATTTTATTACTTAACACCTTCCCAGTCCAATTAAATAGGAAGTTTTTTGTTTTTAAAAAAAGGGGCTCCCCAATAAAACGCCGCATTTACATCTGTAATTCGATATATTCCTGTTAGTGTGTGAAACATGTAACGTTTGAGATAAACCAAAAGGCTTTCTCGTATGTTGCCATAAAAAGTGTCACATTGGGGCGTGAACATGGCACAACAAAATGTATATTTGTTGATATCTTGTCCTGCTGACGTTTATAATAACGTGTAAACACACCACGTGATAAACAATCGTGTTCACGGCCGTAGAATCGGCTCTTTATTGCCGAATATATCGCTTTTGATTTGTATATTGACGCTGCACGGGATGGACAGATATTCCATGTTCACACCCTCACACTTTTTTAACGTCGCTCCTTCACGCGTCTTTATTTTATTTAGTTTTTATTAGGAAACAGCACATTTGCATATCTAACTAATGTGTTTACGGTTTGTTATACCAAGTGTTGTCGTTTTGTTACTGCCAGTTTTCAAAATAATTAACAAGTGATTTTTGATTAACCACGCAACCTACGTTTGCAACAACACTGTAAATTAATCAGTGATTGTGAGTACGAAAAATTGATTTCCGTCATCTACCCATCCCGATTATTTAAATAAAGTAACGGTTCATCTTGAACGCAGTTAATCCATATTTCGAGTGCGCCTTCGATCGTGCTGCCCACTCATAAGATCGCATAAAACTGTATAAAAAAGGCGGAAAAGAAAACAAAAAATAAAAATGAAAAAAGGAGGAACATGACCACATACTCGCTCTTTCCACGCGATCCCGATTACATGAAACTAAACAACCGCAGGATAAATGAGGTGATGTCAAAGCTTGTTTCTTTTGTTAATTAAACGTTAATGAGACGATATGGAACGGTGTAAGACTGTAACTAAATCATGAAATGAATTATGCATATAAGGGATTTAAACAAGAACACTTGTTGAATTCATTACTTCGGCGTGTAATTTGAACTAATTGAAAAAGCTACCTTCCAACGCGTATTTTAAATTCGTTCATTACCGTTTTTGTACGCTACCTTTTCACCTCACTAGATTTTTGTCGTTAATGTTTAAGTGTTATTATTCAATTTATGTTTAAATATTTAAAAAGTGGCACGTGTAAAACAGGGGTCGAGTCCCTTGTGTCCTGATTTATGCGTACCCGCACAAATTTGAATGTGCCCCAAAAGATCATGTAATACATCTGAATATAAATTTCATCGCAAAACTTTACGACGGTAACGGAACGCCCTTTTTATACGAGCGAAAGCGTTTTATAATATTTTTGTTGCAAAGTAAAACCTCTACTTTTATGCTAGACCACGAAACTTTCTGAACCTTTGCAGTAAAATTGGAATTTAATATTGAGGAAGGTCCTACATGTATATTTTCATATTTGGTCGGGGAAAGTCTGAAATGTTTCAGCTCCATATTGATGCCAAGGAAATTTATTAACCTATTTCGAAAATAGGTTGACTTTCGCCAAATACAAATTCAATCAATAGTAATAAATCGCAAAAAAACTACGAATAAAAAACCACCGGGGCACAGCCAGTTTGTGGCGATTGTACTTAAACTGCATTCCCTGTCATTTGACCAACACAAAACGTTGCACCGAAATCGATAACGCCACTCTTTATAATTAAAGGACTCGCAGGATGATCCGATGCATCGTTACGTTATTGCGTCCGGCTCATATCGGTGGGTGGGAAGATAAAAATCCTTATTGACTGATTGACCGCACATAATGGCAATTGCCTCAAGGAGCAAACATTGCACATGAGACCGATTGCAATTAGAGTAAAGGACAATTTTGGTACACATGTCAAGTTGTATCTCAGCTTTTAATAGAGATTGGAACCGGGATTTTATGGAATTGATTGATGCACCGGGAAATTGTTCCTTACAACGGAGTTTGAAAATAGGGGTAATTTATTTCTAAATTGGATATTGTTTCTTGGAAATATTTGATGGGATAAAATTTTTTCGAGGACTGTAATTATTGTTTGTAAGATGTTTCATCGTTTTGTTTCTTGTCTGTTTTCTACATTTCAATTTCAACGAGATAGATTTTGAGTATAAACAGTAAATGTGTGATTGTCATTCGTAGTAGAGGTGAAAATACAAAATATTAACTTCAATTTTTTTCACACAAATTTTGTTAATTTTTATTTTTTTTAGAAAAACGATGTGGTCAATATCATTTTGAGGTATTTGGTTCCAATCTGTATGTAACAGCTTTTTTAATCTAGAAACATGAATTCATTTCCGGATAAGCTATTGTTTAAAGGACATCTCATACATGCTTTATAGGATTTTAAGTCAGGTGACTATGGTAAATGGTAAATGAGGATGAGCATAATTTTTTGAAAATTATCACAATACTTGTTGTTATTGTTATTGTTATTTAATAATTCATTGTACGTTCATAAACCATTATAAAATAAACTTTTTTTTAAATATCGAATTTTGGCAGGTTTTTTCTAAAATTGTATTCACAAGGTTAAAATAATATTTATAATGAAATTTACTAATTTATTTAGATTTTCATAAAAAAATCTTAAATTTTTCTTTTGTGAGTAATTTGAAATTGAAATCTTGCTGTAATATACAATATTTTAATATTTTAGTCAGTTGGAGGACGGTCTGATTTTGAATCTGACACAATGGAAGCTAGTTGTAGGAAGAATTCTGGCAATGTTAAAAGGAATTTGTTGAAAATTCAATAAATATATTTAAACTACGAAATAGTTTAAATGAATTGATTTTTTATCTCAAGAAGAACGCTGTAATTAAAATTGACTCGAAAGTCACGGTTAAAGTTACCATAATTCATTTGTATTTAAATTTTATTAAAATAGTAATATATTAACTACTGCTTCGAATCGAATTTCATTTTCTTGTGTTAAATAGCATCGTTAAAGTTTTTATAAACAGCATTCAGGTGTGTTTTGATATAAATGTCACGGCGCATAAAAAATTAACGAAGTGCAAATCTTGTAAAGTTAATTGCTCAGAAGGGAACAGAATTTCGGGCGGGCGATAATTTTTAATTAAATTGACATTAATTATCCGACGGTAATAAATAATCAAGTCGAACAATTTGAAAATCATTTTCGTTCGTGTTGCTTTTGTTTTGACAGTGATTTAATTTACGGGCGTTTCGGCCAAACCTTTCTCGGCCCTGTTGTCACTTTTTGAATTCGATCCCAGACACAAGAAATTAATTTTGATTTTAACTTGAACTTTAACAGTGAAAACTAAGATTGTTTATTTCGTTTTTGAAACAAGTTTAAAACAAAATTTTATTTATGAAATAAAACTTCAATTCCACTCAATAAACTTGAATCTTAAGTACTTATTTAATTTTGTGTTGAAAACTTTTTTCTTAAGACTATTTTCCAACGTTGTTCATGAAATTTTAGAAGTAAATACTGGAGAGATAAATCTTAAAATCTACTGGCAACATGGTAAGAAAGAAGTGCTTAAAATTCAGACGAGTTTAATTTATTCATCCTCGTCCCAAGTATTTGTTTCTCGAGCATTCATTATTAGAATATCGTAAATTAATTCCGTAGATTAATTTATTAAGTGAGTGGTGGTTTAGCCTCGAAGCGACGGGTTCTTATTGTTGTTCCGTTTTGACCCTCGACCTCATAATGCCTTTACACAAGCTTTTGTTATTCAATACCACTTTTACAATAGCTTATGTAAACAATATTCTCTCGAGTAGTTGCTCATTATTGCCGTTTTACGGTTTGATTTTATTAAACGTATTGAACTAGCTTGTTCAGCTTCGAATTTTGCCAGACAGACAAAATCAGTTTATGTTAGTTGGATTACAATAAACTCGGCAATTTATATTCATTTTACTATCCTCCAATTGTTCTATTTCAGTGATTTGAATTTAATTCAGCCACCCCCAGTGGCAACTTGCGAACATCAAGTAACTTAATGACATTCCAATATAAAATAATATTTCCCCGGCACATAAAAATTAAAGTGGACGGAAAATTAGTCGGGACAGATAAGGGGGAATTGGATTGTCGATCCCCGTCCCGCTTACGTGTCGGCGCCGCTGCACTTGTTCATAACGTTCCGGGCGTAAATTAGGGGAGACACAGGGTGTTGTGGATGCTGCTTGCGTGCGTGATGCCCGTCCGCCCTCCGTTCCTTTGCGGGGGGGACACGGACCCGGGGGACGTGTTATGGAGAGTCAGCCGGAATCGATATCACTAGTTACAATAGAGTTCGTTCGAAGCTCCGGTCCTTAATTGGATTTCATTAAAGCGATATCCTTTGTGGAAGAAAATCGTCCGGAAAGTTTGCAGGAATGTCGGCGTGCCGACCGCTAGAACAACGTTCACCTTTCACTTAGTCGCGCTTTTCGATGAGTGCGGTTCCTATTTTCCTTTACTTTTTCGTTTTGTTGGACGGCTCAACCGTTTAATCTCTTCATGTTGATTTTCGAGGAACAGCTTCTTATCTAGAATTAAACACTCTAAAGTGCTAAAAAAAATGTAACGTTTTTAAAGGGGATTAGTAAGGGCCAAATTATGCAGAAAAGTTGTAATAAACGTGGCTCCGCATTTGAACAGTTTCTGAGACATTCAGAATAATGGCACGTGTCCTTATTTCCTTTCGACCAAAGGCAACATATTCCAATATGAAAATTCAACAAGTCACTTTTCAATTGCTGTTAGAAAATATTTTGATTTTTTTTATCGTTACTCTGTAAATTCTGTAAACAGTCTCAATAACCTCTGCGGCTTAAAACTAACGAAAATCAGTACTAAGATATAGTTCTAGCTCAGAAAGGGGAGGAGCAGAATGTGAACATCTTTTGTAAGTTTTTTTGCTTTATTTAGAATTTTTTTTTCTTAAAAGTACGATTACTTCAAGTCTTCAAAAGTTTCATGATCTCATCATTAGAACTCATTTTTTTCCCAGCCATTTTTTTCATATTTGGAAATAGGACTGAGTACTTTTTTATGATATTGTAGATTTTTTTAGTAATTTCTGAAGTGGTAACCTTAATCATATTTAATGGTTTAAATGATCTTTTTATCATAAAACAATTTAATCCAGATTTAACTCATTTTTAAAAAGTAAAATATAAATAATGTTTGTTGAATGTATTCATATAAATTCATACTTATTGCTTCTTGTATTTGTTTTGTTAACCTTGTCTTGCGGTGTCCAATATTTTATTATTGATAATGAAGTCTCCATAAATTCCATTTTAATCTGATCGTATTTTTTTTTTTCAAAAATTTTGTTATTGTTTTATCATATATATTATTTTTTATGTATTATACAGGGTTCGAGAAATTTTATCCACATACCAGTTAAAGATAAAACTTTTTTGATAATCCACTTATTATATATTATATATTATACCTTATACCTTATACAATATACATTACACATTACACATTACACATCACAAATTACACATTACAAATTACACATTACACATTACACATTACACATACATTATATATTATGCAGGTCATACAGTTTTTGTAGATAGGACATTAAAAAGCTGTAAAATATATTGGTAATATGTTTATTATTTATTTGTTGTTAAATTTTTAAATGTAACTATTACTACTCATTAATGCTCTTAAGAACTGACATGACTATTTGATGAGTTATTTCAATTTAGAATTTAGTAATCTAACAATTAACAAAACAAATAATGAATGTACATTTAAGTGAATATATTAAACAAACATTGTTTATATTTAAATTATAAAAAATCAGTTAATTTGGATTAAATAGTTTTTTGACAAAAAAATCATTTAAACCATTAATTTTGATTTAAAAAGTATTGTAAAATACGTACTAATAAATTTCTTCAAATTTGTTGCATTTCTTTCTAAATTCTCTTTTGTAAACTATCCAGATCCAGAAACAATACTGCAGTCTTAGATGATATCTTTTTTAAATGAACGTAAATGTAATGTTAATTTTTAAAAGTTATCTGAAGTTGCTTTCTATTTTTTTTACTAATTTTCACTTATGAAAGCCAAAAGAATTTTACATAAATTCGTTAAATTTTTCCAAATGTTTTTCAAAATTCTGATTTTACTAATGATATTTTATATTAAGAGGTTACTTACAACTTTAATGTCATATTTGGGGGACGAAAATTTGCTTGATAAATTATGATAATTATGATTTGGCCCAAATTTCAACTTACTGAAGTTGTTGTCAAATATTTTGTTCAGATTATCAAGATCAATTTCAGTCTAGTGATCGAAATTTGACAGTATTTCAATTTAAATATAGTAAACAGACAAGAAACAAAACAAGATAATGTTTTATAAACAATAATTGCAGTCCTCGAGAAAATTTTATAATATTCTATCAAATATTTCGAAGAAACAATATCCAATTTAGAAATAAATTACCTCTATTTTCAAACTCCGCTACAAGGAATGGTTTCCCGGAGCATCTATAAGATTTTATAAAATCTCGATTCCTACCTCCATTAAAACTTAACATGTGTGCCAGTTGGGTGAGCAAAATTGTTCTTTACTCTAACTGCAATCGGTCTTATGTGCTCCTTGAGACAATAGCCATTATATGTGGTCAATCAATCAATTTAGATTTTTATCCCCCCGCACATAAATATGGGCTGGACGCCATAACGATGTACCGCATTATCCTGCGAGTCCTTTAATTATAAAGAGTGGCGTTATCGATTTCGGTGCAACGTTTTGTGTAGTTCAAATGACAGAGAATGCTGTTTAAGTACAATCGCCACAAACTGGCTTGTGTCCCGGTGGTTTTTCTTCGTGGAAGGATACAAAATACTGCGATAAACGATTTGTTTTTCAGCCAGCCTCGTTTTTTTGCAATTTACTACGATTGATTGAATTTGTATTTGCTGGGAGTTTATTTTCGAGGTAGGAAGATCACGTGGTTGATAAATTTCCTTGGCACCGGAACAGGCACGATTTGAAGCTAAAGCGTATAAGACGTTTCCCGACCAAATATGAAAATGTACATATAGACCGTCCTCAATATTAAATTCGAATTTTACTGCAAAGGTTCAGGAAGTTTCGTGGAGTAGCATAAAAGTAGAGGTTTTACTTTGCAACAAAAATATTATAAAATGCTTTTGCTCGTATAAAAAGAGCGTTCCGTTGCCGTCGTAAAGTTTTGCGAGGGAATTTATATTCAGATGTATTACACGGTCTTTTTATGTGGACGGTATAGGATACATTCAAATTTGTTCGGCGACGGGTTTTAAAAATCTTCATCTGGACCTGGACCACGCGTTAATCAGGACTTGAGAAAATTTGACCAATTAATATTAAAACTGAGGTCGAGACTGTTTGGAACATGTCACAAATTAAACCAAACAAAATACAGACGACAAAATTACAGCGAACATGGAAGCAATTCATAAATTGTTGAAAACCGTTCATTAAAAATAGAACTTCTCCACTCCGATTGCTCTTTACATTTAAATAATGCATAAAACAAGCGGTGAGTTGAAGTGGCGCTCAAATGTTACAGCTCATAAAACAAGACGCGTAAATATGATGACGTATATAATAAAAGTACCGTGATTCTGAACGGTGGAAAGCTCGACTTTTCCCTGCGCTTTTTTTTTATTCCTCCTGGACTTTATTAAGCGAGGTTAAACGGGGTCGAGGTTGCGCACATTTCCGCCTTTACGAAAGCTGAATAATTTTATTTTATTAAGAAAATAACGGCACAGATTAATGGTGTCGTAAAATTATTACGAGCCACAATAAAATATTATTTTTCGACGACTTTCGACTGGAATCGAGTTTGTTTGACAACCTTCGAATTTCCGAAATACAAAATATAAATGTTAAATTTAATATAAAACATATATGCGCGTCGTATCAAGTCTGCATCCACGTTTGAATTTATTCAAATATTCTTTGATGGAATAGTATTGGGATTACAAAATTGAATTTATATTGAACGGTATAAGGGTATACATTTATCTATTTACATAATGTAGTGCCCCACAAAGCTTTCGCCTCTCTCCATATAGTAATTCTGGTAAATTTCGATTCATGCAATGCATGAAGAACAGTAATAACTATAAGTATATACCGGGCTGATAAAAGGTTATATAAATGCAAAACGAAAACGTGCACATATTAATAACTCAACACACAAAGTACAAAGCAAATTCTTTCGGAAAATATGATGACAAAAATGTTCAATTAACGTTAAAATGTGTGGAATATTTGTCGGTGAACAGTACGATCGAACTCCGGCAAAACTGATTAATATTTGCCCAAGAATAATGAGTTCGAAAGGCAGTCAATAAAATCCATCTACTCGAACAAACATTGATTCAGACACACAAATGATATTCTGATTAAATATTGATTAGTCCTCGGCGAAATTTTTATTCCGGTTCCCGTCGAGAATAAGAAAAATAACTTATTCTCCGGATCCCGAATTGGTTTTCTTTCGTGCAATTGTGGCCCCGTTTAATGAATGACAATTAAAAATTTTAATTCGTCACGCTTTGACGTGGACCCCTCATAGTTTTTAATTGCGAGACTGGCAAAATTGTTGAATTAAAACCTTTTGAATTGCAAAGTTTAAGTTTACTTTTCATATTAAAATTTGTCATCTTTATTCCACCGGCCGGATTTGCTCGGTTTTTCACGGCGATATAGAATTTTATGCGCCCAGGTTTTTACTGCTTTAATTAAAAGTATAATGGAATTATTTAAATAAAAACACCGGAATTTTTTCGCTGCAATGCGGCTTTAACAAAATCAAAACTTTATAACCCCTTTTTACGGGCACCGCTCAAATTTCGTCCATAAAACTATTACGACGGGCAAAACAATTTAAAACTCCAATCCGATTTGTTTCTAATTACAACGTTAAATAAATTTAACGTCTGAAAAAAAACGAATTTAAGTAATTGATTACTGAATTGTTTCCTCGTTTTGTGGATTCCACAGCCTTCAATATACATTCAGATGCTTCGGTAGCTCAACGTTTTATAAGCTCATTTTTAAATAATCGAAAACTGGTTTTCTCTGTAATTTTCTAAATTAGGACGGATTATCTGGACGTTTTATCTGGCAAATGTGCACGGGGATTACTGTAATTTGAAAAAATTACAAAATTACATTACCGGTTTTATTTTGACCCCACTAAACTGTTTTTGTTTATAATTCCTGTCATGATCGAATTATTTTATCGTTTTTGAATTTTAACAGACAATTATTTAGAGTTTTTCATTAAATAGAAGAGAAGCGATTCAAAAGATTTATCGGTTAAATAAACATTGAAGATATTTGTTTATTTATTTTGCCATATTTTTTATAATCTTTTTACTATACACCTTATAATAAAGTGTTGATAAATCTTTAAAGCATTAACAATTTAAGATAAAAGTTAATTCCACTTTGACTTCATAAAACACGATAAATTTAATATGATTTATCAATACGTATTATTTAATTCATAGAATTATAGTAATGACAATTAATTTAGGCTTAGGAATTGTGCATTTTATATAGTGGTGACATTTTAAAAATTTAAAAGTTCATCCACTTTCTTCTACCACTCGATTAGTAGTGGGTGAAATACTATCACTAGGTGCTAGGCAATTTAATTAGATTTTTTTCATTGTTTTTAATAAAAGTTTAATAATGTGTGGTAGTGAATTTCGCTTTTATACTACTAATAATAATGACAAACCAATAAAACCTTTGCGGGTCGACTTCTAATATCCACTAAGAAAACAAAAAGGCATTTTTCCGTTTTCTCCCCCACAGAAATTTCGTATATAAACTGGTATTTCGGGGCGAGAACAAAAGCATAATAAAAGGCGAAAGCATTAGAAGGCCTAACACATAACAAATATCCTGAACGCAATTTGGGTTTGTGTGTCTGTTGCAGTTTGCCTCGTGGGGGAACTTTTTCATAGAATTAACTAGCACAATAACGTTTCTTTTGTGATAAAGAAAACTAGTATTGTTTTTGCCAAAGACGTTATAATAATCCCCGTTTTGTGTGTTGTTTTGTTCCTACTCAGAGTGTAGAGGAAAAAAGATAATAATTCAGCATTGACGTAAGAATGCAATTTGCGCACAGACCTAATTAAAACCGGGAGTATATTTCGTTGGCACAGGACACGGCAACAATCCTCGAGCGAATCCTTGAGTGGCTCGGCGAGTGTAGCCTTTTGAAAAGCGTCGAACTGAAATTTGTATGTAGGTCATGATAATGGCATAATAAGAAGAGGCTCGGGCTTCACCCTTGGGGCCTGAAGAATCGAGATTTCCAGATATGATTCAAGACGGGCTCTCGACCGCGACACATAATGCACCGAAGAAATTACCATATACAAACTTTGCCGAGCCAAGATTTTGCAATATTCATAATAGTTTCTCATTTCGCCGAGAACCCATTCAATCCGTGCCTATCCGGGATACAATGGACTTTGGACTTTTTTGTCTGGCTTAAAGGCTGTTTAGGGGATGGGGAAACCATCCCTTGCTGATCAAGCAATTAGCTTTTATATTTATCAATATTTTCTTTTACATTTTCATTTTTTTATAAATGTTTATATAGCTTGGAACTTGGACAGAATTAATATTAATACAAAATTAAAAGAAAGGCGCATCCACCATTTTATGAAAATAAATATGAGGGTATTTTTAAATCATAAAATTTTATTCAATTTGAATCGGTTATTATTACTTAATACATTTAAAGAATATAAATATGTTAATTAAATAAATTAAATTTTAATAACGTATGATACTGAATAATACAATATAAAGATATAAATTAAATTTATATAATTTATATTATATAAATTGATTAAAAATTATAAAAAACAATATATTTAGTAAATATATAATCTATACAAAATAAAAATTAAATTAATTAATTGTGTGATGTATGTGAGGTTGATTATTTTTTTCAGAATCTTTCAGTTTTGTAAATTATTAAGAATTAATACTTTGTACACAATTTACTTTTAAGAATTTATTTAGATTATTATTATGTGACTATTATTTATAACCACAATAAATGATTACATTTTTGAGGAGGTCAAAACTGAGATTGATTATTTCTTCAGCATCTTTCAATTTCGTAAACTATTAAGAGTTTTAATTCTTTGTATTTGTCCATTTTCTTATAGAATTTAGTTAAGCTATTATTTATAACAACAATGTATGATTTAATTTATCAGAGGAAGTCAAAGCTGAGCTTGATTATTTCTTCTGAATCTTTCAATTTTGTAAATTATTAGGAGTTTTGATTTTTTGTACACAAATTTATTTTTTAAACTGTTAATTCTTTAGACCGAATAAATTTCCATAAAATATGAATTTTGCGTGATCGATCGGCATTAGAATGCGCGTATGATTTCGGCCAAACAATAAATTAATAAAAAAAAAACAAGCAACAAGTCCCGATGTTGTCTATTATTTTCGATTAAAATTCGCTACAGGTGAATCTCAATTATGCATATACAGTACGCATGGAAACGCGATGCACGCAAGTGGCATGATGACGGAACATTACCGGTACGAAGGTTGTTATTAGCGTCCTCGTCCCGTCTGATTTTGGGGTGCTAGTCACCCAATTACCGGACGACTCGCCCGTTCGAAAAACTTTTCGAAATGGCTCGCGGCCGAACACGCCGGTAATTGTTGCCAGACCGACTTTGAGTAGTTTTTATTATAACTTTTATCAAGTCTGTCCTATCTCGTGGCCGTTTTCGGTAAATTGGGATTCCCTTGGCGGTAGGGGCGGCTCCGCGACCGACCTTTCTTTTAATTGGGCCAACTCGTCTTTATTTTAAAAACCGTTTTCGTCAAGCCACGATTTAATAACATTGTTTATTCAAGATTTAATTAAAGATACATACTACTCTAATAACTGGATTTTTAAAATTACTCAATAAATTAAACAGTTATTTAATTTCATTTTTTTTAGATTATCCGTACGCTCCAAATTCGTTGTTTTTTATTTAAATTTTATGAAATACATTGTTTATTTTTTTTTAAATTCAACAAACAAAGTTTTCCAGATTTATTTTTTTAATTCACGTACGTATATTTTTAAATCCGTGTGTTTTAAATTTATTTTTATCTTTTTAATATAACAAATTGTTCAAAAAATTAAAAAAACAAATTTAAATTTTTATATCTTCAAATACTTATTTTTTATACATAAATATTCAGATTTTTAAAATATTTTTAATAATAATTATTTATACATTCAACAATTATTAATAATTATAAATAACGACCCTTCAGTAAACATACTTTGCATACAAAAAATCAAAACTTATAATAATTCCGAAAACTAGAAGGTACTGAAGAAATAATCAATCTCAGTTTTGGCCTCTTCTCAAAATTTAAATCATATATTCTTGTTATAAATAATAGTCACATGGAGAAATATTTGAACTATATGGTGGATGAGATTCAACATTCTATTTAATATTTTGAAACTTGAGTTGTTATGAAGAAAACTTTTTTAATTAATGTTTCACCAATACTATTAAAAACCTAAATGATTTTGTGCTACATGTTATTTAAATATTTCAAGATATTTATAAATAAGCAAAAAACAAATTTATTAACTTTAAAAACTCATAATCTAGAATTATGCTAATCACTTCATAAAAAAGTTATTAAAAGTAATAAATTGAATTTAATATAAAATAATTATAATTTTCATATCCCCCAATTATGTCGAAAATTATTCAGTCGCTGACGTTTCGAATATAATTACCCGTACATTTTTTTAATTCAGCCACTGTGGAACCCCCGTGTGGTACGTTTAACAGAAGTTGATTGAGTTGTTAATTGGCAATCTTAATTAGTTTCTAGATAAATTTGGACCACTCCGAAAAGGTTTTTGAGGCCGCCAATTAAGAATATATATTTTAAAATATGCAATTTCTTAATTAGCATACTTAAATTTTAATTGCGATGCCATCTTTCGAATGCTTTGTGAGCATAATTATGTTTGGGGACATATTTTGCTTTATAATTAAACCAGTTTGATAAAATAACTTAATGATTCAGATTTGTGTGTCTCAATTATTATTACAAAGCCGTCTGGCGCTTCGCTGATCAATTATAAATAATTCCGATGCTATAAATTTATTCGCTGATCCGTCTTGAATGCGGCTGGAAAACCAATAGGTTTGGAACTGCCTTTCATGAAAAGAACTCTAATTTACCTCAGGACTATTCCAGTCCCCACACACACACACACACCGAAAATATTCCGCAAATATAGAGATGAATAAATTTCTTTGAAAGAGACTTTTAATAAAATTCTAACCCGGTAATCCCTGACAAATACGAGTCAAATGCTCCTCGGGCAACGATTTCAATGGAATATGATTGGGAGGCGAAACGAAATACAAAAACCGGCTGATTGAATAGTCCGTAAAAGTAATCTGGGGGTTTTGCGGCCGGACTCGGAATCTGTATCGTTCGTTCACACATTATAAAGTCCTTTTCAGTGCGGCACAATGTAATGTGAAATTACTTAAATTGAGAATTTATTCGGTTTTGTATTCAAATTGTTATTGTTAATAAAATGTTTTCGTAATAGCAATGAATGAAATCTAATCTTAACAGAAATCTTTCAACATTGCACTGACATTAACTAAACTATTATTTATTCGTTTAATGAATTAAAAATATATATTTTTAATGTATAAAATAAGAGTTGTAGAGTTACTATAAAGTGCCACTAGTTATTAAACTATTGTTTATAAAAATAACATTATAATAAATACTAGGAGATTACAATTAAAATGTGCTTTTTACAGAAAAAGAAAAAAACATTTTCAGTGACAAAGAAATTACAACATCAAGTGTTCAAATTTATTATTGCTTTGGTTATAGCAAGGAGTAAACGATTAAAATTTGTAAACAACATATTAGTTTTTAGATTATTTTTAATAATTTAGTTAATTATGTGTTTGTATATCGATGTTATCTAAACACTCCTCAATAGGTCTTGAGGTATAGTACCCCAAGCTACCTGTACTTCATGTCTTAGAACCTCCAAAGTCCGTGGGGGCTGAAGTAAATTTCATAAATTTCTACTCATCATATCCCAAACAAAAGTCGGGGAATGTGGCTAGCCACTCATCAGCCAAAGATCTAATTTTCCAAAATCAGTCTTAGACGTCGATCTTGAACCACATCCATGTCCCTTCGATGTCCGGTAACTCCTCTTCTCCGATTTTGGGTACTATGAAACCACTCTTGACATCTCAACAGAAGTTGGATTTGTGTTCCTGCGATTACCGATTTATCGGAATGAACAATCCGCCTCCAGTTGATCAATAATTTGGCCTCTTACAAATTAACGTAGCTTCATGTACTTCAGCATTACTTCATAAAATAAAAATATATTTTTTTAAATCCGCTTAGTGAAAGACATAGTGTGTACACCTAACATAGTTTGTGATTAAAAAAGAACTGCGGGATGAGAGAGGAATCGAATCGACGACGTAACGTGATTCTAAAACGTTGTAAGGACATTTAGTATCGCCGCGGTGTAGCGCCCCCATAGAGATGCGAGGTAGCCCCCCATTACTCACTACCCGGACACCGTCGACCGCGGCGCTCACCGATTGATCGATCGTCCCGTTCGGAAACGCGGCCTTCCCGTAGAGAAATGATCACCCGTCAAAAATTATGATATCGATAGTATTTACAGTGGAAAGAACTTGTTCCGATATTTGTTTAGGGCACGTAATGCCGGCCCGAGACGTAAATTATCAATATACACGTTGCGTCGGATAAATGGTGATTGAAGCGGATATTGATGTGATTTTCGTAATGAAAAGATTCTGTAATTTATAATCGGTTTAATGGATGGGGACCGCGGAGATAAATTGTGCCATGCTCAATCAAATGCGCAAGTCTGATTTAAGACACCATGTTGTTAATACTTAAATTTTGACGATCACCAATACTACAGTTTGGTTTTATTGATACTATACTAAATGTAAAAAAAACTAACACCCAGGACTCATTAAGATATTTCCATAAAATGTGGTATACAAGTAGGCACCTATCGAAATAAGAAATGGGTCTCGGACTAATTTTTCAGCAAAATCAAGCTAGGAATATATTTAACTTCCTAGAAGCCTTTCATGTCAATTTACTGCCATGGCCACCCAGATCTTTAGGCCTTTCCCCAATCGAACATGTGTGGGATATGATGGGGTGACGCTTATGTAATTTATAGCACCCTTCACGGACTCTTAATGTACTAAGACGTCAGATTCACTTCGTGAGAGATGAGATTTTTGTTTAATTTTTTAATCAATTATTTTTCTGCAATAGGTTTATATTTTTCTAAAAAAATGGAAAATTGAAAATGTACTAATATTCCTGCAATAGCAAAAAAGCTAGCAGTAATAGGGGGACGTTCATTAATTACTTAACTTCAAAAATTTAAATTTGAAAGAAGTTGTCATTAACCATTAATTCCCCCAGGATAGATCCACCTTGTCGTGGTCCTGGGGCACAGTACCACTCCACAAGCCAGTGGTAGTGGGAAGCTAACGGATCTAACTGCAAGTCCAATCCATCCCCAGGAAGATCTCGGATGTTCCTCAGATTGGTCTTGTTCTACCGAACCCAGTTAACAGAGGGCTGGCATCTTTGTCAGACCTACGTCTTTTGGTTCAGTAAACCCGTATATGTAAATTTACGCCCTGTTCCCCCTTTTGTGAGTAATCACATATGAGAAACATTATGGTCATGATCTCCGGATCGGTATTCGGAGAGGGGTTTTTACATTTTCCCCTCACTGTTCCAACAAAAAAAACATTAATTCATTTTGAGGTATGACAGATATGTTCAATTATCTAAAAATATCTCACATTTGAAGATAGAACATATTTTATCTTTGCCTACTGGACATTGTTCAAATATACTGGTTGCAGCCCAGCTTCTTTTAGACGTATCTAGTTTTTGAAAATATCTCGATACGCTATATCAAAATTATGAGGGGGGAGAGATCCAAAGTTAAGCAAAAACATCTCACGTAATTAATAGACTTAGACTGAAATATATGACAAGTTGCTTCGAACTTTGAGAATCCCAGAGATAAAGGAATTGGTTCGGCAACACCGGAAAGTTTATCCATTAGATTCGTTTATATCGGTCCGGTCCTTTCCTTAGACTGTCAGGATGCGACTTGTTCCTCCTGATGGATACGTCAAGATAGTTCGGGATCGGGAAATTGCCAAATTTTTAACCCCGCCATTCGAAATTAATTAACGGTGAAATTAAAGATGGTATCGCCTCGCTCGATTTATCTTCGCCGTTTGAGAAATAGTTCGTTTCCCCGCATTTATTTTTGTTACGGCTCTAATTGCCTCCTCTTCCATTTGTCTTTTTAATTGACCGCACGGATTTAAGTTCTATAACAACATTAATAAGTCGAGTTTTTTTTAAATAATACCTCGATAAACAAAAGACGTGAAACGGGCTACACGAGTTGTTTCATTAAAACTTTCGGCTCGGACATTCTGACTGAATAATTTAAATTTCAAACATTTAAAAGCGTTCCGTAATTAAAACTAAATTTAACATAGTGCGAGGCATTTCAACGGTATGACCCACTAAAAAATAAATTAAAGTAAATTGACAACTGGATGTATTAAACGTCCGCGTGAAAATCAAGTTTAAATAAAATTTTACGAATTACCTTCCCCCGTCTAGTTTCCGTTCGTTTTAATTACATTAACTAGCTGTCAAATTAATGTTGGATTTTGGCTCAATCCAATCGATCTGTGTGTTCTGTTACAGGTGAATAAATCTGTTTAAACTTGCAAATAAATATTGTATTTAACTATTTCAGGTGGAAAAATAAACGATTGAAAAGAATTGACACATTTTTTGTTTGATTTGAAAAAGACTAAAAAGCGGTGTGGAATTTGAAACATGCCATACTGTAAAAGTTCACTGATTTCATTTAATAACAGCTTCTGAATATGAACTATATATGGGCAGATCCGTCCACCTGCCGGAAATAAAGATGATTCTGAAAATTTCAGATTCAATCAAATCTGGCTACTGGAGAATTTTTGAAATTAGAAAAAAAAAAAACAATTATTTAGTCATTTTCAGAAATTTGTATCGCATCATCTATCTTCTATATAACTTAGAGAATCAAAATGCTCTCAAATCTACAGCTTCAAACTTTGGTTTGACCCTATGGTTAAACAGAAGAAAAAACGTCAGTTTCGATTTTTTCTTCAGAATTAACTTTCCACTATGTAAAACTTTTTTACTTATTCGTATTTATTCAAATATTCAAAAAAGTCTTAGAAATTTCTACTGACCTTTATTCATTTTATTAATTAATTTTGTTTTAGGAAAATACAAATACAATTAAATTTTAATTTTATTAAAAATGTAAGAGAAACTACCCTTCATTAAAAGTAATAACATAAAAGGAAAAAGTCGATTAGAAATTCGAACCATCATCAATTCCAATTCGCATCTCAAGAAAAATCCAAACGAAACGAAACGAAACGAAATAAAAAAACCGATAAGGATCGATTAATCCTAGCAATGCGGTCCTGTACGTACGGTGTTTTTCTTGATCCCGCATCGGAATTTCAAATCAGTCAGCTTCCCCGTTTTCCTGACGTGAAGCCTTAATGAGAATTTCTAATTAGGCGGCGGTTTCCGCGACGGTTCATTGTTTTAATTGAACACCACGACGCAAGACTAACGTGACCGACGACAGGAATTGAGACGTCCGCAAACCGAACCTCAGCTTCCTCGCTTCGAATCACCATCACTCAAATGTGGCCACGGTTTTGTGTTATTGTTTTAATGAATTTAATCAGTTTCTAGTTAACATTCGTCGATAGTGCACAGGTTGAGAATGGGACATTTGGGGGCGCCCTCTTGTTGCGCAGTTGCTTGTGCGCACATAGCTTTTATAGAATTGTAACCGGGTCAGTTTTTAATTAAGACTCTATAAATGGCATAATTAAATTGGTACAAAAAGGTGTATTAAACAGCCGTTTAAAACCATACAGTCCAATTAATAACAACACGTACAGCAATCCACTTAAACACATCTGAAGACTGTAAAATCGTATTGTGCCCGTAATTAATGAACATACCTTGTTGAATTGTTGTGCTTTTTCGTTCCGACATTGGCACCAACAGTTATTTATCGTCGGTAATAAACCAGAAGCTTATAATTATTGTAATTGCGCTGATACATTTTGCTGTTTATCTACACATTTAGGATTTATTGTCTTTCAGATTGCCATTCGAAATGAGCGCGCTGTTTCTTCCCACTTCGAGATGCTATCCGGACCTCAGATTTTTGCTTTAATGGCGCGTTTTACGTGCGATATAATTATTCGGACAAAGCAATTAGATTCCTTTTATTATCGCACACATTTATCAACTTTTACTCTTTGTACGAGGGTGAGGTGCTCAACTTCTTGAAGCACAAAGGTCCTTACGTAAATTAAAAAACACCTTAAAGATATGAAGAATCATTTCTTCTTACACCTATTTGTATACCAAATTTTATAAAAATATCTGAATTTGTTCTGAGTGTTGGGTCTTTCTTACAGTTAGTATATATAAAATTAATCACCAAAATCCACTAGCACTTTGGTGCTCAACCTCCCAACAGCTTTTATGATTTATATACTTTCCTCGGACCCAAAAGCAAACTTGGCAACGGTGTTGATGCGAATAGTAACGGCCGAGCGGTTGAGTTATGTTGTTTTAGAGCCGTGCTTAATTACTTGTTCGCAGGCGGCAAATCGACCACCCCCCGCCTGAAAACATCCCCTGTTCCGTTCCTTTAACTCGCGCCACTTTCCTTAATATGCCCTCTGGAACTTTGCGTAATGCATACGGAAATCCTCAGGCCACTTTGTCCGGATTGATTGATTCACTTCCACGATCGTACAAAAAAGGAGTTGCCAGTTTAATACCCATAATTAAAACAGCTTTTCAGTCGCCTTAAATACATACATGTGAGACAGGCAATTAGCGAAGAGAATAAAGCGGCTTACGGTTGACTTGTTGTGGAAATTCTGGTAACACATTTTCGCAAAGTTATCGTACCATGTTTTGCCTGTGTCTCGCATCCAGACAATTGAATTGTGCCGTTTGCGCCTCGGATTTCTGTATAAATTATTGGAATGCCGTTCGGCGTCCAATTAAATATTCGTTATGGTTGTCATTTTCGAACAAACAGATGGCGAATTACGTAAACTTCGAGTTCTAATGAGGGTTAAATTAGCAGTAAGTAGGATCGAATACAAGTTATTGTTCGGTGCCGCACGTTCCCAAAACCTAACGACTGTTTTATTGCCTTTAATTCATCGGGGACGCCCCCCCCCCCCCAAAATGGCATTCGTCTTATTCAAATTCTGGTTTCTTCCTTCGAGGACTTCCTTCAAAGGAAGATTAGGAGCAACAAGTCATGCTTGAGTCGTGGTTCCGATTCAATTAAATCATAATCTCCGTGAAACCGTCGATTGTCAGTCCGTCCGTTAAACAATTAAAGTGCATCAGTCTCCCTGATCATGCGGACGGGTTAAACGTGCAGACGTGCATCTTTCATCCACTTGTCTCGTACGAATTTGTCTCCCACCCACTTAATTCTGCGTCGTGGATCCGGCTCATTATTCATGTAGCTTTGAGCGGTGCTCCTCCCGTTCACTCCTCCTGCCAGACATCCAACCCGCTCGCCGGTACACGTTTCAAACCACCAGAGATAACAAATTTTATAGATCCGTTCTGTATTAACGAATTCAACCATCTATTGTGCAGCTTCAATGAAATTTGGTCAAAGATACTACTCTTCAATAGGCTTCAATTTTAATATAAAAATATTAAAATGAACACTCCAGTTTACAAACTAAGTAATCTTTTTCTCATTTTAAGTCTAATCTTATACAACTTTTCTAGTTTTAAATAATATGAGATCAGTAAAAAAAATAAAATTTGGAAAAAAAATTATCTGATTAAAAAGAAAAATAATGAAATATAATTCAGACTATAGCAAAACTAATAATTCATTTTTTAAATAATTCTTGTTTGATGGAGAATACTTATTTTAACTGCAAAACAAATTCATCACATTCAGTAACTAAAAACCTTCTTTAAATGAAGTTCTAGAAGATTAAAAAGCAGTAAAAAAGTAAAAACTGAATACCATTTTTAATCAGAGTATAAACTCAAAAAAAAAATATTAAAATGAACACTCCAGATTATGAACTGTAATCTTTTTCTAATTTTAAGTCTAGGTTTTTGATCTTCTACAACTATATATCTTCTGTAACTGAAGTTCTGAATACTATAAGATCCAGACTATAGCTTAACTAATAATTCATTTTTTAAATAATCAGTATTTGATGGAGAATACATATTTTAACTGCAAGACAAATTCATCAGTTTCTGCAGCTAAAAACCATTCTTTAAATGAAGTTCTAAAGGACTAAAAAGCAGTAAAAAATAAAAGCTTGGTACCACTTCTAATCAGAGTATAAAAATTAAGTAACTCAAATATAAAGTTTATAAACTAGTAATCTTTTTCTAATTTTAAGTCTAGATCTTCATCTTCTACAACTAAATATCTTCTGTAACTGAAGTTCTGAATAGTATAAGATCAGTAAAAAATATACTTCTTTTAATTTTAAGGCAAATTAATCATTGCAACTAAAAACCTTCTTTAAATGAAGTTCTAAAGTATTAAATAGCAATAAAAATAAAAATTTGGTGCTATTTTTAATCAGAACCATCTTTTCCTAATTTTAAGTCTAGGTGTTCATCTTCTTTTCTACAACTAAATATCTTCTATAACTGAAGTTCTACAGTAAATAGAATAAGAACAGTATAAACTAAAATTTGTTCAATGAAATTTAATAAAAAAGTTCATTATCTTCTTCATCTAAAAATCTTTGTGAAGGAAGAAGAAGATGAAATTATGGGACATCTATTATAATAGCATATCTATGATTCCATAAACATATTCCTCGCTCTTCGTAGTTATTATTCCCTCATCCGTTCTGTACCAACATCTGGTTATCTCTCGGTCGCCCGTTTCCATACATCAACTGCACACGTGCTCTCGTATTCTAACCTGTGCATGTTCCATTTTGCCGCCGCCGAACAAAAATCCTGTAATTGTACACGATATTCGTAACGGAGATAAATCATTGCCGCAACGCATTAGCGCATGATGACACACACATTTATTCATGATGTGCAACTGGAATAGATATAGGTTATATTAAACATTCACTAAAGTAAACGTTTTTATATTTGATAACAATTGTAAATACGTTAAATATTCATTTAATTTAATGGCACCGAAGCGAGGCCACCACTTTTCGTTTAAAATTGCATTGCATCCAGAATAAATATTTTAAAATGTCGAGGAACCGGCGAACAACTTCTATGGTTAACGTTAAATAAATTCCTATCGATAGCGCACATGTGCATTGTGAAAAATATGTCATAAAACGTTTCCTTTCGATCGATCCTGCCGTTTTATTTAAGCCACACTTTCCGGTATTTGCGATATTTTACCTCTATTCCAATTTTTGAAACTTTCCAGACCTCAACAGTTTGTTTGCGGTAACAAATTTAATTTGCATTAATAAAATCCAGTTGGGAAAATGTGTGTGGAACCTATGCAAACAGATGTAAATCTATTAGTCCCAATTTAAAGTTTCAGGTAATTAATAAAGCCAGTTCAGCAGTCACGTGCGATTTAATTTATGACGGTAAATATGTAGGGTTAATTTTCTTAAGTAAACCGGGTCTGGAACGTCCGAAGGTGGTTTTGAGGGGTGGGTATTTGTATGCAGTACCTTCGACCGTGATACCTAACCCATATAAATCATTCCCACACTCCTTTGGATGTCACGAACACGATTAAATTGCAATTACCTTCGGAATCGCGGGATTACGATCTTAAGTCTGTTCAAATAACGCGTTCTGATTTCCAACTAAATTGCCGGACTTATGCGCGTGCATTCTGTCTTAAATTAACAAGGAAACGTTTTATTTAGTTTTGGGGAAATTAAAAAGCAATTTGCCGTGTTTGTTTACGGTTCAACAAACGTCCAACGACTTATCGAACTTACAACTAGGTCATAGTTTATCAATTGTCTTTTGATGCGATCAAATATTCATTTCTCGTTGGAAAATAAACTAAAGGCAAACAATAAATTTAAGTACTGTTCGAGTTTTATTAATTCAGTTGTTCCATATTAAAAAAGCCACATCAGCATTTATTGTATTTTAAATGACCCATACATTTTATGAATTAATTATCCAGTAAATTTTCATCCCATGTCCAAAAACTGTGACTTTTATGGATTTATAAATTGCATCTTCGCAACGATATTAAATTACATTCGGACGATCTTAATTCGTGATTTAAGGCTCCATTAATAAATACAAATTTAAACGACCGTCCGTGCCAGAATTCCAGATTTTATTAATAATTCGGGAAATTTATCGGCCCACATATCTCTCGAGTGAAAGGCTCAAGCATGAAGTTTTTCAGTTCATGCTAAGTTTAGCAAATAACCGCACGCACAATAATCTCAAGTTATATTTTTAGTTTGTCTATTTGTTCATTAACAAAATGGCTTGTGTTGCTTATTGTCAGTAAAATATTTTAGTATCATTAAAATCCACCTATAATTTTGTAAATAAAATTTTCTCACTGATTTATCATTCTCATTTTCACTAAAATATGCAACGACAATCAAGAAATTTATCATTTGCGGGTCATTCGTAGTTGAGGTGAAAATACCCCATATTAAATTCAAATTTTTATTTTTTATAAAAACAATATTTTCCCATTTTCAGAAATAATCAATTATTATTGATCAAAAAACATATTTTAAATACCAATAATGTTAACAATAATTAAAGCTTTCAGTGCCTAAAATTTTAATCCAATTTCATCAATCTTTCATAGAAATAGAAATCTAATTTAATATTTAATTATGTATAAGCAACTTGTGTGGTGGGAAAAAAATATCCGGTTATTTTGAAGTTTTGGCACGCGTGCGGTATCGAAAGCGTCGCCGATCGTCTTGACGTCGGGCGTCGTGGACCACACGCATACATACATCATCCAGACCGTCGTTTGTTATTGTCATAAGATGGGACGCGTCCGCAATATTTACTCACCTACCCGCAGACAGGTCCTTCCTGTTTCTCCCAGCTTCTTTTCTGCTCCGCTTATCTTACACGAGCGCATAATCTCAACTGGGGATTCCCCGTCCGTGTCGTTCATTAATTACGAAGAGGAAGTCCATTTTTTTATGTTAAGCTTGTTTCCTTTTAGTAAATTAGGGTTAATTTCAGTAATATTTATTTCATAAATTTCATGATTTAAATTGGTTTAAATTGATACAACGGAAAATTTTAATATTAACAAAAGTGGAAACGGAACTCTGTACAGGAATTCCGTTTATTACCAGGAGAGATTAAATAATAATAAAGCGAAATAAATACGGCTTGAGTTTAAAGTATTCCTGCAGTTATTTTTGCAGGACGTTTTTAATTCAGTTTTAGTGAATGGGGAATGCTCGCCGATATTTGTCGTTGTTAATGAAGAATTCCTGTTGGGTTTGTAATGCGATTAAATAATTCGCCAGGAATGCCATCTCGACATTTTATTGCAGGATAATTATGTCTATGTAAATATGTATTTCATTCTTTCGCTTTAATGTTTTCGGTTTAAATAAAATGTAATCTCAACTTAATCTAAACATTAATAGAGACATAGTTTTCAGATCGTTATCACCAGTCATAAAACGGTGACATGAGCACAATAAATAAATTTTCCCAGACAATAAATAACACACCTAATCAATGATTTATTTATTCCGGCAAAACAAACATCATCATAAATCTCAATTACACCGAAGGATTAACTTTAACATCCACAATAAAATTCTTGGCCCGCATCTAATGATTATTTTTAGGTCCTAGCACGTTGTTTGATTGTATCGCGGCATTAAGTCACGTACAGCTTTTGCTCCTTGTTGTCATGATGCCGTAATTAAACGGGACAATTAATAAATTACATGTTTATGATCCCGGTCTATTTTACAAATGCACCGTCAATTCCGAACGGATAAATTAAGCCCCGTGACTTTTATGATGACACAATTACGAGAACGCGGTTTTGAATAGATTGTTTCTAGTTCAAGAATAAATCGATTAAATTTACAGAGTTTAAATACTGTTAGTTCAATATTTAGAGTTTATAAATATAGATACTTAAATATTTTTTATAGGAAAGTTTGTACATTTAAAATATTTTCAAACGCTCTAAACATTTCTTTATACGAATATTACAACAGTTTTTAATCCTCAAGAACAAATCCGTTCCGATTTAAGATGGATTCAAACGTCCTAAGCACTTTTACACAAAATTAAGTCATTTTTAAACACATTTATATAAAAATTAAAGGGATTTTAAAGTTTATTGAACAATTTTTGTAGTATATTTGAATATTATATACTTCTGCATATAAATAAAATTCAAAATTAAAGATTTTGTGTAAATGTAACAAATTTTAATACCTTTTAAGTAAATTTATATACAATTAAGATAATTGAAAGCTTCAGAAGCATTTTTGTATATAATTAAGTCTAATTTTAAACACCTGTTTAAAGAGATTAAGTCAATTTATCACTTTTGTTCAAATTTAAAATGATTTCAATTGTTCTAAACACTTTTCTATAAAATTAAATCACTTTTAAATACTAAAAAATATAAATAAATTAATAAAAATTATTGAATTGCATACATCTAAATCAATTTTAAACCTAAACGTTCTAAACACTTATGTATAAAACTAAAACAATTGTAGTATTTTTTGTAATTTTGAATACAATTAAGGTAGTTCTAAACATTCTAAGCACTTCCATATATAAAATATCATTCTCATCAAAATTAAAGGAATTGTGTACATACATAAACGCAGGAAGACATTTTAATACGTTTTAAGCAAATTTATATACAATTGGGATATCTGAAAACTTCTTAAGCTTTAGATTAAGACAATTGTGAAATTTATCGGTCACTTATGTTCCAATTTATGATCATTTCAAGTGTTTTAAGCACTTTTGTATAGAATTGTGTCTAATTTTAAATGTACTAAACACTTGTTTACAGATATTGGAGCAATTGTGAAATTTATCGATCACTTTTGCTCAGATTTCAAACGTTCTAAAGATTTTTGTATAAAATTCAGTTTTAAATACTTTTGTGTATAATTAGGGCAGTTTTAAAAATTATTAAACAATTTTGTATACATCTAAATCACTTTTAAACGTCCTAAACACTTATGTATAAAACTAAGACAATTATAGTATTTTCAAGAAATTTTTATACGATTAAGGTAGTTCTAAACACAACACAGCATTAAGACAGCAATTTTATGTACACTTAAGACAGTTTAAAGACTTGTATAGTAAATCGTCTTATTTTCCAAACACTCCTGTTTAAAATTAAACTGCTTTAAAACGAAATACGCGATATTTTCTACAATTTAAATCATTTAAAATTGTTTACTCGTGCATAATGATAAAATCAATTTTTTATCTGCGGAAACGGGAAATAAAAATGTAAGGTATTGAGGAGTAATTAGATAACAGTAAATGTCAAATAAAACTTCCTTGAAAAGGGTCTCATGAATTTGCTTTTATTTTATATTAACCACGCGTATATTTTTAACATCAATCAGTGGTGTTTTTATCGCTCTCCTCAGTATTCCGAGTCAAAGCCCGTCTTTTTACATATTTTTAAATATTCCGCCTTTTTTATTTGCAAATATTTTAATCCTCTTAAAGCATCGTGCCTTTTTCGGTTTCTAATTTATTTGCTTTTATATTCGAGACGGACTTATTAATATTAAACTAAAGGATCTTGTTATTCAGTTCTTGCGGTCCGATGTTTGCTATATGCTCTTAATCTTTCGATTTGCATTTAAATACCGAATCGTCGGCTCTTAATTGATTCGCATTTTTTATTTAAAGTCTTAATCAAGCAACTAAAAACCTACGTACTCGGCTAATTACTTGTAAATATCCTCCACATTGCCTTCAATTATTCTTTCGAAACAATTTATGTCTTACAATGTTTTTTAACTTACTATTGTAGAATACTTGCTTGCTTTGATATAGTTGTGTGGAACTTTTTCTGTGCACAACCTTTCATAGAGTTATTGATGGCAATTATCTAAGTTTTTTGGCGACACAAAATTTAAAACCCAAACATCGAAATTGATGATCATGAATCACATCGGTTCGATTGTTTAACACAAATAAATTACGGGGCCCAACTACGACGATCAAACAGACGGGATTACATTAAACAAATCAGATTGTGTTGGAAATTCGGAAAGTCCGGAAGCGCAATTCCAAAACCGTCGACAAACAGATAAAGCAACTTTTAAAGCAAGCTGTCGAACGAATTTTATGGAAAACAAACAGGACCGGCGGATGCGACTTTCCTTTTGTTTTCGCACCGAGTTTTTCTTTGTTATTTTGCGAAGGCACCGGCCGGAATTATGTTCTGAATGCCTCGCTGATTTGGGAGCGCAACGTATTTTTTTTTCAACAACCTGATCATCCCTTTTCACATTCAAATCAGATGTTTGCTCTGCGACTAAGGATTGTTTTACGAATACATTTCGGCCTTTTTTCTCCTACGTGTGTTTTTTTTATCTAATTTTAGTCTGTTTGTATGCGTCTGTACGGTTCAGTTGAGAACACACGCATCTCGTTTCCGCACACGACTTTCAATTTTCCAACAGTTGTAAAGTCGGCGATTTGTGTTTGCATAAATGTATAAATTATACTGCGGCAAGAAATGCATTTATTTCAATTTTTTTTTTTTTAGAAAAATATTTCTCTCTTACAGAGTAATAATGCCTCGGACCCCCTCTTTGATTAAGACACTTATTGACGCGTAGTGACATCGATCTAATGATATTATTGACTTTTTCTTGTGGTTCCTTAAGCGCCGCCCCATCATATTCCACACATTTTCGATTGGGGAAAGGTCTGAAGGTCTGGGTGGCCAAGGCAGTAAATTCATATGAGAAGCTTCCAGGAAGTTTAATGTATTCCTGGCAATACGTGGACGGGCATTATCTTGATGAAATATTACTCTGAGAACTCTTATTATGTAGGGATGAAAATAAGGCTCCCAAACATCATCCACATATCGCCGGGACGTCATATTGCCACTAATGAAAATGAAAGTGACCAGCTACCATAAGCAATAGTACCCCTTACTATTAAACCCATAGTGTTATGAATATGACCCTCCACAGCAAAGCTAGGATCACCTTTTTCACCACGTCGTCGTCTTACTAACACATGACCATTGTGCATGCCCAAACAAAAGCGTGATTCATCACTAAACACAATGTGATTCCATTTCTCATCGCACTGTTGTCGTTCCATGCACCAGTCACTACGTTGGAGTCTAAGGAAATGTGTTTTTCAATTGATTTCAAATTTTATGAAAATATTTGAATGCTTTTTTTACAGTTAGTATATAAGATTTATGTCTGGAATTGCACAAAGTTGTCTTAATTGCACTTTTAACATTCACCAAGAGTTTGAAGTTTTTAGAATAAAACTAAAAAATATGTAGAACAATTAATATTCTATGAAATTCCCTCATTGATGGTTTTTAAGTGCTTTTAATGCTTTATGAATTTTGTCGTGTAAGTTTTAAGTCAGATTAATAAATGTTCGTTCATTTTCCAACTTTCCTGAAATAATTTCCACTGTGCCTGTTGAATATTCAGTCAATAAACTTGTGGGATATTCACTTTCGCGACAGTACTTTGAAATTACTATTAGTAGCAAAACGTCTATTACCATTTACATCTGACCATTCATTAGATTATCGAACACATCAATGAATACAAATGCCCATTCATATGGACCGTTATAATAGAAATGTATCAACCAATTACATCTACACACACATTCACGAACTTTGCCTTTTGATATTTAATTTAAATTTCAGATTGTTCTATCCTTTCGTACACACACACACACACACATGTGCTTGAGAATAATAGGTTTAAGAGGTAATACGTCACTTAACATGACTTAAGGCTGACATTTTCTAATTTATTCTCCGTATAATGAGCTCTAATACCTTATAATCTGTGTGAGGTCTCGGAGTTTCCTTTACAAACGCACCCACATACCTCCTATGTTCTCTTGGACTATTTATTTCACTACGAGGGACAATTACTAAGTATGAATAATAATTACTTCTGTGTAAATCATTCTTAAGTCGTTTTAAATATAGCAATCTATTTCAACGAGAGCTCGTTGTTTGTCGTCTCAAATGCGGAAGGCCTTTCTCGCCTTCTATTAACTCTATTCCAAATAAAAATATAATAAATTACCTTTTTTCTCTTAACGATCTAGAGCGTTAAAGCATCACATCTAAAAAAATAAAAATTACCATTTTAATAGAAAAATGCCATTTTCCCATCACACCATCCGACTAGTCTGAGATGTGTCGGCGATTCTATAAATCTCCATCACAAGGTACACTATTAGAATTTCGGTGTGGAGCATGAAGCGTCTGATTGGCGCAGTCAAAGAAGGCAATGAATCAATGAATTGATGAATGCCTTCTGTTCGTAAGTTCCATAAGGCCGGAATTAAACGGTGGATTCTTTGGGAAATTGCTCCGGAATGTTAATAAAGGTTTTTCTCAATAACAGTGTAGTTATAAGGGATGATGGGACAAGTCGGGCGTTCAATTTTATTCACATCACATCAAACCGAAATTGACTTTCGGGCCACCGAACCGATAAAATGCTTCCATTGCCGATATCCCAGTTTCTCTCTTCCACTTTTTAATAAAATATTTATTTTACATGCCGCCTTTACTTTTTAATTTCACTTCGATAGTTCCACGTAATTAAACTATCGTTGGCGAATAATTATCAACGTCCAGAAATAGGATAATTGATCGTTTCCATTAATGAAAACACGTCAAATTGAATTACATCAATTAAAATATTAACAGGTACGCCAGTGGCACTACCATTTAAAATTTATGAATATGTCGCGAGGCATTAACAAAATAATTGTTTCAGCTGTGAATGGCGTTAGACGTAAACGTAAAGTTATTTAGCGGTAGGTGGTCCGAGTGTAATGATAGCGAACACCTACATGTAGAACCGGGTAATGCTATGAAACCAGTAGTTTATTAGTGGTTGGGTTCTAAAGCACACGGCAACTTGTATTAATTATTGATTGATGATAATAGACCGAACGAAATGCTACACAGATTCGGATTTTGATGGCCGTTTCTGTTGTTGTTGAAAAGATAATTAATTTTAACGGTTCTAGAGTCGGATAAATTTAAATATTCATTGAATAATTTCAATTTAATTAAGTGTTATTATAATTTATTTTATTTTATTTCATTACATTTATATGTATATATATGATTCATGGCATTTTGTTTTGTATCATCATCCTTCATATCCACTCATTTTCTCTTCTTTACTCATATGTCATATTAACTTTATATTATTTCATCTCATTCTAGACTGTAATTCATATTTCACCTCTTTCACATCTCATCCTCTTTCACATACTCTCTCATCACGTTATTTGTCTTCTCCTCTCTATATCATTTTACCTAAATATCTTATATCATGTTCTCTTTTTACTATGCCATCATTTCTCATTTCCTTTAATCATCTCTCATATTACCTTCATTTCATCTCATCTCATCATAAATTCTAATCTCTCATCCTCTTTCATATAAACACATATCCTCTTATTTCCTTTTATTCCCTTTTTCACCTTGTCACAACTCACCCATTTTTGTATCCATGTTCTCTTATCACATCTTCTCTCTTTCTCATCTGATCTTAACACCTCCCACCTTATCTATCTATCTATTTCTTACCTTATTTACCTCTGATATCGTCACATCTTCATTAATTTGACCAATTTCAATTGTGTTGTTTGTGTACAAAATATGGAATTTGAAAAAAAGTTTTTTCAATCAAAATTGTTTGTAGGTAATCAAAACTAGAAACATCAAAAGGATAGTTTGGGTGCAACTGGTATTTGGTTAGGGCAATGAAAACGTGCATAAAGTTTATGGTCCCATGCCGATTGTAACGTATTAATTTCCACAAATGGAGAACATAATCTCATAAAATATTTGTTTGGCAGAACCGCCGATAAAACAATGGACGCGATACCGAAATTGAAACCGGAAATTGCAAATTTAGCGGTGTACATCAAGTTTTAAAGATAAAAGCTCAGCGGAACGTGTATAATGTGTGCGTCAACCGTACAGATTCACTCTACGCATCCGATGAGTTTCATATTAAATTGTTATGCATCCACTCATACATTGTATAATAGAAAACGTGATGGAAATTTGTTCTGGTGTAACTACATTGGATTAATCATTGAAAAAGAATGGCGCATTTTTACGGAGATCGCAAATTGAAAAACATTACTGGTAATTTACACGAACCCATTGATTTTATACAATTGGCTGTAAGTTTTTTTGCAAAAACGATTGATTTTATTCAGTTAATTAAACGGATTTGTTTGAATTTCATTCGCACCGAATATTAAAAATTATAATTGAAAATTTCAGTTGTAATTACATCGGTGCTGGTTAAGAGAAAATTGCCGGGTCGTTAAATAAATATAACTATTCGAAATGAATTTTAGGTTGTGCGGACTTCCAAGATTAAAACACAGTAATTAGTAGTAGCTGAAGGCTTCGGATTCACCCCCTTCGCATCCCCCGTTCTGGCCCCGGCTGAGGGAGTATCCTTTAATGAACAGACTGTGGCAACTGAAGTGGAATCCGACTACAAAGGAACAATTAACAAAGAAGTAATATCTACTAAAGGAACCGCTACTCCCTGAAACTTTAACTATGTCCGTGTTTTTATGTTTCAACTTTCCTACCCGGTCTTTCTTATTTTTGTTGTTTCGTTCGTTTTTGTGTGCGTTGTATTTTTCGCGTTTTACGGTTTGCATATTTTTAAAATCCCCAAAAGCTCGGTTTAAGTTCTCACAAGCGAGCTTAATTGAAATAATTAACAAGAGGTTGTGCACAACTTCCAGACGTGATGCAACAAAAACTCAATTCAGAAGTTGTTGACTCAAAAATGTTAGAAATTTAACTAATAATAAAAATAAATTTTCATAAATTACAATAATAATGAAAAATGTCCCTTGAAGTATCCAAACATCAGTACAATGTTTATAATACAATAAAGCTTAAATAATTATTTAAAAATAAAATTAATTCAAACGTTTATTCTGTTAAAATCGAATAATTTTATTTCCAGTCAAATCATCCTAAAGATTAATAAAAATTTTACTTATTTATAACAAAAAGTTCTTCTCTGACCTCTCAAAAGAAATACAAACCTTTTAACTGTCTAAAAATTTGAAATTTGTAATAGAAAAATCAGAAAATTTATTTAACAATATCGTGTTAATTGTTAAAAGACATTGAATAAATCCTCTATAAAATGTTTATAATATGCTCCTCGATGAACATTATTAAAAATGTAACTTATATAAAATAAAAATTTCTTTTGTAACCTCACAAAAGAAATATAAATCATAGTTAAGCAATCATATTATTGTAAATTTCTATAAATCATTTTGAAATTAAATCATAAAAATGGCAAAATTCGAGAAACAAAATCCTGTTATATATAATGTTTATAATATAATGATACTCCTCAATGAACATTATTAAAAATGTAACTTATATAAAATAAAAATTTCTTTTGTAACCTCACAAAATAAGTATAAACCATAGTTAAGCAATCATATTATTGTAAAATTCTATAAATCATTTTGAAATCAAATCATAAAAATGGCAAAATTCGTGAAACAAAATCCTGTTATATCAATTGTAAAAAAACATTAACTAGAATGTTAATCCAATGTTAAATTAAATTCGAATAATTGTTTGAAAATCAAATTTATTCAAACGTTTACTGCTAAAACAGTATAATTTCATATTACAACTGCAAAATTATCCGACACATTGTTAAAAATAAATTCACTGTGAAAATCTATTTATTTAACCCAATTAATAATGCATTTTGATTGATTTGATTGAAGGAAGATAGATATTATCAATTTTATAAACATTTGTTAAAATATATAGAAGTTTGAATTAATGTTAATGATAACTAAACGAAATAATTAATATAAAATTATATATTTGATGCAATAATCCATGATGAAAATTATATGGCAAAGATAACTAATAGTTTGCATTAATTAATATTAATAGATTTTTTTTAATTATAAACACATACGTTGGTAATTACAAATGATATTTATTTTATATTAAATAATAATTACGACTAAATACTAAAATGAAATTAATAATCATTAAAATAAAGTAGAATAATAAAATACTAATAATAACTCAATGAATATTTAATTAAGAAAATAAAATGAAAAATTATATATAAACAGTCTGTATATTAAAAACTTGTTTGGCTGAGTGTTTTAAGGTATAAAATGTACAGAACTGGATAAAATTCACAGTGCGATCCGTATCCAGTGTGCTAATTCAAAAAGAAACAATATCGGCGACGTTCCGGTGCAATTTGCGATTCAGACGGCGCGCCGCATCATCCAATATGTATGGACCATACGGTATGGCACAATATTTGTTCCGGGACCGCGACATAAAGTCCGGACGAAACGTACAAATGCAACTGGCTAGTTCATATTCCAGGTACACCGCCAAACACTAAAGTGACTCCGGTTTAGGTACTACGTGAGGTCAACTCCCGACAATTCCGGACCTCTCTAAAATAACCTTAACTTAATTATTACTTACGGCCGATTCACTTTTCTCGGCTTTCTTTTTAGTTTTGGTTACGGTTCTATCTTCGAAGGCGACTTTGGACGTGTTAAAATTACACAAAATTACAACATTAGCCCGATTTTCACCCCCCGGGAGTTTAAAATTCAAAAACAAAAAAAAAAATACGGAGAATTTGGTTTTTTAATGAGACGCGTAGGCGACCTGAAATAATTTCGAACTTTTTATTCGGAATGTAACACCTGTAAGTGACTTTAAGTATTAAAACAGGAAATTTATTTTTTACATGTTTCAAACACATTTTAAAGTGATTTCCGAGCGAGTCGTAAAACTTTTCCTTGATGTCCCAACAGTCTTACCGAATTTACATTTTCCCCAAGTTTCGAACTTTAACATGTATTTGATAATCAGGAGCCGTTGCTCAAAAACTTTGGCAAACAGTTAAATTAATTGCTTAATATTCTGTTGCTTTAATACAATTTATACTAATTTAATAAATATTAAATATAATACAAACATACTCTATTGTTATTTACAGTTAATTAAATATATACAAATTTTATTAATTTCAGTCAAAAAACTAAAGAAGTAGTTATTTATTTATTTATTGCCTAGGAGAAGGATATGATTAATTTAACAGAACAAACTTGTAATTAATTTAAATAAATAGGGTTTATTACTGAATTTAATTAAAACAATCTATTGGGTAATGTTACAATTGTATTATAATAGTATTCTGTTTTAGTAATTTAGTTTGAATGGATATGAAGTTTAATGAATTATTCAAGTTAATTTAAGTCAATAAAATGGCATTACTTTGTTTTATTTTACCATTTAACTAATTGTATTTACTCAATTATTTTTAGAGTTTGTGTATTAGTTTAATATTATGACCATTTTTTAATTATTCATAATTAACTTGAAATATTTATATGTAATTGATAATGGAAGTCATATATTATATACATCAAACATTATTAGCTTATTAATATATAGAAAAAATAGAATAATTTACAACAATTGTTAAAAAATGCAAGAAATTAATGTTATATATAAAGAATAGTGATCCTGAAAAAATTGTTGTGGTGCCTGTTAAGAGGCAAATAGAAGTGGGTCTGAGAAATCAATTTTTCTTTCTCATGTATCAATTAAAGGATGATTTAAGATATTTTAATTTATATCTTGAGGACAATGTCCACATTTTTTTATTATAATCTTAGTGTCTCGTCTTCTTGTGTAAAATCATGTCGATGTTTGTTAAATATAATGCAATAAACTTTTTAGATACAGTTAAATTTCGATAACTCGAAACATGAAGTGTCAGAAAAAAAGTTTAACTTATCAAGATTTGGAGTTATCAAATTAACTACAAAATAAGACAGAATATACCGATGACCAATTATTGAAGGTTGTTTGTCATATTTTAATTAATTGAATAGATGTAAAAAATATTATTCACCTTTAATAATAATATTAAAGTTTGATAACAAAACTGGTTGTGAAAAATCAATTTTTCTTTATTATTTATTAATTAAAGGATGATTTAAGATGATTTATTTTATACCTTTAGTTACCACATTTTTTATTATAATCTCGAGTATATGTAAAAAAATATGATTATTGTTATTAAAGATGATCCTGAAAAAAATTAGACAAATAATTTTATTATTATTATTATATATTTTGAGACTTTGCCACATTTTTTTTTAATTTTATTGTAGTACTTCTTAGTGGCAATTATAACTTCAATTTAACTTAACAAAAGATAATAAACTTTAGCATCAAAAGAGAGTTCTTTTTTATTTATCTTCTATAATTTACATCAGTCATTAGAGACACAGAACCTAACAGAATAATTCAAATTTTTATTTTTAAAATATGAATTATTCTAAATGATCATTTATATATAGATTGTTCATTAATTTTTTTAGCTTAACTGTGACTTCAATATTATTTTAATTATTAACTATTTAATTGGTTTCTTGAATATAGTTTTTTACGGGTTTTCAGTTTTAAATAAAAATATAATAAAAATAAAAAGAAGTAATAATTATACTGTTATTGTTTCCAACTTGAAATATTTATTTTAACGTTTACCCACAAATATCGTGTGATTTACCCCAAACATAGAGAAGTGTTGTTTTTATGAATGTAAAACAATTTGGCGAGATCCCCGGACGTTTTCTTTTAGAGAATTTCGGCTCTCCGTCCGTTCGTTTTCCGGTCTCTTTATGAATTATAGATAGCATTTTTTACCAGATTCATCCTTTCTGCGGATCTCCAAAGAAATGTCCGTTTCCCTTATTACTTTAATCATAGGAACCATTTACTGCAATTCATCAAACGCTTTTGATTTATAGAAAACGTAATCTCATCCGTTAAGCCGGCCGTCGGAAATATTTCTATTTCGGAAGATAACATTGGGTTATTGAAAGGTTTATTGAATTTCCGGAGCGCACCTAACGCCCTTTATTATTTATGCCCGGTATGTCTTCGCAACAATTTTCGCATCCACAACTCAGTAATGTGTATCGGAACTAATGTTATTATTTTATATATTTTTATGGGTGATTTACATAAGTTAATTAAAAACTTTTATATAATTCGCCCGTCGAATAAACGACATAACTGAAAGCAGTATAAAGAGTCGAAAGTCGTCTACATCTATTAAATCGGCATTCACATGGTTGAGTTTACGTTTAATGCGCATAATTTAGTATCAATTAGCGGCCATACAATCTAAAATTAAAGACCGAATGCCACCCGTTTGATAAAACTAAAGTCGTTTGTGCGGTAAATGATGACGGTCGTAAATACATGCGTAATTAAAAATTCCCCCGGCCGAAATAATTTAAGATATCCGAAAATATTAACCATTCGTAAGCAGAAAATAAACACTGGCGTTCAACAAACTTCGGGCAATTAAAATGTTAAATGCCTCATTATGTTTAGTTTATAGTTTTCGGCTAGAGGAAATTGAAACTTTTTATCGTTGCTCGCCTTTATTTCTGACCCGCTATAAATACGTGATGAAACCCGCTTATAATTTGAATTCGTATCGGGTTTTATTGGATTATCGCCCATATTTATAAAACCTTATCTAAAACGAAAATGAAAAAGTAAAAAATAACGTAGTGTTGTTGAACGTGTGTGATATTTCTTCGTCTACCAGGACGAACGTTTAAGTAACAACAGAATCCTGGCGCATTTGTTAGAACGTGTGACAGCCAAATGTTTCTTAGGTTCGTACACGAAGACCAGTCAACTTAAACACAACATAAATTTCGTTGGGACGAATGTAAATTAAGACTTGGACATGCAAAACGTTATTGTGTTTCCACTTGTGAATTTCGAATACTTTTAACTACTATTTTTTTGTACAAAAGAGGAAGTACCACAAATTAATTCAATTTAAGTAATTTTTTTTTATTTTTTTGTTAGTAAATTTTTGTTGGTACCATTTCTAAAAATATAGTATCCCTTCTATTAGTATTTATTTTGGGGAATCATCATCCCCATTTTTTTTAAATTTGCGATTTGTCCATATGCAACAGCAATTTAGAAATTTAACTCAAGATAAGTGTCCTCAAGCGGTTGTTTTAGTGGAAGAAGGTTTGAGTTACCGCAGAATAGCCGAAAGGTTTGGTGTATCCTATAGATCCATTTCCCATATGTCACAATGGTACATGAATACTGGTGACTATACTAGAGATCAGGTCAGGGTAGAAATCGTGCTACAACTCCTGCTCAAAATCGTTTTTTGAGACTTTTAACTTTGAGACAAAGTTTTGTGACTACAAGATGTTCACAGTCTCAGTTAGAAAACGTAGAAGAGCACGTCATTTTATTGAAACAATTCAAATTAAGAGGTGGAACATTATATTTGGTTTCTCCTGCGACAAACATATAATGGGAGCAACAAAAAACAAAAAGAGGATGTTTTATTATACAATTTTATTATACCAAAGGTAGATTAAAATTTAATTGTTCCAATCACCTACGTTGAATTAAAAATGTTAATTGGTATTGGTATTGGTATATGAAAGGCAAAATTTGTATAAACCAGTTTTTATTTGTATTTATGAATGGATTACGAATTGTGCACATAAAACTAACACATGATTGCTTGTTAAAAAGAATCTTGTCCCAACTATAACACAACTTCACTTGTTTATATACTGATTGAACATAAGGACCACTGAGATTCAAACAACATCAAAGGAAACCTTACGGAAATCTTAGGAGAGACTGCATACTTCACAAGCACAGAGGCCTCCTTCAAACGAATAAAACTGTATAACCAAATATTTTCAAAATCATATATTGCATTTACTGAAAACCCTCAGAGATTGAAGCAGCAATCTTAAATAAAAAATATATAAAAAATATATTCGCATCGCTTCGTCTTCCTTCAATTACACCAGACTTAGAATGCAACGCGTCGTTATTTCTAGAAAACATCCGCGAAACCTTCCAGTGAATGGGAAACGAAAATTCAGTGCGTTATTTTTAAGCACCGCGACTCCGAGATCACTTGATTGGACGGATTTGTGTGTGCATGCGACAAAGCCTCGCCGAAGAAATTCGCACCGGGAAATCGGGGACATGCGAAAGCCCGAGGATCGAACGGTGTCGTAAACAGATCGTGTCGCCCTTATCCCGGTGAATACGAGACGGGATCTATTTCTAGTTTAAAGAACCGTTTAATTCGCGTATACGTTCGCTTTTGTATGTACAAAGTGCTTTGTGCCATCCCCTAACGAATAGACAACTCGACGACAAAAGTTTTTGCTTTCATATTACGGTCCGTAAACAAATTAAGGTTATATTAGTTAAAAGGCACGCCCACTTTGGTGCGCACAAATTAATGCGCACGTAACCTTGTGCATTAGTCAAATTTAACGGCCTAGAGATAATTTGGAATAGTACGCCAATGCACAGGGAGGTTCAGCAAATGAAATCAACATAAAACAAACATGTAAATCAAGGATGGTCGTACGGTTGCCATTCAAATAAATTTTGCTCAGTTTGGCGCATGCTACGGCCACTAGATTGACTTAATTGATCCCGGAGATAAATAGAAATCCGAGTTAATTGATAAGGTTTTAATTTACTTTCAGACCACACACTCGCTAATCTAGGCTTGAATATGTTTGGTTGTTTTGGTTTTTGTTTTATTTTTTCGTTCGCCGAAGACAAGGCAGATCGCTGATTGGGTTTGTATTGAAGGAACACGACTCAGGGATTTAAATACAATACGCTTTGCTGTTGGCTCAATTTAAAAAAATCTAATTTAAAAGCGGTGCTAGTATTGTGAATTATTGAACTGTCACTTCGTGTTTGCTATTCCTCTTTTTATTTTTGTATGTTTGAATAGGGATTTTGTACCTACAAACTGAACACAACATTGTTTTAATTTGTTGTATCAAAATATTAGAACCTTGTTGTGTAAATCTTGGCAGTTCTTCAAAACTTAGCTCACTTTAATGAAGGCGAGTGTTACTTCATTTCCACGTTGAATTACTTAAAGTTAGATTATTCAAATTTTACCTTAAGATTTTCTAGTCACTTAGTTACAAAATTATCTATTTTTGTTTTCAATTTTGATTTTTGTAAAAAAAATATAGCTCAGATTAAATAACTGCTTGATATTAATGTTTTAGTATTTGATGTTAAGGAATTCAAATAGTAGTTTAAGTTTTTTAGCAAATTAGTATCGAAAAATGTTTATTGCAAATATCGCCTTTTAATTTTTGTTGAAAATTTGTAATTTAGATTAAATATATTCTTGGTTTCCTTATTTTTTATTTGAAATTAGATAATTTGGATTTTCCTTAATATTTTCTAGTCAAAACATATTATTTTTTATTTTTGTTAAAAATTTAAGGTTCAGATTAAATCACTCTTTCATCTTAATATTTTAGTACTTGAAGTTAGAAAATCCAAATGATGCCTTAGATTTTCTAGTAAATTAGTTAGTTATCAAAATTCATTTAATTATTATGTTTTTTTATTATTGTTAAAATATTTGTAGTTAATATTAAATATATTCTTGGTTAACTTATTTTTTACTTGAAATTAAATAATTTGGATTTTCCTTAATATTTTCTAGTCAAAACATATTATTATTTTTTATTTTTGTTAAAAATTTAAGGTTCAGATTAAATCACTCTTTCATCTTAATATTTTAGTACTTGAAGTTAGAAAATCCAAATGATGCCTTAGATTTTCTAGTAAATTAGTTAGTTATCAAAATTCATTTAATTATTATGTTTTTTTATTATTGTTAAAATATTTGTAGTTAATATTAAATATATTCTTGGTTAACTTATTTTTTACTTGAAATTAAATAATTTGGATTTTCCTTAATATTTTCTAGTCAAAACATATTATTATTTTTTATTTTTGTTAAAAATTTAAGGTTCAGATTAAATTACTCTTTCATCTTAATATTTTAGTACTTGAAGTTAGAAAATCCAAATGATGCCTTAGATTTTCTAGTAAATTAGTTAGTTATCAAAATTCATTTAATTATTGTTTTTTTTATTATTGTTAAAATATTTGTAGTTATTATTAAATGTATTCTTGGTTTCCCTATTTTTTACTTGAAATTAAATAATTTGGATTTTTCTTAATATTTTCTAGTCAAAACTTATTTTTATTTTTTATTTTTGTCAAAAATTTAAGGTTCAGATTAAATCACTTCTTCATCTTAATGTTTTAGTACTTGATGTTAGAAAATCCAAATGATACCTTAGATTTTCTAATAAATTAGTTATCAAAATTCATTTAATTATTATGGTTATTTTATTTTTGTTAAAATATTTGTAGTTAATATTAAATGTATTCTTGGTTTCCATATTTTTTACTTGAAATTAAATAATTTGGATTTTTCTTAATATTTTCTAGTCAAAACTTATTTTTATTTTTTATTTTTGTCAAAAATTTAAGGTTCAGATTAAATCACTTCTTCATCTTAATGTTTTAGTACTTGATGTTAGAAAATCCAAAGGATACCTTAGATTTTCTAATAAATTAGTTATCAAAATTCATTTAATTATTATATATTTTTTTATTTTTGTTAAAATATTTGTAGTTTATATTAAATATATTCTTGGTTTCCTTATTTTTTACTTGGAATTAGATAATTTGGATTTTCCTTAATATTTTCTAGTCAAAACTTATTTTTATTTTTTATTTTTGTCAATTTAAGGTTCATATTAAATCACTTCTTCATCTTAATGTTTTGGTACTTGATGTTAGAAAATCCAAATGATACCTTAGATTTTCTAATAAATTAGTTATCAAAATTCATTTAATTATTATACATTTTTTTATTTTTGTTAAAATATTTGTAGTTTATATTAAATATATTGTTGGTTTCCATATTTTTTACTTAATGTTATATAATTTGGATTTTTCCCTAATATTTTCTAGTAAATTATTTACCAATGTGAATTATGGTGTCACTTGGTATTTATTTTTATATGTTTGAATAGGGATTTTGTTACAAGCTGAAGACAACATTGTTTTCATTTATTGTATTAAAATATTAGAACCTTGTTGTGTAAATCTTGGCAGATGTACAAAACTTAGCTCACTTTAATGAAGTCATAAAAGAGCAAGGTGAAAAATTAAACCTATAATAACGTTACATCGGTGGAGGCAACAGAGGAGTTACAGTTAAGACAGCGTAAAACGTAAGAAATGTTCATGTACTCTCCAAAGAAACATTCATTGCAACTCCATTCCGTTTGTTTGTTGGAGTATACCAAAGAGACCGGAAAATTGGTTTACGTATTTATAATGTGTAATTCGGCATAAATTTTTCAATATCTTGTTCTCGGAGTTCCGAAGCATGTTCCTAGGATTTGTTATTTTTAACGATCCTGTCTGGAATACAATCAGGAAGTTTCATGAAATTGTCAAGAAAGTTTCACTGAATAAATAACCTACATTTAGATGAATCAGTTTCAACCGTTTCGTTTAGTTTATCGGTTAATAATTTCAAACTCTAAATTTGAATGTTTATTTGGAGTTGAAGCGATGGAATTGACAAAAAAAAAATACAAATGAGTAACCCAGTTTCCGGATCTAGTTTGTGCTCGCTTACATCCAAATGGACCCAAGTTGGAATGAATGTTCCCTAGGAGAGTACACCACATATAAATCTAGGCACAACTTTTCCGACTTCACCGAGAATTTTTACTTTTTACAACGCCTCTGAACGTAACATATGGAAGTCTAACAGCATTTTTACCAACCGATGTTATTAGATTTATTTTGGTGAGTCAAAGTTTTAATGAACAAGCTGCTCTTATCTGCAAGTGGATAAAGTTAATTTTCCACCGTGCTCTTTTATGTCTTGATTAAAGTAAGTACATTTTTAAAGTTGCATCTGGCACAAGGCTGAACTTTCCTTATTATGTATTTTCTTAATTAACAACCCAGCAGAGTTATAACAATGGCTTAACTTAAATATGTTTTCTTATTTAATAACCCTAATAAGAACATAAATAACTATGTAAACAACAAAGATATAATATAAATTATACGGCAGACATTTCCTTATATTGTTAATTGAAATCACCCTGACAACTCCACACAGAAATGAACCGTTCCTCAATTGTGCTAACGCTTTGACAGTGTTAAGATGAACCCGATAGTCTCCCTAATTAATCACCGGTCTTCTTCAATAAACAGAACGGCAACAAAGAAATAAGGGGCATTGTGTCCTGATTTATGGAACCTATTTACGGAAAGATCAAATAGACATGTATATTGAGAGATTTACATAGTATTGCCGACAGTATATCCTTCCTGCTACAGAACAAAATGGAATAAGGTTCGTTCAATGAATTTTAATAAGGAGGCGAAGCGTATTTTGTAAAGGGAAACGCGATTGATGCGATAAATGATGGTTTTCCTTAGACTAACAGTTGGTTGACCAAAAATGACAAACTGAGCTTGAACACTGATAACTTAAACCTGGATAATAACATCTCATGGTTAATAACACTCTCGTCAATATCGAAACGTTGTAGACTAATGGTTACAGATAACTCAATTTGAAAGTTTTCGTTGATCACACCAGTAATGATTTCTAATGTTTCGCCTCGTTGTTTAAATATAGTGGCACAACAGTGATAAACACAAGAAGTTTCATTCAATGAAACAACATTAAGTTATCCTCGGAGTGTAATTGTTCCCAGTGTTACCGCAATAATTATATCCATTAAGTTCAGACTCCATTTTGAAATAGAAGGAACGGAATAATCAGCGAGCGGTTTTCACTGGATTTCCATTCCATTATTTAATAAATGAAGCGCGATATTACATTTGAAATAAATATAAATCAGCAGAAAGTAATTTCAATTGAACCGAATTGCTCTCAACGGACTCGTCTGCAAAATTATGCTCTACTGCTCTAATTATATCCGCCCGGAAGTCTGTTTAATAAAACTTTTCCTTTTTTCAAAGGTACAATTTATGATTGGCTTATGAAATACTCAGGTAGCATTTTTTTTATGCGTGTGCTTCTATTGTCGGACCGTTTGAGATAAAGGATAAAGGCTCCCGTTGTTACAGCGCCCCGCTGACGAATAAAGATGTCAGGTCCAGAACGTCCGAACGTTCAACCACTTATTCTACCACATACGTTATTTTACTTATTGCGTCCACGTTTACCACGGCAAAAAATTTAAAATGCGACACACAACTTCTACCACAAGGATATTCAAAATTGCTGAAATGTCCTTCTAACGTTTTATCTTGAAATGTCGGTGATATGCTTCTCAATTTACTGTTCGATTATACCGCCTTAATTAGTTTAATCAAATGTCTGATGGAGCAAAAATTGCCTAGATTTATAATATAATTCGGTTTCAATTCACTTAGAGATGATAGTACGAGTCGTGTAATAACATCCAGTAATTAAATAAATGGAGTTTCTTCGTACTGAAAACTAAACCAATCGCTGGTTTATTATTCGATATTATGCTTCTTAGATAAAGATTTAATTTGTGGTTTAATTGGCAATTAAACCCTCGATGCTGAATCAATTATTACTGAAATTAGTAAACTAGACCGAAGTTCAGTTTAACCGTGTTTTTGAACCGAAGGTTTTATTACTTGAAGTTAGATTTTAACTTAATATCTTCTAGTAAATCAGTTGCAACATATTTATTGGTGATTCCAGTATTGTCTTTTCATTTTTGTCAAATACTTACATTTCAGATTAATACTTTTTCAGATAATTCAAATTTTATCGTAATATTTTCCAATTAATCAGTTGTACTATTTTTATTATTATTATTATTTATTTTTTATTCTGTCGTTTTTTAAATTTTGTTAAAATTTTGTGGTTTAGATTAAATGTATTCTTGGTTTCCATATTTTTTACTTGAAGTTAGATAATTTTTTTATTTTCTTCTTTTATTTTTGTCTAAAATTTAAGGTTCATATTAAATTACTCCTTGATCTTAATATATTTGAAGTTAGAGAATTACTTTTTTGCCATTCTTGGCTCCTTTGTTCTTTCAATTTTATAGCTTACAATAAACTTCTTAAATTACATGGTTTATCACTTGAAGTTAGATAATGCAAATTTTCTTGTAAATTTGTTACCAAAAACTATTTTTTTCATTTTTTCGACAAAAATTATATAGTTGAGATTGATCTTGTATTGAAGTTGAAGAATGTTGCCAAAATTTTGTTTCCATTGTTGTATTTCCATTTTTGTACAAAATAAGTATATTCCACTAATTTATTGACATCACTAAAACGATTTGTTTCAACAAGCTCGTATTTTGTTTTACAACAACGAACTCATGAACGTAAACAAACAACTCCCCCAACATTTAACAAAGCATAATCATTATTGTGTTCGCGGGACTAAAGAAAACTAAACGCGATTAAATTGTTCTAATTGTTCCCGGAAATATTATGACACTAGTGTAAATGGTTAGTTGGGGAGTTGCTGTAAAGTTCGAGACGTCTGTAACTGAGACTCGGGAATGAAGTCCGCAAGTACGAAGTTGTATTACGGTTGCGGTTCCGAGTGCAAATGATGGAACTTAAAACTTTGGACAAACGACCGAACGAAAAACAAACTCGGCGACTTTTTCAGTTGATGTTGTAAATGTTTTTGTTGTTTTTGGTCCGTAATCTGCTCTCAAGATCGTTGCACTCTGATTTGAAATCGTACATTTTTAAGTGTTCGAGGAGCTAAGAAACGAAGCTTCTGGAAAACATAACTGACGTTTTGTATTATTACCTTTTAATTGTTTGTGTTTAGTTTCCTCTTAACGTACGTTCTATAAACCTTGTTGTTGTAATGTTTCTGACGTATACAAAAAGTATATCTTTGTTGGTTAAAATCAAAACTGAAGGAGAAAGACACTAGTGAAAAGTTTTGTTGGTTTACTTTTACTTCTATTGGTTTTTCAAGTCAATATTTTATGTTTCTAAGTGTTTGAAAACGGTAATTAAACTAATGGAACAATGAAGCTGTGACATTGTTAATGGCCTCATAAAATGTTATACAATATTGGGACGTGAACAGTTCAATTAATAACGGTGTAGAAACTTGCATTAATGTGAAACTGTCGTGGCAAAAGCCCTTATCGTGTAGCGGTCGAACGGTAACGGTAACAAGGGTGCATGCATTAGATGTTCTGCGGTGTCTGGAGTGCCCCATTGACCCGTGACTAATATTCCCAGATAGTCGACCATGTTGGACGTCCGACTGCAACAGACATATCTACTTGTGTCCTCTGATTGTTGTCAACAAACTAACTGATTCGGGACATCGTTAACACGGATACGAGGTCCAGTGCTGGTGGTATGGCCTTTGACATGTTCTTCAGAATGTATATAACAGAGAGATGATTTTCAATTTAATACGCAATAATTTGCATACAAAGGACGAGTTATGTTGCTAGTGCTTTTCTACACTGGTTTGTTTTTAGTTGTATAATATACTGTGTGCAAAAAACACCTAGATATAATTAATTTATTAATTTTTTTAGAATAATATTAACCCCATACCATTAAATCCATACACCACGTACTATGTTAGTGCCTATGGTTTACTGGTACAAGTAAGTTCAAAAAAAGGAGTTAAATTCGTAGGCCAAAAGACCTTAAATGGAGGTAAACAGATCGAATACCAATTGGCCTACCTTCATTGGAAAAAAATTCATCATCAATCATCCGCATTGAACTCTTCCAGTCCCTTAGGGACAATAATCTAAGACAACGGTCTTGTGGCTCTGTGGTATTTCTGGTTCTTCCGGAACCTCTTGCTGTACCTCTTCTGCCCTCTTCACTCCGTGACTGCCAACATCGTATTAAAATACTCTCATTTCTGTTCAAACGCCGCATTATTTCTCGAAACGAAATTTCTGTTTCACCCACGCTTAATTGACTAAAATTATTCCTTCTTTATATTCTAGAAATTTTGAACATTAGTATAAAACAAATTGTGACAAAAATTATGTACACGCTTGTTTGAAACACCTTAAATATATGATAAAAAAAAAGCGACAATATGTTTTCCGATTGACTTCAAATTTTAATCATTTCTTATTTCAATAGATTCAGTTTTATGGAAATATCTGAATACGTTCTGGATGTTGCATTTTATTTTTACAGCTAGTATACATAATTAAAACACGTTTGTCCTAACAAGAACAGATCAGGTTTAATTAATTTTAGGGGTTGACAGATGAGGATTGAACATGTCGGGATGGATTTAATAAGGCACCCCCGATGTCATTCGCAGCTGTGCATTAAAGAAAGGCCCAATATCTATGAAATTGAAAGTAGACGAAGCATAGATCAATAATAAATTTGTAGAGAACGGCTGTAAATCCAATCCCCCCGGTAATCTGATTTTTATATTACGAAATACGACTTTGGCCGGAATAGCAGAATGGATAACGGGAGAGACAAATTGAAAATGACAGTAAGCTTTTTATTTCTTTCCGCGATTTTTTGGGGGACGGCCGATTGAAAAATAATTTTCAATAAAAATGTCAAGAACAAATGGTCGATTTTAGAAATATTTCCTTTCCTTATATTACATAAACTCAATCTCGGGACCGGAGTTTGCAGAAACAATACGAGAAAGCTTTATCGACAAAAAACAATATTGTGTATCGCGTCCTATTTGTTTTTACAAGGTTTCCCATACCGGCTGGCTTCTCATTTTTATTAAACTAATAAAAAATATTTGTCGAATCCACTCGCAAGGTTTCAAACCCATACAATTAATTTACAATCGATCCAATACTTTTTTATTGTGTTACTGCGTCTGGTACATAATTTAATTCATTGTAACGAAACGAACATGTACATAAAAAATTAAAAGATAATAACACAAAACTTTAGCTGTGCTTGCCATGAGTTTTGATTTCAAACCAAGTGGCAACTGGCCGAGAAAAATATACTTAAAGCGGATTACTGGCCAAGACGTCAGAAACATTTACAACATCAACTTAAAAGTTTACGGAACGTTTGTTTTAAAGGAAAAAAAAACGCAAACATTTAAAAGGTAATAACGCAAAACTTTAGTTATGTTTCCCAGAAACTTCGTCTCTTTGTTCCTTCAATTTTGACTCGGGTCTGAACTTAAAAATGTACGATTCCAAACCAGATTTCAACCGACAAAAATATACTAAAAGCAGATTACAAACCAAAAGGACAAAAACATTTATAAAACGTCAACTTAAAAAGTTGCCGGTTTTTGTTTTAGGTTCAGTCGAAGTTTTGAGTTCCATCATTTGCACTCGGAACCGCAACCTTAATACAACTTCGTACTTGCGGACTTCATTCCCGAGTCCCAGTTACAGACGCCTCGAACTTTACAGAAACTCCCCAACAAACCATTTACACTAGTGTCATAATATTTCCGGGAACAATTAGAACAATTTAATCGCGTTTAGTTTTCTTTAGTCCTGCGAACACAATAATGATTATGCTTTGTTAAACGTTGAGAGAAATGGTTTGTTTTCGTTCCTGAGTTTATTGCTGCAAAACAAAATACGAACAACAAATTTCAGATATTTCTGTATTGTACTTTTTTTTAACAATTTATGTAAATTAAAGTAATTACATAATAAATATTTACTTAATTTAAAATTTTTGTTAGTGTCTTTTAAATAATCTAACTTTTTTTAACTATTAGATTGTTTGTTTTCCTTTAAATACTTAATTTAAGATTTCTACTAGTTTTCCTCAATTAAATTTGTTTTAATTTTTTTTTGTTGCTATTTCATTTTTTGTTTTGGACTTTTCCATTTTTTTTTAACTTTTTAATCGTTTTCTTTCTTTCTTCAAACTCTTAAAAAAATATATATTTGTTTATTATTTTATATATTCAATTAAGAAAATTAATTTATTCAATTAATATCAAATAATATTTATTTATTTACTTTTAAATATAAAAGTTTTATTAGTATTCTTCAATTAATGTTTATTATTTTAGTTTTTTTTTTGTTTTTCTGTTTATATTTAGTATGTTATATATAAAATTTATGAAAATTAAATTTATTAATTTATTTCCATAATTTAAAATTACTTCTACTTTTCCTCAATTATATCTTTGTTTTAAATTTTTTATTTCGATTTTTTTAACTGTTCTATCGTTTTCTTTTTTCTTCTAATACTTAAATAAACATATTTTTGTTATTTATTAAGAAAATTAACTTTATTCCATTAAATATCAAATAATATATACTTATTTACTTTTTTTAATTTAAAGCTTTATTAGAATTCTTTAATTAATATTTTTTATTTGTTTCTGTTTTCTTGTTTATACTTATTATGTTATATACTCAGTTTAAGAACATTAAATTTGTTAAATAATTTAATAAGTTTTAATTTAAAATTTCCACTATTTTCCTCAATTATCTTGTTCTGAATTTTTTTTGTTGTTATTTCATTATTTGTTTCGGACTTTTCGACTGTTTTTATTGTTTTTACCTATTGTATTAAATTTATTACAATAAAGTAATATTTATTTATTTTCTTATATAATTTAAATTTTTTCTCAATGTTTTGCAATTAATATCTTTTGTTTCGGTTTTTCTTTTCCTCTTTAAATTTAAAATATAATTCAAAATTTAAAATTTTTATTAGAGTTTCTCTATTAATTTTTTTTTCGTTTTCAGTTTTTCTTTGCCTTGTTACTTTATTTTCTTTTTTGTTGTTCTGATTGTTCCCTTTACTTTTCGTTTCCTGGAAAGTTTAAAAACTTATTTTTACTGTTTTAAGTTCATTTGCACTCCGCATTTAGTTTTCTTCAGTCCTTCGAACACAATAATGATTATGATTAGTTAAATAATGGGGGAGGAAGTTGTTTGTGTTCATTCCTGAATTTATTGCTGAAAATAAAATCTGAGCTTGATAAAGCTTTAGAGATAATAAATAAAAAAGTATCAACGAATAAAACTAGAAAAATAAAACATTTTTAAAATGTAAACCTGTAGATTAAATGTAAATTCAACACAAACACAAGTGGAGCCTAGAGTAAATTCGCAAACAGTTACAATAAATCTGATCGGGTCCATTTTCATAAAGCAAACATAAAATATTTATACTCGAAATCCATTAGCTTATGCAAATAAATCGTTACTTGAATCATTCCGGCTAATTTAAAAGTTTTAATTACTGGAGTGTCGCATGTTGTTTGCCAGTCAACGAGCCTTTCTGTGTACTCAGCAATATTGAGTTTCAGTTTCAATCCGAGAGATGTTGCACCGTAAACCGCCGCTCGCTCTTATTTCAAATGCTCAAACGCAATGGGCATTAATTTACATACATAATGGACAAATGCTCTATCTCCAATTGCACTCACCCTCGCGTAAATTGCGACCATCCACCTACACTGTACAACAATCCAGTATGTACTTGTGCTATTGACACCGGCACAATATTTTATTACACCACTACAGTGTATAAAAATCAAACGACTCAATAGACCATAAATCACTAATTTGATTTGACTCGATCCATATTTAAAGTCCATAACTCGACAGTTCCGTCGGCCAACACCTCATAAATAATAACGAGCACTTTTCAATTTAATTATCCCATTAAAAATCAATTGCAATTTTGTCAGACATTAACCCAACCCAACTATTACGATTGTGCACCTTGTGTTGCCATTTAAAACGTGCCACATGCGGATCCCCGCATTTGATATCGGTTCGTCGTCAACTCAACACACCACTCCGTTTTAATTAATCAGTTTTTTCTCCTTGGCTGCCAAAGAAAACAAATTTAAATAGTAACAGATGTACTTCATCTAACCGTGTATTATTAGTGTATGACTTATTCACGGCCTAATGTGTATATTACCTGCTATTAAGTGAAGGAAGACCACACAAAGAGATTTATTCTTAGAACATGTCGCATTTGCCAACTATTTATGCCGGATACCACGTTTTCCAGTATCACATGCAGCCGATTATAATTATAATTGGATGTGCACCCTCCATGTAATCCTAATCGTCCACTAATCACACCTGGCCAATAATTCACACGTTTCGGAACGTCTGATATGAAAATGTGCGTGGACATGAACACGTTTTTTTTCTAGCCAGAACAGTATTTCAATCATGAACGTGTAAAGACTTATTCGTCCGTTATCGTAAAATGGGTCATGGCGGAAGAGAAATAAAGTAATATTTCAGCGGGTATTATTAGCGTCCTTAGAGCGAAGTTATCAGTCCGCTCCAGGCTTATATTGCCGATAACAAAGCAGAAATGCTTATTGTGTGTATATTTCTGTTAAAATCCTCGGGAGATTCGCGCGACGCCGTTTTGCACGCTGCTGAAATATTTGCTGCAATTACGGTAGAGGATGTTTTTTGTTTCAGGGATGCAAAGTATTTATTTTCGAGATGTGTCGATGTAATCTTCGCCAGCCAGGCGTAAGGAATTAAAATTACTTTGTGTATTTTACCTTTGGTTTATATGAATTTAATTACATGTTATTTAACAAAGAGTGGTTTCAGAATTTTAAATGTAATATTTATATTAATATTCCTCAAAGACTTTTTGTTTCGGATTTTTTCTTTTTTGAGTCTATCTGTTTTCTTTGTTTTCATTGTAATTTTCATGATGATAATTTATTCAAATTTATTATTTTCAGGATTTTTTCATAAAAAAAATAATTGAAATTAATTAATATATTGATTTATTTATTCAATATATTTTTTATTCTAGAGTCTTCTCCTCATGATTTATTTTCTTTATTATTCTCAAATCTCTAAAAAGTTGTTTGCTTTATAATTTTCAGGATAATTATTCAAAATAAGTAAATGAAATTAACTTTTCATTAATTTTAAAAGAAAATGTAGTGTTATTCATTATATTTTTTGTTCTAGAGTATCCTCATGATTTCTTTTCTTTATTTTATTCACTCTAGTTGTTACATTTTCTGTTGTTTACTTCATAATTTTCAGGATGGTTATTCAATTTAAGTAAATGAAATTTATTTTTTATTCATTTATTAATAAACTTTTAGTTTTTCTCTATATGTTTTCTTCTTTATATTTCTTTATTTTTTTGAAAACTATGTTAAATTCATTTCTTGCTTTATAATTTTCAGGATGGTTATACAAAATAAGTAAATGAAATTAACTTTTTATTAATTTATAAAAAATAGATTAGTTTTATTCAATATATCTTTTGTTCTAGAGTGTTCTCGTGATTTCTCTGCTTTATATTTCTTAAATTTCTAAAATATTGTTACATTCACTGTTTGCTTTATAATTTTCGGGATAATTATTCAATATAAATAAATGAAATTAATTTTTCATTAATTTAAAAAATGTTATTCAATATATTTTTTGTTCTAGAATGTCCTTTTGTTTTTTTTTCTTTATTTTTCACAAATCTCTAAAAGTTGTTATATTCTCAGTTTGTTGTAAAATTTTCAGGATGGTTATTCATTTTAAGTAAATTTAATTTATTTTTTATTTATTTATTAATAAATTATTAGTGTTACTCCAAATATCCTTTTGTTTTAGAGTGTCCTCATGTTTCTTTTTTTATTTTTCTTAAATTTTTGAAAAATATGTTACATTCTCTTTTTGCTTTATAATTTTCAATATGGTTATTCAATTTAAGTAAATGAAATTTATTTTTTATCCATTTATTAACAAATTATTAGTGTTACTCTATATACCTGTTATTTTAGAGTGTCCTCATGTTTTCTTCTTTATTTTTCCTCAATTTTTTGAAAACTATATTAAATTCATTGCTTTATAATTTTATAATTTTCAAGATATATTAAGTAATGATAAAATTAACTTTTCACTGATTTTTAAAACAAATATTAGTGTTATTCAATGTATTTTTCATTCTAAAGTATCCTCCTGATTTCTTTTCTTTATTTTTCTCAAACCTCTAAAACTATATCACGTTCTCAGTTTGCTTTATAATTTTCAGAATAGTTATACAAAATAAGTAAATGAAATTAACTTTTTATTAATTTATAAAAAATATATATGTATTTCTTAAATTTCTAAAATGTTGTTACATTCTCTGTTTGCTTCATAATTTAAGTAAATGAAATTTATTTTTTATTTATCTTAAATTTTTGAAAAATATGTTATATTCACTGTTTGCTTTATAATTTTCAAGATAATTATTCAAAATAAATAAATGAAATTAATTTTTCATTAATTTAAAAAAATATATTAGTGTTATTCAATATATTTTCTGTTCTAGAGGGCCCTCTTGTTTTTTTTCTTTATTTTTCACAAATCTCTAAAAGTTATAATATTGTCAGTTTGCTTTAAAATTTTCAGGATGGTTATTCATTTTAAGTAAATGAAATTTATTTTTTATTTATTTATTAATAAATTATTAGTGTTGCTCCAAATATTTTTTTGTTTTAGAGTGTCCTCATGTTTCTTTTTTTATTTTTCTTAAATTTTTGAAAAATATGTTAAATTCACTACTTTATAATTTTATAATTTTCAGGATATATTAAGTAATGATAAAATTAACTTTTCACTTTTTAAAACATATATTAGTGTTATTCAATGTATTTTTTGTTCTAGAGTATCCTCATGATTTCTTTTCTTTATTTTTCTCAAACCTCTAAAAATATATCACGTTCTCAGTTTGCTTTATAATTTTCAGGATGGTTATACAATTTAAGTAATTTTATTTTTATTTATTTAATAATAAATTGTTAGTGTTTCCGCATATATCTTTTTGTTTTAGGGTATCGTCATGTTTTCTTTTTCGTTTTCCTCAAATTTTTGAAAAATATATTAGATTCACTCTTTGTTTTATAATTTTCAGGATGTTAGTTCAATTTAAATAAATAAAATTTAATTGAAACAATTTAATTTCAACTAAATTTTTTAATTATTTTATTAAATAAACCCGAACAACTATAGATATGTTTTATTATTGTTTCTAAATGATTTTTATTTTGTTTTTTATAATATTTTTTAATTTGCATCTTTTTTACTTTCCTTTTCCTCGACAGTTGCTTTTCTTTTCTAAGTTTTCATTATACTTCTTTCGAAATTTATCCAGTTAGTTTAACTAAGTTTGATTTAATATGTGTTCAGAATACAATTTACGACAAGACTGGTTTTGCCTACTGGAAGTCACCAAACTTAAAACGGAATTTCTTTTATGTGCATCCTTTCAAGATATTTTTTATTTATGATGCGGTGTCAGCGATAAAATATTTCGCGATCCAACCCTGCGCGATAATGCATCATTTCACTGACCAATTAAAAACTGTTTATGTACATAACGGCAAACAATTAAAATTTCGGAATTGCATTTCGGACGCCATACTGCGACAGGCATAAAGGAGCAAGTGTTGTCTTTAAATGATATTCACATTCGCGCCTTTTAATCCGAGATTGTGCAGTGATTTAGGGACGCGACCGCTAAAATAACTCGGCCCATACAAGTTCAGTGAATATTAATGATTTAACGGCGGAACCGCGAAACTTTCTTTCGCGAATAATGAATAAAATATTTAATCTCTGGTCGGGCATCATTCCGGTCTTGTCCTTACGTAGAGCAGGACCGGGATTTGAGGGTAAAATTAACGACAAAGTCATTATAACTTAGACAAGTAAAATTTGTAAAAGTGATATTTTTAAATTTAAATGTTAGTGTACAAAAGTTTTCCGTATGGGAAAACGCTTCTACGTACACGTCTGTAAGTTAAATTAGTTTTAAATTTAACTGCGAAGCGTTTTGTCAGATGGAAGTTATCGTCGAGTTCTTGAAACAATGTGTATTGTAATTTAAGTTTGGTAATTATTGTACCAAACATTTACAAAGGGGATCTGCCTATTCATTTCACTTTGGATGATTATCAAATATAAAGGGAATTCTAAAGTTTGAGATTTTTAGTCGTGTTATAAATATGAGAAACTTGAATATTACAAGAACTAGAATTATAAACGTTTCAAATTTTCATTATACGTATTATATGTTATTTTCATTGTTTACTGTATACTTTTTACAATAATTATTCTTTTTAAAAAATAATTTACGTTTCTAAATTAAACCTTTTATTAATGTTTCTTACTTTGTTATTTCTTTTTTGTTTTGGAATGTTCTCCTTTTTCTTTTTACAATAAGTGCTCAATTTAAATAAATTAAATGTAGTATTCATTTACTTTTTTAATATAAAAGTTTTATTAGTGTTTCTCAAATATTTTTTGAGTATTAAGTATTTGTTTTTTTTTTCTTTTCTTTTCTTTAAGAGTCCGAAAATATTATATTTTGACAGTTTTATTTATTTAAATTCCTAGTTTGAATTTTGTAGGGTTTCCCAATAAATTTTGTTTGTATTGTATTTTTTGTTTAATAGTATTTAATTTTAATTTTTCTAATTAGAATTTTTATTTTATGTTTTTCAATAAATTTAGTTTGTGTTTTTCTTTTTTGCTTTTCTTTTTTGTAATTTTATCTTGTTTTTTATAGTTTTAATGTTAATATACTTTTTAAATATACTTATATACCTTTTGTTTATAAATATTTAATTTTTTTAGAAAATTTAAAAGTTATTTTTAATTATTTTTCTAATTTTTTTTTTTTTTGCTTTGAGTCTTTGAGTCCTTTTTTTTTTTGGAATATTGACATTAATCATCTAGAGGCTGAGAAATCAATTTAAATAACTGCAATTTAATATATATTTTTTTAGTTAAAAACGGTTAATGGTTCTTTTCAGTAACTTTTGATTTCTATTGGCTTTTCGTTTTTTATTTGTCTTTCGTTTGGAAGTATTTTTTTGTTCTTATACTTTTCAAGATAATCAATATTACCTAATGTATAATAAAACATGGGAAATTAAATAATAAAAAGAGTACTAAAATTCCAAAATAATAAACAAAAAATACATTGAAATACGTTAACTGGTAAAGGTTTTAAGTTTTCAAAATATCGTTTTCAAATCGGTTTTACTACAGCAACGTTCCGATTAACTAAATTTGAAATACAATACACAAAACAGTTTTAATTCACCTCGTTATGACATAATTCAACAAGGATAAAGAACCATATTTCATAAAGGCATAACATTATTTGTCAGTTATTAGAATTAATTAAGAATAATAATTGAGCAACGAGACAATTTAATTAGCGCAATTAAAAATCAAGTGGTAATTCGATATAATTAACGAGCATACTTTATCTCACTCGCCGGCAGTGGAGTATTCAACCCGGGACGTGTTCAGGGTTCCAAATGCACTCGATATAAATGACACATTGTGACTGAGCTACGCACAAAGAATTAATAACACCTCGTCGCGACGCTTTTTGTTCGGATGCTGCGATTTTCGTTCATCCACCCTCGATGTTTATCGAAACAATTTTAATCAGGGTTAAAATGAACTTCATTAGTCCTTTGTGTATCTGTCGGAGTCCTGACTGAAATTTTTCGTTAATTGAAACTTTCGAAAGTATTCATTGTCTTCTGTAGAATGTGATCACGTTAAAAATAATATCAGACGAATAAAGACTGGGAGAGATGGTGTGAGAGTATCATGCACGAACATATGTAGCGGCGCGAAATGAACAGTTTCAGTTACAGTTTCCAGCCATTTCTCGAAATGAGAGCCGCTAATTTCGCCCCCGGAACGAACGGGGTGCACAATGGAGCGGGTGGGCGGTGTGAATAAGACCGGTCCCCGGGATGGAGGACCGTAAAGACCACCATTACCAGTCTAATAAGGGGGATACAGCTCCATTACCCTCTGGGAGTGACTAAACGCATTGTGCGGGGCAGACACTGAATGAATGTGTCTCATTACCATCATCTTCTGCACCAAGATACGCATGTCACGTATCGCGGAACGTGGACCGTTTTCAATGGAAAATGTTCGAGATAATGGAGAAATTATCAAAACGGACATGAGAATTGGATGTGTTTTTTTGTCTGGGGTTGATTCATTGTGCAAACATTCGGACGGGAAACGACAATGGTTTTAGATATGCTCATTTGTTGATTGGATCTGTCCATCAAGACAATGTACTGGAAACTGATAGAGTTTATGTAATGTAATCGCATACGCTGCCAACATAAAATCACGTCAAACTGTTTCCAGTTGTTAAGTTAACAGGTAATTTGTAATTTTGGCGACAATTGTGTCAACTGGATGAAGTTTGATGCCAACAAATGGAAATTTAGATTTCCAACAATTGAAAAATAGGAGAATACTGCTAAAAATGATAATTATTAAATATTAATAAAGAAACTATTTTAAACATTTTTGAACTTAATAGAATCAAAACAAAATGGTTTTTTCAAATTTTATTGAATCGCATTTCAATAACAATATATAATAATAATAAACTTATTTAATAGATTCTTTGTTACTGGATTAACCCCGTAAGAAAACAATAGTTCGAGAACTACATATTTTCCCTGTTAATGTATTTCAATGATTTTTTTTATTCTGATTTATTGTCTTTGTAATTCTCTTTATATTTTACCTGTTTTTTATACGCTTCATGATAATTCTTAAATTTCGGTCAATGAAAATAATTATAAACATATTTCAACTTAATAAAATCAAAACAAGATAATTTATTTCTAATTTTGTTGTATTTTTCAATAAAATATATATTTTTACTCAACTGATTAATAATAAACTTATTTAATAGATTCTTTGTTTGTTATTGGATTAACTGTGTAAGAAAACAATACTTCGATAACTTCAACTTTTCCCTGATAAGGTATTTCAATGAATCTTTTTTATTCAGAGATTCTAGTTAGTTATCTTTGTATTTTTCTTTCTATTTTCATTGTTTTTTTATACGTTTCATGATAAATCTTAAATTTTAGTAAATGAAAATAATTATAAACATGTTTGAACTTAATAGAATCAAAACAAGATGTTTTTTTTCAAATTTTGATGAATTACATTTCAATAAAAATATATAATTTTACTCAGTTGATTAAAAATAAATTGATTTCTTTGTACTGGATTAACCCTGTAAGAAAATAATACATTTTACTTTATTTTATAATTTAATTGGGGGAACACCATTTGTTCATTTTTCTTTATACTTTTAATGGTAATTGATAAATTTTAAGAGAAATTAATTTAAAACAGATTTGAATTTAATGGATCCAAAGCAAAGAGGCGAATGCTCGAAATTTTTACCGTCGTTATCGATATTAAAAACCTTTGGACCGATCCGCGGGCGTCACAAAGGACCGTATTTTCAATAAATGCATAAAATTTATCCTCGCGGCGACGCAAAAAAGGCGGAAATCCGTCAATTTGTCGGAGGGCTCAATAATTCCCGTCGGTGGTAACCGCCAAAAGGATCAAAGTGTAACGTCAGGAAAAGAGTTGGGTCGTTATTGAGATCTGCCGTCATTTGAGATTTCCGGCCCGACGATCAATCCTTTTCTTCGTTGCCCACTGACGGCGACTGTCATTTTTTACGTCGGTTCTTTTTTTAAATATCACAACCAGCCTACTCAATTACATGCAGTGTGTATGTACACGTGAATATTGCTCGAGTTTAACAAACTTGAGGTAATTTAATTGGCTGTTTAATAACTAAATTAGTGCCTGACATTTAGCTTTGATATTACACAGAATTAATTATTCATAGATATGTCAACATTAATCATGTTACTTTATCTTCTCCCGGTTGAAAAAATGACACAGCCAACCCAAGGTGTGTTTATTACACCACTAACGAATCTTAATTACCGGCAATTCAAAGAAAATTTATAATCGCCACCATAAATTAACGTTTTGCGTCGCAATATTAGTTCTTCCGTCAACAAGAAAAAAACAACTTGCAATGAATTGAGTTTTACGAATTATATCGAGTAACAGTGATTGAAGTGGTTCTTTTTATTGAAAATTTAATGGGACGTCGCTGGATGTCTTGTTTTTATTCCTTTTTCCGGCACAAAAGCGAGCCACACAAGTACCATGAATCGGCTTTAAAAATATTCAGCGGTTTCATATTTCAGACACGATTTTTACCGATCCGCGAGCTCGAAATTTGTCAAAGCCTCGACGATTTAATTGTACCTTAAATTTAAAGGGAACTCTCCTCGGTTTGAGACAAATGAACTAGAACGATCGATTTGAGTTCCGCTTTTCAATAATGAGAGGAGCAACGAGAAATAGGACAAGAATTTATATTGGAACTGAAAAAAATATATATAAACAGTTAGAAATGCATGCAGTTTGTACGTTTTAATATCTTGATGGATGAAAAATAAAACGGCTTGTTTTTTTTTCGGTCTTTTGTTAAGATTGCATCAAAGAGACAATCCCATGAAAACGTGGAAGTGTATTTAAAAATGTTTGGGATGTATAACTACGATTGAAACAATGGTCCTGCCTAAAAAATAAAAAAATAACATACATTTTCTGTATTACAAGTAATATTTGAGAGAGCACAATAAGATAAAAAGTATAAAAAATATATTTTTCTCTTCTTTGTCCTTTGACTTGACTAAGATATCCGTGTTCCTTTCAGAACTTTTTAATTACTGAAAAAATGTTCATTAAAATTTATAATACATACAAAATAGAAAAATATTAATTTAAGTAAAATAAAATATTCGTAAAACTATTAAATTAAATTATTTTATTTGAATTGATTATTAAAAATGAAAATACAGAGTAAATAATTAAATTGATTAATTTTGGCACTATATAAATATAAAAACTATAAAAATAAACAATGAGATTTTTGTCCTTTTTTACTACTGAAAAGAAAAACAAAAGTAATTTCAAATCATGTATTGTATTAATTTATATAATTTTAATTACATAATTAATTTACAATAATTAAAAATTGACTCTTGGAAAGCTAAAATAAAGCCAAAAAAATGAAAATTCGAAAATAATATATAAATTTGTAATCTTAATTTAAAAAATTTAAAAAATCAGTTAAATAAAAAAATATACAGGAAATATCGAATTTTTTTTTTTTTTGCTAGTGAAAAGTACACAGAAAAACTTTTTTAAATAAGTAAATAGCACAATCCAAAATTTATTTATTTAATTTATTACTTGTCTAAAAGATATGAAAATTTTTTATCATAAAAAACAATTTTTAATTTTGGATAACAAAAATAGAATTGAAAATGCTCAAAATCTCTAAATTAGTATATTTTAATTAATAATTAATTATATTATCATATAAAAAATATACATAAAACAGGAAAATCTTTTAACTATATTTTTTTTAATTAGAAACATCAAAAATTTCAAAATCATAAATTATAATAATTTATTTAAATTGGTTAACTAAAGACTATTTAGAAAAATGTTAAGACTTTGAAAATTATAAAATCCAGGAAAGCAAAAATAAAGTTAAGAAAATGTTCAAAATCCTCTAAATATATTATATATATATATATATATATATATATATGGAAAGCAAAAATAAAGTTAAGAAAATGTTCAAAATCCGCAAAATATATATTATATATATATATATATATATATATATATATAATCACATTAATTGATTGTATAATCTGTAAAGTATTAAAATAATTTAGTATAACATATTCTAATTTATAATTAGTTATAAAAAATATACAGAAACTTTTAGACACGAAAATAAAAGTAAACACTAAAAATCACAAATCTATATTTTTTTAATCAGAAAGATTTTCAAAAATTGCAAAACCATGAATTTTAATTATTTATATGAATTAGTTTTAAAAAAAATTTGTAAAAATATTTAATCCAAAAAAGCATAAAATCCTAAACATGTATATAAATTAGAAACATTAATTAATAAAAATTTTGAAATCAATAAAATAACAAAAAAAAGGAAAATCTTTTAATTTCTTGAAGAAAAAAACAAAAACAAATATTAAAGACTACAAAATTATATATTTTTTATTTAGTTTAATTTAATCACCAATTTAATTAAATAATTAATCAATTAATAATGAAAAAATGTATTATATTTATTTAAAATATTTTAATTATTAAAGGAAGTTTGTTAATTAACATATGTAAAACATACTAATTACTTTAATTGATTAAAATTCATAAATTATATAACTTTCTTGAAGAAAATTGAAAAATTAGAAGTGATAACTGCTCAAACATAATTTTAACAAAATGGTAACAGATAAGAAGGCAGAAAAAAGTGAATAAATAAAACATTATATGTTTAGTATGTGAACAAGTCGAGAAGAAGTATTGACGGAATGTTAAATTTGAGAAAAAGCCCCCGAAAAATGTTAACGAATTGAAAAGAGAGCGGAACGGGCCCGCGCGAAAAAACCGCAGTCCCGTAATAAAGAAAAATGGAATTGATTGTAATGCGTCGAGTTTCGGTGGACGTGTTCCCATCCCAGATGAAGTGTACGCGGCTGTAATTTCCCTTTAAATACGACATGAAGATTTGTTCTGGTCGGTTTTTCATCGGTTTTTTCCGCGTAACGCAGCTCCTGCACAAAACTAAATGCAGCCGAGCAACAAATTTATAACCTTAGTAAGAATTTAATGTTAATGGAATGCGGTTCTGGCGAACTGAAAAACAAACCCCGTGTTTTAATGGACAATAAGATGGTACTTGGAACCAGACGACTTCTTATGCGGCCGAACCGACTTCTGCCGAGCGAGTAAGTTATAATTTATAATAATGTCACTCGCAATGAGTTTAGTTCTTTTCACGGACTTTTAAATAGCTGCTCGGCACAACCACGTATAAAATTTTCATCTCTATTCATACGGAAAACGGGCGAAAAAAACCCACTTCTACACTTCCAATTGCGAGAATCATAGCCCAGCCTTCTCGAGACATTTCTTTATTATTCATATTCTGAACATGTTACGATGCTTTTTCACCATACCATTTCGCATTGTCGATGTTAATAAAACGCATTTTTTTACATGCGAAACGTTAATAGGCCAATTAACCACACTAAAACATGCATTGTGTCACATTATTACAGCATGTTTCAAATTTTAACGACACTGTTAATGTATTTCATATCGCCGATTATTCATCACTTCAAATTGATGGTTCTACATTCGTTTATTATGTTATGCGAAACTATAATTCTTGTTATTACGCTTGGTTTACATACACGTTGTTTTTATCGTCACGATCTGCCCTAAATTTGCATAGACTAAACAGTACAGTGACCATTTTGCTGCCAATGATTTTTCAAATGTTTCTGGGTAATTTTTGGGAACAGGATAGCCATTACTTTTCGTCTATCAGATCTAGTTTTTGGGACAAGCTATATTTATCCTTTTCATTCTATTTAATGTACGTACTTTTCGTTTAATCTAGATCTAACTAATTTGGTAGATTCATGTGACAGATTCAAATCTCTTGTTAGATTGTTCAGGAATTAATTAAAACGTTTATGATACTGTACCATCTTCAGGCATCAGAAATACTGCTGAAAGATTTCAGTGCTGAGTCTATGTACTTTTCATTTAGTCTGGATCCAACGAATTTGGTAAACTCCAGTGAAAGATTCAAGTCTCTTTTTAGATTTTTCAGGATATGCTAATTATATCGTTAATGATACTGTATCATCTTCCAATATCAGAAAGACTGCTGATAGATGAAATGGATATTTGTTAGAAAGCAGTACACATCTTATTGCTGAGTCTATGGACTTTTTATTTAATCAGCACCCAACTAATTTGGTAAACCCTTGTGAAAGATTCAAGTCTCTTTTTAGATGGTTCAGGACATGCTAATTAAAACGTTAATGGTACTGTGCCGTCTTCCGACATCAGAAAGACTGTTGCAAGATGAAATGGATATTTGTTACAAAGCATCACAGACCTTATTGCTGAATCTATGTAATTTTCATTTATTCTACAACCTACTAATTTGGTAAACTCCTGTGAAAGATTCAAGTCTTCTTTTAGATTGTTCAGGTCTTGTGAATTAAAACATTAATGATACTGCATCATTTTCCGATATCAGAAAGACTGCTGATAGATGAAATGGATATTTGTTAGAAAGCAGTACAGATCTCATTGCTAAGTATGTGTACTTTTCATTTAATCTAGACCCAACTAATTTGTTGTACTCCTGTGAAAGATTCTTTTCAGATTTTCAGGACTTGCTAATTACAACGTTAACAATACTATGCCATCTTCCGACATTAGAAAGACTGCTCTAAGATGAAATGGTTATTTGTTATAAAATAGTATAGATCTCATTGCGAGTCTTTTCATTAAATTTAGACCCAACTAATTTACTACACTCCTGTGAAAGGTTCAAGTCTTTTTTAGATTGTTAAGGTCTTGCTATTGTACTATTGGAAGATGAAACGGATATTTGTTATAAATCAATACAGACCTTATTGCTGATTCTATGTACTTTTCATTTAATCTGAACTCAACTAATTTGGTAGACTCTTGTGAAAAATTGTTCAATTCTTACAAATTAAAACGTTAATGATACTATATCATCTTCTGACATTGGAGATGTAGATATGGTAAATGAAATCTGATGACATGTTTGGAAGTAACTCAATAAAAATATCCCAATATTCTATTTCTTTGTTTTTCGAAAACAAAATATAAATGTAGGTAGAAAAGATAATTTGTTTTATAATGGATATTTTATAATTTTTATCTTTTTTCAGAAGATTTGGAATTTAGGATAATGGAAAGAAAAATAAATAAGGAATAAAAGATACTAAAGTACAGATTTTATTACTGAATCTAAATTGGGATATGTATGTATGTATAACGAAAAACATTTGAAAACTTAGGTGCTATACTTTTTAATTCAGTGTTTTAAGAGTAAAAACTTCAAAAGTCTATAAAAAATAATAGCACAACTTTATCCATGAAAGTTCAATGACATGGAGGTAAAGTAGACTTAAATTCAATTAGTATTTACCTCAAAAACTAGAGTTGATATACAAAATTTGAAGCCATTTTAGGAAGAATCGTACTAAAATAGCCCTAATCAATTCTTTGTTTTCCGGCAGCAAAATATCAATTATACAAAATATGAAACAAAATTAGCAATTTCCAATTCGAACAAGATAAATTCAAACAAGTTTCCAGGACCATAGCGTAATTTATCCACGCCCATAAATAAACCGTTAACTACCGATGTGTGGTACCGCCGGTTATTTGTATTTGGTTATTGTGCACATTCAATTACTACGAAAGTGAAATAAATCGCACGGAAATTTATATTTCGTATGCGACGTTCTCATATTAAAATTTTAATTGGGCACCTCGAAAATAAAAAAAAAAATAAATTTGCGACACGCGAAATTTATGTCGTACGCCAATTAACTTATGTTTATGGATTGGGCGGTGGTTTTAAACAATTTGCATGAGCAACTATTTTGCAATACAATACTGTAAACACGTTTAATGAATGTAACCTGTAAAATCGGTGAAATCCTTGGAAGACGCGGAGAGAGGTGATTGTGTGTCTCGCGAAGACAAATATAAACGCATCGAGTCAACATCAGTCAAGTTCCTCTTTCGTCACTCGGTAATTTGTTATCCGTGATTTATGCATTTTTATTAATTAAGCCGGAGCCGACGTCGGCGAATTGCCTCGCATAATCCGTCCTATTTAGTCTTTAATTGTTGATTAATGACGTGAACCGGCGTCAAATTTATTAATTATCCGCCCGGAACGTTTCTATGCCATGATTAAGTGGATGACATTCTCTTGTCGTAGATAAACAGGGACGTGTTTACTCATTATGAGTGTTTGTTTTGGGATTTATCCAATAATACTCACTTGACGAAAGTAGACACTTTCAGGTCTAATACACCAAGACATCTTTGCCTTTGCCTTCACTTCCCTCCCTGCTATTAATATAAATAGATCGGCTGAATTGAGGAAAAATATTGTTTTAACGCAGGGGGTTATTCTTGTGCTTGTCTTTGAACGTCCGATGGAATGTGGTGTGTTTTAAATGTTTTCTTAAATCCGTCGTTGTTTTGCTGCACACAACATTTATCTGATTAATGGACCGAGAACCACACACCTGCCACTCATCTTCTAAAACTATAAATAATCTATTGGAATTTTCTACCTTTTTTGTACTTACTTACTATTTGAGAAATGAATCAAGTATTAATTACAATAGTTTCATAAAGATTGAACAGACGAAGAGATTCCATTAAAAATCTCCAGACATATTTGTAACATAACTTAAAGAGATATGGAAACAGTTTGAAGTAAAACTAATCAAAACTTTAGTAATAAGAGTTATTGAATTGAATATTGTTCAGGATTATTTCGTTCTTGCACGTCTGCAGTTGCTAAACCTTGTTTAAAGTTGCCTGTAAGTTCGGACCGAAGTTTTTTGAGCTGATAAAAATTGTATTATCCACATTTCCTTAAAAACTATCTCCAGCTACAATTTCATTTGCTGACTCGAAACTTGCACATCAACTGACGAAACAAGATTAAATTGTTAGGGAGGCGAAGTTAGGGCAAATTAACGGCATAAATTACACGTTTGATGTATTTATAGCAATTAACAATTAAGGTAATGCTCATTGGAACCATGATAAATTAATATACGCGTATTAAATGGTAGGGTTAATGTGCACACGGATTGCCAAAGGACCTACAAGACATCCATTATCCGTCTGACTAAATTTACTGTCACACAACGATAATTTGAATACCTAACTAATGATTTTTTCTAAGTCCCATTCAACAGCAATTCTAAAACGTGTTGTACGACCATAAATAGTAGTTATTTACACGCGTTTATTATTTCAGTTACTGCATTCAACAGTATAATTAATTCCATTATACAGTCCAGATTGAAATTAAGTCCTCCATTCTTACGAGTTTGTTTATGTTCGTCGGAGTTTTCACCAAAACAAACAACAATGTGAACGTACCGTAATTAATGTTGGCAGGATTGAATGGAAAATTTATAAAATCAACAGGGACGATTGAATTCCTATAGAGGAGACGATGATAGAGATGATTAAGCACATAGTTGCAAGCATACGTTCTTCAAAAAAATATTGGGTTCTTTTAACTTCCATTAGAAGCTTTAGACATTTGGCGTTCGCTTGTAGATTGAACACCTATTTATACTGTCTGCTGGAGTAAAGGATGGGTGTACGAACACGGGTGGTACACTACAGAAATGCACTTGAGTTTGATAGGTTTATTAATCACTGTGATACCAATGGAAGCTGATCCAGACGGAGGAGTACGGACGAGAGTTGACTGAGAGACTGAGAGTGACTGAGAGTGACTAAGAGAGACTAAGAGAGACTAAGAGAGACTAAGAGAGACTAAGAGAGACTAAGAGAGACTAAGAGAGACTAAGAGAGACTAAGAGTGACTGGGCCGTGATTGAGACGGATGACAGACTGAGAGGTCGAGTCAGGGCGCTAAGGCTATTTAAAGGGTGTCCAGGCACTTCCACATCTGGTGGGCCTTCGTGGAACACGCACTTTCTAACGCCACACATGTGTGCCTCAAAGGACAGCACTTTCTACATCTGGCAAGTCCTCTCGGTACTCCACATCTGGCGAAGCTTCCCGGAATACAGAGTTCAAAACATCATAAAATGTAACAACGCTAAAGAACCCAGCAAAACACAATTCGAGAAATTTCCGTGGGGCCTGGGCCCTACATCACCCCCCTACCAGTGATGAAGTTCACGAAAATCCGGCTTGGTACCTATCTACGAATCGAACTCTTCTGTTCGATCTGCGTAGACTTGTTCCTGTAGGTACTGGTAACGCATGTTGTTGGTTTGGTTCCTGTGGTGTGTCCTGATTGGAACCGGGCTGCGCTGTATCCTTGTTCTTCTTGGAATTGTCACTGGACGGGCCTGGTTGGGCCGTATTGACCAGTGTTGCTGGTCTATCTGGTACAAAAATATACGTATTCCCCACATCGGTATGCACATATTCCTCTGGGATATTCTCTGAGAGAGTATGTGCTGGTTTAAGACGATCTACATTCACCGTGACATGACGTCCGCGGATGTCCAAGGTGAATGTCTGTTCATTCCGCTTAACCACCTTGTACGGTCCCTCATATGGCGGTTGTAATGGTGCTTTAGGACCATCATTGCGTAGGAACACTTGGTCTGCCGTGTGAAGGTCCTTGAAGACGAAAATCTTCGTGTTACCATGACGGCTTCCACTCGTTGGTTTAAGGTTACGCATATGTTGGCGCAACTCCTTAATATAGTCGGAGGCGTTTTCGGTGTTTCGCTTCTGGAAGTCTCCTAGGAACTCTCCTGGTAGGCGTAACGACTGTCCATAGACTAGGTCGGCTGCAGTACCTTCAAGATCGTTCCTCCATGCAGTGCGGATCCCTAGTAGTACCGTTGATAGTGCTTGGGTCCATGTGCTATGCCGATGACACATGATCGCTGCCTTTAACTGTCGATGCAGGCGTTCTACCATGCCATTTGCTGCTGGATGGTAGGCAGTTGTCCGTAGATGAGTCGTACCTAGTAAACTATTAAGGTGTTTAAATAGATAGGATTCAAATTGTCTGCCCTGATCCGTTGTTATACGCAATGGTGTACCAAACCGCGCGATCCATGTGTCATAGAACACACGAGCCACCGTTGAGGCTTCCTGATTAGGCATGGGCACAGCTTCCGGCCAACGAGTGTAGCAATCCACCATAGTTAAGCAATACCTGCTCCCCTCGGAATAGGGCATGATCACAATATCCAGATGTACGTGTTCGAATCTTTCTGCCGGTGGTACGAAATTACCAACTGGTCCTGACACGTGCCGGGTAACCTTCGAACGTTGACATTGCTCACACGTACGAGCCCATTCTCGGCAGTCAGTTTTGATGGATGGCCATACGAATCGTTGAGTTACCAACTTAACCGTGGCCTTGATTCCGGGATGCGACAATCGGTGAACTGTGTCAAAAGCAGTTCGACGGAAGTTCTTCGTGATGAAGGGCCTTGCTGTCCGTGTCGACACATCGCAATATAGTGTGGCCGATGAATTAGGAATGTTTACCAATTTAAGATCGAGTCCTGATTCTTTATCTTCGAGGTAACGACGGAGTTCCGTATCATCCCGTTGTTCCGAGGCAAGAGTTTCATAATCTAAGATACAGTGAACTTCCTCCACTCGCGAGAGCGTATCTGCGACAACATTGTCTTCTCCCGAGATATGTCGAATATCGGTGGTAAACTGACTTATGTAGTCTAGGTGACGAAATTGACGTGGCGAGCACTGGTGATCCTTTTTTCTGAACGCGAAGGTGATTGGTTTGTGGTCAGTATGGATTGAGAATTCTCTTCCTTCGACCATGTGTCGAAAATGCCTTACGGCTTGGTAGATCGCGAGCAATTCTCGATCGTAAGCGCCGTATTTCATTTCAGCAGGGCTCAACTTCTTCGAGAAAAATTCTAGTGGTTGCCAGTCATCACCGATTTTTTGTTGCAAGGACGCACCAATCGCAAAATCCGATGCGTCAGTGAATATTGTCAATGGTGCACCCAATGCAGGATGAGCAAGGAGTGTAGCTTGCGCTAGGCACTCCTTTGTATCTTCAAAAGCCTTGATAGCCTCTGGTGTCCACTTAACAGGCGTCTTTCCCTTCTCGTTACCTTGCAGAAGTTGATTTAGCGGTGCTTGAATATGTGCCGCTTTCGGCAGAAACCTTCTGTAAAAGTTTATCATGCCGAGAAACTGCCGAAGTTGCTTCACGGTGTGTGGCTGCGGGAAGCTACGAATTGCGCTAACCTTCTCGGGTAATGGACGAGTGCCCGTGTCTGATACTAGGTAGCCGAGGAATCTCACCTCGGATTTACCGAATACACATTTTCCCGGATTTATAACCACTCCGTAACTCTTCAGGCGTTTGAATAAGATCTCCAAGTGTCGTAGGTGCTCCTCGTGAGATGATGACGCTACAAGAATGTCATCAATATAGGCGAAACAAAACTCGAGACCTTGGAGTACTTCGTCGATGAAACGCTGAAAAGTTTGAGCTGCATTACGTAGTCCGAACGTCATAAAATTGAATTCAAAAAGTCCAAACGGTGTGGTGATGGCAGTTTTCGGAATATCTTCTTCCGCGACCGGTATTTGGTTGAACGCTCGCACAAGATCGATGGTCGAAAAAATAGTCTTGCCGCTGAGTGTTTGAGCGTAATCTTGGATGTGTCTCACCGGATACCTGTCAGGGCAGGTTTTCGCGTTGAGAGCACGGTAATCGCCACATGGTCGCCATTCGTCTCCAGTTTTTGGGACCATATGAAGAGGCGAAGACCACGGACTTTTAGAAGGTCGAGCGATTCCAAGATTTACCATCGTCTGGAACTCTTTCCGAGCAGCCCGCAGTTTGTCCGGGGCAAGTCTTCTTGGCCGTTGCGCGACGGGAGGCCCTGGTGTGGTTACGATGTGATGTCGTGTGGAATGCAATACCTCGCTCGGTGCTCCTCTGGGGCGTGTGATTTCTGGATACTGCTGCAATAGGTCGTGGTACGGTGTTGAACCTGCAATAGTTTTGATGCTCGGTCCGTTGTACTCAGTTACCTCTCCGGTTGAAGTAAGCTGGGTCACTTGGTCTAGAAGCCTTCGACGTCCTATATCCACTAGCAGTCCAAAATGCGCTAAAAAATCAGCACCGATGATAGGCTTGGAAATATCAGCTACCACAAAACTCCAGGTGAAAACTCTCCTCAGGCCCAAATTAAGAGTCAAATCCACTGTACCGTAAGTGTGGATGACGGTTCCGTTCGCGGCTGTCAATTCGTACGTGGATCTAGTACGCGGCTCTGGCAGATATGTACGTGGATACACACATAAATCCGCCCCTGTATCGACGAGGAACCGTTTTTGGGTAGTCCGATCCGTAACGAATAAACGGCGCGAAGTTGTAGGGCTGATCTCGTTCGGCGCCATTAACGAGTGCCCGAGGCGTTTCCCGCGCTGTGGTACGTGCACGGCTGCTTGCACTTTCTTGCATTTTCGGCAAACTTCCAATGATACCAATACACCCCGTTAGCATCTCTCGGTCTACTGGGACTTCTAGTTCGCGAACGGGATCTCCCACGTCGATTATCGCGTCTCCTCGATAGATCATTTCTAACGTCCAGCTGGTTAATTTGCTGTGATGCCAACTTCTCTTCGACCCGGATTAGCCTTTCAAGAATACGACCCATCATGTCCACACTATTTGGTAAGCTGGCGCTCACTGCCCCCGAATTCGAGGCTTTGATGATGTCAAAGGCGCGATCACCGGTTTCCGCTGCCTTAGAAAGTGGCACATTGGGATCCATGCTAACATGCATACGAACATCAGAAGGCAAACGGCTCTCCCAAATCGTTCGCAGAAGCGGCTCGGGTACATCAGGGCCTGCCAGACTTTGTAGACGCCATAGGAATACTGACGGTTTGTCGTCACCTATAGTTTCTGTTTCCAGAAGTTGCCGTATCCGATGTTCGTGTGATAAAGTAAGGCGACTTACCACTCTCTCCTTCAAACGTGAATACGATTCACTGTTTATTGGCGGCTTTATAAGGTCTTTTGCCAATAGAGACACGCTAGGGCTTAGTGCGGCGAAAGTCTGTATAAAACGTTCTACAGGATCGTCTAGGTGGGCTGCATCAAACCTCATTTCCAACATGTCGAACCAAAATTCGGGTTCACTTTCCATAAATGGTGGTAAGGTGATGGTTCGGGTCGTACGGGCGTCATCGGTGGTCTCGGCGCTATTAGTGGCATGTTGGTCGGCAGTGGCTGGCATTTTTCACAAAATTTTTACTCACAACAGATCACGTCGGGGTCACCAATTTGGCGTTCGCTTGTAGATTGAACACCTATTTATACTGTCTGCTGGAGTAAAGGATGGGTGTACGAACACGGGTGGTACACTACAGAAATGCACTTGAGTTTGATAGGTTTATTAATCACTGTGATACCAATGGAAGCTGATCCAGACGGAGGAGTACGGACGAGAGTTGACTGAGAGACTGAGAGTGACTGAGAGTGACTAAGAGAGACTAAGAGAGACTAAGAGAGACTAAGAGAGACTAAGAGAGACTAAGAGAGACTAAGAGTGACTGGGCCGTGATTGAGACGGATGACAGACTGAGAGGTCGAGTCAGGGCGCTAAGGCTATTTAAAGAGTGTCCAGGCACTTCCACATCTGGTGGGCCTTCGTGGAACACGCACTTTCTAACGCCACACATGTGTGCCTCAAAGGACAGCACTTTCTACATCTGGCAAGTCCTCTCGGTACTCCACATCTGGCGAAGCTTCCCGGAATACAGAGTTCAAAACATCATAAAATGTAACAACGCTAAAGAACCCAGCAAAACACAATTCGAGAAATTTCCGTGGGGCCTGGGCCCTACAGATATTTATCAAATTGTCAGTGAATCTTTCACGAAAAAAAGATTATTTTATTTGTCACCAAAAAATAGCTAATTAATTTAATTTTATTTGAAATTATTTCCAAAATTGGTTAAAAAATCTTTTGAACTCTATTAGAGAATTTCATGAATCTAGACTTAATGTTTTAATATAAATTTACATATATTATTTATTTTTAGTTTTCTTTACTAATTTCTTTCTAAAGACAACAAAAAATTTGTAGAAAGGAAGGAGAAGAAAAGAAAGAAGAAGGGAAGAGATTAGAAGTTGAAAAAAGTGAAAAATTACAAAAGAAATTAATAAAAAGGAGAAAGAAGAGAAAAACCCAGAAGAGATGAAAATAAAAAAGAGGAAAAAAGTAGGGAAGAGAAAACTGAATATTTTTGACCCAAATTAAAAAAAAAAATAATTTTTGGTAGTGAAAATTTTTATTAAAATGTTTCACGAAACACGTCAACCTCAATTTGATATTGAGAGTCATGTATACTGAACAATGAGCGTTATGGTATGAGGTGATATTGCTCATGGAAATAGGACATCCTTAATCTTTATTAGAGGCAACATGACAGCTCAACGTTATCTTCAGGAAGTAGTGGAGCCGTACGTTCTTCCTTACCTTAATCGGCCCAACGTTTCAATATTTCAGCAACATAATGCCCAATCTAAAATCATTGATAATTTGTTTCCAAATTTTAATAGTTTGCTCCTTGCTATAATATTTATGTTTGACCAAAACAATATTAAATTCGGAAACCCTCTTTTTGTTTTCTTTGTCACTGAATATATGTTAAAAGACTGTAACAATTTGTTAGTTGTTCCAACATTTCCTGAGATAAACATAACAGAACATATATTTATTACCGTATTAACTATGGAATCAGCCTTACCGAATGACATTAGTTCGAAAAGTGGAAACAAACAGTTTCGCCATACGTCTGGCCGCTGATAAATATTCAATAGGTAATGCCTCGTCCTAAATTAGGTATGTGTCAATGTAAACCGTAGTCTGTGGCATTGGGAAAGAGCGGTGGTTGTGTGTGTGTACAAGCCCCGAATAATCCGGAGCTGTCTGAAACAGAATATCCAATCAGAGTTGTCACCGCAGATGTTCACCGCATCCTGAATATTCAACTGCTTCCGAGACCCGTGGAAAACTCATCCGATAGTTTTATACATAAACACCTAACTGCGAATTGATGTCTAAGTATTGATTAAATAAAACGAGGGTAGCAAAATTTGAGTTGGTCCCGTCAAAGGAATTGATTGGTGCCCCGAAGGCGGAGTGGTTTAATTTAAAATCGGAGTCAGGTGTAGCTGAGCCATATTTTATGCGATTTCATAAAACCTTTAATGCCCCATTATTTTATGCGCGATAAAATTGAATTATGTATAACCAGTGAACTTCATAAAATAGCGATTCTGGTGCCGCGCTGAAATGCTACACTTGGCTTCTAATCAAATCGTATAAATCTCAATCGTATCGGTTTTATTGATTTGTTGTGATATTTGCAATCCTATTTATTGGTTTATGTCACGACATAATTCAGATTGTGTGTCAATTAGTTTCGATCATATGTATAAACATGAATATTTTAAATCATTGATATTTATTAACGCTTTCTTGTATGGCGCACCTTTTCATGGTGCAAAAATTCTAATAACTCATTGTAAAAACAATTACTGGCACTAGTTTTATAGTTTTTATGTTCTTTATCTCTGATCTGGAATGATTTATTATTACGCAGAGTGTTTCTAACATATACTAACTGTAAAAAAACGCAACACCCAGAATACATTCAGATATTTTTATATAATTATAACATTATAATAAGAAATGATTAATATTTGAAGTCTATCGAAAAACGTATTGTTGGTTTATTATTAATTTTTCTTCATATCTTTAAACGTATACTTTTGTCACAATTTGTTTTATTTATTAACAATGTGAGTATTGTAATATGATGTTGGCAGTCATGGAGTGAAGGGGGCAGACGAGGGTGCAGCAAGTGGTTCCGGAAGACCCAGAGTTACCACAGAGCCACAAGACACGTCGTCTTAGATTATTGATCCTAAGGAACAGGGTGATCATCAAAGACAATATTAGCTTCTGACAATTTATACTTAAGATATTTGTTTTATTTTTTAATCAATTATTATTAGGTTCTTTCTTCCTAAAAAAATGAAATAAATCAATTATATCTAGGTGTTGTATAAGAAGTACAATGGATAAGAAAAACTATTTGGAACCTTTTGAAGTTTCAGTAGCGTGTTTCGATGAATATCTATGACCATCCGTATTTCAGCCACTTTACCCATAAATGGACCAATAAATCGAACCGTGAACATTAGCCTCAAAAACAAGGCGTCGAATTCGTGGATCCGAGATCGCGACAATAAACCAGCGTCATATGCCGTAACTCGCACAATACAAAAGGAAAGAGGACGATAAATCCCAGTTTAAGTGTCTTATATTTCGGGAAGATGCAAGTGGGAATAGCCACTGTGTGTTTGTTACATATGGTCCAGTACTTTGTGTAAACAAATAGCGTCAAGTCCGGGCCGTTTCGTCCCGGGATTTACGGCTACATAAAACGCCTCCGGCGAACTCGCGCAACTTTCCAACATTATCGGGACACTGTGACAACTATTAGAGATACCACCTTGAAGGTTTCGCGTTTGCCCTTCCGGTTTCAGACAATGGAACGAACACGACAACTATTTATGCGATTGCTGACTATTTGTCTCTTGGTTTACCTTTTAAACTATTCCACGAATATGCCATAACATTAATGTCAAATGTTCATTTTATGATATTATAATACAAATGCAATAAATAGTAATATTTGATGTTACTATTGACTATTCAATTACGTGTAGGTGTTTGAGAGATTTACTCTAATACCTTGTTTATTAAACCGAATCTACATTTAATGGAATCCATAATCTGGCTTAAAATGGTAATAAGTGTATTTGCATGAATTATTTATCTATTGTATTGTAACCAGATAGTTCTAATCAACTACTAAATCTATAAACAATTTTTGTTATATTAATTTCCAAGGTAGTAGGTGTATTGAAGAAGAGAATATAAGAAGAGGTAAGTGAGGAAAAAGGAGAGAAGAGTCAAAGGGAATGGGGAAAGATAGGAGAATAAAAGAAAGAAGAGAAGAAATTAGAAGTTAAAAAAAGAGAAAAGTACAAAAGAAATTAATAAAAAAGAGAAAGAAGAGAAGAACACAGAAGAGAGGAAAAAAGTAGAGAAGAGAAGAGAAGAAGAGAGGACAGAAGGGAAGAGGTCAGAGAAGAGAAGGGTGGAAAAGAAATGAGAAGAAAAGAGGAAAGAATAGAATGGAATAGAAGAGAAAAGAAGGAAAAAAGAGAGAAAACAGAAAAGAAAAATGAAGGGAAAATGATGAAAATAAATAAGAAGAGAAGAAAGGAGAGGAGAAAATAAAAAAAAAACAAAAGAGGGAAGTGAAGAGCAAAGTAGAAAAGAGAAGAGAAGAAAATAAATTTATTTGTATATATCAAATATTAAAGAAGCTAAAAAGGGAATTCATTTAATATAACAACAATCTAAGCTGTTTTAGAATGTTTGTTGACTATTATCTCTTGGTTTACCTTTTAAACTATGCCACAAGTATGTCATAACATTAGTGTCAAATGATCATATATAATACAAATGCAATAAATAGTAATATTTGATGTTACTATTGACTAATCAATTACGTGTAGATGTTTGAGAGATTTACTCTAATACCTTGTTTATTACATCGAATCCATGCTTAATGGAATCCATAATCTGGCTTAAAGTGGTCATAAGTGTATTTGCATAAATTATTCATTTATTGTATTGTAATTAGATAGTTCTAATAAACTACTAAATCTGTAAACAATTTTAGTTATATGAATTTCCAAGTTAGTAATTGTATTGAAGAAGAGAAGATAAAAAATATTAGAAGATAAAAAAAGAGAAAAGTACAAAAGGAATGAATAGAAAAGAGGAAGAAGAGAAGAATACAGAAGAGATAAAAATAAAAAAGTCGAGAAAGAAGGAGAGAAGAAAAGAAAAGAATGGAAGAGAAGAGAAAAGAAAAGAAGAGAAGGGAAGAGATGAGAAGAGAAGAGAATAGAACGGAAGAGAAGAGAAGAGAAAAGTGGGGAAGAGAACAGAAGAGAAAACAAGACAGAGAAGTCAAGAGCAGAGCAGAGTAAAGTAGAAAAGAAATTTTATAACCTAAGAAGGGAATTGATGGAATATAAAATATAATATAAAACAATCTAAGTTGTTTTAGATTAGCAAAGATAAAGATCAACTTAGTGCATTTCCGAGATTCCAGTATGTCATTACATAATTTTATGAATTCCGCCTCACAAATAATGCATCCGACAAAGGATACGTCTTGTATTAACATTCTCATTTGAGATTCTTCCAGCACAATTCCCCGGTGCGCGTAGACACTCACTTTTAGTTTAAATTCTGAATTGTAACATGTTGCAACGTTCCCCTTTGTGCCAGCCAGTAATCTAATGTAATATAGTGTCTCCGAGCGTCATTTCCCTGTTTGTCTAATAGAAATTCCTGAATGGCCTTGGGGTGGGACGTGTGTTCGTGTCACGTGCCTTTGATGTTCTTAAAATATTTCGCCGTCATTATTCGATTCCGATACGGGGATTATCCACGCCCAGGGATTGTTTAATTAATTTAATCATTTGTGTGATCCGAATAGGTGAGCCCGGAAGCGATTTAGGATCTAATCTGCGTTTGAGCGATCGAAAAACGATCCGGGGCACTTTTGTTCGTTGCCAAAACGTCTCCTAATACCAAATTGGAATTGCGCCGTTAATTCGAACGGGGTGTTACTAAAATTGGTGCGGTGAAAATCATTTGTCAAGGCTATTTTTACGCCGTGGCCGTAAATATGTCCTCACCTCGCATTTTCAACTGTGACGAACATGTTTTACACTCGATGATAAACATATTGCCCGAATACATTAATATTCTTTCAACTTTGCCGCTACGTCTTAAATTGTGGGCGGGTGGCACGTTTATTTCAGTTTGACTCTAACGAAACTCTTTTATATATTTTGTGAAACAAACGTGCCCAAAGGGAAGCTGAAAAGGTTCGTGGCCAAAGGGAAACGGGAGATTCTTGCCATTATCTGCCCTCTTATCGGGACACTGTCTGTTAATTACCCGACTTTAGTACCTGACAGGACGACCACTGTTTGCCCAACGTAACGCCCCGTTGTCGCTTTTATTCGAGGAATTCGACACAAACCCTTTTTGGAACTAGATAAGTTGTACTTTTCAGAAACATCCACAAGTATTCTAAAATGATGAGGGGGATTTGTTATTTAGGTCAAAAACTAAAACAACTTCAGCATGAAGCAAACCAAAAAGTGACATTACGTGTTCTCCTTTGTTTGATGTCAAAGAAAGTGTTTTACTCTACATCGTATGATCAAACATATCACATCACACTCGCGGTGGAAATAATGAGTTATGAGCTGCAGTTAATTATAATTCCTCGTAAGATTCCCGTCATTTATGTAATAAACATCCCGGAAGGCGTTTTAATATGGAACATCAAACACAAGTCATTACACACGTAAAATACGTAGCCGTTTTATTAATTAACGCACAACAATGGATAATTTTTTAATTGCCATTCCACCTGTCTCCTCCGTTCGTTATTGTCATCAGTCATTTCGTATCAGGTCCTAAATTAAGTTTCTTTAATTTATCATTATTAATGAGGGGTGCGATAATTTATGAGCTATCGTGAAAAAAAGTCTCTGGGCCTATTATCCTCGGTTCTTTGCAAACTAGATAGAGCGTATCCGAAAAAAAGGCGCTGAATCCTTTGAGCATTAAAAATGGGTTTTATGTAGGTCATTATGTTGTCCAGACATAAAATATCGCCTGAAATTGTATCGAAAACAATGATCGAAGTATAATTCATGCGAAAAATGTGTGGAATCATAGTATTAGTCTCGCATGGATTTCACTCGCCCTCCTGTTCCACAAACCGAATATAATTACGTTTGCCGTTTTATTCCACGATTCTTATTTTATCCTTCATTTAATATCAAATAAATAGCTACAATTCGATTTGACGTAGGCTCAGTTGGTGGATGAAATCAGCATCCGGTTGATAAGGCCACTTCAAAGTTAAGCCGGGTAATAGATTGGGGAGGATTTCGGGAAATTTATAGTTATTTACCTTTATAGGTGAGGCGGAAAATGCTGCAGGAAGAAAGACACATTTTTCAGTCTTATCCTAAACAAATTTTCGCAAATGACGCAGTCTTTAAGTGGAATATAAATTGTTCTTTAATGTTTGCTGCCTCCACTAAGCCTCAACCTTTAAGCGTCTTATTCTTTATCGATTAAACTTTCGGCGAACAAGAAAACTTGCTTTAAACTTGACAATGGGCAATCTACCAACTTTGATTACTTTCTTAATCATTCAACTGTATTTATTTACGAGCAACTCACTACAAGCCTGAGCAACGTCTACAACAAATATTAATTTGACGTTTTTAAGAATTGTAACCCTTAAAATAACCATTTCGGAAATAAAACCCTTTAGAAGTGGCAACTGTTAAAAGTATTCGAGCTACAAGTAGGCGTTTGATCGATCGGACAAACGAGACAGAAGGGAATAAATATTTTCGTCCGATTTAATGCTGCATCAGGAGCTGTCAAAAGTAACGGGCGTCTAAAGGATTCGAATTAAATTGGAGTGAATGATAGCCTTGTTTTTGCTCCTGTTTTCACTCCCCGGACAACATTTGTTCGACGCCCAGCTAAAAAATCCGAAACTAACGTCTTGCCCGCGTTTTTCCAACCCCCGTCCTTTACGCCCGTTCCCGTTTAATGCCGAACAAATAGTTTTCATTCGATTAGGCTCAGCTGGCGGGATGGAATCAGTATTCGCCCGATAAAGCCACTTCAAAGCTAAGAGTCTAATATAGGTATACAATGAGTCGGAGAAACTCAGGCTCGCGGCCCTATCTGATAAAGACACGGGCTTTGGGTCACGTTTTTTTTTCCACGCCGAAAAGGAACTCTTGCAACTACTCAGACGATTTTTCCCACTGATACCGTATCGGTTTTATCAATGAGGTTCTTAAATTTCCCATTTTCTGCGGTGCTTCGGCCTTGAACGTTGCACGAGGTAATTAATAAAACCGATTGCCGGAAAAAGCGGGCAGATTAAATAATTGAGCAGTAACAACCCGTCGATAAATTACAACGTACGGGAATAAGTTGTACGGTAGCTGGCCGACTTTGTAGCGCCCAGCATCCACAGCACCGTTATTATTATTAAAATCGAAGTAAAAGGAGTAATGAAAAGGTAATGGCCGCTAATCCGTAAATATGGCCGGGGTTTTAACATTATGATTTACATCTTCCTAACAGTGTGGCCGCGGAAACCCGTTTTCGAGAGAGTTACGGCTCGCACAAAAATATTTATGTGCCGGCGTCAACGTCTAATGAGTCAAGAGAGGTTTTGCGATTCCCGGCTACTTAGGTAGCCACGTGCGCGTCCCAACCACTGCAACTGGGACGCCGAGCTTTCCCCTCGAAGGCGCCCATAAAAATCCTGAACTTGACGTGTGTCCTTAAATTTTTTATTGTATTTTTTGTAATAAATATATTGATGTATACATTAGGATAGGCCAAAAAACCAACTTTTTTAATTTCTGATATTGAAAAATTGGTTCCTAGACATCTTTAAAAAATGCTCAGCAAAGATGAGTTCTTAATTTTAATATGAAGGTCCTCCTAATCTCAGTTTTCCGTTTTTTCTTCAGTACCAGGAGGCATTACGGTTTGGGGATGTTTTTATGGGCCCACCGGTTAAGATAGACGAGATAATGGATCGTTTCGTTTATCGTGACATTCTGGAGAATCATATCCTTCCATTTGCCGAAGATAAAATGAGTTTAAAGTGGACCTTCCAGCACGATAACACGTCTGAGTTAGTTAAATAATGATTCGCTTCTCAAAGAGTACATGGCCATCACTAAACCCATACCTTAATCCAATTGAAACCCTTTGGGACGGAATTAATCGGAAAATCCATACAAAACACTCAAATTTGAATGAACTCTATGAAGAAGTTTAAAATAAGTCGAAAGAAATATCCAATGATTATTGAAATGATACTGAAATCAATGAAAAAAGGTGTTTTGAAGTTATTAAAAACAATGAATATGTTACTAGATACTAAATAAAGGAAGGCTAAATGTACATTTACGTGAAGTTGATTTTTTTTATATTACCTAACTCAACCCAGTAATAAATAATTATAATACCGTATTGTTCTTATTAAACATACTGCATAAGTGACAATAATATGGAAATTTAAACGTACACTTTTATCGAGACAAATCATAATTTCTGAAGTTGCTTTATATAAGAAAGATAATGTATATAGCAACTTACTAAAGAAGAAAGAGAAGAAAATATATGTAACATTTTATAGAATAAAAGTATAGTAATTTTTATAATACTGTAAAAACAACAACAGTAAATTAATATTATTTTAACAGTTCACATTAAATATAATATTTAACATATTAAAAAGTTGGCATAATATCATTAATATAACTACAGTATATTTGTGAAAATGTTTCAGAATTAAATTAAATGTTAAAAACATAAATATTATTTTTAATAGTAATTGGCAGAAATATTAAAATATTTTCGTTAAAATCGTGAAAACCGTGTAAATTAACATTCCCAAATATTTGTTTTATATGCCCCAAACGAAAAACAGAAATTGGATTACCGCCCGAAATTTATGTAAATAGAGGCGAATTGCATGTTTAAAACGCTATATATGTTTAATCTATAATTTACATTTAAAAAAATGTTTGTTTGTGCACGTTATAAAATCCCTGTGATCTTCCCATATTATATCGCACGCAATAAATTATTTCGAGCTATGATTTTTATGGAATAAACCGGGAGGCCGCGGGCACTCGCAATATAATTCCGAGCACATTTGCTAAATATTATAAAACCGTTCCATCATCATCATGCAAATGCGGCTTGTTTAATGCCAAATTTTCATTAATGCCGTTCAAACAGAATACAATTTAAACCGTGCCCAAGGCGACGGTTTTATGTGTAGCCGCGCATTGACAAACTATTTCCACGATTTTATATCCAATGCGGGGGATAAAGTGGAGATGCGCGCAATTATTCATGCCCGGCTTTTTCAATTTCTAGTTTCGAAGCCCTCTTTGGGGTTGGTGTAATAAACGAGACGAGTATTTTTAATATCTGGTATTTTGTTCGAAAAATACTATCGGGATATTCTACCTCAACTTAATATAGGTTTTCTTTATATTTCAATGTATTTTTATAAGTCCCTATATTCTATGTAAAATACTAAGAAGATTTATACTGTCCAAATTTTATACAAATTTTTAAAACTATTCAACAATATACAGACCTTTTTGGAAGTTTAGCACTGTGTAAATATCTATATAAAAGCTTAAGTTTTAAAATTGTCTAAATTTTATACAAAATTACATAAAAAGTTTTGTAAGTGTCTAAATTATTATATATTATAATTAATTAAATTAGTTTTAAACCTGTCCTACTATATACAGACCTTTTAGAAAGTCTCGCACTATCTAAATATCTATACAAAAAGCTTATGAAGTTTTAAAATTAACTGAATTTTATACAAAATTACTTAAAAAGTTTTGTAAGAGTCTAAATTGTACAATAATTAATTAAGAAATATTATACTGTTCAAATTGTATACAAAATTGTTTAAAAAGGTTTAAAACTGTCCAACTGCATACAGACCTTCGCACTTTCTAAATATGTATACAAAAAGCTTATGAAGTTTTATAATTGTCTAAATTTTATACAATATTATTTCTAAATGGTATTTAAAATGGTTAAAAAATTTCAGGACTATTTTTATTGTATACTCAACCATTTTGAAAGTTTTACACTCTCTAAATATATAATATATAATAGAAAAAGAGCTTTTAAAGATTTGAAAGTATATAAATTTTATACAAAATTGTTTAATAAGTTGCATACTGTCTAAACTGTATATTAAATTATTTAAAATGCTTCAAGACTACCTTAATCGTACATACAAACATTTTGAAAGTAGATATCTATACAAAAGGCTTACAAAGTTTTAAAATTGTCTGAATTTTATACTAAATTACTTAAAAAGTTTAGTAAGTATTAAAATTGTATTATAATTAATTAAGAAGTACATTTTTGGAAGCTTCGCACAATCTAAATATCTATACAAAAAGCTTATGAAATTTCAAAATTGTCTGAATTTTATACTAAAATACTTAAAAAGTTTTGTAAGTGTTTAAATTATATTATAATTAATTAAGAAGTACATTTTTGGAAGCTTCGTACTATCTAAATATCTATACAAAAAGCTTACGAAGTTTTAAAATTGTATAAATTTTATACAATATTATTGAAAAAGTTTAATGTGTCTAAATTGTTAATTAATTAAGAAGTAGCACACATTCTAAATTGTATTTAAAATGGTTTAAAAATTTTCAGGATTACTTTTATTGTATACTCAACCATTTTGAAAGTTTTACACACTCTAAATATCTAATATATAATGGAAAAGGAGTTTTTGCAGATTTGAAATTGTATAAATTTTATACAAAATTATTTAAAAAGTTGCATACTGTCTAAACTGTATATTAAATTATTTAAAATGCTTCAAGACTACCTTAACTGTACATACAAACATTTTGAATGTTTCACATTGTTTAAATATTTATACAAAAAAGCTTACAAGCTATACAAGCTTATTGAAGAAGTTTTACTATCATTTTTATTCTAAAGATAATTGTTTGAAGAAAATAAATGTTTAAATTTTACACGGATTAATAAGAAATATAATTTTTACCCAAAAGTATATAAAATGTTTTACTGTTGTGTAAGTTGAAAATAAATTGTTCAGAAATATTCTTGACTATGTAAATTTTTTCTAGGACAACATGCGAAGTTTAATACTATTTAAATTAGATATAAATAAATAGATGTAATGGGTCATAATAAAAATTGTTATTAAAAAAAAACAAATACATAAACGTCACCATTTGATCAAAATAAGAGCTTTGGAGCTTTTGGCAATAATGCCTTTTAAACCGAACAATAATTCCCGTTAATCAACTAATAAAACACTAATTTGACAGTGTAAAAACCTGGAAATGTATATTTGTCCGGTGTCAAATGCCATAAAAACGGAAACGTTGGCATATTTCACAAATCCCCGCATAATAAACAAGGTAAATTGGACATCTATGTCGAACACCGTTCCAGGATGTTTTCAACGCTTCATTTGGTAACAACAATTGAGCTATAAATAAAACATAAAGTGAGCTATTACAAAAATAAATTTTCAGGTAGGACATGCTACACTCATACGTTTTAACGGTCGTTTAAATGAAGTATTTATGTTCGATTATGCGAAATAAAAATGGAAATCGCATTTCCGTATGGACTGTGTTGTTTCTAGCTGATTTAGTTGCGGTCAACATTTATTTCGGACGCCGACATTGGTCCACGGCTTCGGGGGTGGCCGGCTTTTTTGCGGCTTCGGAAAGCTTTTAATTAGATTTGTTTTAATTACGCACGTGCACTAAATCGAGGCCGAACACACAATGCAGAAATAAAAGCCGCAGAAGACGGAACCTGTGCGATTCTTGAAAATTTCGGGGACCATCCATTATCTAAAACACGGACCGACAAGATTTATGCATCAAAACCGTTGTTCGTGCGCGCACCTTTTTTTTCCTTTTTCCCTCGTCCTCGTATTTGTGTATGCGGCCGAAGAGGAGCATAAATATTTCGGTTTTCCGGCCAAATTAAATGCCATATGTACATAGCACGTTGCACGTCCAGATTAATATAATTTACTGGACGCGAACACCGGTGTCCTGCAGAAAATTAACTCGGTATTTATATCTGTGTCTTGTGTCAGTTGTACGTGCCAAATTGCCATTCACTTGACATCCTCGATCTATAACAAAGATTGTTTCAAATCTATTTGGATCGTTGATTATTTTTAAAATTAAAAAGGCGAGGAAGTTATGGATACTTTTAATAACTATTGAACAACTCTATCTAGTCTCCAGAGTTATTCACAAATATTTATCAACAAAATCCATATTTTGGAGATGAAAAATGGAATCAAACCTAAACCTATACATTATGAAAAATGAGCAATTTGTGAAAATTGAACGTAATCTACGTAATTTTTTTCCAAATATTATTGGATAACAACATCATGTAATTAAACTTATACAACATGTAATTGGAGTACTTCAATTATTATTGATATCTCTGATAACCTTTATTATTTTATTCGTAAATACTATGGGGCAACAATATTATTTCATTAAACCTGTTCATCACGAAATTAGTACAATACAATTAGTAAAAATTCAAAATACCTGCTAAAACATTTTTTATTCATAAATAAAAACTTTTCTTTGAAAAATAAAATTGAACAGAAACCTGTGAACAATCAAATATGAGTACAACAATTAGTAAAAATTCAAATTTTGTTTCTAAAATATTGTTTATTCATAAATATTGTTGTTGAACTAAATTTTACCCAATTTTTTGGAGGCTCTTTGAAAAATAAAATTGAACATACCCCTGTGAGCAATCAAATATGGGTACTACAATTAGTAAAAATTCAAAATCTCTTTCTAAAATATTTTTTATTAATAAGTATTGTTGTTTTACTAAATTTTGCCCAATTTTTAGGAGGTTCTTTGGAAAATAAAATTGAATATAAAACTGAGAAGAATCAAATATAGGTTTACAATTAGTAAAAATTCAAAATTTCTTTCTAAAATATTTTTTATTCATAAGTATTGTTGTTTAACTAAATTTTGTCCAATTTTTAGGAGGTTCTTTGGGAAATAAAATCGAAATTTGAACCTGTGAGCAATCAAATATGAGTACTACTACAATTAGTAAAAATTCAGACTCTCTTTCTAAAATATTTTTTATTCATAAATATTGTTGTTTAACTAAATTTTGTCCAATATTTAGGAGGTTCTTTGGAAAATAAAATTGAACATAAACCTGTGAGCAATCAAATATGAGTACTATAATTAGTAAAAATTCAGAATCATTTCTAAAATATTTTTTATTAATAAGTATTGTTTCACTAAATTTTGCCCAATTTTTAGGAGGTTCTTTGTAAAATAAAATTGAACCTGTAAACCTGTGAAGAATCAAATATGGGTACTACAATTAGTAAAAATTCAAAATCTCTTTCTAAAATATTTTTTATTCATAAATATTGTTATTTGACTAAATTTTGTCCAATTTTTAGGAGATTCTTTGGAAAATAAAATTGAACATAAATCTGTGAGCAATCAAATATGGGTACAATTAGTAAAAATTCAAAATCTTTTTCTAAAATATTTTTATTCATAAATATTGTTGTTTAACTAAATTTTGTCCAATTTTTAGGAGGTTCTTTGAAAAATAAAATTGAAGATAAACCTGTAAAGAATCGAAAATGGATACTACAATTAATAAAAATTCATAATCTCCTTCTAAAATATTTTTTATTCATAAATATTGTTGTTTAACTAAATTTTGCCCAATATTTAGGAGGTTTTTTGAAAAATAAAATTGAACGTAAACCTGTGAGCAATCAAATATGGGTACAACAATTAGTACAAATTCAAATTCTCTTTCTATAATATTTTTTATTCATAAGTATTGTTGTTTAACTAAATTTTGCCCATTTTTTAGGAGGTTTTTTGAAAATGGATACTACAATTAGTATAAATTGAAAATACAATATTTTAAGAGATTGTTTAAAAAATAAAATTATACAAATGTTATTGGGTAATTAACCTTTACTGCTTCAAACAATAGTACTACTTTTTCTAAAATATTTTTAAAAGTTTAATTGAAAAAAATTGTACATAAACTTTTGACTGTTCACAAGCACTTAAAATTGAATATTTGTATTTAATTAATTTTTGTATGCAGTAATATTGTTTATCAATAAAATTATCATTCATTTTACAAGACACTTTTTTATTCATGAATGTTGTTGATGAACAAATTATGGTCAATTTTTAGGAGGTGCTTTGGAAAATAAAATCGAACATAAACATGTACAGTATAAAATACGTGTACTTCAATTAGTAAAAATTGAATAACTTACAGTACACTTAATTTTATTTACAACCAACATTTCTATTCAATGGAGTACAAGGAACATTTAAAATGCAAATCTGGCGAGTTGTACGATATATGGTGTATTTTCCGTGAACAGGTGGTTCAATAAAACGAGTAAATAATGTATATTATTCCACTTATGAATTGAAATTAGTTCCTTCGAAGACTAATATTATTAACGATAAAGAAAGTTTGAGTACAGCGAGACAACACAAAAAAAAATTGTAACGAGAGGTTCTAAAATGTCTAGACTGGTTGTCATTTAATTTTAAGCAGTGATAAATGTACTTTACAAGCTTTGTTCGTAAATACTCTCGGCAAAATTACATTACATCACGGCATAAAATTTAACTTAGATTATCAAAGCTTGAAGAAATCCCAGTAAATATCCGCAGATTCCTCAAAATGCATATTTTCTTAAACGTATCAGACAAACTATAAAACAGACAGGTTAGAGCTGCTGAATAATTTATTGTTTTAGTTCGTAACTTCTTACAAACATCCAACTTTGCTCTGTGTTGTTCCGCAGATTGAGGATAACAATAAACGGTATAAATTGCGTTCGCTTTATTATTATTACACTACACGTACGTTTTTCTTTTACAACTTTAACGTTATTAATTAAATAGAACCGTTTCGTCTGAGCAGCTTGACTGACGCCGATTCGTTGGGATGTATCACGAAGAACAGCTGATTCTTTCCAATAATTCGGCGATCACGCGAAACCGATACATCCGAACCCTCAGTTAACGATGATCCGATGTGACTCCATCGGTAAATTGCACCCGACAGGCGAGATTTTGTAATTTTATATTGTTAATTGGTCTAAAACGCCATGCTTTTCCGTTCGAGGGTTGAAAAATATTTTGTTTCGAACTATGCACAAATATAAATGGATTTTTTCCATTAGGGCTTTGAAGTTTTTGCCAATAATAATCAGTAAATAATATATTTTCATTTCCATTTTATATACATACCATAACATAAACCGAATATGAAACAGGGACACGTTTTTGTACGTTTTATTGGCGCAACGAAAATTAAAATATTCACTTGGATATTGTGGCACAGAGACGATTTACATGCTTTGAATTTTCATTTGTCCAATATACATATAAAAATCTGCGCATCTCTAAATGTAAATATGACGTATCCATGCAAATTGCATTTCCGGACCGAAGGTTCTAGCGTGCTCGAAATTGAGATCAAATACAAATCTTGTTAAGAGGGAGTCGTATTTATTTTGAAATTTCTGGATGAAAGTCGAGCGATGGCAAATGTTGTAAGTGGACGGAAAATAAAACTACTCCATAAGACAAATTTAAAATTCACGCTGCCATCTTATTTATTTATTTTTACTTAATCGAAGCTGTCTTTTTAAAAATCGCATGGAAATTCATGTATAATCGGACGTGAAATTAAAGCATCGATCGCATTTTCGTCGTGTGCAGTTCCCATCGACATATGGCATTAACCGAAACCCGTTCGCCGGCATCGGTTTCGATTTTCCACATCAATCTTCCGCTATCTTAATCAAATCGGAGGCCGCAAGCGGTTCGTCAGCCCGCAACCGTCCCGTGATCGGGTGGAGCATGTCCCGTACCTTATGTCCCGTTCCGATCGACTTCTAGACGTGTTCATTACGAAATCCGAACTGTCCGGTTCGCGGGAACGACGGGCTCAATGGGTCGGATGTGCGGCGCCCTTTTTACTCTTGATTTGTGTTTGTGCGGTTCGGCTTAACGTGTCATGCTAATTCTTCTGGACCCGTTCACTTGACGGTCACTTAACGTGGACGTTTTGCTTTTGTTGCACCATGTTTGTTTAATAGAGTGTCATACTAATTGACTTCGTTTCTATAAACTGGAGGAGCTATTTGCTTTGTTTTTGTTGATGTATGAGAAGCTGATCAACAAACATGTGACTGATTGATAAATACATCAATGCTGGTGTCGGTTGTCGGTACATTTCATTTTTGTAAAAGAGTTTGTGCACTGTGTTTGTTTAATAGAGCCTCATGTTATTAGACATCGTTGAATGAGTAGATGAAAGACAAATATGTGATTGATTGATAAACACAGCAAAGCTGGAGTTGCATATTGTTACAAAACCTCCAATGGGGAAAGCTGAAAAATTCTTCTGGGGTCATATAATTAATATTTTAATATTTATAAATCCATTTTTATAAAAAAAGCATAATTTTTTGGACATACTTAATTAATATTAATAATATTCTATATGATTTTGTTTTTATTGCAACAAGTAGCATTGTTATATCAATAAATCTGAGAAAATCTGAAGAAGTAATATGTTATTAATTGATAAAGTGATTACTTTTTTATATTTGAATTTTTTAGTTTTTATTTTTGACTTATGAAACAAAAATGTAAATGTGTATACCAACAAATAAAAACTGAACATTATAATGATAAATAAATATTGGTTTCCATAATCATCTGCATCAAGGCTGCAGTTGCCTATTATTATTAAAACCTTAATTTTCCAATACGAGTTAAACCAAAAATTGCCCTGGACCTATATAATTAATATTTTAACATTCTTCATGATGTTACTAAATAGAATGTAATACTAATTCATTCCGTTTTTATAAAATAGAAAAGCTTTTCCTTTGTTTAATTGCTGCATAAAAGAGTGAATAACGTAAAGTAATTGGTTGACATCAAAACTGAAGTTTCGTGATGTTACTACATCTCCATTTTCTTAAAAGGAAAAGTTAAAAATTCTTTTGGACTTATTCACATAATGCTTTTACCGTAATATGTTTGTTCAAAAGAATGTCAAACAAATTGAATTTGTTTCAATAAAATGGTAAAACTGTTTGCTTCTGTTGTTGTATATTATTGATTGACAAACACATCAAATTTAATGTTAGATGTTGCTACTTGTTTGTTCAATAAATCTGAGAAAATCTGAAGAAGAAATATGTTATTAATTGATAAAGTGATTACTTTTAGAAGTTTTTATATTTGACCTATGAAACAGAGTTCTAAAAACGTTAAAATTCTTCTGGACCTATGTTATTAATATTGTAACACTCTTAATGATTTTTGTAAATAGAATGTAATACTAATTAATTTCGTTTTTATGAAACAGAAAAGCTTTTTCCTTTGTTTTTATTGCTGCATAAAAGAGTGAATACCGTATATGTGATTAGTTGACATCAAAACTGGAGTTAAAAATTCTTTTGAACTTATTCAAATAATGCTTTTGCCTTAATGTGTTTGTTTAAAATAATGTCATACAAATTGAATTTGTTTTTATAAAATAGAAAAACTGTTTCATTCTGTTGCTGTATGTTACCGATTGACAAACAAATCAAAACTAATATTTGATAGTGCTACTTGTTTACACATAGAACTGAGAAAATCAGAACAAGAAATATGTGATACTAATTAATTTTGTTTATATTAAATAGATAAGCTGTTTCCTTTGTTTTTCTTTTTGTGGCATAAAAAGGTAAGGAACATATATGTGATGGATTGACATCAAAACTGAAGTTTCATGATGTGCCTAGGCCTAGGCCTCCATTTTCCTAAAAAAGGGAAGTTAATTCTTCTAAATTTATTCACTTAATTAATGTCATTGATGTAATATTATAATGTCATTCAAACTGAATTTATTTCTATAAAATTAAAAAAATGTTTGTCTCCGTTGCTGTGTATTAGTGATTGCCAAACACATAAAATCTAATGATAGAAGATGCTACTACTTATTTGCTCAATACATCTGAGAGAATCTAAACAAGAAATATGTGATTAATTTGTGAAGTGATTACTTTTACAAGAATTTATATTTGAGGCCATGAAATAAAGATGTAAAAACGTTAATTTGCATACACAACAAATGGAGGCTGAACATTACAGTGATAAATAGAAAGGTATCGTTTTTATGATCATCTCCAGGAGGACAATTGAACAAATGTCGTCGACAAATGAACAAATCAATACCTATCCATCTGACCGATTGCATTAATGAGAAACTGAACAGAAGCAGTTAGATTTGGACGTGGAAAATGAATTAGTGCCATTTAGAAACATGATTTCATTCCGAGATGGAGAAGAAATGTTTTACTGTACTAATGAAGATTATCGCGTTTAATGATCAGTTTTAAAAAACGAGGAGTTATTAAGAAATCGTGCACGTGACACACTTACAAGTATAATAGTGCTTATTTGTATGGTAATTTTGTTTTGGTATTTTGTAATGGTGTAATAGCATACTTGAGTATGCAGGAAATAATGGAAATTAGGTTTTTCGGTTTAAATATTTTAAATTATAATTTATTTCATGTATTACATAAGACATAATTATCCTAAATTAATGTTAATATTGACACTTTGCATAAATGCATTTCTGGAAACACGTAATAAAACAGGGACGAAATTGTTATTATGCTATATATGAACATGTGTCATGAATATTCAATGCTATAATTATAAGAAGTATGTAAATATTATAATTTATGACTGTTACTTTTATACCTTAACATAAAATCTTCATTCGAGACATAGCCCCAAGTTCCTGATTGACTTGATGTTTATTCAAAGCGTCCCATACATTTTTCACACCACCTGAAAAGTTTCAAAGACCAGACTAACGAGCCAGTAAAAACCATGAGGCACATGGAAAAGTGGTACTGGATTTATCATTAATCACCGTCCTTTGGATCTCGCGGAGGCCGAAAAAACAAAACCAATTTAATTCCAGTCATTACAAGCTCCCAGCACGTAAAAAAACGAAATTATCTAACATCTTCCCGCGACCAGAAATATAATAAAGTGTGACCGTCTCCGTGCAATAAATATAATTTCTCGGCGTAAATTCGCACAAGTGTTTGCGTCCAAGGTGCAGGTAAAATGATGGCCGCTTCGATACCATAAATCAGGTGTTTTAGTCCTGCAGATTATTGGGGAGGCTGTGCAAACAGAGATAAACTGTTCCATATAAATAAACCGTTCCGTCCGGTTCGCTGTTCGTACGCGTTAAATTGTTGTTTCACTTTTGTCTGCGTTTGCCTCCATTGAGATGGGATGAAGCAGTAATTATGCTAAGTACAATATTGAAGCACAAAAGGAGGTATATTATTTAATGGCCTTATACAATTTCAAAGCTAAAAGAAATTACATATAAGAATCTTCTTTTACTTTTCTTCATTTTTTCACTTGAAGAAGCAAGATATAAAATATTTCAAAATAAACAACCAAATTTCATAATTTACAACACCAAAGTCTTTAAATCTTCTTTTTAAGATTGGAAAAAGATATAAAATATTCCGAAATAAATCAATTTCATAATTTTCAATAACAATTTTATAACTTCCAGGATAATAATACTCTTTTACTTTTCTAAGAGTTGAAAACACCAGATAAAAAAACTTAAATTAAACTACCATAATTTCAACAAAAGTTTTTGAAATGTTCCTCCATTTTTTAAGACTTGAAGAAGATAGGTATAAAAATTTCCAAGATGAATTTTCAAATATTACAAATACACATTCAAAATAATATTTATTAAATCTTCTTATAATATTTATATAATCTTCCAACATAGACTACAAGTTTTTCAAATCTTCTTCCATTTTTTAAGACTTTAGGAAGTTATTTTCCTAAAAAATTGCCATTATAATATATAAAAAAATCTTCCAAAATGAATTACCAAATATTTAAAATATTTATTCAATTTTTTAGTCTTGAAGAAGATACCTAGCTTCTTCAACTTCCAAAACAAGTTTCTCAAATCTTCTTCCATTCTTTAAGGTTTTAGGAAGTTATTTTCCTAACAAAATGCCATTATATTATATACAAAAAGCTTCCAAAATGAATTACTAAATAATATTTATTCAATTTTTTAGTCTTGAAGAAGAATAAAAAGTTATTTAGTGACTCAAAATTCGTCAAATATTATTCTAGAGTTTGTAAAAAGCTGGCCAAAAAGCTCCTACACTCCTTTCTGTGATCTGTGGTTTTTGTATGGTATATAATTTGAATAACACACATAATGTTTGTGCCACGAACATTCCAAAATACACAAATCCAATTAATCCAGTTAATATTTCATTCGCCTTCCGTTTAATCTGGCTCAAAAGGCATGTGTGAACCGGCAAATAATTTCGCGAGCATTAAGCCATTACTCGGAAACTAGCTGTATTCGCGAGCGTCGGTGTAATTTATATTTAGTGATAATAATTTAGTGTGGCGTTTTATTTGCAGCATCCCCGCCACGGGACAAAGAGCTGAACCCCGATAATTCAGCGCGGGGCGAAATTGTTTCGCTCCAGACTCCCATACATGCATTAATTATTGCGGGGACGCACGTGTTCATTATGCCATAGAGGCTTGCTTACAGGTGAATATAAATAAACTTTCTTATGGGCACCGCCATACTGGGTACATATTTTAGACGCCCGTACTGCTCCTGCAACCGACATTCTCACGTTCATTACTTACTCTTTGTCTTCACTATTTTCGCATGGATATTTCTCTGACGTTTTAAAGTTCAAACTTGAATGAAAACGTAATTAAACATGCGCCAACGGGTTTAAAAAACGTCAGTGCGCATCTGTGAAGCCTGACTTTGCTTTCCCGTTCTGCACTTGAACAATATTTACTATTTAATAATTTGTTTTGTTCAGAAAATTATTTTTGTACGCAAACACAGTTCAGTAATAACAAAATATGTATTTCCTTTTAGCGTAGAACTGGCGAAAACAACTTTAATAAAATTAGAGAAAATAAGCTAATATTACCCCATTCCCCCCAAACTACATATACATTTTAGCTTACGTTCTCGTAAGCTGTGTGTTAAATTGTATCCAACACAATATTAGGAAACATAAATATATTTTATACACACCACTCAGCACCGCCATTTCCAAGATAATGGAAACTAAAATCCAGAGCGCTTATTACGAATTTCTGGCTTTGGAATTATTCTAGTCGGCGTGTAAATTTCAAATGCAATGCGCAAATATTGAGGACGTTTCTTGTAAAGCCCTCCTCGTATTTCACTCGAGTGTTATTACATTTTTACAACGTCTGAAAATGAGGCAATTGTATGTACGCGTACGTTATGGTTTTGAATCGCATTTTTATATTTGGCAGAGTTAAAATTAAATTTTCACATGTTTAATTTCACATAAATGGTACAAAAGTACAAACGAATGTTTTACAATTTTAACCAAACAATTTAGAGTGAAATTTAATGTGAACTAGAAACTTTAAACAATATGGCTTTATTCGATTCAAATTTTACATAGCTTAATCATTAAAAGTTTAATTTAGTTGTTTTTTTAAACAAAAGTCTACAAATTTTATTTCATTTTTGAATTATATTTATAAATCTGGATCTTCTGTACATTGAATTGATTTGATTTTTGGCAAAAAAATCATTTTTCCAAAATGCTTCCAAAAATGCGTATTTTTTCGTGTTTAGGAAAATCATAGTGGGATATGAAATACATTAAAAGGAAAAGGCACCTCATTGAATCAATGTCAAGACTTGTTGGGAAGTGTTTAGATAACATCGATAGACAAACACATAATTAACTTAATTATTAAAAATAATCTAAAGTCTTTGCTATAATATCCATGTTTTACCAAAAAAAAAAAATAAAATTTAAACACCCCCTTCTTGCTGTTACAATTTCTTTGTCACTGAATATAAATTTTCTTTAATTTACTACAAATTTGGTATATTAATTATTATTACTAATACTAAAATAAAATGATATTGAGTTTTTCTTAAAATGTTTAATTTTTAAAGCTAAAAATTAAAACATACGAAATAATATAAAATCTAGAATAAATTTGTATATTTTGCAACAGTTACTTTTTATAATGTTAATTTATATCAAGGCGTTTTCTCATGTCGACGTAATTGTTACACGTACTACATTATTATGCCAATTAAAAGTCGTTTTTATTTTTAACGTTACTAAATTTAATTGCAAATTAGAGTTTGTTTTATTAATTTGTCGCGTGCACGTTTCGCAGGAAAACCACTAAAACTCAGGGACAAACTAATTAAAAGTTGGACGACTGTTACAACTGGAAATAATGTTTAGGTTTTTTTTTTAATGATTTGTTACAATTTAACAATTTTTATTATGATTAAAATTAATTACAAGTAAACGAGACGAGCGCATCAAAGATTTATGGCAGCAAATTGTTCCCGGAGAGATAGAAATGATTTATTCGATATCTTAAGACAAAACGTACTTTCGGAACTTTCTCGGGGGAGTCAAGTGCAAAATCATTAATTTTTTTGACAGTTCTTGATATGGTTTTACTTAAATTGCCCAGATTATATCTTTTGTGTGTTTTTTAGAATTTATTACTCGGGTAACGAGCAAAGGGAACGCGACGACTGTATTTATGATTGATACTATGTCAGTTTTGAAGGAACATTTTTACAAGCCAAGAAAGAACGTTATTTTACAATTTAAAGTAATTTTTTGCTTAAATATTTATCAAGAACATAAACTTTTTGCCTTGTTGATTTTTTCTAAAAGAACAACAATGAACTGGTACAAATATTTGTCAAGACTATAAACTTTTTATATCACAATTTAAACTAAAAAAAGGATAAGTACAACAGGACGACAGTAACAAAAAAAGGGTCCAACAACGGGAACAGTGCAAAAACATGTAACAAAAATAGCTGGAGAGGCATCTTGAACGTCCGGCAACTGTGACAGTTGTCTAATAGATTTTAGTCTCACTTAATAACGTTTAGTTCGCGAAACGACGGCAACAGAATCCATTAGTCAGCATTGACAGAAGAAAAATAATGCCGAAACGAGGGCCAAATGAAACATGTCGACACTCGTCCCTTTATCGAGCACCCCGCCACAATGACTGGACGTTTTAATCCCCCCACGACGTTCCGGGAGGATTTCTATGTGCAAGTTTTAGTGGTCGGGATCGTGTAAAATGATGTAGAAGGAAAGAGTTCGCGGATAATGGGGTTTTATTTCGAGTGAGGCACGAAACGAAAGCTAAGAATGTCCTATTCAAATACTATTTGCATAATGCCTGGCATGTATGCAATGTTCTTTCAGCGAGTGTATCGTTTATTTCAGTCGCGGACTACATGAATGTAAGGGTCTGTAATCGTGCCAATTGCTGTTTTGTTTTAATTTATTCTAAGGTTCATTGAAACGGACTACAAAAACAGACGGCTCGATTTTTGCGCTACTAAATGGCCGGTTGTTCTGTTCTGTTCTGTTCTGCTCGTGATACGTACTTGGCAACGTAACAAAACATCTCGCTTTTGTTCCTGTTTTGTTTGCGTTTTTTCGAACGAGTGCTGCGGTGGTCGAAAATAACTATGAATTCCATTCTTAGTGTGAATGAGTTTGTCAAACGGCGACTATGAGATATTTATTGCCTTGCAATGTGCAGTCATTAAAATTTCTGAATACGTGGTGCATGAAATGTTGCACCAGGAATATAATATATTTGCCATTTGCATTCAAGACCTTCGAAGCAGGTGCTTGTACTGCTTCTATATTTTGTAATGCTACAATTTACATTTAACATGGAGATTTAAAAAAAAAACAATGTACATGTTTATAAATTATCTTTTTGATTAAAGTTAAAAATACACTCCTGGACAAAAGTTTGGAAACCCTAAAACTAAATTATTATTCTAATAATTAATAAACAATGTTGTTCGATATCCTGTATAAGGAATTAATAAAAATACTTCCAGAAATTTTATTCACTTTTATTAAGATATTATAAAGTAAAATAAAATTTCATACAAACATTTTTATTTGGACATAAGTATGAAAACCTCCATTTGTTCATGGAGTCAACCAATTTTCTGGTAAATTCTGTAGGTATTTTTTGCCATTCTATTTAAAGCTTTTTGTAGTAGCTGTGTCTTATTTTTTATTGTGTGCTGCTGTATATTCCTTTCTAAATCATCCCAAATATGTTCTCTGTGGTTTAGATTCAGTGATTGTGAAGGCCATAGCAAAACTTGTCTCTTTTTTGTTCTAACCAGTCTTTTATATACTTGGAAGCATGCTTCCACGAAAGGTGGAGGTAATATGTTTCTCTAAACAAATCGATGAAATTTTTCTGTAATATAGACCAAAGGATCAAAGCCTTGTCGACTGAATCAGTCCTTTGCCATAACATTGGCTCTTCTGTGTTTAACTATCGGTAATTAGTATTTTTTATGAACCGTTTGCCTACTTATCGCTTTACAAACCCCATACCGAATAAATTAAACATAATTTCATCCCCAAATAACACCAATCCTCACTTTTCGTTAGACCACGAATATAAACGTATACACTCTTTATACATATATTTAAAAATAGTTTTTTATTCATAATTGTTATAAAAAATATATTTCCACCTCTACTACTAATGAAAGCCTCACGTCTTCTGTTCATACTCAAAATCTGGATTCGAATCTCATTTTGGTCCTAATTCTCCCAATATTCGAGTAGAAGACGCTTCTCAAGTTATTCGGACGGTTATGATGGTCCTTTAAACGTCTCCCAATAATATTCCAGATATGTTCTTTTAGGTTAAAGTCTGGGCTATGAGCTGGCCAGGCCATAGCATTAATCCCAACGTCAGCAAGATAATTTCGGACAAAATGGGCTGTATATGGTAGTACATTAACCTGCATTAGTAAAAGATTTGGACCTATAAAAGGGACATAAGATTTTTTATATATGAGCTTAAAAAACGTTCAAAGACACTTTAAATGAATTGGATTATGAAGAATACTTAATAATACGATAATCATCTAAAAAAGTGATTGGTCCCCGATGGAGAGTGGTTTTTAGTCCGTGAGAATCGGACACTTGCCTCCGAATTCCATCCAGGAGTGCGTCTATTAAGATTTTCCACTTTCTAGTCAAAAAAAAAAAAAAAAAATCTAAAAAAGTTTAATTATAAGTCGAAAGTATTTTCGTCTATCTAACCTGAAGTGAGAAACTTTTACTGCCTCTGATGCGCATCATTTATTGATATAATGCATAAATATTTATAAAAGATACCTGAAAGAGTTATAAAAATTTTCAATGAATAACTTTCATAAAAAATATATTTTATTTATTTATTTATTTATTTATTCGTTGTATGTTTTTCGTTTCAGATGGAACAGAGAATAAACGAATGGACCTCCATTCGAACCACTCGAACTAAACTAATGTTGATGTTCAGCTGAAAAACAACTTTTTTGTTATTTTAATGTAGTGAAAAATCGCCAATAATTTAATACATAAAACAGGTTAAAAACATACGCCAATTTCGAATTTTGATGGCGGTAATTATTTAATTTCACATTGTATTAAAGCAGGGCCCGGAGCGATTAAAATAAATTATGTGCAGAGGAAGCGGCTTCCCTCAAAGCCAACAAAACTACAAAGTTGCACAAAATTCGTTTGCGCATTTATTAAACTAATTTTATCTGCGACACAACATAAACTCGCTATTCCTTAATTACGCGAATCCATTGTTGTGTATTTGCTTTTCCAAAACTAATTAATAATTCAATGCTCTTCCGGCAACGAATCAGTGCTGGGAACACGGGCAAAATTTAATCCACCTAAATATTGGGTCGTGGCGCAATTATAAACTGAATAAAGGAACCAGGAACTAAATTATCCGTGTTAGTTTTAATACATAAAAATCGACCAAAAAAAAAAAAGGAAAGCCCGGAGCCGCCGCTCGACGAAATTCACGTTTGAAGTAGAAGTGCTGCGGATTTTTTACTATTTATTTTATCATTAAAATCACGGAGACACTCAAATGAAACTAAAATTCAAACATTCGAGCGGCCCGACCGGATTACCACGGCCGGATTTGTTTTATTTAAATTTTTAATGCCGAGTGCCTCACACAAATGAAATTTCGGCTTAATAAAGCGCCCACTTCGCATATTCATAAAATCGTCGAATGGGAAAAAGGTCACCGACAAATGAATCGTGCCATCAAAGGAGATGGTTAATCTCTCGTCTTTTCTTATCCCCCGCTTGTTTGTACCAAGACTGTTTCTACTGCTAATTAAATTGGAATAAAATTCCTCCAGTCAAACTTGGAATATTTCAATTTTTTGTTTAAGGAACATATTTTAGGCTAGATTAAGTTGTCAAGTTAAGGTAAGTTAGGTTAAAATACATTTTAAGTTAACATATTTAAACCATATACAGGACTAGTTAAAACACTCTAAAATTATAATTTAAATGAGTAGATCAACAAAAATAATGTCAATAATAATTCTTTTGCATAATTTTAACAAGAATAGTCAAAAATATATATAACTTCTAATTTAAATTATCTAAAATGTAACGTATGAGACACTAATTGTGTAATAAGTACAAATTAAGACAAATATTAATATTTAAAAACTATATATTCTTGAGAATTGTTCAAAACATTCAAATATAATTGTTTTAAACTTTCTTAAATGAGTTGGATTAAAAAGAATAGTTAAAAATGTATACAACTTCTTATTGAAAAATGTTGTTTTGTCAAAAATTGGAATGTGATATTGATTTTTATAATAAATTGATAGTAAAGGTAGACATTAACATTATAAACCATATTCTTAAGAACTGCTTAAAATATTTCAACATAATTCTTTTAAATGATTCATTTAAGCAAGAAAAATCAAAAAAATGTATAAAACTTCTGTTTTAAAAAATGTTATTGCCTAAAACGTTTAATGTATGTGACACTAATTGTGTAATAAGTTCAAATTTAAGGGAAATAATAAGATTTAAAAACTATTTGAGAATTGTTCAAAATATCCATACATAACCATTTTTGAACCCTTTTAAATAAGTTGAATTAAAAAGATTAATTGAAAATGTATAAACCTTTTTATTAAAAAAAATGTTTTGTTAAAAATTGGAATGTATGTGACATTAATTTATATAATAAATACATTGTTAAAACAGATTATAAACCATATTCTTGAGAATTGTTCAAAACATCCAAACTTAACTATTTTGAACCCTTTTAAATGAGTTGGATTAAAAACAATAGTTAAAAATGTATAAACTACTTATTTAAAAATGTTATTGTCTAAAATGTTTAACGTGTTTGACATTGATTTGTGTAATAAATAAAAATTTAAGGCAAATATTAAGATTTAAAAACCATTTCCAATTGTTCAAAATTTCCAAACATAACTAATTTTGAACACTTTTAAATGAGTTGGACAAATATAACATTAACAAATATGACATTAACTTATATAATAAATTATAAATAGTCAAGTTGAACATTAAGAATATAAATCATATTCTTGAGAACTGTTCAACATATTCTAACAAAATTCTTTTGAATACTTTTAAAGTTATATTAACATGGATAGTTAAAAGTATATAAAACTATATACATATATATAACTAACTACATATATATGTATAAAATATCATATTATATATAATAATAAAAAAAATATTTTTCATTTATTTTTTAACATAATAAAAATCTTAATATTTTTATACATTACATATAATAGTATCAAGAAAAATGAAATAAAAAAGCTATATTTCATTTAAAGTTTAAACAGTTACTGTAAAAATCCAAACAAGCAAATGAGTCTGGAAACTTTAAAGCATTTTAAACTTTGTGACACATTTTAACTGAATATCAAAAAAAATCACGTTTAGATTCACACCCCGATTTAAAAACACGTTTCTGTGTAAAACCGTTCATTCTCCGGCGCACACGAAATGTGCACACAGAAATTGATACACACAGCTGCATAGTGCTGAGATAATGCAAATCCAAATCCGATGTTCCGTTCATTAAGCGTTCATATTGTTTGTCGGCTACGAACGCATTGGATTATTCTGGTCCACGTGATAACTTTGAGACGGGGGCGCTTGTTAAAATAACGAGAAGCAACAACAACGCACGTCCGATTATTTCCATTAGGGCCGAAATTAATAATTTTTAATTAAAATCCCCGAACGTTTGTCATTGTTTTCGGTATTGCCGATACATCGGGTTGATTAGGTAAATTACGGGGTGCGTATACGGGATTATAATTACATTATTTCGGGTTTCGGTTAATCGTAAACTGTCTGTATTTGCGCGTTATGCTGCACAAACATACTTCGAACACAATTTTAGTGCTAATTTTATTTAGCTAAATCGATTTTTGTCGGTGCCCTTTCAAAGCATTTATAGATTAATTAAATTATTTCAAATAAAATAAATCGCATTAAGTTACTAATTTGGGTATTACCCATTTACGTCCAGATGACGTAGGTACTATACTACTTTTTCCTTGAAAAATTTTTAAATAAAATATTAATATTACTTTTTATACAAAAATATTCAGGTAATAAACAACGAAAGTTTTGACACGTCGCATTAACTTTTTCGTATTAATTTAATATACCCACTTCCGAAATGTTAATCCGCCGTGTCGGACCGTAATTAAGATGGAGCATCCGATTCGTCACACCGCTAACGTAAATAATAAAATTATCCTTGTGCCGACATTAACAAAAAACCAAACAATAATGGAACAGGAAATTGTTTTTCAATGTATGTTAAAATAATCGAGGTAAATTTTCTGTTTCGTTGTTCTAAATTTAAACACTTAATTTGTCAGCATAAAATCACGCTTTCATCCCAAAAGTGAACTTATGCCCCGTTATAAACAGTCGACGTTAAAGGAACATGATATTAGAAATAACGTTTGCAACTCACAAAACAAATCCCATTATGTACCGAGTCGCACGTATGCAACCGAATCCGCTGGCGGACTTTATGGAGTTAAAATGATTTCACTGTTTACGTATAAAACTTCTCAGTCAACAATTACAATATTTATGAGCGAAACTTTCGCGCAAAGTGCGACTCATTTTCGGCATTTAATAAGGAAATAATGGCGCGAAGAAACTTGCGAATCGATGCCTTTTGAAAACAAAACCGTCGTATTGTAAATGTATAAGACGTCTGTCGACGTCGAACTTTCGCAGACGCCATTTTCTAACGGTACACTAACTGTTTAAATTGCATTTCTGTTGCCACTTTTTATTGGTTCGGAGTGCTCGAGCTACTTGCCATCGCACGTTGTCTGAATAAAGAGTGTTTCTTTCGTGTGTACAGAAGATTTCTTACGGTATTGTCGACATTATTCGTCAATCAATACATCAGGAGTGCAATTTTTATAAATAGAGTCTGTCTAGTTGATGGTGGGACAGTTGGACACGCCTAGTTAGACGCGAACCGATTTCTGGGCATCTATGGTCAACCTAGACTGTCTTTTTTACCGCGTGACCCATTAAAAAAAAATTCTTTTGCTTATTGTAATTATTTAATCATTGGTCCTACTGAAACTGTAATTATAATTATAATTCAGAGTTGCCAAGACCGAGAGAAACAGGCGAAGTGGTAAGTATCTACAAAAAATTCAAGTTAGAGTTCGAAAAACCTGAAAAAAAAATCGATAACTGGATAATTCGTGGTTAAAAACCATCCAATTTTATTGTCAACTAAAACCAACCTGGTGGAAATGGTACATGCTGAAATTAATTCAAGTACTGTGAGAATATGGATAGAAAACCCTGGTTTCCACTAAACATAGGGAAAAAAATTTAAAAAATATCACTGAAAAACTGTTTAAATACACATAATATAATAATAATTTTCAGGGTCTTATTTGTCATAATAAAACTAATCTGTTCTAATTGATAATGGAGCGTTTAAACACGCCCACATAATGCGCACTGTTTTCTGCGCATTAATTGCCACCTTGAACGTTAAATGTTACATAAGTATAATTTTTGTATAAAACTGACATTTACCTTCAATTCAAGAAAAACATGATCCAGAATTATTTAACAAAATTGTGTGTCTTAATAATTTATTCAAATATTACTTACGACTTACGATTGGAAACACGGTTAACTCCGCATTAAAGTCTCTGTAAATTTGTTTATCAAAACAACACATATCAACTATGACTATTGTTAGAGACAATTTGTCTTATTAGAAAATCGATTGAAACTTTTGCGAAACGAAACATTAATTAACGTACGACAGTATTAATAATTGAAATGTTTACAAATGAAATATTACCACAGTTTTAATAAGGCCCGAAATTTCGACAAACTACTGACAAATCCAACGTTAACATCACACAATTTATTCAGACGAAACAGAGAACACCATACAACACATTTACACAGAGGACTCCGAGAAAATCGTCGAAAAACAGAGGACGCGTCTCAGCCTCATTAAAATCTGTCAAAAGTGCATATAGTTGATAACAAGGTCTATGCGTTTTGGTCAATAATATTACTGCCGGCATTCCCGGAACTCACTAACGATTGTTGAGAATCCACTGTCTGTGACATACTAAATTTATTTTTATCGCTCGAAATAACATTGCAAATTTGATTCTTTCTTCAAATAACTTATAAATAACCCTCAGCCGTATACCTTGGCACTGTAGTTTAATTGTTCAAAACGCATTGTTACCAACTAATGTTCTGACGAAATTTGTTTAAAACAGGACGCGTCTACGGCTTATCGTCGGTTTTCGTGTATTTTTCTATAATATTTTGTTGTGTACATATGTCAGGTGGTTTCTTACGTTTGGTTTGATTGAATTGTGTGACTTTAACGATGAACTTACGTGCAATTTGTTGAAATTTAAGGTAAGTTTTATTGGAATTGTTAAGAATGTTATTTTAAATACAACGACGATATTACTTTGTTATAAACAACTTACATTTTTCATACATATGTATAAATTTCATGGTTCACAATTTAAAATAAAATAGAATATGAATATGTACTTATAGTTGCCTATGTGGACATATATTTATTTATAGTTAGTTGGTTATGATTTTCTAATGGCTGTAATGTTTGGCGTCGGAGTTTTCTATCGTTTTGTGACAATTTCAATCGATTTCCGAATAAGATAACTTGTTTGTAAATTCGTTTTACGTTGAACTATCAAAATAGTATTTCGTGTCTGAGACATTTGTACAATATGTTAGATTACCCACCCTTAACGCTGGATTCTTCTATGCAAAAACTTGCAAATATTTCTGGTAAGTTTTATTAATTTCAGAGACTTATTACTGTATTATTGTACTAAATAAACAACAGCAACATATCCAATATGTAAATTTTCAAACGTTTATGATGCAAATAAATAAATTAATGAATAAATTTGTTAATAGTTAACTAGCTTCTGCAACAGATTTCTGAGTTTAATCCAACGAGAACATACTTTTAAATTATTGTTGTAGATGAGTTCACCGAGATGCAATTATTGTTTATAATATTTCCTGATGTATTTCATTTTGAATAGAATTTTATTTTATATTTTTTTATTTATTTTATTAAATAAGAATATTTTTGAATTTACATTAAAAATACAATTAAAATTTTTTAAGATAGTAAGCAATTTTTTCAATAATTCAATATTGGTTTTCAAAAGAGTAAAATGTGTGAAATGTACTTTTATATAATTTCTACTGTTTTTTTATCTTTTAACATATATAAATTGGGAAAGTTTGATTTGAAACACAATTCTCATACATTTGACCAATTTTATTTAATAAAACAAGAATATTCTTCACTTTACATTAAAAATTCACTTAAAATATTATAATTTCACAAGTTCTCTACTGTTGTACTGCAATTTAAGGTAGTAAGTATTTTTTAATAATTCAATACTGATTTTCAATATTGTAAAAAGTGTGACACATACATTATTACTACATTATTTTACATTTTACCCAGATACAATTATTGTTAATAATATGTTCTGCTCTTATTTTCTTTTGAATTTAATTTTTTACCAATTTTTTTCAATAAAGCAAAAATGTTTCTCATTTTAAATAAAAACCCAATTAGAAAATTGGAATATTATAAAATCTTCACTATTGTGTAGTTCAATTTATCTATGTTTAAAATGTTGGTTCTCAATATAAATATGAATGAATGAGAAGAATGTATAAATCTTTTTACAATTCTTTCTGTTCTTTGATCTTTTGCCATATATAAATTTGTAAATTTTAATTTGGAACACAATTTTCATGTAGTCATGTAAAATAGCAAGCAATTTTTTTAATAATTCAATATTGGTTTTGTGAAATCTACTTTTATATAAGTCTTACTGTTTTTTATCTTTTAACATATAAAAATTAGAAGTTTGATTTAAAAGACAATTTTCATAAAGTTGACCAATTCTGGAATTTAAGATAGTAAGCAATTTTTAAACAATTTAGAATTGTATTTCAATATAGTAAAGAGTGTGTGTTTTATCTAATTCTTACTGTTATTATGTATCTTTTAATATATATAATTATGAAAATTTGACTTAAAACAAAATTTTCATATAGTTGACCAATTTTATTCAATATAACAAGAATATTTTTGACTACATTAAAAATCCAATTAAAAATTCGGATTATTCAAGATCTCTACAATAGTTCTGCAAATTAACACAGTAAGCAATTTTTCATTAATTCAATAATAGTTTTCAACATAGTAAAGAATGTGAAATGTACTTTTATATAATTCTTACTGTTTTGTTTTTATCTTTTAATATATATAAATTGGAAAAGTTTGAGTTAAAACACAATTTTCATATAGTTAACAAATTTTATTAAATAAAACAAGAATATTTCTAAATTTACATTAAAAATCCAACAAAAATATTATAATTTCAAGTTCTCCACTTCAATACAATTTAATGCTGCATCAAAGTAATGAGTGTGAAATATACTTTTATCTAATTCTTAATGTTTTTTTATTTTTGAAAATATATAAATTGGGAAAATTTGATTTAAAACATAATTTTATTATAGTCCACCAATTTTATACAATAAAATAAGAATATTTTTGACTTTGCATTAAAAATCCAATTAAAATATTATGATTTCATAAGTTCTCTACTATTATACTTCAATTTAAGATTGAAATATACTTTTATATAATTCCTACTGTTTTTTTATCTTTGACATATATAAATTGGGAAAGTTTGATTTAACTATAGTTGACCAATTTTAATAAAAATTTTAATACTATAATTTTTATCTTTCTTTTAAAAATTACAATATTCGGCAAAACTGTTGATATAAAATTTGTTTAGACAAATTTGTAGAAAATTATTTGTAAATATGAGCACGCCCGCTTGGGAGAAATAGGTTTAGGCATTGCGGTCATGCACGCGAAAACGAATCGAATTATTTGGCCGTGTGTAATGCACAGAACGGGGAGGTAAATTCGAGTGTGCGTTCGCACACCCTCTTTTCCCGTTTTACGCGTGCACCGCACGAATAATTCCGATAAGTTAATTCCGGGTTATAGTGGCAAATACAGAGTTGTTGGTTTATTCAATTCGCAATTTCCCCGTTTCGGAGTGCTCGTCTCGGTGCAGCGGCACAGCGGAAACGGTTGCGTCTACCATTTTCGGCTAAACGAAATTAATTAAGCCGCGGGAAATGCGAATCATCTAGTTGCTCGGTTTTCTGTTTGACTTGCTAACAATTCGAGACAATGGATTTTAGGCGAAATTGCGTTTGTTCTGCAGTTTCCTATTTTTCCTTGCCGTATTTACAAATCTTGAACCTCTGCAATTGTGTGTTGCATTACGAAACAATAAAAAAAAAACGAAAATCATCGTTTCAGACTTGTGGTGTACACTAAAATAATTAATAATGCGCAACAAAGACAAACACTGTACTGTTGTAGAACACACAGCATCGGTGTTTGTTTGGGTGGATCCCGTTCGCAAAATGGAATTGGGTAGCAACAATTGAGTTATAAATTAAACATAAAGTGGTTCGTTATAAAAATAAATTCGTACTTTGGACACAGCAAGCGTACAATCTCACATAATATTATACACATTATTGCATGCCGCTTTATATGCAATTTTTCATGCAACAGTCAAGATTATCGCCACATGAATTTTGTACAACACATGTTTAGTCGTATCTATCTACAATGTAATTGTCAATAATTCACTCGTTATCTGCGCTCATCTCTATTATTTATGCCAATTATTTTCCACAATAAATGCAATTAAATGCGTGCCGAGATTTTGTCTGATGCTCCAGTTAAGGGATATTTATTCCGTGAGTTTACCGTTAAAAGTATCCGGTGTTATTATTGTGTTTAACTCTTTAATTTTGCGAATAATCATACGTCGCGCCAAAACTACGGCTTTAATTATTTAAATTTATGGGACTTAATAGAAATGACTTCCCGAAGGCACAACATTGTTACATTATTCATTTTTACCTTTTTATTACATACTTTCATTTTTGTAAAAATCCTTTTTTCTCAGACATTAAGTTTTAAAAAATAAATATAATAAAATATAATAATAAAACTAATATATTTAAAATAATTTTCTTTAAATTAATATAAATTAATTAATTATTTTTATATTACACATATAGACATACATATTATATTTTTTTATATTCTAAATAATTATAGTTAAATTTTTCTCAGAAAATTATTCTAGTTTAAATGCAATAAAGCCAAACAAGCTTTTTATCCATCATTTTTTCATCAATATTTTGTAAATAAATTACAAATCACTTAAAAATATTTATATTAACATTTACTTAAAAATATTTATAATATATTATGTATTTTTCTTCAATTTTTTCTCAAAATATTATATTAAATAAACTTTAAACTATATATTAAATAAAAATTCCACAAATTTTTTATTCAAAAATTAACTTTTAAAAAACAAATCCTATATATCACTTAAAATTATAATGTTTATTTCTTATAAATAAAATAACTTCATTTAAATTTTTGTTAATCAATCAATATTATATGTAATTAAAATATATAATACAGAAATTTTTATTTTAATAAATTACTAATATTTTTTAATATATTATATTTTTTTTTATTCTAAATAAGTATTGTCAAATTTTTCTCAGAAAATTATATTAATTCTAATTTAAAAAGAAAAAGCCAAATAAATTTTAAAAAAATTATTTAGTATTCAATCAATTTGATCAAACAGTCAATTTAATAATAAAAAATGTATAAACCACTTAAAAATGTTTATATTAACATATTTATAGTAACATATTTTTCGACTATATTCTAAAACGTTTCTTCAATAAAATATAAAAAAATATAAAAAAAAAACTAAATTTTTTATATAAAAATTATTTTTTTTATAACAAATTATATAACTAACTTGAAATTTTAATGTTTGTTTCCTATAAATAAAATTAATTCCTTTAAATTTTTCTGAAAAAAGTATGTTAATCAAAATTAAATATAATTAAAATATATAATTTAAAAATTATACAGATTTACAATTATTTTAATAAATTATGAATTATTATTAATATAAACATATTATATTTTTTATATTTATGTCAAATTTTTCTTCTTTATAAATTTTTTATACAAAAATTAATTTTTAAAAAACAAATCCTATAAATCACTTGAAATTATAATGTGTATTTCTTATAAATAAAATAACTTCCCTTAAATTTTTGTCAAAAATTATGATAATAAAAATTAAATATAATTAAAATATATAATTTAAAAAATATATACAGAAATTATTTTATTGAATTATTGATTATATTATACTTTTTATATTCGAAAATTGTCAAATTTTTCTCAGAAAATTATATAATATTAATTTTAGATTAAATAGAAAAAAACACTATTAATATTATTATTTATATTAATATATTATATATTTTTCGTTTATGTATCTCTTTATCTTTATTATATTTTTTTTAAATAAATCTAAAAATCATTTAAAAATATAATTTTTATTTTATAATAATTCTTTTGAATTTTTTGACAAAAAAGATTTATCCATTTCCAATTTATATACAGAACTACAAAAAATTAATTAAGTTAATTTTTTAAAATATTAATTTAAAATTAAAATAATAATGTAAATTCATTATATATTGTCAAAACTTCAAAAAAAAAAAATATTGAAATCTCTTTTATAAGATTATTAAGATAAAAATATTAAATTTTATAGCTCAGTTGGAATTCTTATTTTACTTATTTATGCAAATGAAATAAATTTAATTACAAAAATCAATTTAAAGTAATAATTTAATTGGCAAATTATTTGTTTTAAAGTGAAATAAAAAATATGTAGAAATACGTGTTATGAAATATTTTTTAACAATATTTTATTTTTTCTATTAAAATTTGTTGTATAATTGTTAATCATCATCTCTGGTAATGATTAAAAAAATTATATAAAATCTTATTTTGATAAATATTATGCGAAATTATTATTAATTCGGTTAAATATGTCTTTTTAGTACTCTAAAATATGTATGTATATTAAAAACATTTTATTACATTCATACATTTTAATATTAACATTTTATACATCGCTCAGTTTACAGAATCATCACAGAGTTTGAAAGCCTGTGATGGTAAAAATAAGCAAACGTTGGACTAGTTTATTTTAAATCCTTAATGAGACAAACAAATTATAACTTTTTCTCATATTTATTTTTCTTACAAAAAGACTAATTAACATCAATCCATTTGAACAAACAAACCCACATATATAAGTATCACAACCAGTTCCATCACTCATGTAAGCAAATATTTGTTGACTTATTTATTATACGTACGCAACACGGTTTATTTAACTCGTTCGAAATATTTGTATAAAATTGTGGATCGCTACGAAATAGGACGGACGCCAAATGGTTGGAATTAATGAATTATTTATAATATGTACGACTTGCAAAAACATACGCGTTTTCCTTTTGAACGTTAAATAAATGTCAAATGTCTATTATTAAGACCAGCCACGCAATTACATCTGACAGAATGTAATAAACATATGTAAATGTAATTAGTTCTACCATAATTGCAGCAAAAAGCGAACATAATTTACTACTACTACAACTGGATCAATTATCCCTCCATATTTTATTAATATTGTTTGTGTCACTTTTATATATTTGCGGTGGCAACGTTTAACCAGTGCAGGAAAATTTCCAGGCCGAAATTTCACAATCCAATGCACACAGTTTTGTTTTCCAAGTCCCCCCATTTATTATACGCATAATACAATTTGTAACATAAGCGCACAATAAATGCGGTGTTCGTAAGCATCTCGGCGGCGGCTCCTTTGATCTCGCCGAGGCCCTTCACTCCATGTACACATGAAAGCGCCAATTTCCGTCATTGATAAACCGAATGAAAAGTCCTAATTGAAACTGTGTCGATGGGACTAATAAAAACATTTTCAAGTGGGGTATTAATAGCTTTTTTATTAGTCACTTGTAACTGTTAAACAACTGAACTGTTCCTTTCAAAACACAAGAGATTGCAGTTGTGACAAATTACAACGGAAACAGTGCATTTACATGTTTTAATAATAAGGAAAAGTTTGACTGTAAAACTTATCTCGTTGCCGGAGTAACTAACGGCATCAGGAAAGTGTAAAGAAAATCCAAAAGTTCTGACGACCCCCCACCCCCATCTCCTTGATGATTCCCGAAGGTCTTCACTTGTAGGACAATTCGAAATTGTCCTGCCCGGCTCTCGCTTTCGTTCCGACCATAATCAGATAAGAAAGAAATCCCAGTACGAAGTGGAAGGATACGGGGGGATTCCCCGAGAGGCGGGCCGCGATTATCATAATCAAATCTGCCTGCTGCAATCAGATTATGCGAAATTACATCATCCTTAACTAACTGGCTGTTACCAGTGTTCTTCTATCTTATCACCCCGGAATATGGCGCACACCGGAATACCTAATTTCGCGTCGCGACGCCCCGAATCGGTCCTTTGTTCAGTACGGTCCGATTATCGGTGCATTTCGTTTTGACTGATTGATGGACGGGCGAAAATTAAATTAAATTAAATATAACAGTGGACGATAATTCAAAGCCGAACAATTAAATGGCCTTTGGTGTATTTATGCGGGCACGGTCACCATTACGAATAAATCTTCATTCCATGGACACAATGGATTTATGGCGCTGAAACGCAACCGCCAGACCAGCGATGTTGGAAGTCAAGAAGCGAAAAATTAAAAGAATGTTTCCGCACCATATATTGTTTAATTGCGAAACCGAAAAAGGCGCAAGCCGACAATTATATTAATCTGGAACGTTGCAAGTAGCTTAAATTTGAATTTCTAGCACATTCATCAGAATTACGCCGCTATTGTGGTATTTTTTTGTCTATCACTATTCTTACTTATGTCATGGTATGTTTAATGATATACCATAGTATAGTTGGTCCATGATGCAGTGGAATCGAAGTATTGATTGTACTTAGCGAATTGAATTTCGAAATTTATCAATTAGCAAAGTGATTATGCAGGAAACCACCTGAACTCCCCAAACCAATACCGATAAATGTAAATTTATCCTGGAGACTTCATTGTGTTAATAAAGGTCGGTCCCCGAAGATTTCGCAGATAATTTACTGGGAAAACTGAAACAGTTGTTTGCCATATAATGGTGCTTGGTCCGGGGTTAGAGCAAGTACCTGTTTGAACAGCTATTAATATAAGACTAAGCCCCCTAAATGTGACATATCTCGGTCTCCATCACGCTTATGTCAGATCTTGTACGCGGCAAATGGTCATGTCTCTCGATATCGGGATTTAACAAATGTCAACAGAACAAATGTAAATGGAACTTTGGGCAAATATATACACTGGCTACAACCAACATTTGCTGATGATTCAGCCAAAATCCAAATCTCTATTATACAGATGAATATTTTAAATCGAAAATAATTTCAAAACAATAAGGGATTAAAACTTGAAATAAAATATTGATATAGATTATGGAACACAATAAAAATATTATTTTTGCATCACAAAAATATAAAAATAAAAATGAACTTTAAAATAGTATTATAACTAAATTTTAAAATATTTATTATTAAAGTATTTTATTATAAACAATTTAAAATATTTATTGTTTACTAAAAATGTTTTTTTTTAATGTAATTCTTAAATATCAGTTAAAACTATTGAATTTTCGAAAAATATTAATTTAAAATTTAATTGATATATTATTTAAAATAAAATAATCAAAAATATTCCAAAATGATAATTTATGGTATAATTTAGTTTAAAATTATTTTAACACAATAAAATGAAATGGTAATTTATATAGTAGAAATTAATTAATAATATTAACTATTATTATATTGTATTAATTTTCCAAAATCAAAAAATATGTAATAATTTACAACTACTGAAAAATTTAATTATATATACTTTATTAAATTTCCGAAATCTGATCAAAATATTAATTTGCAACTAATAAATTTAACTAGAAATGCTTTATTACAGAAATTAATTTACTCTTTTGTTTAAAATTTAACATTCACAAAAATTAAAAATGATAATTTATGTAGCATTAAAATTAAAATTAAAATTTTTTGTATGTAGAAATAATAACTAATATTAAATATTAAATATGATAAATAAAATTAAAATATTAATTTAAAATATCTAAAGAATTATTACCGAAATTACATTATATTATTTAAAAAGAATATATGTATTTAAAAATATTTCAGTACCACTGAAAAAAGTATATAAAATATTTATCGGTATCTAGAAATTGGTCATTAATTTATAAGTATTAATTTTCCAAGATTCAATTAAAATATTAATTTAAAATTATTAAAATTTTATTCAAAAAATACTTGTTACAAAAATGAATTTCAATAATATAATAAAACACTCAAAAAAATATCCAAATAATAATTTGTGTAGTAGAAAGTAGTTATAAAATATTTCAGCCCCACTGAAAAAAGTATATAATATATTAATTGGTATATAAAAATTAGTTATTAATATGAACTATTATAAATATTAATTTTCCAATATTCAATTAACATTAATATATAATTATTACAAAATTTTTATGAAATTTTATAAACATACATAAATTTAAATAAACAAGTCTATTATTTATGTCTAATTGTTTTTTTTCTAATTTGTCAGTACAATAAAATCAAAATAGGGGAGAGTTAGAAATATATTTTAATTTGTATTGACAGTATTTAAAACCACAAAAAATAGATTTGAGATCTGGTTTGAAAATCGGAATCAGACATAATGAAATTCTTATCCATCAACGTCTTAGACGTCCTGTAATTTCAAAGATTTTATCGCTTTTAATTAAATCAGTTCCTTAACTAATGCACATTCATTAAGCGTAATTAATTATTTATACAAATTACGGCGAACAGAAGTGTGTGTTTGTTTATTTAAAAGTTTCGGGTCTGAATAATTATACTCATTGTTATAGAAAAAGAGAACTTCTTCTCAAATACTTTATTTATTATTTATTGTGTGAATGAATTACTGCGATAGTTGTTTATACAGTTACGAGCAAAAAATTCATGGTGAACTTTTGAAATTCATTTCATTTTATGAATCTTTTGCCCTAATAAAAAGAATTAACATCATAGAACTTCGGCAATGAGTTATGTTTATGTAAAACGCAGATATGGTAGAATTCCGTGCACACAATTTCTTGTTTACGGCAAAGCAAATACTCAATTTAATTAAGACAAGTGTGTCCTAGATTTTCGGAGCTGACAAAGTGGATTATTATATTTTTGCAGCTTAAACACGGTTCAGAAGCTCTTTGAACGACGAATAGCAAAGTTTAATTAATTTCCACGAAAACTTTATGTACCATAATACTATTTTAAACTATCTCGTCGAGGACGGAATATGTGTGACGTGCCCCACTCTGTTTATGAACCCTTACGTAGTCTAATTTCATAAAAACATTAACGAGTATCGTAAAATACGTCTTTAGGGGGTTTCTCTAAAAGTAAATTCGGCTGTTAATTGGATAAAACGGGAGTTTATATATCATTTTGTTGTTATTTGACACCGAACATCAGCAAGCAGAGTACAAATTTAATTATAGGATTATTTTTCTAAAATCCGAAATTTTAGACATGTAAACATCGTATTAGACACAACTTACGTGTTTACTGAGTTCACTTACAAATAAATTCTGTTTTCAACTCCCAATTTAAAATACGTACATTGTTTGCTTTTGGAAAAACTCTCACCTTAATATTTCAAAAAAAAAAACTAATGAACACTTAAAGAAGGTAAATAAATCACGAAACGTACACTTTAGGCAAACAGTGAAATCGATTGAGAAGAAGGAACGTTTTAAAAACGTCTCGTTCCACGCTGAGCGCAACAAAGGACCCCTATTTACAAACACCGTATTTAGATGCGAGTTAAAAAAACAAACAAACCCCACAATTTACACCTAAAATTCTTCTCGGAGAACCCAACGGCGAGCATTGGGAAAAATCGAACTGGACGCACAATGGAATCAAAATTCTTCCATGATACTAACATTTTTTTAACAATAGATTATAATCTATTGTAATTTTATTAATTTATTTTTGTATAAAATATTTATTAATGCATTTTATTGAAGAAAAACAATATTTACGATTGTTAAATATAACAAAACTAACATGTAAATCCAAAATTCAATTGTTAGATCTTTTAAAGTAACTAAAATAAAATAAGAAAATAAAGACACTCCTAAAAAGTGAATTATTATTGAAGATTTGTTATATTTTATTAGAAAAATATTAATGAATATATTAAAAATGAAATTTTGTGTTAATTACAATTGATTTTATATACATAAATATTTATAGTAACTAAAATAAAACAAGTAAGATATCAAATTATAATCTTCTAGAAAGCCAAAAAATTCTAAAAAGTGATACAGAAGATTTATTACATTTTGTTGGAACATATTAAAAATGAAATTTTTAAAAGTGATTTAATATTGTAAATTTATTATATTTTAATCGAAAAAATTTTAATAAGTTTTAAGTTAAATTGTTAGATATTTTAATTATTTACATAAATATTTAATTGACTAAAACAAAACAAGTAAAGGAATTACTTGACATTGAAAATGTACTGTACTTATAACTAAAATAAAACAAATAAATCTGTAAATTTTTTGAAAAATGCAGAATTTTAAAGACATATATTGTAAGGGTTAATAAATTGATAAAAGAGTAAATGGCATTCGTTACAAAAACCAAAAATAAAACACATTAAGAAAACTTTCCAAACACAAATTAAAAAGTTAATGAAACTGTACACATCTAAAATAAAAAAGAAACTAAGATAAATAGTTTTACTCCATTGTGCGTTTGGTTCTTTGGGAATGAAAAGAGACGGAGGACGAAAAGAATTATGGATTGAAACAATTCAAAGTGACAACTCGACTAAAATAACCGTTTATAGATAAAATAAACGTGGACATGGTAGGTGGTAATTTGGGCGAAGTTCTCGGAAACCTTTTACGGGTTTGGGTGAATATTTCGTTCCATTCAAATGACGTGAGTTAATTGAATAAAACAATTTTTTGTCGTTCGCAAGAAAGATTAAATAATTGCAGGATGGTGTGCAAACTTTGACAACTTTTCATCCGATAACACCGACGAAATTGTTGCATGCGTGCAGATTCACTTGTGATAAGGTTGCACGAGTCTAAGTGCAATTTAAGGGGTGTTAAGGACATTTGCCAGTTGCGAAACAACATAATTTCGTAAACGGCAACTCAAATTATTTTGCCACGTTAATTTCGCTAATTATTTCCACACAGCCATCAATGATTGTGGTACGTGGACATTGGGATAATTATTCGCCGCCTTTGCAAACATTTTTCCATGTCCGACACTCATAACACAACGATTTCCTCAAGTCAGGTGCGAAATGTTTATTACCCACGATACATGCGAAGGGAATGGATAATTGCCGTTTGTATTTTTTCGCTTGTTTTTAATTTTTTTCCCGGGGAGTGACTTATGTTCGGTGTTACTTTCACCGGTCATTTCCTATAAATATAAATGTTTATTTGTGTTACGGACGTGTTCGCACCCAGTAAATAATACCAAGGTTTTCACTTCGAGAGACAGACTGGTTAATTAAGCTCGAACTTTATGTATGTGTTCAGCGGTACGACATTAATTGTTTTTTAGGAAAAAAATTACTAGTGGTTAATTAAGTGGGGTAGAAAACGTTTTTGTTTGTTACAGGATAATAAATAAGTTGCGAAGTTTGAAATTGGGAATATCAGTTCTGGAAGTTCGACGTAAATGACGTGGGTTGATTTTGCTTAATAATTCAAACAACATCTAAATTGTGCTGAAAGTTATACGTATTTATAGGAAACAACAACTTCCTCACGTTCTATTTAATAAACTGTGGGTATGAATAAAATGAAATGCACAAAATCCATTCGTCGATATTTGCATCGTAAATTGATAATAAAATCGCATTTTTTACTAATAAAATTGGTGAACCAATATTATTTTTGTATCTGTTTCAATTTTAATTCCTATGAAATATATTTCTACAAAAGTATCAACGTGAATTTGCTATTGACCGAATTGGAAATAAAACTAAAATAGAATATAAACAATTTATAAATATTTATAAAGTATTTTTCAAAACTGAATTTTTTGACGTTTTGTATTACTATAATAAATAAAATAAATTTTTTCAATGGGCCAAAACTTGTTTATGAAATGATTATTCTGATGCAATCGTTATGCATAATTTAAAAATTTATATAAAATCGAAATAAAACTACGAATTAAAATACTTTTTATAACTGGCGAACGGAAATTAAACTAACAAAAAATAAATATATAACAAACAAAAGTACCAATTAAAATCGATTTTAAACTAATGCGAAACCAATATAACAAATTGTAAATATTTTGGACCATTTAATCTGGGTAAAATTTAAAAAATGTTGGTTGGAGTTCATTGTTATTAAATTTGAATTTGGAGAATGTTTGTTTTAATAATGCAATTACTTTAATGAAACCATTAGTATGATTTTATAATTGGTTTCACTTTAACCACATTATTACTACTAATAAGTATACAGCAATTGTAAAAAAACATTTAATATTCTATTATTTATGCGTTGATTATGCATGAATAATAATGTAAAATGACAACAAATTCAGTTAAAGTACTTGTTGTAAAATGCCTCATTAATATTTATAAATTGTTTATATTTTATATCGTTTTATTTCCATTTTGATAGGTTTAATATAATATTTAATTGATTTTCTTTTATATTTGTTTTATACTGTTATTCAATTGTTATTATTATTATTATTAACATATTTTAAATATTTTAACTTACAATGATAATTTTTAATTAAATTAAGTTTTCTAAGGTCTATAAGTAAATGCGTTTATTAATTAATTCAGTAATTTAATAAAGTTATTTTGATTAATTAAATTTTAAAATTTCTAAATTTTTATTTAACTTTAAATTTGTAATATAAATTTAGATTAATTTGCTTTGTATATGTATAAATCTGTTTCATTAAATTGGAATTTAGTACTTTTTAATATTAGGGTAACTTTTTTACTTATTAAAATATAATTTTAATTTCAATCTAAATTAATAAAGCTTTCCAATACTTAAATAAATATTTATATAGTAAAGTTTTATTACAAATGAATTTGATATATTTATAGTGGAAGGAAAATTTATATAAATTAAATAAAAAAGTAACAATTTTATGTTCTAATATTGTTTTTTAATATTTATAATAAACTGTGTTGAGAAAGACGAACCTTGAAATGTTTATTTGTTTGTTGTTTACAATATTGTTATAAAGTGTGAATATGAATTTTACTGATTGTTTATTATGGTATAAAGTTGTATATCTTTTTTCCTCTCTGTTTACAATAATAAATAAATACTAAATAAAATATATTTCATGAAAATATTTAACAATATTGTGTTACATAAAGTATATTATTTAATTAAAAATTTAAAATATTACATTGGTAATAATAAATGTAAAATTCAATAAGAAAATAAAATTGTGTAGAATGTGGTGTGTCATAAATAATTACAAACCCCACACAGTTTATTAACTGTACCAGTACGCATCACATATAATTTGTCTTGTAAATAAATAATTACACGCATGTTAATTAATTCCCGAACAAGTGAGGCACGGGCGTTTTTCTAGCCGCCTTATACGGTCTACGCCCATGCCTCTCCGCACAATTTTTACGTTGATCTGCTTAATGAAACATTATTCAGGTATTTGTTTCTCGCGGCGGTTCTCCCCCTTGACATACGGGACAAGTTGCGTATGTAATTATTTAAACTAAATACTCGTTTTGATTGGTTGAAAAGAAAGTAAAAAGAAACGCGCACGTTCAGCATTGCGAATTTTCTCCCGATCGAATAATAGAAAATGTGCCCACATCTTCCGCATAAATGCTTCCAGCTATATTCTCTATCTAATGTGTCCGACTCTTATCAATATCGATACAATTGATTATTTAATTATACAATTACAAATTGATTTATTTAATTTATTCCATGTCTGTTATTGTCTTGTTGCTTTTAAACAATTATTTGCATTTAATGGTTACATTGTCGTTTGCATAATGTTGCAAACAATGTGTCATGAACACTAAACGTTTAAAGTTATTAAAAAATCATCATAACTAGTTTTAAATGGTAAGAAAAAATGGAAATATAAAAATAAAAGTTTAACTTCTTTATTATTTTTTATTAATATACCTTTTTTAGTATTTTATAAAACTTCACACTTTGTGTAAAAAAAAATGTTGTCGAACCTGGATTTAAAAGAAAATAAACTTATTTTTTCTATAATGTACATAATAAATATGTATTTTTTTTTTATTAAAAAGTGACGCTGTCTAGTTTTAAAAAAGAAGAAAGTGAAAAAAAGAATTTTATAAACCTTCAATCATTATCACCAACTTTTCTATAAGATTGTTTTCTAAACTATTCTTTCATAAAAAAAGTTATTGAATCTAGTTTTAAAAGACGTTAAGGATAGAAGAACTTTTGACTCTCAATTCCTTTCTTATTATAATTTATTTTATGATAATTTTACTTAACTTGAATTATTATTACCATATTTTCTAAATGTTTCTAAAGAATATATCCATTACATTAAACTATTCTTTTATAAAAAGTCTTCAATATTAGTTTTGAAATAGAAGAAAGGTAAAACATTATTAAAATGAATAATGAATTATTTTATTTTAAAACCCTACATTAGATCATCATCTGAGACTACATTTAAAATGAAATAATAGAATGGAACATTTCTTTAATTCCAAATATATTTGTTATTAATTTTAAGTTCTGTGTGAGAAATATCATTATCATCTTCAGATTACTACTAAAACTTTTGCTTGTATAATTTTAAAAAAATTGGGTCCCTTTAATATAAAACTTATAAAGGCACTTGTTCTACTTTTTATAAAACTCTAATTTCAATATAACGTAAAATATGTATACTTAAACTAAATTGCGTAGCGCGAAAAACTAGGTCAAATCAGCCACCATAATGAAGAAATTTCCGTGCCGCCAATAAATATATCACGGCGGCAACAGCCCGCCAATTAGTCCGTAATCAGGCTCATTATTGTCATGTTGCCGCGATGAAAAACGGGTATTTTTCATTAAAAACCTCGCGATAAAAATTGCCTCCGATATAGATGTTAAGGGAAGTGGCGTGCTGAAACCCGACAATCGGACCGATCTGTGATTTTTCAGTAACGCGAAATAACATAATCATCGGCTATCAGATTACTTGAGGTGGCGCCTTTCTAAATTACTCCTTCCCACGTCATGCCATTTTTTTCTGTTTATCAAAACAACAGACGAAGATATCTCCACAGTTGGAATGAAATATTAATGGAGGAAATCATAATTATCATCGTTGTTTGCCTTTAGCTAGGCTCCCTTCCAATGGAAACGTTGGACAAAACAACGAAATAATTCATGCCAACCATTTAATGTGTAACCGAAAAAATACACATACAAAAGTCAACGTTTATTAGTGCGAAAATTTATTTCCGATAGACCCATAAATCTTGCCCTACGCGAATAATAACCGTTTTTGTCCGCACTTTCGGTCGGATTATCGGAGTCCATTGTTTTTCGACGGACGAGACGATCGGACCGATATTACGTCCGGATTTCGGTTGCAAAAACGAACATTTTCGATGGGCAAATGAACCCACTTTTCCGTTACATCTCTCCGTTAAAACAACACTCCTACGTTCTGTGAGCTTTCAAATTCAACAATTCAAGAATAAGGGAAACTGTCGGAGAGAGCTTTTTTTGTGTTGAGGCATCCATGTTAGCACGAAGCGTACAACAATGACGATATAAAAAAAAGGGTTTGACAACATGTCGTCGCATCGGATATTCGATACGTGAACAGTCGAGGGCCCAATGAAAGTGAACTACTAAGGCTTGAACCGTCGTGCTCATTATTGCCGCGGGGGCCCCATCATCACTCGGAAACGACGCGATACTCGATACGTAAAACGCAACGACACTCGACCAAACAAAAATCCACGGATTGGCCGCGGCTCGCATCGTCGACAACACCGACCAACCGCGTGCACGTTCTCCCATTGTTTTTTCGCTGTTTCCAGATGAGTAATTAACCGGAAGTGGCGGGGCGGATACACATGAGCCTCATTATGTCGGCCTCACGTTGGGTGGAGCCACTCGCCCCGTTTTCTTTTGTCGATGGCTGAGGGTTGTGGTAATTTCTTTCTGCCCTTGTGGAGTGGCTTGGTTTCAACTCGGGGGGGGGTCGGTTGTTGTGCCACTGTTTAAACAAAATTGGGGATGAAGGGGATGCTTCGACACAAAGCAGTAATGCAGTACTCGGAGATGCTTGAAACGTTCAATGGATGGCTAATATGTGGAACGTGACCTTTTGTCTTAGAGTATCAACAACTAGAAAATCCCATGAGCAACCATTGCTCCTCTGGTCGTTGAAGTTTTAAGGATACCGGCAAAAACAGGTTCATGCAGGCTTGATGAGCAAAATTGCGTTTAGTAATTTATAACGACATTAAATAATTTTAATCTGCGTCCACGTAGATTGGCAATAACTCAAGAATAATCTATTCCGAAACATATAAATAAAATGGATAAATAGCAAATAACAAAGTGCGTCCGCGTGATCCGAAGCAATTAAGTGAGTATTACTATACATAAAACACAATTAAGTTTATCGGCCGGTACAATTACGGGGCTGTAAAATCATTCTTGTTGCCTGCGCTAAACGACATTTTTCCTCTATTAAAAAGATTCTTGTAATACGTACAATATTTAACACGCTGATAATCGGATTTTATGTCTGTCTTTTGCCGTGTCGCATCGCGTTTTTCTTTGTTAATATCAATTTACTTGCAACCATCGAATATTGAACGGAACAACAACACCAAACACCACAAACACCGGCAATAAATTCCGATGCAGCGACTAGACTACACACATAAATCAAACACCGCCAATCCATCTTTGTTGATTTATTACAAAATACATAAAAGACATGTATTTTCATCGTCTTATTAAAAGCTCCATTTCATTCCGGATAGAATGGTGGCCGTTTTTCAAATTATAATGAGTTATAGACACAGGTAGATGCGTTTATAAAACCGTATATTTACTCGGCTTTTGATTTATGGAACGGATCTCGTTCTCAAATCGCAAATAAATGCGGGGAATATTAATAAGCGATTCGAAACAGTGTTCCTGGTGCTGCAACTAAAATTACCCAATTTCTGATTTACTTGAAGTTGGGCACTTGGAAAAAGTGCTAAAAAAGATTCTTCATCCACAGAACCAGTTAGAACTTTTCCCTTGACAAGTTACTGAACGTAATTTTCTTAATTTTCATAAAACTAATAAAGAAAGGATTAGTTGAAGATTAAACATATTCTTTAGAATAGTTTCATCTACAAAAACATCTTAGGTTGATAAACTTTTTATTTTATAGCTGGAAAGTTGTAGAATTTAATTTTAGTCATTATTTTGAAATGTTCATAAAACTACCAATGGAAGTATTCTTTAAACTTAGTAAAAGACAAAAACGTGTTTTAATTTGGATGAGCTGCTCAGTGTAATTTTAGTTATATTATTCATCAAAGTCAAAGAAATTTATACTGATTTCAAATGTTTAATTCCACAGGCATATTTTCAATTAATGAACCTTGTGATTATTCAAGCTAATCTAATAGTAAAACTTCATCAAATTAGTCCTCGAATAAAAATTAACATAAAATAATAATTCTTAAGGATTTTTTAAAGTGTGTTGATAATGATCAAATCATACTGCAAATTTGTTCACATTTTCTTAGCACAAAACATTTTTTCGTTTAATAAAACTTTTTCTTTTGCTTCTACGAATTTTTGAATGTAATTTTGGTACCAACTCCATCAGATTGTCCCTGAGCAATCAAAGAAATTATTGGTTAAAATTAATAAACATCTTGGTATGTCTTGAAACTAAAACTAATGGTATAACTTCTTCAGATAATTCGTAGAACCAAAACTAACATAAAATAACAATAATTCTTGAGGATTTTTAAAAATGTGTTCATAATGATCAAGTTATACTGAAAATTTGTTCACATTTTCTTTGCATAGACATATTTTCGATTAATAAACCTTTTACTTTATCTTTGACGAATTATTGAATGTTTTTTTGTTTACCAAGTCCATTAGATTATCATGACGTGTCTTGAAGCAAAAACTAATGGTAGAACTTCTTCAGATGATTCGTAGAAACAAAACTAACATAAAGTAATAATAATTCTTCTAATTGTGTTGATAATGAGTAAGTCTTATTGGACATATTTTCGATTTATGAACCTTTTACTTTACTTTTGACAAATTGCTGAATATAATTTTGATTATCAATGACCTTCAGTTTATCCATGAAACTCTCAAAGACATGACTGATTAAAATTAATAAGTATCTTGATTTGTCTTGAAACCAAGACTTATGGTAGAACATCTCCAGATGATTGAACTAAGCAAGACGATAAAATAATAATAAAACTCGATTTTTTAAATTGTGTTGAAAACGTTCTTCTATTCATTACCTGTTTTTATCCTTGTAACCAGAAGATGAGCTTAACAACGCAGTAATGAACTTTAATATCAGCAATTCCACGCGTTCAAATGAAGACATTAAATAGAATTAAAGGCACTTCACGAAGTTATTCGAACCCGAACCAGGAAACATCCAATAAAATCCGTAACGGAACTATTCAAACCTTTTTAATTGCATTGCAATAGTTTTCTGGAATTGTAGGCATTTTTATGAATCAGCATGCACTAACGCGTTGCATCGCGACAACATTGCCCTACCCTGACATTTATTGTTTATGAATAATTGAAATTGGAGTGTCTGGTTGTAATAAGCATGTGCACCTGACACTTTGCATACATTTTCGTCCCCCTCGTACATCTGAACCGGAGTAATTAGTCCGGCACTGGAACCGGTCCTGTCCTTAAATTATTACGCCTGCAATCTGGATCAAGTTGAAGTTCGATTGCGATTTATTGATTGTGTTAGGTTGATTTATTGGGCTGGAGATTTTACGCTGCGTCGGACGTTTACGATGTCAAGCTTCTGGAGCAATAAAGATCCATTCCAAACACACAATTAGTTATTGGCTTAGAGGTTTAAGTCGTGGTAATTAATTCGAAAAATTTGAAAAGTTCAAGTCGTTAAATAGATATTAGTGAAGCAGCGTGCACCACTAAAACTTCTCCGACTGCAAATTCTGAAAATTTAATATAAAGTTAGTTGATATTTTATGAATCTCAAACACCGCAAAACCTCCTGGCATCCATCCACAATGGTAAGTGTTCTCTATTATGGTGACGACCTAATTCCGCAAATGGATTAGTTGTTCCGACATAAAATATCGGGAAAAATTCCTACGCTCATTGCCAAATCAATAAAATTGCATTTCTATGCGACGAAAGTGCTTTGCCAAATCGATTTTGAGTAGTCTTAACTGTTATTTGTTGGAAAAAATCGCATTCCATTTCTGTGATCTGCTTTCAAAAAACTACAACACACTTTTAATTGAAAAAGGTTGTCTTATAAAATTTCTGTGGTTGATTGACAAACCAATTGTTCAGTTCCAAGAAATGGCCGAATTCACTTTGTCACTCCCACAAAGTGACATGCCCAACAAAAGTACAATTTTGTGTTAAACAGTCGTTATGGGAAAATAAGCACCGCTTGATAATTAGTTTTGCCACATTCACCACGTCAAAACACACAATAAAACATCGTTACTGTTTTTTACTTTGTTCACTCGTTCCACTTTTGCCAGTGTGAAATCGTCGTACAGTTTACTTTCTGGGTTTTAATAGAGTTGTCAATCAAACAAATCGAAATTAGATATAGGTACGTTTTTACTAGCGGCCGATAAATTTAACGGCGCGATGTCATTCGAAATAATTTTCGAACGTCTAATTGAGAATGATGACCGGGAACGGAAACTGGGGAGATTAACGAGCGCGTAGCAAAATGAGAAAACGGGTTCGGATTTAATTGATTGATGAAATTCACATTATGTCGCAAATAAATAATGAGACACTCACATTCAAATTGATGAACCGAAAGCCAAGTTTATGCTCCCTAAATTGTCAAAGGTTATTTTAAATTTTTATCACTTTCCTGTATAAAATATTACATTTTCAAATTTCAAATTGCGTGTACACGTTTTTCTCTTAATTATTGGTGTTAAATAATTCTTTCAAAAATTATAATAATTTTCAAATATTTAATAATTAATTGTCGAGAATATATATTATATAAGAAAATTCTTATTTCCTTTTATAATAAATATAATTAAATAATCTTTAATTTTCTTACTATTTTTTAATTAGCAAAAAGTTTATACTTTTCATAGCGAAATAACAATTTTACTGAATATTTTAAAACTTTTATTAAATATATATAATTCAATTTGTAAAAAATGAACTATGATATTTTTATTAATTCTTTAATATTTCTTAACTCTAAATTTACAATTTTCGTAGTACATTTTTAGTTAAAAGTTTTTTTATTAACTTTTCAGTAAGAACTAAATTTTCAGAATGTGATAAACTTCTAAACATTTGAAGATAAACATTTCCCTAAAAAATTATAATAATTTTCAAATATTTAATAATTAATTATCAAAAATAAATATTAAATAAGAAAATTCTTCTTCATTTTTATAATAAATATAATTTAAACATTTTTTTATTTATTGTGTTATTTTTTAATTAATAAAAAAATATTTACTTTTTAAGAGTGAAATAACAATTTTACTGAATATTTTAAATCTTTTTTGTTAAATATATGTTACAAAATTTGTAAAAAATTAACTATCATGTTTTTATTTTTTCTTTAATGAAATTTACAATTTTCGTAGTACATTTTCAGTTAAAAGTTTTTTTATTAACTTTTCAGTAAGAACTAAATTTTCAGAATGTGATAAACTTCTAAACATTTGAAGATAAATATTTCTCTAAAAAATTATAATAATTTTAAAATATTTATTAATTAATTGTCAAAATGAATATTATATATGAAAATTCTTATTCATTTTTATAATAAATATAATTTAAATAATCTTTAATTTTTATATTAATTTTTAATTATTAAAAAAATGTATACATTTTGTTTATAGTGAAAAAACAATTTTACTTATTTTAAAACTCTTTTACTAAATATATATTTATAAAAAAAATTACGATTGTTGTAATACATTTTTAGTTAAAAGATTTCTTTTATTAACTTTTCAGTAAAAAATAAATTTTCAGAATATTTCAGACTGTGATAAACATTTGAAGATAAATATTTCTCTAAAAAATATAATAATTTTCAAATATAATAATTTTCAAATATTTAATAATTAATAGTCAAAAATAAATATTATATATGAAAATTCTTATTCATTTTTATAATAAATATCATTTAAATAATCTTCAATTTTTATATTATTTTTTAATTAGCAATAAATGTATACTTTTTATACATATATTATTTATGATGAAATAACAATTTTACTAAATATTTTAATACTTTTTTTATTAATACATTAAAAAATTTGTAAAAATTTAAAATGATGCTTTTATTACTATTTTAATATTTCTTAACTCTAAATTTATAATTTTCGTAGTACAATTTCAACTAAAAGTTTACTTTTATTAACTTTTCAGTAAGAAATAAATTTTCAAAATATTTCAGAACATATTAAACTTTTAAACATATGAAAGATAAATATTTCTCTAAAAATTAAAAAAAAAACATCAAATATTTAATGTTTAATTGTCAAAAATTAATATTATATATGAAAATTGTTATCCATTTTTATAATAAATATAATTTAATTTTCAAATTTTATATTATTTTTTATGTATTTTAATATCATTTAAAAAATATTTCTAATTTTTAAATTTATAAATTTTTGTAATAGTTAAACTACACTATAAGAAACATTTCTTATTTCTTAACATATTTTTTCTATTGTTTTATTATTTTTTTTAAATAGTGTTGTGTATTTTATAAATTATCCAGTAAGCATTGATTTAATTATAAATGGAATACTAATTATTATAAAATGTCACTGTTAGAAACAATTTTAAACAATTTATTTTTATATTTAAATATTTTTTTAGTTTACGATTTTTGAATTAATAAATTTTGGTAAAAATTATATCTCGTTTTCATATATATATTATCTAGTCACAAAGGCTCAAATCGAATTACATCTGTGGTCGAACTGATTAACTTGGCAATAAAATTAATAATTGCCCAGTATTATTATCAGTCCATTGTCTCTAGGGCGGAATTGATCAGATTACAGCTGAACAGTCCCGGTAAAGAGGGGTCAAAGGGTACCGGTACCCGGTTTAGGGACAAACCCTTTTTAAAGCGGGACCCTTTGTGGATCTCTTATTACGTTTGTCGGTACAGTACAGAGGAGAGTTGCACAATAAAGCCGGGGCCATTCGATTTATATTGTCGTGCGATTTTATTTTATGTATTTCTTTTCAGGCACCGCCGCGCCGCACGGAAAACTGCGAACTGCAATGTTTCTCGCATTTCTGCTCTCACGTGTCCCTCTGTGTGTATTTCAAATCTTTAAATCTCATCGTTTTGTTCGGGTTACGACAAATAAGGGGGAAGGACCAACCGAATTGCATTTCCTGCCGATCCTGTGTTTAAAAGTTATAAACATATATGTGTAATTTTCAGTCCCGGATGTCGATTTTGAGTTTTCAAACAGTTAATAAACCGTGATTTAAATATTCAAAGTTATACAAACATGAAGGTGTAAATTTGAAATTTTTAAATTAAACCGCAGCGAACGTTTGTGTAATTATTTTTTAGATTTGCATATGTTCGAATGTGCACACAAGCAATTTTAATAACTGTCAAGTGCATAAATATTTATTTTGATTGCAGTTCTAGCGATGCGTTAATTATGAATGCGAAAAAATCAGTCTGTTGATGTTTATGAATATGCAATTGCTCGTGTTTATTACAAAAAAAAATGAGAAAACAAATTTGTAATATTTACAAGGGACGTAATAAATATTTATTGGGCCTTTGCACAGATTCAAACAAACGAAACGGGGAAAATTCACACCGTAGTGTCTCGCATTTTCTTTATTTCCAATTTGAATTCGTCACAGATTTCCCCTTCGCTTTCGTTATTGCGTTTGTTTAAATTATTCGTAGTGCTGAAAACATTACGACTTTTTGCTGATTAGCGCTAATAGGTTCTGTTCTCTTGAAAGCAGACAAAAAGGGACGTAAAGTAATTTTTAATTAGTAAAAAGTTTTTCGACACTCGGGGAAATTTATTAAAAGCGCTATCTATTTTTAAGTAAATACGGGGTTCGTTCACAATTAAATGAATGGTCTAAAAAAATGACTGAAAACTAACATTAATTATAGTCCATAATTTAATTTCAACAAAAAAAGATGTAAAACAATTAACATCACACGTGAATGCATATGGTCCTAAGATATAACGAAAACGTTGTTATAAAAACAATTTGAGTCTGAAGGCCACTAATTATAACTATTAAGAGTGAAATTAATTTTCATATCACGGAATCTAACATGAAAGTCGGACAGGCAGTAGTATGTTATTACGAGGTGAGGGATTCGGGGTGGCCACACGTCAAAAATTTATATAAAAACCGTTTATCGCGTCTGTAAGACGAAAAAAGTGCTTTGCCCCATAATTGTAACCCAATATGGCACAGTGTGTGGCTCACACTTGAAAAAAAAAAAACCGTAAGGATTGTTTGAATATGGGCTTTTATTTTATGAGAGGTCGCGACTATAATGTTTTTAAGTTATGGCTATTGCTTTTTCGGGAATTTGTGTGTAAGTGTTCGTTTCGTTTTTTACTTTGCGGCTGTTTTAAATGCCTACACTTCATTTCGCGAAATTTATTCGTATTTATTTGTTCGTCGATCGTAAATGTCCGGTTTTATGTTGAAAGTTCCCTTGTTTCCCGATGATGTTTCCTAAATTGGCACTACCGTACGCAAAAGTGGTTTTGTATAAATATTATTGTAATTTTATGTGTTATATTGAAGTTGTAAAAATATTATATTATTGATATCTATGAATATTTAAATATTCAGCTTGAAAATGCACATAAAAGTAAGTAATAAATTTTGTTTAACAAGTGCTTATATTTCTTACTATTATTATACACAAATTGAAATAAAAAATCATTAATTAATTTATTTTTTTTATATTAAAATTGAAATTGAAATTTTAGATTAGAAATATGAAAGGAATTAGAATTGAAATTAGATGTGAAATTGAAACTGGAATTAGATAAATATTTTGTATTGCTTTTTATAAATATTTAAACATTATTTCTTTGTACAAAATTGGAAATTATAATATGATTTATATATTCTGATACGAAAACGACAAAAAATGGGAAAATAAAATTGGAATTTTAAGTTAGAATTAGGATTAGAATATAAATTGTAACTAAAATATAAACAATAATTTATAGTTAGTATAGTGAAAGTAGAATTAGAACTGAAGATGGAGGTGAAATTGGAATTAGATAAATAATTACTAAATTTTTAAATACTATATTATTTTTATTCACACCAAACCATAAATATATTTTTTATATTTATAAAGAAATATAAAGAAAAACACAAATTTGAAATAAATAAAAATAAATGTATAAATGTGTATTGAACTTTCTTGTACACACATAAGAAGATAAAATAAAAAACTAATCACCAAAATAAAAGAAAACTTGATAAAACTGGTCAATATCATTAAAAACCGGAGATCGAAATCAATTTAAAGGCCTCGATTAGATTAAACCCAAACTACAGTACTCAATCAAAATGTGCTCATAATAAACCCAAATAACGTTTGTGCATCGAAAAGAACCCGAATAACTCATAAAACCGCACGATAAAACATACACACACACATCGATAATCAACATCCTGATGCGTATAATTAAAGCTACTTCAAACTAATAACGTAATTTAATTTCGGCGCCCTGAAATATTACTATCATATATTAGCGTTTATTAACCGAGCCCAAATTAGTTTTGTGTGGAAAGCATAATTTAATAATCGAACCTGGTTTTATTAGTAATTTTTTTTTTGTTTAGTCAGGATGCAGCTGCAAATTTCGTCCTTTTAACACGATTATTGATGGTGCAATCCTTGAAACGTGAAAACCGACCATAATAACATTTTTTTCTAATCGACTTTTGTGTTATAAAACTTTCTGATTACGTTTACAATGCCGCATAAAACTAATGACGAGAAAAAAAATCCTCATAAAAGTAATTATGATATTTATAAGTTCCAACGGTCATTAAGCCATAAAAACAACGTTATTAAGTAATTTTTTGTTTGGGAATCAATTAATTAACTAATTTAATTCACATAACCATAACAAAATAAATTTAAATAATTTGGAAATATTTTCCACCAATTATATTATCTCAAGCCATTTCTGGCTAATTATTTCTGTAAATGGGGGAATTAACCTAAATGAATTGCCATACAAAATAGGCAGTTAGTTATAGTTTATTAAATTTACAATTTAGATATGCAGGAAATTCTAATTTGGGAACGCACATTACGTTTAATGAATAAGTCATTTCAAACGGGGCTACACACAAAATCTGATAATCTTGATTTTAATTGCCGCTTAAATATTTATTTCGTATCAATTAGTTTCAATGAGTTTTATTTACGATTATGAACATTAACGTGCGTTGTTACTGGTAATAGTAATAATATCGTATTTATTTATAAATTATACCAGCGGCAAAAGCGTAAACAAACTTTAAATTATTATTATAGCCACTGACAGCAAAAGTGTGTGGCAACCTGTGGCGTCTTTATGTAAATGTATAAATAAACAGACAATTATTCAAAACGAGCGAGGCCCGTTTTCTTTAATGGCACTCTTAAAACTATGATTAACTAGATTTTTTCAACGTTCTTGGAAGCATAATGCATAATTGGAAACAGCGGGGGTTGGTTTTATGTCTCAGATAAATATGAATTTCTAGATTTCGAGAGTGAAATTATTACAGAAATAATACTGGATTCTTTCTCTAGCCTCACCAGCATCAGTTTGTTTATTCATTTTTTAAGGGAATAAGTGTCAAAAGGAATGTTTAGTAGATTATTCTTTTGGGAGAGCAGAAGTTCTTTTTTTTGAGTCGAATCATTTGAATTTTTTTACTTAGGAGTTTATAGATGTTTCTATAACCTCTAACCTCATTTAAAAAACTGACAATAGATAGGACCTAAAAAAGATATAACTTTACTTGAAAACTTTGAATATTATTTTCGTTTTGCTACCCAAAAATCAATCAGAGATATCTACATAAGTAAATCATTATCAGATTTTACGAAATATTGAATATTTAACTGCAAATACTTTTTTTATGGTAAAATTTCATTCGAAAATTTTTAGAAATTTATATTTTACAATCAAATTATCTCAATTTTTTTGCAAAAAGGTTAGTTTACTTAAATTTTATTATTTACTGACTCCTGTTAATTTTGGAGTATCAAAATTTTGAATTATTTTACGAAGTATGAAATATAAACTGCGCCGCAAAATTATGGAATATTTTCTAAACTTTGAATATCTTTTTTTTTCAATATAAAAAAGATCATAGAAATTTGGGAAGGTATTGATCAGGAAGTCGTAAGAACATTAATTTTAAGTATGAGACGTTGTCAAAATGTCTTAATACTCCATATTAATTTAAATAAACTTGTCTTGAAAAATGTTAAAATTTTGTTATATTTAATTATTTCTCTAATAGCATTACATTTTTTTCAATAAATATTCACAGATTTTCCTTAAAACAGTATCTTTTAATTTATTTGTAAAAAGTAATATAAGAAAAGTAACATATTTATTTCATTTTTGTTAATTTTCAGAACAATTCCGTAATTTTGCGGCGCAGTGTATTTGCTGGATTTTTATTTATTTTAATTTCTTTATAAAATATAACAGTGGTTTTCTTTTTACTAATTATAAAAAAACTGGCGAACATAAACAATTAAAAGAGTGCCTTGGAAGAAAGAGGTTGGTTAATTTGACCGTGTCGCCGCCATTTCCATTAAACCGTCGAAAACGCAACAAAAACGGCATCTCATCAGAATTAGTGTGCCGGCCTAATTTACAGCAGGTCTCATTACATTAAAGTTTTCACTTTTTCAGGTAGTTTTTGTGTGAGATAAGGTAATTGTAAATGTATCAGACGACCTTCATCATGAAATTACGTTCAGCATCTCTCTATTTAATGGTTCATTAAAAAGAATAAATAAGCCCATTTGGTTTATCATGTGTGTAAGTGCTTCTGAAAGACATGTGTTTTAAGTTTTTGTTCAGCTTACGGTATTACTCTAAAATACATTTATTATTATGACGAAGCAATCTGTTTGTTAGTTGGTTTCTTCACGGTTATTAACGAGATTATGCTTACTTTAATTTATTTTTTACCCGACTTCAATTATTTCCACTGAATTAACGTATTTACTATTATTTTCCTCGTAGTCCTGAAAAACTCGAATGATTTATTTACTTTTGCCTTGCCGTGAAATTACAGAGGAAAAACAGCTGTTATGTGAACTAACACACAATAAAACAATCCGAATTAATTAACAATTAATCACCATCATTTGTAGTGAAATTTCTGTAACGTTAAAGAACACAATTATCTTCGAATGTGAAAATTTATTTGTAATTCGCCATAAAAGCGTCCGACAGATAAAAGAAAACGGCCCCGTAAAAATAAAAATCTTATTAAAAGTGAGATAATTAAAATCGGCTAGCATTTAGTCCGGAACGATCGCGAAGCAAAGGGCAATATAATTTTTTATTATAATTGAATGAGTTGCATCCAGGATTGAATGGACGTAATGAAGCCGTAAAGCTTAACCTTCTCCGTCCGAATATTCTTCTTTTAGACGCCCGAATCGCCGATAACATTTCCTTTAACGACACGGAATTCCATAACGACGACCGTTCTGAGTTAATGAGAGGTGCGCGACGTTCCCCAGGCTTTCCGTCGCTGCGCAGTAGCCGACTGCGCAACCGCCGATCCCATTCCCAACAGGCACGCACTCTAGACGCGGCGGAAAATTAAAATTCGCCGCTCCGCGAGGCAGCAATGCGAAAGCGTCTGCGATGATTCGTCGGTATTTTCTCAGCAATTTAATGAAAAACATTTAACGCCGCAGCTTTAACACACGGTGTGTTTTTAATTAGGTGACGGAGCGAGATCAAATCACATATGAATGTTTAGCACGTCGCCAGCAGCTCTTATTGTTCGCGGCGACCTTTTTTGCCGATCCCCCGGCGGATTGAAATGCTTCTTTGCGCCCGTCTGGCTTTATTAAGTGCGCGTTTCGTTTCGAAAACGCGCGTTTTTGCGCCTATATGGAATGAAATTGTTCCTGAATTAGTTATACATTCTTAGGCAGGCTATCTGCTTTCGTCACCGTGGAATTATACTCGAATGATGGTGCGACTTTGCGCCTCGAAAAATTTATATACAATGTTGGCAATTTGAGCGTAGTCGGTTAATTGCAAAGAACGAATTAATATGAAATATAACTGCAGGAGAGGGATTTTACTGCTTGCTCCATATTAATTATTAAATAACCGAGTATCGTGTAATAAAAAACCATACGACTCTGTAAGCGAGAATAATTGAAAATCCTTCAAAAGGGAACGATTATGGCTGTTTTATTGCATATGATTATGTAATTACGTTTGACGATAAATTATCATTAAGATCGCGGTAATCTTTCCTGATCTGCAATAAAATCCTGCCTGATAACTATATAAATTTTATGAGGGCATAAAATTCGGACCACACTTGTACAACATAGTTTTCCCCAAATATTTTTCAATCCTCTTTTGTACAATTACTATAATAATTCCGAAGAGACTTATAATCGTTTTATGACAATATAAAAGCAGTAACAATGCCTAATTATACCTTTATCATCATCAGTTTCAGGAATTTTTAAAAAGAATAGACTGATTAGTTTTATCTGGAAATTGGTTGTTATAAGTTTATTACTTCCGTCATTTTATGACGACAAGAAATTGTTATAATATATGAGAAACAAGACAACATCATAAAAAATTATTTGATTGTCTTTGTGTTGGCGTTGTAAAATAATAAATAAATTGGACTACAAGGTAAAACATGTGTTCGAGTGTTTAATCATAGTATTTATCGTATTGGAATGCAATAAATTGCAATGATGTTCACTAAATCGCAAAAACATTCCACATAATTTATGTATGTGGAACAACAAAGTTTTATTGAAAATTCGACAAAACAATGTTTAAATGAAATGTTATTCATTTTGGGTTTATTGAGTTTGTGCACTTGACAAAAATATATGCAACAAAAGTTCAATAAAAATATTATTTATCATTATTTGGTTGGTATTGATTAATCGAACAACTTTTAGACTCCATTTTTTTTTATTCTATCAGTTTATTTTTTATTATTATTATTATTTTGCAATGCAATAACGTTGAAGGTTTCAAAAATTTTTTGAATTAATTAATTTTACAAACAGTAAAATTTTATGATAAGAAAAAATAAAAGCGACGAAGTTTATGAAACATATAAATTATAAAGATTTCAAAACATAATACATCAATGATAAAAATTTTAACTATTATTTTTTATTAACATAAAATTTAAAACATAAATAATAATATAATATTTAATTTGGATTTTTACAGAAAAGGCAATTTAACAAAATTAGTATTAAAGTTGTAATAATTTGCCATACTAATTAATGAATTACAATAAACTGAGAAAAATAATAAATATGAATAACTTTGTTTGATATTTTAATTTTTTATATTTTTTCATTAATATAATTAAATATAATTAATAATAAATTTTATTAGAAGTAACATTTAATTTATTTTTATTTTGATTCTCTTAAGTATTTAAAATACCTTTTTTGGATTTTTAGAGAAAAAACACTTAACAAAATGTAAAACGTGCAATGCTTCGTTCAACAAATAATAATATTGAAATTATAATAATTTACAATAATAATTAATGATCCGAAATTCACAATAAACTTATAGAAATGAGAAAAATAATAAATATATGTTTGATATTATATTAGTTGTTATAGAATGTGCAACAATAATTTATTTATATTTTGATTCACTTAAGTATTTAATATACCTTTTTTGGATTTTTACAAAAAAGACAATTTAATAAAATTTAAAACATGCAATTTTTAACAAATAATAATTAATAATAATTGCCGCAAATTATACAAATTTATAATATTGAAGTTATAATTATCAATAATATTTAATTATTCGAAAATTACAATAAACTATAGAAATTAGAAAAATAATGAATATGAATAACCTTGTTTGATATTATAATTGTTTATATTTTTTCATTAATATAATTAATTATAATTAATAATAAATTTTAATAGAATTTACATTTAATTTATTTTTACTTTGGTGCACTTAAGTATTTAAAATACATTTTTTTTTTTGATTTACAGAAAAGGCAATTTAACAAAATTCAAAACGTGTAAATGTTTAAGAAATAGAAAATAAAAAAAAATTTTAAAAATTATACAAATGTTAAATTTATAATATTGAAGTTATATTAACATAATTTACAAAATAATTAAGGATTCACAAATTATAATAAGGTTATAGAAATGAGAAAAAATTAAATATGCAAAATCATTATAACTCGTGTTTAGTCCAGAAATTTCATTAAATTTGAAATTTTCTAAAAAGGATAAAAACTGTAATGTTTATGAATTAAAATTTCAAAGACTGATTTTAATATATAGGTATGAAAATGTATAATAATAAAAACTAATAAATATGATGAATTTTAAAAGTTTATAAGTTTTCTGGGCAATCAGTTCAACAAAATATTTTTATTATTCAATAAATTCAAAAATATCTATTAAAAATGTAAACATATTACTTTTATACCATATATTTTGTTGTCTCAATATAATTAAATTATCTGCTAACTAGGTCTTATCTTGCCTAATATAAATTAATTTATAATTATAAATATTATAGGTTATTTAGAAGTTACAAAATCTTAAATTAGAATTTGTGCAAATTTAATATCCGCGATCTAAGATCTAAACACTGTCTTCCATTTACTGTAACCAATCCTCTCGAAAACACCGCTTAAATCATTAATTACCTGACAGGGAAGCGCTACATTTCCTCCTCCCATTAAGACGGGAGCATTATCATCCGCAAACATGTTACATTTTCAATAAACCTGTAATTTTATATTCAAGGTGTCTCACTTACATACTAATGCGTATTAATTCAAGCCTCTAATATATATTCAAAACATAGTTGGGAATAAAGCCCCGGCGGAAAGTTCAAACCGTATCTTACGAATTGAAGCGAAGTGTTCGGAAAATTAGGTTATCGTGTTAATAAATAGATAAGTTGTTCAAGTTAGTGGCAAGTTATAATTAATATTGAATTTGACGATATTAATTTCAATCGAATGGGTCTTTAATGGCCTTATTGAATATTGAATTTTGTCTCTGGCGTACTGCCAATTAAAAAAAAACCGTATAAAAATGTTGAAGAATAAGAATACTTTTTTGGGTGTGGGAATTCTGAAAACAAGCACCTAATAACTCAATAAAAAGCCACCCAGAAAAAGCTGATCGGTTCGAAAGCCAAATCGGTATTAAAAAAATGGTCCACAATAAAATTTATTGACTCTTTGATACGGACAGTATAATCGATTCGTCGGGGAGTCGGAATGGAGACAGTTTCCGTAAGAATTATCTAAACTTTTATTGGTTATGATAATTAGATACACAAAGGTCCGAAATAATTGGTCGGCGGCTACCGGGCGGCCCATTGTCATTAGGCGCATAAAAAGTAATAGGGCCCATCGAAAAACGAACAAATCCGACGGACGACAGCGAAACCCAGTTAAAATTACACTTTCATGAGACTTTTGGGCAGTTTTCCTTCGTATAACCGACACCTGCGTATCAATTGTTCTAGATTTGTTTAATGGGCGGCATCTCGTTTAAAATCACAAACGAGTTTCTTCTCTGCTTTTATGCTCTGGTCGCCCATAGCTTATTTTGACTCTTCAACGGACAATTCCTTTTGAGCTTTGGGTCAAAATTTCTTTTTTTATGGCCGGGATTCCTCCTCCTCTACTGTTTCAAACGTCGTTATAAAAAAAGGATTCACCTTTTTCTACAAAGGTAATCTATCTAAGTAAAGTGATTAATACAAAGAATCTCCATTCTTTATGACGTTTATACAAATTCGAGTTAACATCAAGAACTTCTGATACTTTCCAAGTAAATTCATCAACAGTATCAGTTCAATGAAGCCGTAACATTTAACACAGATGAACGTGTTTGTTATAAATCCGCATTGCATCATATTCTTGTGGTAGTTGCAGGTGCATTAATGTCATTCCGGGAAGGTGGAATCTTTCGACTAATGAGCATTGTGTCTAGTAATTCACTTTGGGTACGGTAATTGGGTAACCTGTCGCGTCGTTTCCTCGACGTTTTCATGTTAAACTACTTTTCGTCACGCGAACTTGGCACCACGAAAAATCCTACAACTGATACGGCATTCAAAAAGCTGTTTTATTAGATTTTAAATTAAATAATATTTGTTTTTTTTTTAAATTTAACCCTTGCCAACTTAATTTATTAAAGTAACTTCTAATTTCCTGCTTATTGGATGTTAAAATAAATTAATATTTATTTTAGTAAATAAATTACTATTCATTATTGAAACAAAAAATAACTTGTAATTATTCTCACATTAAAGGGGGTATTTTAAATGTTTTTATATTAAAATAATATTTTTATTAATATTTCCAAAACAAGAAAGTTATTCTTGTCAGTTTAAAGTAAAATAAAGTAACATATAATCCATGTTTATTCTCATGTTAAAGTGAGTATTTTAAATGATTTTAAAGTAAAATAAAATATTATTTTACTTTAAAATTTAAAATATTTAATTTTTTTTTCAGTTCAACTCTTCTTTTATAAAATAAGGTCTCTTATAAATAAAAGTAACTTGTAATCCATATTTATTTTCACATTAAAATGGGTATTTTAATAGTTTATACAATAAAATATGTTTATTAATATATTTTATACAAAATTGGATATACAACTTGATAAATATTATCATTATCATTTTTGTCAGCTCAACTCTTCTCTTATAAAATAAGGTAACTTGTAATCCATATTTATTCTCATATTACAATAGATATTTTAATACTATAAAATTTCATAATTACTTGGTTAATATTATCAAAACATAAAAAAAGTCTTTTTTTATAAACTTATCTCCCATTTTATAAGGCATCTAGTAATTCTTATTTATTTTTGCTTTAAAATAGGCATTTTAAAAGATTTTAAAATAAAATAATATTTTTATTAATATATTTTTATAAAAAAATATAAATAACTTGATTATCATTGTCAAAATATAAGTTATTTATATAACCTTAATTCTCCTTTTGTAAAATAAAGTAGCTTGTAAACCAATTTATACTTATATACTTATATAACATTTACTAAAATGGGTATTTTAATAAATGTTATATAAAATAATATAATAATAATTGTTATCAACATATTTATATAAAATTACAAATAATTTGATTAGTATATTCAAAAATTAAATTAAAATTATTTTTTTTATAAAATAAGTTGTTTTAATAGAATTTGAAATAAAATATATTAATATTAGTGGTCAATAACAATACTAACCGAATATAATTACAAATAATAACTTCTCAACTTATTTTATAAAGCTGGGACTCTGGTAATCCACAGTAATACTCATGTGTGATTTAAATTGATGACTTTAGGGATTTTAAAACAAAATAATATTTATTTTAGCAATTAATTACAACCCGTTTGAATATAAAATGACATAAATTATCTGATTAACCGTGTAAAAACACGGAAAAGGTTTTTTTCCACTTTTAGTCTCGTTTTACAAAACAGGAAAACTTGTAATCCACATTAATACCCACATAAGATTAAAGTTGGTGTTTTTGCCAGGGTGAATTTATGTCGATTTTGTTTTTCTGACGTTTTTCGGAATTTTCCGGCTTAGCACCAGAGCTTATTTGGATGACAAATGCCGGACATTTGTTACCGTAACTCTTTTGCATGAAAAACTATATCACTTTTCTTGATTAAATTGCATAAGCCTCTGCAGCACATACTTTTTCCGCCCCTCAACAAATTGCTGCTTTAAGTTTTAAAATTTTTTCATGAACTTGAAAGGCAGGAAATTAAAAACTTAATAATGCATCTGTTTGACGTTATTCGGGGGCTATCAGTCAATAAAAGTAAACTTTATTGCAGACATTTAATAGACCAAACTAATTTAGTTTAAATTAATGAACGTCATAAAGAAATTCTTAATTATGAACCTCGGGTAATTAAAAAAAACAATTTACTACTTAATAATGTAATAAAATATGTACAGCAGTAAAAGTATTAATTTAACGACCAGCTCATCCCTCTAATTAATGCAGAAAATCAATTTCGCCTGAATATTTACAATTTCCTCCTGAATAACCATTCGTAATTGGTCCTAAAACTAAAATATTCCAACAACCAAATATTTGATATAAGGACAAAGGTGCGTAAAAACGAATGGAGTTAATTAAATCAAGTAGAAAAATTTGGGGTGATTCGACGATAATAATCGTCTGGATTGAAACGCAACGCGATACGTAGGCATTAATATACGAGGGTAGTCAAGGTGTGGCGGCCAATTTGTCACGATCCCCCTTAATATAAGGGCAAAACGGACTGCGAGCCGAAAGTTAATGAAGACGTTTTATCATTTTATGATATATGTGGCGATTAGACACCCCAAAGTCGCCTTCAAGACAAAAGGAGACTAAAGGGATGTTATTTTTGGGGAGTCGCGAGAAATATTATGATCTAGTGTTTTAATAAAATGTGTTCATTTGTAATCTGAGTATATTTTTTCCATCGACGATGTTATAGTGTCGTTTGAGGGGAAATAAATCAAAGAAGTTGATCAAAATCTGTTGTTCACACACTAAACAAAACGTGTTGTAATGTAATTTAATCTGGAATCTTTATGCATTAATATGAGATAATAGTTATTTGCAAAATGTTTATTAATTATTAATTATTATAAACGGATAAAATCGACTAAATAAAAACAATAGAAAATATTTATGTATCTTTAAAATAAATCATAATATTCATTTTCTCAGCATTTTAATGTGCTCCAATTATTAATATAATTCCATTAAAACATACACTTAAATACAAAGAACGATTTGCATATCTAACATCTTCATTTTTATCTCAAACTTATCAACCTTAAACATTCGTTTCATTAAAATAGTTAATTTTCCACTTTGTAGAATACGTGCAGCGTTGGAAAATTGTTTTCCTCCAACATAATAATATGAATTATTATCTAATAACATGAAACAAACACAAACAACGTCTCGTTTCCGCTCCGCCAAAATCACCTCCTGTAAAATTAAACAATAACATTAACTGAGTTTGTACCAGTTATTTCAAACACGTAATTTTGTTAAAAATTGCAACAAAAACCTAATTAACCTCGCGCATCCACTACCATAACATAATTGTATGATTCAATCAACGTATTGCGTGAAAATAATAAAACCGAAATGTATAATAATCTAATTATTGTTTTAAACAACATGATACTGATGATATATTCACGTTTGTGATTTCCGAACATAAATCAAATTTTCATTTTAATTGTCGTCCCTTTTATCTTTATATTCTACGGTATAATTATGGTGAAACAAGTATATATTTCAATCGACCAATTTTCACATACCGTAATTTTGCTCATTTGTTTCAAATCCCATATGTTATTCGTAACAATTATTTAAATATCGATTTAACTTTCTTCTGGCTGGTAATCAAAATAAATGTCAGTTTGTCGTTTGTTTTCTGGTTGAAAATTATTCGGGTTTCCTAAAGAATTAATTGAATGCCTGAAAATACAAATTCTTTGAACATTTAGGACGTGCTCTAGTTTAAAGTTTCGCTAAATTGGATTTTACAAAAAAAAAAACGTTCGAAGTTTCCAAAGGAATAATCGCAAAATTCCCCAACTTAAAATAATTTTATCGAAAAATAAAACGAATGCCACGAATTCCATATGGCGAAAATAATGCCGGCTGCATAATTTAAAACGATTAGAGCTTAAACTTAAACTCGGTAGCGGAGTTTAAACATTCTTCAAGATGTTTCTGTGCGTGACTCCGCTTCACAGTCAAGAATTTCGTAGATTCTACAACTCCACTCAACTTCCCATGCAAAGTAAATATATCCTGGCGCGTATTAAAAAAATATATATTTTCTGTGCTTTGTAATGTGGAACATGAGGATGTTAAATTGCTTTCGGGATGAATATAAATTCGGAACGGCGTTGAATTTATATTCCCCCCGCAGGAATATATTTGTCAATTCGGGACTGTATTGTTATTTGCATCTTTATGTACTGCCTAAACTGATCTGAAGTGAGATATAGTCGAATGGGTGTACATTTTTATATAAAGTCAAAATTTGTATTAATAAATTACATCCCAGCCAGGTTAATTGTAAAATTATATGAACCGAATTAACCGTTGCTTTGTTACATTTAATTACAATTTAAATTCAGTAATTAATTCAAAGCGTTTTAATTACACATGTCAAGTTGAAATCAGTAGCATAAAACATAAAAGTCTTTAAACATTTAACCTGAATTAATAATATGGTTAACGTAAATGAATTATGACCATCAAAATGTTGCAAATTCAACAATTGTTGATGTTTTAATTGCTTTTTGCAGCAAATCATTAAATTAATTCGGCATGATAGTATTTAATAATCTTTGACGTACGTTAATAATGCGAACAAACGAGCACAATTTTCACCCTGCTGCAATTTTTATGAGGTTTGTTCAATTTGAAATTGAAAATTTGTTACTTGTCAGCATATTGTTAAAACACTATTGTTCATTTGACTTTTTCAATTACTCTATGCAAAACGAAAACGTGAATGGCAAATTCAAAACAGAATATTTTACCGTTTGAATGACTTTTTTGCGACATTTTAGTAATAATTTCCGCAGCTATTTATCCGGGTAATAAATAAATCGGGGTAAGTGTGATAAAATTTGGTCGATTTATAACAATTAAAAAAGGGCGATCAGTTCACGCCGTCGCGGATTATACAAGCAGTTCGGTGCGGATGACAGGTAAATTAGAATATTATCCGGATGCGATGGAGTTATCAATTGGCTGTCAAAAAGTAATTGGCCAACTTGAGAGACGGACGTCGCCGGTCGGAAATCGCGCACGGCCAATGTGAAGTCGACGCGTTTGTTCGGCTTCCAACTTTAATAAGGTTACGTAAAAACTTGATTTATAGTCGTTTCCAAGTTCGGGGAGTTCGTGGGGGCGGAATAATTCCGACGCGAACTTCGATTTTAATAAAAACTGTATTAGTATTCACGTTCTGCTCGAACTTGTCGATAAAAACTAATTATACTAGTTTACGCGGAAAAACGCATAGCGTGGAAATCAACTCTATTGGAAACTTTTTTGTAGAATTTGAAAGTGTTTGGTTTTTGTAAAATTGGTACCAGTTTTCGAATTATTAATAAAAAGTTACGTCAGTAAAAGCGGTATTTTTTGGTATTTTAAATCCAAAAACTATTTTAGTTTGGTTATTATTAGTTTATAAAAATCCTCTTATTTGTCCTTCAAATTGATATCCTTGTGAACTAGATTATATATATCTTCAATTTTATTAATAAAGTAGAGTTGCCTTAAATTCTTTTCATAGAAACCTCGGTCTAATAAAAAGGGTGTTGGTCATAGTTTTTTTGGAAATAAGAGTTGATAAATATGTACAAATTGTTAATAAATTGTTACTACTATCCTGTAGATACCAATATACTCTTAAAAATATATTTCCTGCATTTCTAGAATATTTTCCTCCTAATTTAAGTGCTGAATGTGATGAACAAGGTAAACATTCAATAAGGTATTACATTATTACAGAGAGGGTCTGACACATTCTCAGAATACTAAATTTAAATTATCCAGTAAGAAAAGGGTTCGAAGTAAGTCCATGAATGATGTCAATCTAGCGAGTTACGTTAAATTCTCTTCATGGAAATCTCGGTCCAATAAAAAACTGACTTCTTTGATGTTAGTAATCCAAAATTTCAATATCTCACCACCGCTTTTTAAAAACTGACTTTCTAAAACGTTAATTCATCAGCTGATGAAGGCTGTTGTGCATAGATTTTTTGGAAACAAGTACTGATAAATATGTAAAAATTGTTAAATAATTCGGTATCAATATACTCTTAAAAATATATTTCCTGTACTTCTAGATTATTTTCCTCCTGATTTAAGAGCTGAAAGTGATGAACGATGAAGAAGGTATGATACATCCTTAGAAAACTATATAGATTCCATTTATCCAGTATGAAAAGAGTTCGAAGTAAGTCCATGAATGTTGCTAATCTAGTTCATATTGAAGCAAATAGAGTTGCCTTAAATTCTCTCCATAGAAATCCCGGCCTAATAAAAAACTGAAAATTTGGATATTGGCAGCCCTAAATTTCAATATCACATTGTCTTTTTCGAAACTGTCTTTCTAAAACATTAAAGAATGATCTCCTTTTAATCCATAAGTTGATCAAGGCTGTTGTTCATAGTTTTTTTGAAAAAAAAAAAATTAATAAATGTATAAAAATTAAAAATTAAGAAAATTATTACTTCTAAAACTATTCCTGCACTTTCTTCTAGATTATTTTTCGCCTAATTCATTTATTTATTTATTTATTTTGATAAAATAGTCTGATTCTAGATATTTGTCTATGAGCTTAAAATGTTCGTAAACGAAAACATCACGTTGTGTTAGATTTTGTTATCTATGATTCTTAATGCATGAAAGTGGGAAAATAAGAAAAAAAAAATTAACAACACTCACTTCTTCATGACTACCAAACTATTATTGTTATAAACTGTCACAATATTTAAAATATTAAGTTTTCTTTTAATTTTTTCTTATAATTTTTTTCTTTATATTTTTACAGTCCAGTATTTGGTTTCATAACTTGCAAAATAGCTCAAAATCTGAAAACTAATTTTTTGTTTTATTTTTAAAAGGGAATTGTTCAAAATCATTTTTTTTTTTTTATTTTCTGGGAGCGTTTAAATCAGGGAGACGCATTTGTCAAAGGCGACAGACATAATTCGGAGTGGGCAATTTTCATAAACTAGAAAGTTAGCGTCCCCTTTTCCGAGACGTTGCAAATGCTCCCTGTTAGTGTTAATTACATTTCGCAAAGAATTAATTGCAGTTTCCTATTATTTTCGGCGGGGGCGCCGTCTCGAATGGGAACCATCAAAGCGCAAAAGTACATTAGGGGCATTATCTGCTCGAAATAATTCAAAATTATTGCAGTGAAACTTCGCGCCTCCCTTTTATGGATATTATCGCGATAATAAAATGTGTGTGTATTATATGATACCATTATGCCAGGCGAAACGTTTCGAGTCTAAATAAGGCGCGTAAATAATATTTAGCTACTACCTTTAACGGTATTATGGGAACGGGGGGATGATGTATATGTCTGAGTTACTTTCTTGCCGCCGCTCCTGCTTTTGCTTTTAAACATTTAATCAGATTAAAGCTTCATAATTTTTACAACATTCACATGAGTTTTACTGAAAAAATCTTACGCTTATTTTGTTTAAAACAGTAACTTTTGTGAAAGACAGTTATTCGCAAAAATGAGTCCACCGAGGCAATAAATCATTGCTGAAACGGTTGCCGTGCCCGAAATCGGGACAATCGGAACGAGTAATAAACATTGCGGCCCGGAACCGTATTCCGGGAACGGCGGACGTTTCCTATAATCAATCCACGGTCCGGTGGACTGTTGTAATGATCCGTATTATTAAAAATACAAAGTAGCATAACTGTCCCACAAACCACACTTTTATTGCAACTACATATACAGGGTGTCCCTTATCTAATGGGTCATATTTAAGCAACAAATTTGTGATTGGAAAATATGACCATTTAACTCAACTTGCCTTATTCAAAAACTAATAATAAAATTTAAAATTTTATTTTTTTTAATGTTATTGAGCAAGTTTTATTCAAAAGTCTACTTTTAGTTAAATCTTGATGACTATTTTGTTTTAGATTAAAGGGGTGCATTGGAAATAATCTTAATGTACTTTAAAACCGTTTAAACTTTTTTATTTCTTTAAATCTCTTAACATTTTATGAATGTATGTAGTTTTCTACTACAAATTACACTTCAGATTGACTGTTTTTGAGATAAATTGCACTGCAAAATTATGAAATATTTACTAAGTTTTAATGTCTTCTTTTCTTTAACACAAAATTTTCAACGGCCTGTAAATTAAATTATTAGACATACGATATACTAAAATTTTCACAAAATATTTGTTTTTTCCGTTAAACGAAAAAAAAAACTAAACATCGACATTTCTTGTAAAAATATTTAAGTGTTCCTTTTTTTCTCATATAAATACTGTACAAATAAAAAAATTATTAACATTAAAATATAACTAAAAATAAATAAACTTCAACACATTCACTTTATAAAAACTGATTTAGACATTACTGAATCGTAAATTAAATTTTTAAATTTGAATTTGTTACTATTGTGTAGTAAGTTAATTTTTTTTTAATTTATCATTCACCTGTCCATAGAGAAATTAAAAAAAAGTAAATTAATTGATTGCTGACAAGTAAATTTTTAATTTAAAATTGGGCAAACCATATTTGTGCTATTCATTTATGTTAAAGAAATATTTAAAACTGTTAATAATTTATTACAAAACTAACTGAATCACAGAGAATTGTTCAACTGTCATCTTTTTGTCTGTGTCTTAATTCAGTTGAATTAAACATTTTCTTATTACAAGTTAAATGTTGATAGATTTTTATGCTTCATGTTATTCATCCCAATTTGGCATGTGTAATTAATTATACCGCATTGAATTATTTATTGAATTTGAACAGTACAACAATTCCGTTTCATGTAATTTTACAGAATAAAGCAAACGAAAAATATTCTTTATACGATTTTGGATATAACACATAAAGACTCACTCACTCAACAACTCCTCACGTCAGATAAGTTTAGCGAGTACATAAAGATGTAAATAACAATACAGTCCCGAATTGACAAATATATTCCTGCGGGGGAAACATAAATTTCTCACCGTTCCAGATTTATATTCATCCCGAAAGCAATTTAACATCCTCATGTTCCACACTACAAAGCATCGAAAATATTTTTTTGATACTCGCCCAGGAAATATTTACTTTGCATCAGAAGTTTTGTGAAGTTGTAGAATTTGCAAAATTCTCCACTGTGAAGCGGGAGTCACGCACTGAAACATCTTGAAGAATGTTCAAACTTCCGAGTTTAAGCTTTAATCGTTTTAAATTATGCACCGGGCATTATTTTCGCCCATGTGGAATTCGAGGCATTCGTTTTATATTTCGATGGAAGTGTTATGACTTGGGGAATTTTGCGATTATTCATTTTGAGGGTTTTGCATATTTTTACCTGTTTAATATTCAATTCGTGGCTGAAAATTAAATCCATTATTTATTAATTAATCAATAGCAGATTCAATTAGTAGAAACCGCAAACTAGAGCACGCTTAAAAATCGATATTTTCGCTAATACACATTAAATTAATTGAAAGTCCAATCTTGTCAGTCATCATTATGTGTATTATGACTGTGCAAAATCCAAAGTGTATCGGATTCGCCGACAGGTGCTGTCCATAAAAACCCGTTACCTAAACTACCAACGCGTGAAAATTAAAAATTACATATCACGAAATTTATCGGCGAACAGGAAAAAAAAATAATAAATAGAAAAAGCGTGGAATCATGATTTTTAAAATAGCTGACATTATACAGAAATTCCTATAATTATAGGGTTTTGAAACGGAATTTTAAGGCTTTAACATTTTTATAAGATATGCATATTGTCGGATATGTTAATTTAATTATTTTCTTTTCGGTTTAACGTTCTTGTAATAATTCGGTGATATAAAAAGCAACTTGAGGCTGTTGCTGCTGGAGAGTATTTTTTAAGTTGCTGTAAATTGATTCAACCATCCGGAAATTTATCAATTTATAACTGGGAAAATATTACAATTGATATTTCTTTGCTTTATGAGTAGTTGCAGATGAACAAGTCAGTAGTAAAATCCACAGTCGTAAAATAAGCGCCACAAATATTTTCTAAAACTCTGAAAAATAAATAGAGATAAGTGAATGCACAAAGGAGAATTACATTATCGAGTTATGCCGCGAATGGTCGTATAAAATTTCCAAATGTAAAAATTTACGAGATCTCTCCAAACCATAAAGTTCACGGATGGGAAAAATTGACTGCCAATATTTTTTGTTTATGATTATAAAGATATTCCTATGGCAGAAACTATTTGATTTAAATTCATTTTAATACAAATCTGTAACTTTGGACAATTTAATTGGTTTTAAATAATATTCATTCGTTTATATTTATTTGATTTGGAACAATTTTATGTTTTTAATTTAAATATTCTTTGTTTGTTGCGTGAAAAACATTCATCATCTAAAAATGCAATTATTAAATAGGAGTGAAATATTTATTTTAAAAATGTATTTATTTATTTAATATATTATATAAAATTAATTAACAATAAAAGGTTTAGTTTATTGAAAAAAAATATGTATGAAAGTGTTTCCAAATATTATTCTTAAGTGTAAATTAAATTCCATAAATATCTTATGTCAAATTAATTTAATTATCCCATATGAGACTAGGTACAATAACAATGGCAACAATTTTAAAATTTGACATCTGTTTCTCCTTTGTAAATTATTTACTTTGAACGAACAGATAGGATAGATAGATTATAATTTTACAGCATGACGGCACAACTTTCGTTTATAATGGAACGAGAATTTTTTTCGTACAGTTGTCATATTATTATACTTTCATTAGTGAAAAAACATTTGTGTATAATATTAAGTCATTGATCGAACACATCGATACAAAAGGTGGTTCAATTAAATACATTTTCACTTTTTACACCAAAATATGATTACTCAAGACGAAAAAACTGGAAGTCCCGAAAGACAAATTGCTCTCAAAGAATTATAATTACTTTAAATTATACACGGAGTAGTAAAAGATATTTATGCTAATGCAGATATGCATAATGAGATTGTTGTTATTCCACTGACAGTAAAACATGTTAATTAATTTAAATTGTTTATGCTGCACTTATCTTGGAAATATTTATTTAGTGCAGGAGCAAAATTAATCATCGCCGTTGATGCTAACTTCTGCTGATTATCTTGCGGTATGTGACAATTTTTTCAGTTCGCACACAAAGAGCAATCCATTAACTTATAATGGAATAAATAATAACTTTACAATTAGCAATTTATTTCATTTATCATTTCAATGAATAAAATATGTTGAATTAATCGATACGTTCAAAACTCCAAATAAAAAAAAATTCTAAACTGTTTAATTTTGATATTTTTTATTGATCTTTAATTTTCTGATTTTCTTACAATTTAAAATTTATGTTATAGTCTTAAAAGTTTTTGACTGTTTTTGTTTTTTTTTTTAATTTAATACTACTCTACCTTAGTTTTTAACATAGACTGTAAATATTCTTTGTTGAAATACTATAATAAATTTTTTTATTTGCGTTTTTGGCTTTTCTTTATTTTTATTTTGTTTTTTTTTTTTTCTTTTATTAATATTTATTAATTTTAGAAACTATACTATTTTCTCAAAATATTTTTTACTAATTTAAATATATAACTTATTATATATTCGAAAATTTTATCACTCATGATTAAGTATTTTTTTAATTTCTTAAGATTTTTGATAAGTTTTTTATTGTTGTTCTAATTTTTTTGATTTACTTTCTTAGCTTTTTTTCTAATGTTTGTTTTCAATATATTTTATTATCACATTATTTTTATTTTTCTATTTCCATTTAAATGTTTAAAGAAATAATACATTTTTTAATTCAAAATTTTGTTATTTATGATTAAGAAATTTTCTTAATTTCTTAAACTTTTGAAATAAGTTATTCCAATTTTTTTATTACTTTAATTTATTTTATTTTTATTGGTGAAATATTATAATTTTTCTATTTACTTTTTTGGTTTTTGTTCTAATGGTTAACTAATTTTCTTATTTTCTTAAGATTTTAGGATGTTTAATTTTATACATATATTCAATATTTTACTTTTTTGGTTTTTATTCAAATGTTTATTTTTTCAATTTTTTTAATGTTCGTTAATTATAGAAATGGTACATTTTTTGAATTTTTTTTTAAGTAATTTTAAATATATTATTTTAATTTTTAAAATTTGTTACTTTTTAACTTAAGTACTGTTAAGTAATTTTCTTAATTCCTTAAGATTTTAAGATGAGTTATTTTAATTTTTTTATTGTTTTAATCTAACATATATTTATATATAGTTTTAAACATTAATTAAAGATATAATACATATTTTCAATATACTTTTTTAGTAATTTAAATATTTTACAGAATTAATTTTTATAATCTGAAACTTTGTCATTTATGATTTTCTTAATTTCTTAAGATTTTGAAATAAGTTAAGTTATTTCAATTTTTTTATTCATTTACTATATATTTTTTATTTTATATAAATCTTCAATATTTAATTTATATTGCTGATGTTTTCTATTTTTTATTTGTTGTTGCTTTTGTTGTAATGTTTGTTTTTAATATACTTTTCTCTATTTGTTTTACTTAATATGTTTTTATTAATATAAATATGTTAATTAAATTTTTAGATTTTGAAATTTCATTAATTTTTTCTTTTTACTATTGTTTTGAAATGTAGTTTTTTAAGTTTTTAGCTCTATATACACTCTTTTTCTGATTTTGTTGTATTTTGTTTTATTATAATATTACTTACTTACTTTAAATTATTACTGTATTAGAATTTAAAATATTGTAATTTATAATAACATAATTTTCATATTGAGTATAAAAATTACTGTTTTTAATATGTATAAAAATTCAGATAGATAATATAAAGTACGTCCTTTATTACGAAACGAAATGAATTGAAAACAAGTTCGTTTCCAACATAAATTTTAAAACGTAATGATAAAAAATCGCGTTCCTTGCGAACAAGGCGAAAACAAACTATGAAAAGTCTGCGAAAACATAACGGGTTGAAAAAGAGTTATGAAATAAAAGCGAATGAGTGGGTAATGAAAAAAATGTTTGAGCACGACGATTGGCTGCCAAGTTTTTCGTCTCGAAAGCAATATATTTTTCACATATAACAAGTCACGGTCCGATTTCACTGTTCGCATTGTCTGTATCCTTTTAATTATGACTTAATTTTTTTGCGCGTCTGGAGCAAAATAAGTCGGTCTCCGCGGACCCGTTTTTAATTAATTTGAAAAAATGCAAATAATTCAACCGACGAATATAACCGGCGTAAAATTAAGAAATCCCCACCGTTCGACTTTTTGTCGCTGTTGCGCCGCAATAAATCCGACCCACACTCATTGTTGTTCGATGTTTTGACCTCAACCATCGGCCATACCATGTGGTATGACTTGTGTCGGATGCTTGATTGCGATTTATGTCTTTTCTGCTAACAAATGAACTACTTTTTATAGTCGCGCGGTCCATCACTCCCTTCGAGACGAATTTCACATTTTTATCTGAGCCGGCTGCCTCAATTTCAATCTCCGGAACCACGTTCACTTGCAATTACCATTATAGAAATTGCTGTTGAAATTTCTGGATTCTGAATTCATCTGTGTCATACATACAACTCTATTTTTAATTCCTTCATCATGGGTGTCCAAATGGATAGAATATTCCCAGCAGCATCTGGCCGAGTATCGTGAGATTTAGATTAATTAGCTCGAGTAAATCATGGCGGTTGAAACAAATGTAACACACGGAATTTTTATTTACAACCGAGTGATATGTAAATTCACGTGATGCGTACCACATTTGAAATATTGAGCGGAAAATTAATCTGGTTTTATGGGGGATATAAATGGGGTTTCTCGTCTGATCATTCGGATTTATCCATGGCTAATTGCAATAAGTACATGAATTTATTATAATTATTCATGGTAAAAGTTTGTTGTTTACCTGTACAGAAATAGATTTGGACACCCGTGATGTCATCCAGTTTATAAATAGATGAAAGGATGGAGGAAAGGAAAAAAAAGAATCATCTTGATAAAAGCGTTTATCAAACTAACGACTGGCCTTAATTGAAAAATACATGTATCGGCAAAACACGAATTACTCGTTTTTCTGTGGGAACTAGCCGATTATTTAAATTAAATTATGAAAATTTAATCAGTCTGGTTATCCGACATTTTTACCAATCGTTTTTAATCCGCAATAAAACTAATAATTATGTGCGCTCGATGCATTAAACTATCTAAATTGTTTTACGTTTACATTCATTTATGCATGTTTTACATTTTTCACGTACCTGACTTTTATTCATGCACAATCATTTAAACGCGATTTAAAACGGGAATAACAAAATTCAATAATTTTATAGAGCCTTTAAAAAATTACAAACTCCGATTGGTTACAAATTATTTAAAACCCATTAAATTCCATTATTGGCCAACATATTTTTACTAAACAATTTACTGTTTTTAATATATTAAAAAAATAGTTAAAATTTTTCATACGTGTTTTAAAACGAAACTCGTTGAAATTTTATATTTTAAAATTAATTCAAATTTTTATAAATGATGTGAAGTAATGCAGAACAAATTAAAATTCTAGTCAGTTTTATAGTTTTTTAGTTTTAAATCTTATATTTTTATTTGTAAATTACAAATAACATATTCCTTTGACTTTTTTGTTTCTATTCTTATTTTTAGATTAATAAAGTTTAATAAATAAAACCATAATGAATTATTTGATAAAAATATACAGACTATCGTGTAAATTCCCAATATTTCACATCGTGTAAATATTTCTACTTCGTACTTTAGGCATGTTAAACATAATTACTAAATACAACAAATTGTGACAAAAACTAAGTACACGCTATTTTGAGATACCTCAGAGTTATGATTTCAAATTTTAATCATTTCCTATTTTATTAAGTAAATATTCTCCTGAATACATTTAATGTCGCTCTTCGGTTATCGAATTGAAATGGTAATCGAAACTTACTTTTTAAAATCTCTTCCAATCAACATTATTTATTCTGATATTATTAATGGTTGTCTTTTTTTATAGAAACGCAAGTTAATTTTAAAACTTGGCAACGCCGACAACAAACAGGTAGGTAATGAAATCATTCTTCGGTTTTGTTTGCGCTTAACTAATTAACATTTTAATTAGCCATGATTAATGACACTTAACAAATTGCTTCTTTCAATTTTCATTTTGGAGCAATATATTATTAAACATAACGATGTTATTTGTTTCGTCTTCGGACCTTTTTCAGTATTTTATGGGTTCTGTTTGGAGTTTTTGGCGGGGTTATTAACACATTAACCAGTCCTGTTATAAAAATAATGTTGTGAGTTATGTGGGGGGTTAAAAATGCATATGTTTCATTGTCAAGTCTAAATTAAGTTATATTTATAATTTTAAAATTTATTATGACTTTTTTAGAATAACTTTTTGTTGTTCCAGCTATAATATATTGAAATATGCTTTTGACAGGCGGAAACACAACATATTTTTGTGAAATTTTGAAATATAATTTGAGATGAATCGCTATAATGTTAAAGAAAAATTATTGCTTCGCTCAGGCATAAATTCCCGGGCAATAAAATGTAAAATTATCATTTGTACACAGAATATGGCGAATGAAAATTCAATATGTTCCAGTAAATCATGTTCACAGTTAATAAATGTGTACACAGTATGTCTGCAAAACGCCAGAACATAACTCTTCGTTATACACATTCAGTATCAAAATGGAAGCAACAAAACTGTTTTAAGTGATATATGGAGCTCTCGGTAATTGATATAAATTGTAAGTTGGACTATTTCCGGGCAAAAGTTTTTCTACCATCCAAGCGAAAGTCTAGAAAAATCGATTTGCATTGCGCTGATCAAATTTGGTAATTATCATTTACATCTGATGGAAACCCATCAAATTAAATAAATAAATAATTGTTTAACTATTACGGCGGTTATGATTTGGGAGCAATTAATCCATAAATATTCGGTTTGTTGCAATTACACAAATCCTCGACCATAAATCCATATCAGGTTATTAATAATTACAGTGTGTCATGTGATTAATGTTTGTACAATAAGTTTTGGCAAATTCGGTCTTGGAAATTTAACCGTGACTAAATTTGCGGTTGAGATGCGAATTTGTTATGGTCAATTATATACAATTCTTTTCTTAAAAATTAAAAAAAAAAATATTTAGAAGTCTCAGTATTAGTTACATTCGAGTTGGTACAGATTTTCATGCTGATGAAACAATTGTCTTTTAAACACTGCGGTTAGCCTACAAAAATACAATAACGTTAGTCGATTATCATCCATGATTTGTGCGGTATTAAACAATAATTCATTGTACGGTTCATTCAGGCATTTCCTGTATTATTTCGTAAGAATTATGCACGTATCAAAGTGGTTGATTGACGGGAACTGAAGGAAAAATTTAATATTAAGTTGTCTGGGTTACAATAGTTGGTATTTTTACTGACTGAACGTATAACAGTTGTTTATTAATTTGTTCTAATTCTCATTGTCAGTATTTTTGTTCATGTCAATTACAATGATTCCAAACCATTAATCAACTGTTATTCAGACATTCCAAAGTTACGCCCAAAAAAAATATATATTCATGAAAATATATTTGAATTTTAATATGTTTTGTTTTATATTTTTTAAATATAAAATAAAACATATTAAAATTTAAATAAAATATTGAATACAATTTGAATTTTTAGTAAAAAGTGTTTTATATTTTTATCTTAATGTTTAATTAAACATTTTTTTATTAATTAATTTAGCAATTAAATTTTTTGTGTTTTTTGTATTTTTGCATTTAAATAAAAATGTTTTTTATTTGCATAATATTTTTATATTTATTATTTATTTATATACTAATTTATTTATTTTAATTATATTTAGTATTCAGTATAAAAAAATATTATTTAGTTAACTATTTAATAGATAAATATTTAATTGTTTAAAAATTGCAAAATTAAGTTTCCTAGATAGTTCCAATTTTGCATTTAAATAAAAATATTTTATTAACATATATTTTTCTAAATATTTTAATATTTACTAATTTATTTATTTTTTATTCTGCGGTTTTATAAATTATATTTAATATTCAGTGAAACAAATATTCATTAACTGATTTAATTGTTTAGAGAATTCGAAATTAAGTTTTCTGAGGTTATTATAATTTTACAATTAAATAAAAATATTTTTCTAAATATTTTATTATTTACTATTTTATTTATTTTTTATTCTGCGGTTTTATAAATTATGTTTAGTATTCAACTATATAAAATAAATAATTTATAATTAATTAGGTTCTTCAAATATTTAATTGTCTAAAAAAATCAAAATTAAGTCGTTATATTTTGAATTTAAATATAATATAATATTTAATAACATAATATTTTAATATTTGCTAATTTACTTATTTATTCTTGTTGACCGCCTTGGACTATTACTGAAAGCTGAAATATTATTAAATTAACGACACTACTACTTCTACAATGAGTGGTATTTCTGTACCCTTCGAAAAGGTCAAAGAAAATCGAAAACTACAAAAGAATAAAGTTGGCCGGCTTTTTCAGAGGGTTGTTAAGATTTTCAGTAGTGACAAGAAGAATAATTATAAAAGGATTTCAATAAAAGAAATATAGTAGTCATTATATTTTAAACATATGATTCTTAAATTTATACTTTCAGTAAATGTAATACACAAAAACCGAAAGTAGTTAATTACTGCAGTTATCAAATATTTAACGTACATTGCCAATTAAGAAAGCTCATTTTATAATTAGCATTGATTAAGAAATTCGCCGGATCATTCCGGGCGTCAATTATACTGTTCCACATATCTACACAACTATACAAGCATCACAAGATAATCTTCTCACCGTTTAAGACTCGCCTCGCCGTATTTATTACAGTGGATCATTCACAATAACACCAACCTTGTGTGTATCCAAAAAACGAGCAAACCGCAAAAAAAATCAACGGCTTAGATACGTTTTGACTGTTAAATCCCGGATTCTTCGGGATTTAATAAGCGAAAATAATCGAAAGACTCGCATCTGAGGCTCGGAAGGTCAGAATTTCTGCTAATCGCATTACATGATTTGCATACAGGACCGACGATAAATTAGTATTAGTCCATTATTCACGTTTCCGAAGCGATTGTAAACAGCATAAATCACAATTACGGACTCGGTATTTGTGTGCGTTAAATGCTGAATTGTTGCCGGTCCGGCCCACGATTGTTTTTACGATTTCGGATGAGCACGAAATTTTTCTAATCCGGATTTTGGATGTTTACTTCGGTGAAGTGAGGCACGGTCTTGTTTTTAATTAGTTACGATCGGGAATGTCACCCGGGTACAGTTTCCGATAAAAGGGGTCATGGAATGCATAAATTTCCCTCGCATAAGTACCACCTGATTATCATATATGATAATCCAGTCCCGTCATTAATGCATCGATTATAATAAATTTTAATGGCGCACTGGATCGACTGTACTATTCATAGTGTATTAATTATTAAGCAAATATAATTTGCCAGGTCTACGGTTTTAATTTCATTTGCATAGTAATTTATTTTGAATGCAATTTCACACGGTGTCCGTAACTTTAATAAACTAGTTGCCAGTTGAGATTAGACCGAAAAATTTGTCGTATTTAACAATTGCTAATTAAATTGTAAACTGCAAATCCGGATTAAGCCCGCTTGACCTGTCTTGAATTGCTGCTAGGTAAACTATGATGTATATAAGCTGAAATATTATTAAATTAACCACACAATGAATTGGAAAGTGAGTGATATTTCTGTACCCTACGAGAAGGTCGAAGACGAGCAAAAACCACCAAAGAAGGTTGGACGATTTTTCCAGAGGGTTGTTAAAATTTTCAGTAGTGACAAGAAGAATAATTATAATAAGATTACAATAAAAGAAACGTAATGGTTAAATTTATGTATTTTTATTTTTATACATGTCCTGGCTTATTATACACATGTCCTGGCTTATTATACACATGTCCTGGCTTATTATACACATGTCCTGGCTTATTATACACATGTCCTGGCTTATTATACACATGTCCTGGCTTATTATACACATGTCCTGGCTTATTATACACATGTCCTGGCTTATTATACACATGTCCTGGCTTATTATACACATGTCCTGGCTTATTATACACATGTCCTGGCTTATTATACACATGTCCTGGCTTATTATACACATGTCCTGGCTTATTATATTTTTGAAATCGCCGATTGATTTAGTCGATTGATATCTTATTTTGACATTTTCCTTCTTCGAAATATTTCTTTTAAACTTCTTAGAAGTCCAACCCAAATTGAAGAAATATTACGTTAATTTAGTATTAACGGACAAATACAAATATATTCAAAGCAAAAGCAAAGTTTCTCATTCATTTAAAACAACAATCAATAAATATTATTGATACACTTCAAGACATTTCATTTGAACAACCTTAAACTCAAATTCAAATATCAAAACACAAATGTTTTTTATTGATCACAATTAAAAGTATTTTTGACATGTCATTATAACTTAACCACAATAATAAAGAATATGCCAGCTGTTTTGATGATGTTCCAGACCACCAAGTGAGCCTGACCCATTTCAGCATCTATTTACGTACAACCCAGTAACTGTTATCATTTATAAACACCATGCAATGTGCCCCTGTAAATCAAGTTAATAAACGTGTACACAAAATGTTGGATATGTGTCTTCGTTATTGCACATTCTATATCAAAACTTCGTAAGTGATTTACGAGTGTCAGTAATAGATATAAATTGTTCAACTGGTGTTTTTTACAGTTGATACAATTGAAAGAAATCGGAGCCAACTTATTAATTTCAGGTCACGAGTGTTTGCCATATGGTAACTCAATCCCCCCATTCCCGACCATCGTTTAATGGTCGATTTTCGATTAGGATAAAACCTTTAACATAGACACAATCGCTTTCATCTAACCTGTATCGAATTGCTATTAAAAATATCTGTTCTATGGATCGGAGCTTATATCCTATTTCTGAAAAATTTACAGCCCTTGTTAAGATCTTAGATACACGTGACGTTTATTGGTTTCGTTCGACGGAAAACGAACAACGTTACCAAAGACCTTAGAAACTCGTTTCAAATTTGAAACCCACTACCGAAAATCCAAACGTTGGTCGAATAAAAAAAAATGCGAAAGGTCCATGCGAAGAACAAAGGAGGTAATTAATTTGGACGGCTGTCCCGTCGTACACGAGTCTTTGCACATCGAGCCGGATTTTGAGGTCCGAATTTTACAGTTCGAGCACGGCCTTGTTTGTAGGTGTGGCGTGGCGGAGTTCCGAATTATGCCCAGTTGTATGCGCGACGGGAACGCAATTATCTCGAGGGACTACAACCATGTTAGTCTTGTAAAATCTATAGGACAATTAAATAAATCAAAAACTCGGCTGAATATTTTATGTTGGTGCCTTTTATTTAACGCGGTATAAATTTGTTGGCGTTCCCGCAACATTTTATTGTTCAGCTCTTTGTTTTCTTTATGCGTTCGTATATTTTACGATTTTTACGCTGTTTGTCAAAGGTGCTGATCGTAAAAGGATGCTGACACTGCGTGATTATTAATTGGTGCGCCGTGCCCTCTACGTCATGCCAACAAGTCTATGTCGTCACAAAATAAATCGTAATCTTCAATATTTATTATCATTTTCCAAAATATACAACTTGCTTTTTTAAAATTGTTAAAATTCAGTTATTAATTCTTTTTGAAGGTAACGAAATGTGGTGTGACACCCCTTTCAAATTATTTTACTCTAGCACAAAAGAACCTCAAAATTTCCTATATACCTATTTTTTCAAAAAAGTCTTCAAAAATAGCACGTTAAAAAAAAGAAATAGAAACCTAACCTAACCTATTTTTTTCAAAAAAGTCTTCAAAAATAGTACATTAAAAAAAGAAATAGAAACCTAACCTAACCTATTTTTTCCAGAATGTTTATCAAAATATTTTCTAAAAAAAAAAATTATCACTAACGTTATGTTTCATTTTTGAATTTTGTAATTTTTATTAGACTTAATACTTTTTTAAATAATCTACTTTTAAAATACCCTATTATTCTTATTATTATTAATAATAATAATTTACGAAAAATTGAAAATTTCAAATTTTTAACATCCCGTTTTAGACATATTTTACCATAAACAGATAAATTTATGTTTATCAACTGAATTTACTCAAAGTTTACGAGATATCCATTGGCGTTAATTATTTGTTTCTACTTATATCAGATATTTTTGGAATTTTATGATCTATTATATTTAAAAAAATTCTTTAGTTTTTGTTATTATGTAAATATTTGAAAAACTTTTTTAAAATATTTACAAATTTGGAAAAAAAAAAACAAAAACTTTTAATTAATAAATGTGTTCACAAAAATTTCCAGATCTCAAAAAACAGCAATTTTTCAAATTTAAGATTAATTTTTTTCTAAGAAATTTTACTTTTTTTCTTGATCAAAATATATTATTTAATGCTCCGAAGAGTCTTTTCCATTTTTTATAGCCAAAAATTGGTGGAGGTTCAACGTTAAACTAAAGGTAATTTGACACCCCTTTGCAATTTTTTTTGTCTCAAAAGCTCAAGAGGACTTCAAAATTTGAGACAGGATAAGTAAAATACTAGATTGTGTCTGAGTAATTTGATAAGTTCGATGCTTCTGTACTATTAATTTTAATCAAAATTCCACCCTACACCTAACATAATTTAACACCCTTGTACAATTATTTTACCCTCGTACAAAAAGACTTAAAACTTGAAGCTGGATATGTAAAACAGCAGATTGTGCATATCTTCGATGCTATCCGACAAATCTATGAATAACTAATATAAATCACAAAAAAAACATAATCTTTAAGATTTATTACGTATTTTCTATTGCACGCAGTTTTCATTTCAAAAAGTGAAGATGTTAGTTCATTTTAAAATATTCAACATTAAGATAAACGTGATTTGAAACCCCCATGTCGTTATTTTGCCCTTGTACAAGAGAACATTAAAATTTAAGACAGGATATGCAAAATACGAGATTGTGTCTTTGAGTAATTTGTTGTCTTCGATGCTATTCGAAGAAATCTATGAATAAATAATACAAGTCACAAAAAATCAAAATCTTCGAGATTTATGACACTTTTCCAATGTACATTTGCATTTTAAAAGTATTTAAAATTCAAATATTAATTCATTCTTAATCAAAATTCCACCCTGCTCCTAAGGTAATTCAACACCCCTGTGCAATTATTACCCTCGTACAAAAGACTTAAAATTTGAGACGGGATGTGTAAACACCAGTTTGTGTCTTTGGTTAATTTACATTAAGGTCATAAAATATTTTGATGGACCGATCAAACGCAAGATTGCGTCATGTTTTATTCAATCGTCTCTCCTAAGGTGTTTGTTTTATGTACGATCCGATTTTACGGTGTCATTTATGTATCCTTCCTCCATTTCTTATGATCGCATCACAATTATTATTACGTGGCCACAAAGCAAATGACACTTTAAAAAATTGTTTTCCTAACCGTTATTGACTCATAAGTTCGTGGTAGTTTGACCAATTACCTGTTTCTTGTATGGATTACTTCCAAGTAAAGCTGCGGTTTCGATAAAACCGTGAAACCAATGAGAAATGACTACTGTTATGACACTTGGACAGATAATAAATGTGTTAATAAGCCGCAAAATTTATCAAGTATAAAAAACAATTTCGCCGGAATTAATCCATATTAGTGTGGCCCACTATTAATTTCGTAGCCGAGGTGTCAAATAACATGTAAAACTATTAGTTTCTGTCATTGCGGTCGTATAATTTGACTATTTTACGTGCAGGTAGATGGAATTTTTCTAGGAAGAGTGAAATCTAAATTACCGATCATTGATAAATTTTTGTTTGGGTATCGGCTACATTGTTATGTATTGGTTCAAGTATCCTGTGGCTTTCCGATTATGTTATTCAAATTTGTCCGAATTTGGGGGTTCCATAATTTATTTTATCAATCAACCACGAGATGTTATCTTTGCATATAATAGATAATTTGAGTGAATTATACTTCATAAATTATTTATCCACAAAGGTCAATAAAATTATTATCGATTGAAAGTTTATTCCTTCGGGCCCGACACAAATATATATTTATTTTATATAGTCACTTCAAAACAAGAAATCTTCAATAACTACAAGGTCAATTTCAAAAAATTATATAATAACATGTTGCTTATTAATAATTTTTATATATCACTTTCCATTCTTTATCAAGATTCTATTTTTATTACAATAAATAATTTATATTGATACATGAATTACTTATTTGGAAAGATCAATAAAAATATTTTCGATTTTATGTATCTTAAACTAATATTATATTTTGTTTTATTTTTATCTAAAGAGCCAATATAAATTAAAATTTTAATAAAATGGTTGTTAATTGTCATTCACAAAAAACTTATTTGATAATTCCAATTTTTTGTGTTTCATAATTTATTTATTCATGAGGGTCAACAAATTGATAATGGACTGAAAGAATTTTTTTTGTTCTGTTCCTTTTGAAAGATAATTTGTCCCTAAGCAAGAAATTTTCAACCACTCAACCGGGGGATTATAGTTTTTACATAATCGCACTTTTCGAAAATATCTCGGAAGAAGCGCATAATAAAGTTTTGGTGACAGTTATAAAGAAGATTTAATGTCAGCTTAAAATAATGAGAGCTTCACCGAACAGATTATACTCACAATTAAAGACGAAATCCCTCTTTAATTTTGTATTAAGCCCTGAATATCTGACAGATATAAACAGATTCATGCATTCAACTCATGATTTATAGGTACTGAAGGCACAACCAGACCGTAAAACGACATGGAATACACATTTAAACCGTATCAAACGTATTTTGATAACGTTTAAAACCAATTTATTTAGAGCAATGCACTGTGTACGATTTAAATTAATTGCTTTTGAAAAATACTATTAAGATGATTTACATATCGGTCGGATAAACGTGCATGTTCTAATGAGTAACTGTACAACTAAAGGATGCGAAGTCGTTTCTAAACTGTCGGACGATCATTGGTCAAAAAGTTTATGCGTGTTGTATCCGAACAGGTCGGATACAGGAAGACGAAACAACACCGATAAATTTAATAAATAAAACAGCGTTTGAAGTTGTCAAAAGTCGATAAGGACTTATTTTTAAGTTGGCCGCTAAATTACGGCGGTCGCCCGGTTGATTTATCGACGTGTTTGTCCCATTTTTGCCGGATAAATGTATTTCTAGGGACGCACAATTTCCTTAGGTAATTTACATATATCCTTGAGATATATCTTTTTCTGGACGTTTGAATGGTATCAAAATAAACAAATGTATTTCGCGATTAAAAGAGGAAACTTCTGGCCACATAAATTCCGAGTAAACGACGGCCAGATTCCCTCGGGCACAACCGTACTTTTTTTCTCAGCAATTATTCGCGATGCTTTACTATTATTCGGACGTTTGCTTTCGAGTGACCCAAAAAATCATGCTGATTTATTAGTTTCTATTCATTTTGTCAATTTGTTTATTTATAAATGATTATTTTTTAAATTAATAACTTCTAACAAAACTGAAATATATATATGATCTTCCAATTTGCTTCATGGATTACCCTTTCTTAAAAAGTAAAAGTAGAAGTAGGTAAAATTATTGATATTTTAGAAAAACTTGTACTATATTTTCAGTTTTCAATTTATAATCAGTTATAATTTAAAAACAATTATCTTCAGTAATCAAAGTATTCGCAATGTAAGCCTTTTTACGTCTTTAAAACAAATTTCATAATACGATTGGTATTATTTTAGAAAACCAGTACTGTATTGTCAATTTTCTTTCTTTTTATACTCTTCCAATTATTTAATCTTTCTTGAAACGTTAAATTTTATAATAGATTTGTTAATATTTTAGAAAACCAATACTATATTTTCAGTTTTTATAATTCGTCCCTTTTCTAATCTTTCAATTTGCTAAAACTCAAAAACAGTATTATTAAGTAAACAAAGACTTCGTCATTTAAATCAGTTTGCATCTTTAAAAAGTCAAATTTCCTAGTACTGGTGTTATTTTAAAAAACCAATACTATATTTTCATTTTTTTTTACTTCTAATCTTTGAATCTTCTTTATAGTTTAATCTTTCTTGAAAAACCAAATTTCAAAATATAATTGGTATTATTTTATAAAACCAGTTTTGTATTATCAATTTCATTTCTTTTTATAATCTTCCAATTTGTTTCGTGATATAATCTTTCTTGAAAAGTTAAATTTCATCGTAGAATTTTTGATATTTTATAAAATCCATATTATATTCTCGCTTTTTAAAGTTATTTCTTTTCTTAGCTTCCAATTTCCTAAATCTCAAAACTAGTTTTATTCAGTAAACAAAACCTTTGTGATTTAAACCATTTTGGTGATATTTTAGAAAACTAATACTATGTTTCCATTTTTCTTTCAACTTCTAATCTTTCAATCTGCTTCATAGTTTAACCCTTCCTGAAAAACTAAAGTATAATTGGTACATTTTAGAAAATCAGATTTATACTATCAGTTTTTTTCTCTTTCTTTTTATAATCTTCCAATTTGCTTTGTGGTTTAACCTTTTTTGAAAAGTTAAATTTAATAGTACAATTGTTGAGATTTTAGAAAACCAATACTATATTTTCAGTTTTTTTTTTAATTTATCCCTTTTCTAATCTTTCAATCTGAAAATTTCAAAAACAGTTTTCTTAAGGCAACTGTGATTTAAATCATTTGGCATCTTTAAATTTCAAATTTCATAATTGAATTGAGGTTTTTTTAGAAAACCAATACGATATTTCCAATTTTGTTTTTCTTCTAATCTTTTAATCTTTTTCATAATTTAACTTTTCTTGAAAATACAAATTTCAAAGTATAATTGGTACTATTTTAGAAATACAATATTATATTATTTATTTTCTTTCTTTTTGTAATCTTCCAATTTACTTTATTGTTTAACCTTTCTTAATAAATCAAATTTCATAATAAAATTGTTGTTAAATTAGAATATTTTCAGTTTTCAATCTTCTTACAGTGAATTTCGTGACATCTTTCAGAGAAGGATTGTTGTTATTATAGAAGATTAATACTGTATTTTCAATTTTGTATTTATTATTTTTTTATCTTCGAATCAGGTAAATTTTAAAAGCAATTTTCTTAAATAAACAAAGTCCTGGTGAATTTCATAGTAACTTTGTTATTCTTTTGGAAGACTTTCCTGATTTAACTTAAGTTCACACCTTGGAAAAGTCAAATTTCATTGCAACCCCAATCAATAACTCCTGCAATAAACCATGTAAGATTCCTGCAAACAGCGCCGTAATCGCACAGGACACGCATGCAAAAAAAAGAACGTTGACGTGCCGGGAAAAACCGCGTGCATGTGATAAAACTATAACGAAAAGACAAATATTTATTTGACGGAATTAATACTTGCGGAGTGCGGTGTTTTTGTTCGAAATAATTTTTTCGCACTGACATTAGATAGCGGGACACATCGATCATAAAGAAATATTCGTAGTGCGATCCGTATCTTTTTAAATGACACAATTAATTTTGCGAGCCGCACGCAAGGGTTAAATAACTTGTATCCTTAATACAATTAATATATTCTGACGTTCGGGGCGAACATACGGACTTACAAACATTAAAAATAACGCGCGTTATCGCACAAAATAAACCAGCAAAACAAATTGTCCCGTGTTTACTGCATCTTGATTTTAAATTAATTGATAAGGTCTCGAGGACTCGGCCGCATAAATATTTACAGATGCGTAATGAGACCCTGATTTACATAAGTCAAGTGTATTAATGGCTTACTTAATCATTAGTATTTTTTTCCGATCGGATTTTGATCTGTATTTCGTCTCAACTTTTATGATGTGACAAATGGTAATTAATGGAGACGGATTTTCAATCCCACGCACTTAAAAACATAATTAAAACTGTGTTAGTCTAGTGCCTGTAATAAATAACGATTATCAAAACATAAACAAACTACGATGACGGTCTTTTTAGAGCCTTTTGTACATTGTTCCCGAATTTGAAAGTGTGGGCTAACTTTTGTGCCGCATCATCACGACCTTTGTCTATGTACACGGGCCAAAATTATTTATAATTTATATTTTGAATATATTATGCATTTTGTGACCGTATAAATGGGCTTTTAATGTTCATTTGTCAGGAACTAGTTGAAGGCACAATAGAACTGAACCGTCTACGGGACAGAAGGTCTGTTCTTGTCCACCCGCATGAAATTTATGAATGCGTTGTCTTGATCGAGGACCTTTTCAAAAATAACGTTGTGGTGTTTGTATAACGAACATATTTTAGTAAAAAACATTATAATCAGTAGGGAATTATTGTTTATGGTTGTCTTAATATAGTTTTTCTGACTTTTAGTTATTTTTATTTACTATTATATTATATGTAATAGAAACTATAGGTGTAGCAGTGGTCATAATTACACAAGATTACAGAATGAAGAAATTGAAATTTGAAATATTATATATTGGTCTCGTAAAATAACACAATCCTTTTCTGAAGGATGTCATGAGAATTAAATCACCAAGTCTATATTTATTTAAGAAAATTAATTTTTAAATTTATCAAATTGCAAGACTAGAGAAAAAAAAATAAAAAATTGAAAGAATAGTATTGGTCTTCTACAATAACAACTATTCTATTATGATATCTGACTTTTCATATATTAGATGTAACAAAGGAAAAAATATCAAATCTATCTTTATTTAAGAAAATTGATTTTGAAATTTATTACATTAGAAGATTGGAGAAAGGAGGAAGAAAAAATTGAAATATAGCATTAAAATAATATTGTTTTAATATAGTTTTTGTGGTGTAGTTGTTATTCTAATTTACTGTTAAATGTAATAGAAATTACAGGTGAAGCTGTGGTCATTATTACAGAAGATTAGAGACTGAAGAAATAGAAAATAGAAATAATACAATCCTTTTCTGATGGATGTCGTAAGAATTAAATCTCTATATAAGTCTATATCTATTTAAGAAAATTAATTTTCAAATTTATCAAATTGCAATAATAGAGAAAGAAGAAATAGAAAATTGAAAGAATAGTATTGGTCTTCTACAATAATAACTATTCTATTATGAAATCTGACTTTTCTTATGTTAGATGTAACAAAGGATAAAATATCAAATCTCTGTTTATTTAAGAAAATTGATTTTGAAATTTATCAGATTAGAAGATTGGAGAAAGGAGGAAGAAAAAATTGAAATATAACATTAAAATAATAATCGCATACTATAGTTTTTGTTTGGTATTTTAGAATAACAATTATTGCATTACGAAATCTCACTTTTCTTAGATGTAACAAAGATTAAAATACCAAATCTCTATTTATTTAAGAAAATTGAGTTCGAAATTTATCAAATTAGAAGTTTAGAGAAATAAGGAAGGAGAAATTATAACATACTATTAGTCTTCTAAAATAATAACATTTCACTATGAAGTTACTTCTCATAAAGAGTTAAAACACCAAATTAATTGCAATTTAGAAGGTTTGAAGATTAATCTTTAAAATATTTAAGATGTTCTGAAACACTAATAAAGAAATTTTAACTATTTTTTATTTTCTGATGTTCCATTTTGAAAAACCCTTCTTCCGTCTGTTGGAATGATGGAAAACGTAGAAATTAATATGGAGGGAATGAACATTTCCTATGAACAATTTGATTAAAATCATTTTAGCAAATCCCATAAGTAAAGCCTCTTTGACACCGCTCATAAAAATCCCGGAGTAGATGATTACTTCGCGCCATCAAAGCTTAACAAACCAAACACACGGAATAGTCATTTTATAAATCCTCATATTTTTGTATCGCGATTGGCTAAGCTTAATCACCGTTTTATATGTTCCCATTATTCACAATTTCGCGTAGGCAGCCAGTGAATAATAAGCCGAGTGCACAGGAATCATACGAGGATCGTTAAAACACTTTATTTACAGGGTAAAGAAATATTAGCGCGTAGCACATAGTTTAATTGATGGAGACTGCTGCAAAATCTCCGGCTCCTCGACTCCAATTACTTTTGAATCTACCGGCGGCTTTTTTCTACCACGAGCCCGTTGACAAATTACTAATGAGCTCGCCAATAACTTACCAGCTGAATTCATTATTTTCTATGTGTTGCGCGCCTGTTTAACAAGTTCCTCGCTTATTGATTGCGGATCCGTTTTGGGCTAGTCGAGTTATTCTCGTTAAACCGTTTCAGGTGCATTTTTTGACTGAAATTACGCTGAAACCAGATCGTAAACCGATATAAATATGAAATTGCTCATTAGAACGGCATGAGGTCGTTTAATGCATCGCCGTAAATATTTATGAGTGGAACAAGGATCGAAAACAATAAAATTTCGTCGGGGCGAACAATTAAAGGTCGTTGCCTGCCTTCTCCGACACGGACAATACTCGAGGTGTGGCTGAAACTTATAGTTCACTTTTAATGTTGTCACACATGATGTCGTGTGTGTGTGTCTTCTGGTGTTCCTGCTCGGGACACTGACAGAGAGTAATGTTCCTGCACTTGTCCGACCACAAGCTTGCACTCCCCTGTGGAAACGGTAGTAGTGGATATTTGGATTTGCGATAAGAACTATTTTTTTTTTTCGTTGGACGTTCGCCTGGTGTAATTTATTTAAAACACATCTTTGACACACATGGTGCGAAGCACGAGCCAGGCATTCAAACGAAACAAACAAAAAGGAAATTAGGATGGCCATTGTAACCTTATGTACACCCACAAGTTCATTTATAAAGTGGCGTAATATTTTTGTATGCAAATACATCGACCGTCATAAAAGAAGGGTGTAACGTTTTTTTTATTTATTCCCAGCACCATCCTTAAAAAGCATCGGCGATTAAAGTCATTTTGTACAAGTGGGATGATTTCCTCTTGTGTTTGTGTTCGTTAATGATTATGTTAAACATTTCAGTCGCGGCTTTCATCCGACACGGATACAGAAACATATAAAATGTTAACACATTTGTTTAGTCATTGTGCAAGTGTTCGAATTATTTAGATTGTTTGGTGAAGATTTCGTCTAAATCCGGTCGTGTTTTACATTATTTAAACAGTATTTCTAACAAAATAAACAAACAAATAGAATGATGACATTTGAATGTTTGATTAATGTTTAGTCAAACCAGATGGAACAGATACATTTATATATGTACACGCTGTATAACAGTATATAACAGTGTGAAATTAATTTGCAGAATTAAATAAATATGACAACAATCCTCAAAATTACAATATGAAATGCCTGTTTGACAAATAACTCAATTAAACCTTTGTCGAATGTCACAAAACTAAAACAAAATTCTCATGACATGAATGCAGTTTTGTGCTTATTGAACTTTAAATTGATACGTTACAGAATTTTCAAACTTTCAACAACCTCCTTTCTATACAAATAGCGAATAAAACTTTTCGATATATTCCTCTTAAAATTGTATTACACGCGATGCCATCAATGTTCCATCTACGAACAAATCAAAGAGATCTTACCATTATTTCAGTTTCTGTTCTGCAATGTTGATATTTGTTGTTTTAAAATAAAATTGAATGTTTCCCTTACAGTTTCACAATATCATTAAAATCCAAGTGTTGCAAATTATAAAACAAAACCGAATAAAGTCTGCATACAACAGTACAATAATTGCATCGTTTATTTATTCAGTATGGACTGACAAGCAATATTGACTTGGTTTGTTTATATGCAATTAGAGTCGTTTGAGTCCCGGTCGAGATGGACCAACATCATATTAACATACAAATTAATCAGAACCAATCAATTCGCCTATGAACAGGGGACAAAAAACAAACAGGACGGCGGCTGTATTCGTATCATTTACATCTATGTTAATTATGTTAAAGTTTGTCAATTTGCGCTGCGAAATTCGATTTTAATTGCGGTTCTTCAAGTTTCAAACGGTTTTTTCTACGTTTGGGATCTACTGTCGTCAACAGATTACCCGCCATTCCGACAAAAAAAATGGACCTTTTTATAATCATATTATTATGATTTTAATTAAATACAGCTAGAGATTTTAATTGTCGAGAATTCTCATAAAATACTATTAAAATGTAAAAATTCATAAATCTCAACATATATACGATTTAATAACTATAATTAAAATACTTCGGAAATTAACGTAACTCATTAGAACAGTATAATTTAAATGTTTTAAAAGCTTTCGTAGTATTAAGAGTTATTAAGATGTAATTATATTTATAAGTTGCAATTATTAGAAACTAGAACAAGAAAATGCATTTTGCTCTTAGGTTTACCACTTTTATCTTGGAACAACCAATAATTAAAAGATTTGCGTACCAATGAAAAGGCTCATTAACATTTTTATTAAAACAAGCAATTAAAACTAACAAGCAAAGGTGCAATAAATAAAATAAATATGTAAATTGAGGCCAAATTCGTTAATTTATTTGATTTATAATCTAACTAACTTACATATTTGTTTTCATGCGAATGATTTATACATTATATAATAAAAAAATCAATTAAAATTATAATATACAAAAGCCTATTACAGTTTCCTATTAAAGAACCTTAACCGTAACCGGTCTTTATTTGGTATTCTGTCTCTAAATAGCCATAAATTTCGTTTATTGTTACTAAATGACATCTGATACATAATATTTCAGGGTTTTATTTACATAATTAAAATATTAATTTATTACAGTTCATATTTCTGTATTAATTCAAACTGTAAAAACTGATTTATGAACAAGTGTCTTTCGTGTGTTTCAGATTGTTCATCAACATCAATATTTACTGGGGTACTAAAATTTTATATGAGACAATTTGTCACTTTTATACAAGAATTTAAATTATAGAAGTTTTAATCACATATAAAAATGTACATTAAAAATTATATAAAATAATAGAATAATGTGAATTAAATTTTATTGAGAAATATGTGTTTAAATAAAAAGTATGATGTTAAGAATTTCAAATTATAATATGTAATTCCATTTTAAAGAACTAAATAGAATTTTTATTATAGAACATTTCTCAAACAACTCCAAAACTAATTATATAGTAATAAAACACATTATTTAATTTTTTTATAATTATTGTTTATTTGATTTTTCAACTATTATATCTCAGCATTTCCAAACTTTTTTCCATGACTGTATATATAAAGTATGTACTCTGAAAATTATATAAAAAATAAAATTAATTAATTTAAAATTAAAAAAAAATGAATTATTTTATGAAATATTATATGTGAGTAACAAAAATGTGTTTAAATACAAAAGAATTTCAAATAATTTTAAATTGATTAAAAATTAAAAACTTATAATATTTAATTCCATTTTAATAGACAAAAATAAAGTTTTTATTTTAACATATAACAGAAATATAATATTTGTCAAAAAACTCAAATGTTTTAGTAACAAATTTAAGAGTAGAGTTTAAATTACTTTAAAAATCCTTAGAAAATTCAAAAATAGTTAATCTTTTAATGTTAAAAAAGACATTGAATCGAAAGATTTTTAACCGATAATGATCCATCATTTCAAAAGACAAAAATATAGTTTTTATTGTGTAATTCAAGGAATATCGTTTTATAAATAGCTTAGTAATTTGACCATGGAAAGGCAATCTATTCACAACGATCGAATGAATATTCCGGGAGACTTTAGAATCACCCCCGATAAAAATCTCACGAACGCGGATTATTTAAAAGTGTAATCTTTCACGGCGCACAAAAGCGGGGGCGGCGTAACAACCGTCCCGAGCTCGTTCTATACGGTCCCGATAAAAATAATCTTCGCCGTCGAGTCGATCATTCCATATGAAATCCAATATTGCATTAGGGCCGATCGTCCAAGATGGGAATCAGACAAAACAAGACGTGTATTCAAACAACCTTTTTAAAGCGATGCTCGCCCATTTCGGCGCTGTCTTTGCATAAGAATGGTCCCATTCAAATATATCGACGTTAAACATTTTGAAGTTCGGAATGTACTTTTTACACCGGGACGGGTATTTGAATATCGAACGGGAGAACCCGGTTCCTGTGGGAAATAAACGCGGAATCGTCGTCCAAACAATGGTGACGCCGATAACGTCGCTCTGGTACACATTTTTACTGGTCACAACTTTTTAATAGACGTAACTAAATTAGATGTCTTTACGTGAACTTAATTAACAGTGAGTATTAAAAATAATTTAAAAAGTATAAATTGGATAATAAAAATAAAGTGGCGAATCCAGGATAAATTAGAATAATTAACTTTTATTAAAAAAAGTTCATAATCATTCAAACCATAAAAAACTGTTGTTGCATATGAAAAATCTAACTAATTAAAAAATTATGGTGTTTTTTACCCTTTTCAGGTTCAGAATTTTTAAATAGAACCGGCGGTACGAGAATGGGGTTAACAGGAAATAAATTTTAAATGCACCCAACATAGATTATTAGCTTTGTGCGCCGCGTGCCCTTTTTTAAATCTACCTGCTCGTATATGTTAATCTATTATTTTTGTGTGTCAGAAAACAATTAATTGAAAAAGGGCCCGAATAATAAAAACTAAACACGAGGGATAATTTATTCAAATATTCAGAGTTATTTACTTTGTATTTCAGTATTAATTTATTGTAAATTGGATGTAAAATACATAATTTTTAACTTGATATGGAACAATAAACTGTATAAAATTCATTTTATATTTCAAATAAACACATCAGCCTTTATATGTAGAATTATTTATTATTTATATAGGAATAATTAAAATATAAATTAAATGTAAAATTTATTTTTAATTTAAATGGAAACAGTCACTAAATTAAATATTGGATTTATCGTTCATTTCATCTAAAATAGAAAACTTTTTCTATTAATAGAATTTGTATTTAACTCTATTTTACGTATTAAGAATGCATTACACATAAAACCAACTAAAAACTGTTGACATATTGACAAAATGATGCAAAATTTAAAAATCTAATTAAATAAAAGTTATTTAAATTGAAAAAATTAAAAATATTATAAAAAAGACAGTAGTAGTATTAAAAATTAATAATATATTGATATAGTGATATAAATTTTAACAATCTAAAGAAATAAAGTTTAAAATGTATAAAAAACTAATAAATATTAGAAATAATACCATCAAATATATATTTCAACAATTTTTAAAAATTAAAAGCAAAAAAAGTGAAATAAATTATCAATAAAACACGTCATTTAAATAGAAAATATTAAAAATATTGTAAAAAGGACATAAATCCATAATAATGAAATGAAATAAAATCTATAAAATATGATAAGTAAATTAAAATGGTTATTACAAATTAAAAAAATGTATATTTTGAATCAAAATTCAATTAACAAATTCAAAAATTGTTCATTTAATATAAAATAAAAAACTTTTTTCAATTAATAGAATTTGTATTTTGCTCTATTTTACATATAAAAAATTCATTATTGTCAACTGCAATTAAAAATTAGTAACATATTGATAAAATGATACAAGTTTTAATAATCTAAAGAAATAAAAGTTTTCAATGAATAAAAAATAATAAATTTAGAAATAATACCATCAAATACAATTCATCAATTTTTAAAAATTAAAAGAAAAAAGAAATAAATAAACTTTCAATAAAACACATTATTTATAATGAAAAAAATAAAAATATAAAAAAGACAAAAATTCGTAACATAAAAAATAAATTAAATATAACATAAATAATTAAATGAAATAAAAACAATAAAATATATTAACTAAATTAAAATAATTTTTACAAATTAGACAAAATGTATAAACTGTATTTTTGGTTAAAAATCAATTAACAATTACAAAAATTATTCATTTTAATTAAAATAAAAAACTATTAATTTGTATTTTTTTCTATACTGCGTTTTATTCTTGAAAGAATTTGAATATTGTAAAAATCTAAAGAAATAAAAAGTTTAAAATATATATAAATAATAAATCAAAAATAATACCGTCAAATATAATTCATTAATTTTAGGAAATAAATGAGAAAAAATAATTAAATTATCAATAATTCACATTATTTAAATTGAAAAATATAAAAATAAAACAAAATCCATAATAATTAAATAACTATAAAATATAATAACTAAATTCAAATTTATTTTAGGATAAAATTCAGTTAATAAATACAAAAATTGTTCTCAAACATAAAAATGTGTAATTATTAAATCATGTTGTTAATGAAAGATTTTTACAGCATTAACTCGAATTATTGGAGCATCCCAAGAAAGTGTAACAAAGTAAATTTGGTCCGAAAGAGAAATGAGAAGGCATTGTTTCCTTTGCAAAGTCATATTTCCTTTGTTCCACACTGATATTTCCCTAACACAGAGCATTAGTTCCACAGATTATTAAATCTAATGAATCATAATTTCGCTTGTTGTTCGATGAACCGAGATTGTAATTGAGTTGATGGTACAGAATGAGGAAAAATTGAATTACAAAGTTAATTAATACTGTGTAAATAAACTAAATCACTGCGTTTTTTATAATTAAATGACTTTATGCAACGCGAAAGGCAAAATACCGGAAATTGTAATTACAAAATATAGAGGCAAATTGTTTTAGCTGAAAATTCTCTTTGCATTTTCACGTTCTTATATAATTTATATGGTAGAAAGATATTTAGTAGTATTAATTTAATTTATTTCAATTTAGGTTAATGTTGTATGTAAAAAACTGATTGATTTCCTAAGTTTAAAGCTAACGACAGAATATATATTAAAATGGAAAAATAATTTATAGCAATCAAAATGTTTTTATTCGTTAATTTAATAAAGTGAAGCAGCATTAAACTGAATAACAATAAAGTAGTACATAAAACAGGAAATTTATTGAAATAACCCACATTTAGCTTAAAATCGAGCATCTGTTCAAGATTAGACAAAAATTTCCATCCCGATTCGTCTATCAATCGCTTCGAAACAGATTAACAGGAAACGAACTAATTTTTCGTAAAGCACATGCCTCTCGTCCGATTTATAAATAGATTTTTGCTGACTTTATAGTTCGAATTTCATCCCTCCATTTTCCCTTCCTCAAGCTATGACCTTTTATTGCCATCGGAACACTTTGGTTTCCGGCTCGTTTCAAATGCATTTGGAGGATCCGTTGTTTTTATCGTTTTGTTGTAAATATTTGTTGTGCATGATAATTTTATTTAAAAACACTTGTGTGTTTAACGGAACTAATTTAGTTCCCGGTTTAAATTTATTTGGGCATTAATTTTATATAAATATGGTCAGTATACATATTAAAATATTTAACGCTTTATTTACATATAATTTATTGAAAATTTATTTTATGAATCGTGCGTTATCTATTATGTTTCAATGCGTTTTATCTTATATCAACATAAACAAAACCGTAGTAATTAATTATGGTAATTTGTTTGTATGTGCGCTAAAATACGATCGATATTTTTAATTTACCACATAATGTGTGTGTGTTAAAATATTAATAATATTAAAATTTTAAATAAACCGACAGTAATTTATTAAATTAAAATATACACGGAATAATTTATTAATTTATTATGCATATAATTTATGAGAATGGAAATAATTCACTTTACATCATTTATTGCTACCAATTTGTACACATATTTATTATCCTAAGTTGAAAAATAATTTTCTCTAGTTAATTAAGACACAACTAAGGAATTTATTACGTCAAATCGTCCTGATATTTTTACAACCTACAAAATCGACGCCTATAAATTCCACAACCGTGTATCCATTATTATTAATCGAACAATCTGAATGATGAGCATAATACGGTCTTTTGTATGGAATTCACACGCCATATGCCACATCTTGTCCGTGAGTTAAGTTATAAAAATAAAACTGTCAGTCTAAAAGTATAAAAGAAAAAACTTTCCGTATTTGGCGAATGAATGAAACTTCAGTTATGGATTTTAATTTTATGCGTAACGCATGACAATAAATTCCGCGTTTATGGCTTGTTAACATGTCAAATGTTAGGAAATTGATTACTTGGAAATTTTTTTATTTTTAATTAACGATTTTATGTTTTTTACTATTTGTAAATTGCTTATTTTATATGTATTTTACAACTAGTTTATGTAAATTATTTCATTCTAATAATTTGATGATTGTATGATGTTAACAAGTAAAGCTTCGAAAATATTTAAAAACAATATATTTTTTTTAACGGGTACACAATTTTTTCTAGCATTTTTAATTTTACCACCAAGTTTTTTAAAAATTGTTAGTATTGCATAAAACCAAATTTTTTAAGAATAAAAGAGTTTTTGTAGATTATTTAATTTTTATCTTTTTTATGATAATATTTTAAGTTTGCAAGTTCAATTTTCAGAAGAAGATTTTATATATTTTAAAAGTAAAAATATAATATATCAATTTCTTGAATATATCTTTAATCAGTTTCTTCTTCTCTTAACATCTCTGAATTGATCAAAGTCTGCTTTAGTTTCGCTTTCAGACCTGAGCACAATGAAGATTTTTGGAGATTGTGGGCATTATACGAAACAAAATGTTTTAAGAATTAATATGTTTAAAAGATTTTTTGTATATTCTTTAATTTTTAGCTTTTTTATCCTTTCTCTTGCATGAATGTTAGCAATTGTCAATGTGATAATATTTTTAATCTTCCAGGAGGAGATTTTATATATTTTAAAAGTAAAAATATAATATATCAATTTCTTGAATATATCTTTAATCAGTTTCTTCTTCTTTTAACATCTCTGAGTTCATCAAAATCTGCTTTAGTTTCCCTTTCAGATCTGAACACAATTAAGTTTTTTTGGAGGTTGTGGGCATTATACGAAACAAAATGTTTTAAGAATTAATATGTTTAAAAGATTTTTTGTATATTCTTTAATTTTTATCTTTTTTATCCTTTCTGTTGCATGAATGTTAGCAATTGTCAATGTGATAATATTTTTAATCTTCCAGGAGGAGATTTTATATATTTTAAACGTAAAAATATAATATATCAATTTCTTGAATATATCTTTAATCAGTTTCTTCTTCTTTTAACATCTCTGAGTTCATCAAAATCTGCTTTAGTTTCCCTTTCAGACCTGAACACAATTAAGTTTTTTTTTGGAGGTTGTGGGCATTATATGAAACAAAATGTTTTAAGAATTAATATGTTTAAAAGATTTTTTGTATATACTTTAATTTTTATCTTTTTTATCCTTTCTGTTGCATGAATGTTAGCAATTGTCAATGTGATAATATTTTTAATCTTCCAGGAGGAGATTTTATATATTTTAAATGTAAAAATATAATATATCAATTTCTTGAATATATCTTTAATCAGTTTCTTCTTCTTTTAACATCTCTGAGTTCATCAAAATCTGCTTTAGTTTCCCTTTCAGACCTGAACACAATTAAGTTTTTTTTTGGAGGTTGTGGGCATTATATGAAACAAAATGTTTTAAGAATTAATATGTTTAAAAGATTTTTTGTATATACTTTAATTTTTATCTTTTTTATCCTTTCTGTTGCATGAATGTTAGCAATTGTCAATGTGATAATATTTTTAATCTTCCAGGAGGAGATTTTATATATTTTAAATGTAAAAATATAATATATCAATTTCTTGAATATATCTTTAATCAGTTTCTTCTTCTTTTAACATCTCTGAGTTCATCAAAATCTGCTTTAGTTTCCCTTTCAGACCTGAACACAATTAAGTTTTTTTTTGGAGGTTGTGGGCATTATATGAAACAAAATGTTTTAAGAATTAATATGTTTAAAAGATTTTTTGTATATACTTTAATTTTTATCTTTTTTATCCTTTCTGTTGCATGAATGTTAGCAATTGTCAATGTGATAATATTTTTAATCTTCCAGGAGGAGATTTTATATATTTTAAATGTAAAAATATAATATATCAATTTCTTGAATATATCTTTAATCAGTTTCTTCTTCTCTTAACATCTCTGAATTGATCAAAATCTGCTTTAGTTTCCCTTTCAGACCTGAGCACAATGAAGTTTTTTTTTGGAGATTGTGGGCATTATACAAATCAAAATGTTTTAAGAATTAATATGTTAAATATTTTTTATATATTCTTTAATTTTTCTCTTTTTGATCCATACTGTGTTAAGTTTGCGAGAGGTATTTTAATTTTTCACAAGGAAATTTTTGTACATTTTAAAAATAAAAATATAATATATCAATTTCTTGAGTATACTTTTAATTTTAATCCATAATAATGAATGGATACTAACAATTTTGTTATATATTAAATATCTATATGAGAAATGATATTTTAAAGTTGTGCTATTTGAATTTCCTGAATACTTCCATTTATTTTAACATCTTCAAGTTGATGATCACGCTTCCATTTTTGGACCTGACCAGCATAAAGATTTTTATAGATATGTGACGCCACTGGAGTTGACCAAAGAGCGATCGTCTAGCGGCGTTCAGTTCCACGTCTGGGTGCCCTGCTGCTTTGTAAATAATCATTTTCCACTCATATTAATGTTTGTTTGCCTACTTTGAATGTTTGTAATAAGACTATGCCTCATCCATGATTTTTACAGTCCGGCAAGATTAATGCCGATTGAGTCGATTGTAAATTCCATCTAGCGCATTTTTCATCCGGATATTAAAAAATGACACGGTCTCAAGGTTAAACGAGAACAATTATTTAACCATCTTGTGATGTAGAATCTTAGTTTTGGACGAAATGTTTAAACAAACACGAGAACAGCCTGGGGCAACGTTATGTTAATACACAATTAACAATCCTATAAAACTGGACGGCGAGACAAGTTGGTATGCACGTTAAACAAACGGGCGGCTAATTAAAATGGTCGGCAAAAAGTCATCTGTTAGAAGGATAACTTTTCATAAAGTTAGTTTGAGCGTGGTGAAAAATAATTAACATAAGTCGAAGTGCAGGGGTCGCCTGCTTAAGGATTCAGTTTGAGGTAGTAAAGTCCTGGAGCAGGTATGAGTATCTTAATGACGTTTCAACGTCTCACATAAATTATAATCAAGTGAAGATGATGTCTTGCATTTGAAGTTTATAAGTAAACTTTCCCCCTGCGAACTTTCGCATCATTGTGAACCGGGCCCCTTCTTTAAAGTATTAACTAAGTTTAAATAGTTCGTCGGCAATTTAAATTTCGCGTTTCAGTATTCAAAATTTAAGTGATTTATGACTAATTGGATATTGATTTAATTACACTGCATAGTTTTCGTCGATCGTGTTTACAAATGGATATTCATCAGCACTTGGGAACTGTTCAAGATTGTGCCCCTTAAACTTGGCGATTCGGGAGGAATTTTAATTGCTGGCCATATTATTGAATGACAAAAAATACATTTTACCCTATTTTTTCTGAGTATAAATAAATTCCACCGTTAGAGTGGACTTTAACTGCAGTTTTTATGGCGGTTTCAGCGAGAAGAGCGAAGTAAGTAATTCGGGAGCAATAGATGCGGAATATAAATGTCGACCATCCATTGTCGGGACGGCCGGCCTCCGATGAATGTTATGGCCGGTTTTTATCCCTTATTACATGCCACCATTGATCCAAACTGGCCCACCATTCCGACCCAATAACACCAAACAATTAGTTGGTTGATTAATGGGGTTAATGAGACGTACCTTTTGCATCATTCATTCAATTTCGTGAAATTGTGGAACGGTTATCAAACCCATCAAACGGGAACAATAATAATAAAACAACACCAGCTCGACTTTAAGGTAATTAAGAAAAATCGAAGCGAGATTTTATGGGCTTATTCACCACTATCAGATATTCGTCTTAATGAATCGTCTTCGATTTAGATAACATTCCAATATTAGTATTAATTGAAAGGTTAGAACTATGACAGGTGGACATAATCTGGTTATTTTGCCTGTCCGAGTAATTAATAATGTCACGTTCGTCCGGACAGATAATTTCGGAATTCTTTCGGCTTTTATTAATGGTCAGTCACGCATATGAGCGTATGTGATCGGCCAGTATCTATATACCTTGTTGGTTTTCATATTTTATAATATTATTTGCCTTGCACAGTGCCGTTCGTATTTCCCCAATAAGAATTTAATGAAGACCTCACGTGAAACATGTTTCTTGAACATTTGTGTTTTAAAAAAAGCGTCCCTTTTACCTACAATACAAAACATGTAAATGGGATACGTTTTTTTTGATAGAACCATTATGTATCTCTTTTAAAAAATCTTGTAGCTAATTTAGATAATCAACAGATAAAAATGGGTGTAAATATCCGGCTCATAAACGTAGTTGTTCAGCGTACATGTCCTTTTCTCTCTCGTTCTTTCCGGCTTCGTTTTTAAAAAAAAGGAACAAAGCAGGTACAACCAACATAACTTAGCTCTATTTTAGATTATCCGCTGATGCATGCTGGTAAAGATGTGCTCGGAATAAAAACGCCGCAGATTATTTTATAAAACTGTTTCTTTATATTTATGTAAGCTACGCTTCCACAAAGACCTTTGTTTCATTATTTTCATAAATTGTCACGATCACGCGTAAAACACCGTCGACATATTGATATTTTCCCAGAACCGTTTGAATTTTAGAATTCACAATCGTTGTGGGAGAATTTATGATTTTATAAATCGCCTCACAAGAATTTCAAATTTGTAAAAACGCATGCAATTGGAATTCTAATCACAAATAGGTTGACTTTAACCTAAAGCAACCCCAGTTAACAATTGATTGCTAAGTTCATTTTGACTAAATAAATTAATTTAATTTTCCTGTTAAACAACCCTTTAGGACGCACAACACAAAAAACTCGTTTTAAACTTAACGCTGTGTATGAAGAAGTAAAGGGATTTATTAAATTTTAACGTGACCTCTCCCGAATTAACATAATCGAGATAAAAGCAGAATTAGTATGCAAACAAAATAACAAGTCCACATAATCTCCGGGACATATTCATTTAGAATTCACCTCTGTTTTTCAACTACTGGGGCGCTTCGCTAGTCAAGTTACCTGCATGAATTTTAAAGTTTTTCGACAAGCATTACCTGTATGCTCTTCCTAAAACTACACTGAAACACATTCTTAATGCAGATCTGCTTCCCTTCTCTACTATTTTTGTTCTTGATGTATATCTTTAATGTTGTTGGTAGCTTGGAATTATTTTCAGTTGTAAACGTGGTTTATGGCTTTAATAAACGCGGTTTATGGGGCTAAATTTAATTAATAAATGTATTTTCCATTATACGAAAGAAAATGTTTCTGCATTACTACTTGAGCAATTAATTTTTTATCCTAAATTAATAACAATAAAAGCCTAAGCCAACTGTAATTAGTCAGAAAAAAAAAAACGTTATTACAGTCATTTGTGTTCTAAAATAATTTTTGACAAAGCCAATAAAAGCTTGTTAAAAAAAATGAAGCTCGCATCGAAATGTAATAATCAAAATACATATTTTCGCGATTGTAACGAGCTTTCAGTGTAAGCCAAAAGCACAAACGCACTGATAAAGTCATAAAAATGTTTATTTATTAGAAAAACATTTGATGTTTTGAAAATGTAAATATGCCCGTGTGTACTCGCGCATTTTCCCTCAGTTGGGCCAATCTCCATAATGCTTAATATACATAATAATTAATCTGCCGGCTAAAGTACTCGCCCTTCCTGTTTGCTCTCGCCCCGCACAAATAAAATTAATCAAATCACCCAAAAAGAAAAAAAACAGTATAAAATAAAGGAAACGGCAAATGCAACGGATTTATTTTGCTACGGTGCAAAAAGCCTTTTTGCAATAAATTTTGAAACAAAAGACGCCGTGCAATTTGTATGGATTTACCCCGAAGTAATATATCTTATTGTTAACCGGGGGGAGCTTTTTCCCCCCTCATTTCGCCACAGCGCTCCCTTTTTATATGATATATATTAAAAAAGCATATAAAAAGGTCTCTAATGCAATATTCACGGCTCATTGTCTTGCCGCAGACTGTAATATAAAATATGTTGCAGGTCTCCAGATGTATATTTGTTTTATTAAGTTTTTTTCGTAGTTGCCGGCTCGGCGTTGGGGAATAATAGGTTTTCAGACCAACCGCACGTTCGAAGGTCAATGATACAAGTAGGAAATTGGCTCGTATCGATTTCTTTTTGTTGAAAAAATGTCGAGTGTTGTTGCTCTATTTGGTTAATCACCTGGAGAACCTTTAACATTGCATTCAGAGAAATAGAGTTAACAACGAGTTGTTTTAGCTAACAAAAAATCTTTTTAGATTTTTGGAAAAAAATAATATTTTAATCATATTATTCGGTTAAAAATTAAAATTTATAGTTCTAAAATAAATAATAAAAGATTTCAACAATTTTTAGAAATATATTATTTAATATTTAAATTTAATTCAACTAATTTTTTAATAAATAACTCAGAAATATTCTTTTTACAGTTCTGGAGAGCATACAATAAATTCTAAAAGTTATATAATGATCTTTTTATACGATAAAAGCTTTTAATAATTATATTTACTTAATAAAAAAGTTCTTACAAAAAGTTTTGAAACAACTACTAAGATTATATGGCATATTTATATTTAAAAAAAAATGAAGAAAACTGTCTTTTTTGACTGTGGAGAAAATAGAGTTAAAATGAGGTAATGAGGTGTTTTTATTTAGTTAGCCAGGAAACTTATCAGTTTTTTCATTCTGCCTAATAATCAAAGAATCCTGAAACTCGTTAGTTTTTTATATTATGATGTCAATTATAAAACTAATGATTTTGTGAATACAAATTCTATTTATTTTATTTATTTTTATAAAAAAGTTGTTAGAAAAATTTTAGAATTCCTATCTAAGATTACATTATATATTTATATTTCTTAAAAATTCTTTTTTAAATAAATAGCATTAACAAGGATACATTGACATATTTTTATTTAGTTAGCCAGGAAATATTTCAGTTTTTTTAATCTGCCTAATATTCAAGGAATCCTGAAATTTACCCATTCTTTTTTTTTTGTTATGATGTTAATTACAAAACTTATAATTTTCTGGATACAAATCTTATTTGTTATATTTATTTTTATAAAAAAGTTACTAGAAAAATTTTTAGAACTCCCACCTAAGATTATATTATATATTTATATTTTTAGAAAACTGAAGAAAACTCTCTTTTTTAACTTTGAAAAAATTAGACTTAATAATGGGGGAATGAAGTGTTTTTATTAAGTTAGTTAGTTATTAAGTTTTCAGTTTTTTTTGTTCAGCCTAGTAATCCTGAATCTTGCTCACTTTTTTATTTTATGATTTTAATTACAAAACTTGATGATTTTGTGAATAAAAATCTTATTTTTTACATTTGTTTTTATAAAAGTTATTCGAAAAATTTTAGAATTTTAGAAATATTTTTTAACTTTGAAGAAAATAGAGTTAACAATGAGGCAATGAGGTGCTTATCAGGAAACTTTTCAGTTTTTTTGTTATGTCTGGTAATTAAAGAATCCTGAAATTTACTTATTTGTTATTTTTTATTTTATCATGTTAATTACAAAATTTATGATTTTGTGAATACAAATCTTGTTATATTGTTTTTATAAAAATTTTAGAACTAAGATCACAATATATATTTATATTTTTAAAAAATTGAAGAAAATTGTCGTTTTTAACTTTGAAGAAAACAGACTTAACTATGAGGCAACTATTTTTATTTAGTTAGCTAAGAAACTTTTGAAATAATGATTAAAAATTAGCAACTAGTTTTAAAGATTCTTACGTAATATTTATGACTTTTTTATATAATACAATAAAAATGTTGAGTAGAAGAATATTATAATTCAAAATATAAGA